>NC_070606.1:16515000-17115000 GCF_027172205.1 Podarcis raffonei
GCGAGGACAGCTCTCTGGAACCGGACTTGGCCGAGTTGGCTTTAGATGACAGCAGTTTGGCCCTTGGTGCCGAGGCTAGCAACACGTTCAGCTTCACAGACAGCCCATTGAGCAGAAGTTACAGGGATACCTTTGAGGATGATGGTGGGGTGTATTTCTCAGAGGCAACTGAGCCCACCCTCAGGAGTAGTCCATCCAGCAAGAAGACCCCAAAGGACCCAGTGGGGGAAGTGGGTAGTGGAGACGATGACATTCCTTGCCCTGATGAAAGTACTGGTGGGGTGAGTTTGAAGCCCAAGGAAGTGGGGGAGAATGGTGCTGCTGGAGGAGGAGGAGAAGAGGAGGAAGACGACTACCAGGTGTACTACCTGAATCCCCAGGAGGTTGCTAAGGAAGAGGATGACAAGGCTGAGGGAGGGGTAGAAGAAGAACAAGACATATTTGCTGGGATAAAGCCCTTGGAGCAGGAAAACCGCATGGAGGTAAGGGGAGCATGTGTGTAAAATCACCTACAAAAACCTGTCTGTCTAGGCTCCTGCAAATGTATACAAGTTCAGGGAAGTGCCAAAGCTCACCTCCTGCTTACAGCCAAGGGATAAGATCTATAAAGCCAAGAGGAAATGTTGTACAATTTACGATTTGTGTGTTGATTATGGATTGTTTCTTCTGTCCCTCCAAATAATTGATTGTAACGGTATGCCTTGGAAAAGAACAGGATATGTTTCAGTCCTGTTTCACATTTTAACGACGTGTAGCATTTATGTAGCATTTTTTGAGCAACTTTGCATATGTTGCTTCTTGCAAACAGCTCTGTAAGGTAGGTTAATGTTATAGGGAAGACCCCCCCTGCCTCCTGTCCAGCTGTAGAGCACACACTTTGTATGCAGAAAGAAGGTCCTTGTTCCAGTCCCTAGCATCTTCCTTAAAGGTGGATCATAGGTAGCAGGGCTAGGAAATACTTCTGCAGATACCGTAGAACTGCTGCAAGGCAGATTCGGTGGACAGTGCTGCGCTATGAAGGCCAGTGATCTTCTAAATCAGCAGCATACATTGTCATAGTTGCAAATGTGGGGCTAGAGTAGTGACATGGTTGCAGCCACCTAATGAGGTAGTTGCTGAGGTGGTATTTTACACAGAAACTTTCTGGCTCATTGTCTTGGCCAGTATGCTACAACAACCCTCTATGCCCGTGACAGTACCTATACCTGAGGTCTTTGGTACTTGGTTATTTGCAGGAGATTTCCCTCCCTTATCACCCCCCTCAGTAAGAATGCAACTCAGTGATGGAAATAAAAAATAAAGAAATATCTCCTAGGCTGAGTCTTGGCCCCTAAATTGTATTCTGAAAAGTCATCCCCAAGGCAGTTTGTTGAGTTTTTACCCATAAATCTAAACTCTGTATTGATGATCTGAAAAAGCAAGGACTGGATCTGTTCTGTTTGCAACCCTTCATTTACAGATCCTGTTTGCTTGTGCGGAGGCTCTCTATGCACATGGTTACAGCAATGAAGCCTGTCGCCTCACAGTTGAGCTTGCCAAGGACTTGTTGGCCAACCCTCCTGATCTCAAAGTGGAACAGCCCCCAACCAAGGTACAGAGCTGCTATGGAGACTGTTTGAATGGAAGGGGGAAGTGTAGTATAATAGCAGGACAGAAATGATTTCTCTTTCAGAGCTATGCTTTGCTGTGGACAAATACTGTATGTAATATTGCCCAGAGTCCAAGGCAATTTTCTTTGACCTCTTTGCTCAGCTCTTTAAAAAAAAAAATCTGTAAAAGTAACTCAGTTCATATAAACTGACATAGTTTGCCTAAGGTACACTCTTGCTGAATTTTTCTTTGATGATAGAGATTTCATTATCTGCATAATGACTAGAACCATGTTAATTAAAGAGTGTAGGGGACACGGGTGGCACTGTGGGTTAAACCACTGAGCCTAGGACTTGCCGATCAGAAGGTTGGTGGTTCGAATCCCCACGACGGGGTGAGCTCCCGTTGCTCGGTCCCTGCTCCTGCCAACTAGCAGTTCTAAAGTACGTCAAAGTGCAAGTCGATAAATAGGTACCGCTCCGGCGGGAAGGTAAACGGCGTTTCCATGCGCTGCTCTGGTTCGCCAGAAGCGACTTAGTCATCCTGGCCACATGACCCGGAAGCTGTACGCCAGCTCCCTCGGCCAGTAAAGCGAGATGAGCGTCCCAACCCCAGAGTCGGTCACGACTGGACCTAATGGTCAGGGGTCCCTTTACCTTTACCTTTAATTAAAGAGTGTGTTGAATTCTCAGGATCCTGAATTCTGTAACCAGTCCCATTTGTATCGAATCACAAGATATACCAAGTAGTCATAATTTTAATGCTTCACACAGTGGAATTGTTGTTCTATGCAGATGAACTCTTGCAGAAAAAGCTGAATGAATTCATCAGCCGCATCAGTTTTGATTGTGGGAACTATTGGATGCATACTTATGCCTCAGCTGCTTTTTTAATGGAGATGTCCTGTGAAATCGAGGAGACCAGATAAATTTCTAGGGCCATCTGACAAATTACCAATTAGCAAGTCACTAGGTTGGGTTCTTAACCGTGAAATTACTAACCTCCTAATTAAAAATATGCAACTTTTCATTAAAATCAGCCTTCTTAATTCGGTTTGAAAAGTTCAACAGCACAGTGTAGTGCAGATCTTTTTATTAATTGAGTCACAAAATTACAGGTCTGTTAAACCCCCCCCCCCCAGTTTATTCAGGAAAAGGCTATTAAAGAGCTGTACAGTGGTACCTTGGTTTAAGAAAAGCTTAGTTTATGAACAACTTTGTTTAAGAATGCTGCAAATCTGGAAGTAGGTGTTTTGGTTTGTAAACTTTGCCTTGGAATAAGAACATGTCTCGCTTCCTGTTGAGTGTGTTCCATTTGTAAATTGAGTCCCCTGCTGCTATGGGAAAGCATGCCTTGGTTGAAGAACGCTTTGGTTTAAGAACAAATTTCTGGAACGGATTAAGTTTGTAAACCAAGGTACCACTGTATAAGCAAACAATCTAGCTGAGGCGGAATTAGTAGGGCTTCTGCAAAGCAACTAGATAGTACTAGATGACCATTTATGCTGTATAAGGTATGGTACAATGTGAGCTACAACAAAATTAAAATGGTAGCACTAGAAAATGTAACGGATAGCACCCTTCACTGCATTGGAATGCAGAACTTTCTTGGGCTATATCACCACCAGATTCTTCCATGAAGCTTCTGGGTTAGCATTTAAGTCATGATGCTTAACTTTCCACATAAACTCAGGTGGGACTTAAAGTGAAACTAACTTAGTCTGTCAGTTTCCCTATGTTTAAACTGTTTATCCCACAGGGAAAGAAAAACAAGGTATCCACCAGCAAACAGACATGGATGGCAACAAACACCTTATCCAAAGCTGCTTTCCTGCTGACTGTGCTGAGTGAACGGCAGGAATACCACAATCTAGCCTTCCAGATTGGCATGTTTGCTCTGGAGCTGCAGAGGCCACCAGCCTCTACCAAGGCTTTGGAGGTAAGTGTGTGCTTAGATGGACTTTGATGTGACGTTACAGAAAACCAAGGTCAGGGAGTTTCCTGGTAGCCCGTGGGTAAGAGGCAGCCTTTAACTGTTAGCCACTGTTGCTTGATCTGAGAAAATGGAGGCTCAGTGATGTTTTTTGTGCATCATTTAAAGCACTTTTCTGTTCCTTTTTTTATCCAATGTCTCTGTAGAGAGGCCCTGTGGATTTGTTTTATTCCTGGCTTTTGTGTCACACACAGGTAAAGCTGGCATATCAGGAGTCTGAAATTGTGGCCTTGTTGAAGAAAATTCCACTTGGCTCTAATGAGATGAACACTATTCGGGGAAGAGCTGAAGAGCTGAGGGAAGGAACCCTGTGTGATTACCGCCCTGTCTTGCCTCTTATGCTGGCCAGCTTCATATTTGATGTCTTATGCACGCCAGGTAAAGCCCTTCAGATTTGTCTAAAGAAGAGGAATCTGTACATGCCAAATCTTTGGGAAAGGGTGTATGATGACTTGCTTCTCTTCCTAAATCTTGAGGACAGACTTCTACAGAACAAACTCCATAGTCCCATGCCTTTATAGAAGCCACTTAGCCCTTGTATGTGTGAGATCATCCTGCACATAATGAATGTGGATCTCCAGTACTGCCCAAACTCTCATGCATGAGAGCTCTGGAAGCACTTAACTCAGTTGTATGGGCTGGACCTTTTACAACAGACACATATAAATGGAACCTTCAGTTGGGCTGTAGGGCTTACCTGAGCTGAGCTCTTGATTAATCTCATGGACTACATAGCTGTCCTGCCCCATCCAATGTCCGGAAGCTTCCTTGAACCCTGCAGTTACATAGCAAGTTCAGGGACTAGGTCCATATTCTCAAAACATGGCCAGTTTCGGTCAGTACTGAACTTCTGCTGCAGGTTTTGCCCAGGTAAACCACCGGATCCAAGAACAAATTCCGTAGTTTTCAGGATGGAATCTTAAGGACATAAACACTTCCTTGTGGTGACTGCAGTCCTGTTTCCAGCTTTACTATACTAGCAGCCTTGCCAAATTAATTCATTCTACTTTGTAACTCCCCCCCCCACCTTTTCCTTTCTAGTCTTCACAAATATCAAACCTGTGATTAGTTGTAGGTGAACTCCTTCATTGTCTCCCAAGACAAATGGATGCCAGCAGATTAGGTGTCTGATGTTTTTGTGGCCTTTTAAGAATACTTGGTTGTGTTAATTTAATAAACAGATTTATTTTATAGAATAGAATTGAGCAAAATCCCAAGATCTAGGTCTTGATAGAGGTTAGTTTACATTAGAAAGCAATGCTTTAGACTATTATCTTCATAAGTCTGTGAAATTTTTACCAGTCTAGGCAATCCTTGCATGATAGAGCTGGCTATTGATTTGCCATCTTTCTTTTCCCCAGTGGTTTCTCCTACAGGATCCAGACCTCCAAGCCGTAATTGGAATAATGAAATGCCTGGAGATGAGGAGCTAGGTTTTGAGGCAGCTGTCGCTGCTCTTGGTGAGTGCTTAGCTTCTCTTTCTTATGCCAGGCCTCATCTCTCACTGATGAAGAGATGTAGCTTTGGTCATCCTGCCAAGTCACCTAGAACTTAATTTTTCTTCTTAGCTTAATATGTAATGGTAATAAGGAGAAGCCTGATGCCTCACAGGGAACAGATGTTGCTATGGGGAAGCATAATTGATGGTTTATTACTTAACTTAAATAAATGGAGAGATTATATAAAACAAGCAGGATAAATGTTTGAATTCTGTACTCTGCCTTCCAGGCATGAAGACGACAGTGAGTGAAGCAGAGCACCCTCTGTTGTGTGAAGGCACCCGAAGGGAGAAGGGAGATCTCGCTCTAGCCCTGATGATCACTTACAAGGATGACCAATCTAAGCTAAAAAAAGTACGTCCCATTTGGAGATACTCAGTCCTTAGGCTGTTTAATGGTATCTGAGCATAGTGCATTTTTTTCATCATACATTTCATCTGTCTCTCTGCATAAATTTTATTTATGCATTTTACATATCTTAATACATCAGTTATACAATTGCCATTGTTTATCTTACTCTTTGACTTCCGTGGGGTCTTATTTCGTCCTTTTTAAGCTTCATCTTCTTTATTACCACCCTTCTTCTACTTATTTTAACTGCTGCTCATATATCTAACCCCACTTGGAAGCTTATCTGATTGTTATATTTCTTTAAATACTTGCCAAAGTATTCCCACTGTTCTTTTATATTCGACTCACCTTGATTTCTTACCTTGGCAGTCAGCATTGCTGTCTCCACGTATTCTATTAGCTTATTCTGCCAGTCTATTTTTGGGGGACTATTTTTGTCCTTCCACCTTTGGGCATAAATTATTTTGGCCACTGTTACTGCGTAGAGGAAAAGACTAAGTACTTTCTTGGGTATTTCCCCCTCTACTATACTCTTTTAAGAGTATATATAGCATGCCGAGAAGTATATTGTTATTTTCCACAATTTCTCCCATGAGGCCATATCTATGTTGAGTCCTATGTCAATCGTAGTTGTTTCTCAATGGCACCTGAAGATAGTGGATCAAACTGATTTCCTAAAAGGATTTTAGATGTTTATTCCTGATTTTTAGATGTTTATTCCTGGTAGTGGGTATGAATGTGTTTGTAAAATTCATAAACAAAAGAGGTTGGGCTATTCAGCAGTATGGCAAACCGCTTCCGTCTTCTTCCTTCCAAAAGGACCTTTCTTATTGCTTCTTTCTGCTTCTCTTGATTGTAATAAACTTAATTCCCCCCTCTGCAGTCTTCGGAGAACTCCCCTGTTCATATCTAATTCCCCATTCCCACTCTCCTGACATTTCCTTTGTTTAGATGCTAACTTTCATGTTGTTCCACTCTCTGTTTAAAGATCTTGGATAAGCTGTTGGACAGGGAGAGCCAAACACACAAGCCTCAGACTCTAAGTTCATTCTACTCGTCCAGCAAGCCCACAGTAGCCAATCAGAAATCTCCTTCCAAACATGCTACCCAATCAGCTGCGCCCATTCAGCACCTCCCAGGAACACCCGTTACGCAACAAGCAGGGGTAACCACTGCTGTCCAGAGCAACACTTCGGAACCCTTTTTGGAAAAGAGCTCCCAAGGTATGACTTACTGTTCCACAGGATCACAGCTGTCTTCTAATTACCAATGGAAGGAGAAACGAAAGCAATGGGTTGCTGTCAGATTTTTTTTTCATTTGCCTGTATATTTGTTCTAGTCTCATAGGTTGTCAAGTTCTTCTGCTATTATGCAAGAGTGATGCAGAATAAAAAATGAATGACATCTTCCTTGCCTTCACGGAATCCGATTCTAATTGCAGTGTGCACTCACAATTTCTGTTTTTCTTTTCCATGTGGGAAAGAGAGGGCAACAGTACTGAAGCCTGTGATTATCCACTACTGTCTCCTGTCTGCCAAAGTTACACCTGCCTATGAAATCCTCCTCTTCCTGTTGCTGCTGTTTTAACTTGCCACTTCTTGTGTTTTCCCAGATAACCCTCAGAGATCTCCTTGTGACCCACCAATGGAACCCAGTGTCTTAAAGCAAGAAGGGAAAGTTCCTAGCCGACTAGCCCTTGGAAATAGAGGTGGCTACAATGGGAGGTGCTGGGGTTCCCCAGTCAGACAAAAAAAGAAGCACACAGGTAACTTTGAGCAGGGGGCACATAACTTTCTGCTGTCTCATTCTGCATGTTTTACATTTCATGCATGTTAAATTGTTTGCTCTTTGCTGCACATTCATTTTGAATTGAATTAATATGACTTGTCTGTCTGCTTGTCTGTTAATATCTTAATCTACTGTCACCTCCAGTATAATAATAATAATAATAATAATTTATTATTTCTACCCCGCCCATCTGGCTGAGTTTCCCCAGCCACTCTGGGCGGCTCCCAATCAGTGTTAAAAACAGTACAGCGTTACATATTAAAAACTTCCCTGAACAGGGCTGCCTTAAGATGTCTTCTGAATGTCAAGTAATTATTTATCTCTTTGACATCTGATGGGAGGGCATTCCACAGGGCGGGCGCCACTACCGAGAAGGCCCTCTGTCTGGTTCCCTGTAGCCTCACTTCTCGCAATGAGGGAACCGCAAGAAGGCCCTCGGCGCTGGATCTCAGTGTCCGGGCTGAACGATGGGGGTGGAGACGCTCCTTCAGGTATACAGGACCGAGGCCGCTTGGGCTTTAAAGGTCAGCACCAACACTTTGAATTGTGCTCAGAAACGTACTGGGAGCCAATGCAGATCTCTCAGAACCGGTGTTATGTGGTCCCGGCGGCCACTCCCAGTCACCAGTCTAGCTGCCACATTCTGGATTAATTGCAGTTTCCGGGTCACCTTCAAAGGTAGCCCCACGTAGAGCGCGTTGCAGTAGTCCAAGCGTGAGATAACTAGAGCATGCACCACTCTAGCGAGACAGTTCGTGGGCATGTAGGGTCTTAGCCTGCGTACCAGGTGGAGTTGGTAGACAGCTGCCCTGGACACAGAGTTAACCTGCGCCTCCATGGACAGCTGTGAGTCCAAAATGACTCCCAGGCTGCGCACTTGGTCCTTCAGGGGCACAGTTACCCCATTCAAGACCAGGGTATTTCTTACAAATCTTCCCTGGTGGATCAGCACACTCTGTGAGGAATTCACTGCTGCCAAAGTGAAGTTGGCCTAGCCCTCTCATTAGTTACCCCATGGCTTCATGGGCTGGGGTTTCTAACCAGCTTTTAATGGTTACTAGGCTTACCTAAAGCAGTTCAGATTGTTTAAAGGAGGCAATCAAACAAATAAATGCTTCGATTCTGTTTCAGGTTTATCATTATTCTTTTAGCTCTCTGGTTCAGTTCCTCCACTCTGAATTCATATAGAAGAATATGTGCCTGTATAATTTGTGACCCGGCTTCCATACTTGTATCACAGTATGTCAAGTGCTTATTGTACTCCCAAGTGAGTTTTAATGAGCCCCCAGTGGGTCACTATGTAAGGCCGCATTTGGCTTACTGGGTTGCAAGTTGTGCAGGCTTGGATTAAGACTTTACATTTGCAAAGTAATTAGTGGTGTGTGTATACAGTGGTGGACAGGACTCATAATTAATTAAGCTATTTTCTTTCTTTCTTTTTAATTGGGTGGGAAATAGTGAATTCTCCCATTGTTAAATTCTTTTAAAACAATTTTTTAAAATATTTAACCTAAGAAGTTAATTTTTTTTCAAGATGCTATTGGCATGCACTAACCACATCTTCCAGATCTGTCAATCATATTTTTCCTACCGAGAGGACAACATTTCTTTTTAACTTGACTTACGCTGTAGAAACAGAAAACATTTAGCTTCTCTCTCTTTTTTTTTCTCCCCTCCCAACAGCGAAGGACAGCAAGCATAATGCCAGTATAAATATGTGGCATGGCTACATACAGAATACTGTGTACAGTTCTGGTCACCCCATCAAAACAAAAATAGGTAACTGAAAGTTAGAGGCAACCACATTACTACTCTTTACTATGTAGAAAGGATACAAGTTGGCGGTCTTTTAGGTGGGATGGGGAAGTAGTTGGGATGTGACAGTGTTTTATAAAATGATGAGTGGCTGGAAGTGGAAGGTAGACTTCTTTCAACACTAGAACTTGGGCATATTCCTTGAAGATGATTTTAAGTAAGTTTAGGACTGCCAAAATCAAGTATACATTATATAATGCAGAATAGAGCTAAAAGATGGCCTCTGGTTTAGATAGCTTTTAAGAGGGGGTTAAACAAAGCCTTTGTGAGAGACTTTCCCTAAGAATATTAGACATGATGTTTAAATGGAAACTGCAGATTCAGAGGCAGGATATACCTGAACATAAGAGTTGAAAGTGGCCCTTTAGGCCAACTCTCTCCTCGATGCAGTAAATCCTGAGCTAGAGCACCCTCGCCTTTGCTTAAAGACTCTCAGGGAATTATAGCTCTCTCCCACCCCCTCCCCAGCAACTGGTTCTGTTCTTGAACTGCTTGAACTATCAAGAAGTTTTTCATCATCTACCTTCCTCTCGCTTAAGTCCAGTAGATCTAGTCATAGCCCTCTCCTGTGTATTTGGAGAGTGCTATCATGGTCCCCACTCAGGCGTCTCTTCTCCAGGCTAAGCGCACCCAGTTTTTCACCCTTTCCTCATAGAACCTGTTTTCCATGCTGCTCACCATTCTTGCTGCCTTCCCCTGCACCAGTTGCAGTTTGCCTAGACTCTTCTTAAAATGTGGCACCCAGAACTGCACACAGTACAAATGGTATTCAGGCATAGACTCGCTTTTGAAAGAGAAGATTCCATTTAACTACATAGGCTTTGTTAAGCCCTACTCCCCCACCTGAATACCTCACTTTTTGGTGAAAATAAAGCAGCAGATGCCTGTTGCTTTTTATTTCCTCCTTGTGACCAGAGGCATCTGGCTGACCGCTGCTGGAAATGTAATGCTGGATTTGACAGATGTTTGCATCATTCAGCCAACGCATAAACACTGGCTTACTTTGACTGTAAACCAGCACTTTTGGTTTGTTTCTCTCTAAACAAACCATGATGGCAAGCCAAAGTTTGTTCTTCTCTTGCTGATCATGGTTTGTTTGGGAGAAATAAACCATGAGTGTCGCTTCATATATTGCAGGGATGGCCAGCTTCCAAGAGACTGCGATCTACTCACAGAATTAAAAACTGGCAGTGATCTACCCCCATTTTATTGGGGTTCAGGTCAAAGCTTTTTTGGGGGAGGGGAAAAGCCCCATTTTAGGGGGTTCGGGAGGCATAATTTGCTTAGCCTTGGGAGGGGGTGCGAAATGTTTTTACATTATTTTGGGGTCAAAGAAGGATTGCAGAGGGAAAAATAGCCTCGGTTTGTAAACTCCGTCTTCCGTTCTCCAACAATGGAGGGCGAGGGATCGACCAGTAGATTGGACATCCCTGGTATATTGCAATAAGCCAAGGCAATGATCTGTTGCTCCAAATTCAAGGAAGGGCAGAGTGAAGCAGGACCAATTCAGCATGCTGCTATAAATTCACTTAGATAATCTGAGGAAATTTTACTTGTGGCCTGAAAATGGGCATTTTCTACTATTGCCCCTTCACTGTGGAATTCCCTTCCCTCAGCCATACATGAAGCATCATCCATTAGTTGTTTCAGACACCTTGTGAAGACATTTCTTTTTATCCATGCTTTTCCTGACCCAACATGCTGCTTTACTGTTTTTTTAATTGTACTGCTTCATAGTTTTAGTGTTGCTTTTGTGTATTCTTCTTACAGATTTTTAAATATTAGGAGATTTAAATACTAAGTGGATTTAAGTAGCGTGTCCCCACGGCAGCTTGAAAGCAAACCCATATAAAAACGGTGGACATCAAATACAAAAAGCAGTAGAAATTACAAAAGATATGACAGCAAGTGGACAGCAAACCAAGAACAAGCTAAAACCAGTAAAAAGAACCTAAATACTGTTCAAGGCCTATAAGAATAAGTCAGGCTTCACCTGTTGCCTAAAGGTGAATGAGTTCTTTGGGTGAATGTGCCTAGGGAGAGTTGCAGAGCCCAAGTACAACTAAAAAAAAAAAGACCTCTCTCAACGTAGGCACCTGCCTAATTTCTGAAGGTGGGATGGCGAAGGGTCTCTGAAGATTATCTCAGCTGACAAAAGGGAGAAAACATTTCTTAACATGCCCCAGGCTGTTTAAGCTTTAAAGATTTGTTCTGGCTCACTGAAAAGATACTCACTTCCACCACATTTTCAGTAATCCCCAACACACCTGCAAAGTAAGATAGTATCCCTCACCTAGTAGGTTCATGGCTCATATAAGTTTGAATTAGTCTGAGATTTTGGTATATCAGCTCTCTAGCTTTTCTGGTCGGCTTACATCTCTAGGTTCTGACTTACTTGAAATGTTTCAGCTTGTTTTTGGGGGTGGGGTGGGGGGGGAGAAGAACGTTCCCTGTTGTAAAACTGTGGTTTTGTGTACTGCCGACCTGCTCACCTGCTGCTGTGCCCTTTGACTGTGGCGTTGCAGGAATGGCCAGCATTGACAGCAGTGCTCCAGAAACCACCTCGGACAGTTCTCCAACCCTCAGCAGGCGGCCTCTGCGGGGAGGATGGGCAGCCACTTCCTGGGGCAGAGGGCAGGACAGCGATAGCATCAGTAGCTCTTCCAGCGACTCCCTGGGCTCATCATCCTCCAGTGGAAGCAGAAGAGCTAGTGGAGGAGCACGTGCAAAGACGGTGGAGGTCGGCAGGTAAGAGCAGCTGTCTGTTTTCCAAAGCTGGGCATCTTTTCAGTATTTGGACCTCCCAAGGATGAGATTGTTGGATGAAGGGCAGTATATTTAATTAAAAATGAAATAAAAGGCTATCTTCATTAGAAATATATCACAAGGAGGCTTTTCACCCAGACCCTGCAATCATAATCTTTGTGTGCAGGGGGACCAAGGTGAATAAAAAAGTTTGGGGGGGCAGCAATGCCCACCAACTTTGGGAGGGTTGGTCCCCTCAAATATTTTCTTGGGGTGGCTGAAGGGAGATGGGATCTCCAGGGAGGCTCACCTGGGGCCTTTGTTACCTATCTTTAGGTCCCTGGTGAAAACGTTCCTCTTCAACCAGGCGTTTGGCTGATTAACATTCTATGGCCTTTTCAATGTGTTTGAGGGATGGGGGTTACTGTTTTCATTTCGTTTTTGTTTTATTATATATTTTGTGCTCTCATTTTGTATTTTTATATTCTGAACTGCCCTGTGATCTTTGGATGAAGGGTAATGTAATAATAAGTTGGGAGTCTCAATGGGAGAGCCAGGCAGAATTAGACCTAGAAATTCAGCAAGTGAACTCACTGTTACTTTTTTGGCCGCGCTCATTTTGAAATTATAAATTAAACGAGTGCTTCTTTGATCACTGGGGTCATATGACAAGAGCAAATAGTGAAGTATTCTCAGTAGCGGCCCAGTTCTTGCAGAGTTTCTTCTCTGGAGAGTCTGCAAAGCCTGAACATTTTATCTTTTGGAAAACCCACAATATGATGCCTTATCTGAGCTTCCTTTCTATGGTGGGTGTGCAAGTTTAGTCTTAAGTTCACTTCATACATATTTCACTTTGCTCCTTTCAGGTATAAGGGCAGGCGTCCAGAGAGCCATGCTCCTCATGTCCCAAATCAACCCTCGGAAGCAGCTGCACATTTCTACTTTGAGCTGGCCAAGACAGTTCTCATCAAGGCGGGTGGAAACAGCAGTACTTCCATTTTCACCCACCCATCCTCTAGTGGCGGCCACCAGGGTCCTCATCGCAACCTCCACCTCTGCGCCTTCGAGATTGGTCTCTATGCACTGGGGTTGCACAACTTTGTCTCTCCCAACTGGCTGTCTCGAACCTATTCCTCCCACGTCTCTTGGATTACAGGTAGGAACCAGGGTGCTGCAACCAGGTTTGGTTTTTAGGAATCCTTCCCCAGAGGGTGACCTTACTTAGCTACTACCTTTTAAGAACTCATGGCTAAATTTGCTAGCACAGTCTGTATAGCCGAGTTTACAGATTGGGAAGCCTCTGGGTAATGCTTGACCATAGAATCATGGCGCCAGAAGGGATCAGGTTGCCACAGTTGATTGCTGTTGATTGACACCAAGCCTTGCTTGCCAAGGAACAATCAGGACTGCACTTTAAGCCAGTCAGTTTGCAGTTGTGTCTCTAACTTCCCCACAACTGACATCACTGATGCTGTCAGGTGTGGTGCAGGTGAACATGGGTTTTGGGGGGGAATGGCCTTGTGGGGCAAATTGGGATCTATATGCGAGACCTAATTTGGCCAGTGAACTGGAGGTTCCCCACCCCTGTTCAAAAGAGTTACATCTGTAGCCCTTTAGCAAATGTCTTCGGTGTCCTTTGCTTTTTGACACTAACATGAAAGGAAGTTTCCAAGCGCTACTACAAAACTCGTAGATTTTATATGTAAATGTATTATTTTATCTGCTGTGGGGTTAATTGGCCAGGGAGAGACATGCAGCTTGCCCAGAGCCATCCCAAGAAACTCAGGAGTAAAAGGCAATTTAATTCTGGCTTTCCTGAATTTGGATGCATCAACTTTCTTTTAGGTTTAACTTTGTCTTGACTTTTTTTAATATATAGAAAGTGCTTAATCTCACAAGGATACGGGTTTCTCTTACATCACTATATTGTGTTGCCTTCACCCTTCCTCTTCCCTGCTTTTGTCCCCCTTGTCGGCATTTCGAAAGAGGGTCTTTGTACATAGGAGCATGATCCCTAGTGTGTCCAAGTGTAAAATAGCTTACAATCTTTGTACTTGTTATAAGCACTCAAGAGAAATCCATATGTGGCTTTAACTAGGTAAGAATGAAATATGAAATATGAGTTTAGAAGCCTTGATGGTCCAGCACAGGAGCTTCCAACCTTTCTGTGCCCAGAGACACATATGGAGTTTCCACAAATGGTCGTAGGTGCCACCACAAAATTGCTGACATGGAGAGCTTTGCCAGTCACAAAATGTCTGCTGTGGCCTCTGGGAAGCAGCCCAGTATCTTGCCACTTCCTTTTTCCTTTCAGAATGCTTTCCTGTCTTCCCTCCAGGTTGCTCTGCTTTTTGCTTGGGTGGCAAGATCAGCCTAGCAAGCTAGAGAATTTGTAAGAGGAAGTAGAAAGGAGCAATGCTTCACCCATTTCCTCTCTCAGATCTCTTCAGATCACTGCAAACAGGAGGAAGAAGACAACTCCTGTTGAAGGGGAGCAATGGGGGAATAGGTTTCATGGGTGTTTGGAGAGGCGTTCATTGGTGCCATTGCGCCTATGGGGCACCACATTCAGAGCCCAGGGTTCAGTAGGTAGATGTTTGGCTGAGTACTTGGGAGATCTTCGAGTTCTGATCCCAGCAATGGTCTGGGCAAGTCGCATTTTCAGTTTCCCAGTTGCAAACTTGGAAATTTGATGAAGTTGGGAACCTGGGAAGCTGCAAAGGCAAACAAGGTAAAGATTGTAACTTACTCTGCACATCATAAATAAATATTTGCCCCTATCAATAGTGTTAAGATCTGCATTTCACTCTGTTCACAGAGCTTACAAAACTCAAATCTAGCAGAGTGCTTGCTTTTCCACTAGTAGCATAAAGGTAAGCATCATAGATGGGAAAAGCTAATATAGAAGGGAGCTCAGGTAGAACCACTTGCACTGCTGCAAATGGGTTTTTATTTTTGCAGAGGCAGATTCCTGACAACTGGAGAACAGGTCACATACAGAATATCGAGGCTCCTCTATATAAGGAGTTTATTGCTGAAAGGGTCTCTTTTGGTTAGCTTACCTATGCCAGGATATTTATATTACCAGCACTGCTTTATGAGTGCTTGCTGTAATGACCTTAACATACATCTAAGCTTTAATGTATTTGTCGCAGCCTGCGTTTATTGCTTTGCATTTCTCTCTAGCCGCACTGCTTACAACCCCCACCTCCATGTGTGTACCTGCCGATTCAGGATATTGCACTCTCACCCATGAAAGCCTATGCCATAACATGTGCATTGAGTCTTGTAGGCACCTGAATACTTTGTTGTGCATCCTCTTTTCTCTGGTTTCTAGGGCAAGCCATGGAGATTGGCAGTGCAGCCTTGAACATCCTGGTGGAGTGCTGGGATGGGCACCTGACCCCTCCGGAGGTAGCGTCCCTGGCTGACAGGGCTTCCAGAGCTAGGGATTCCAACATGGTGCGAGCAGCCGCTGAGCTGGCATTGAGCTGCTTGCCGCACGCCCACGCCTTGAACCCAAACGAGATCCAGAGAGCCCTGGTCCAGTGTAAGGAGCAGGTGAGCAGTTCAGAGGTCTCTGTTGATGCTGTCAGGTGCAACTGGGTTCGTCTGTTTCTTCTATTTGCATTTAGTGTTGCAGTCTTTTAGTGTTTGCATTTAGTGTTGTCGTGAGGTCTTTAAAAAAATTATTTAAAAACCCTGGACCCCCAAAAAGGCTAGAGAGATAAATGTTTTGGATTCTTAAAGTCAGGAGTTTGTCTCCAAAAGCTCCAAAGGAACAACTTAAATAACTGCCACTACTATAAGTTATTTTGTGGTATTCCAAAGTAAAATAAATTTATTTTGATCCACTACATTTCTTATATGGGTGCTCTCGTTGTCCCCGAGAGGGGGCAATGACAATAAAGATGATATTATTATTATTATTATTATTATTATTATTATTATTATATTTTCTCCATACACTCATCCAATATTTTCTGTATTAGAATTTGGCCGTTAATGAAATATGGACCTTACACTTCAATATAGGTCTTTCTGCTTTATAATGCAGCCATATGCACCTAGCCTCCTGTGCATAGGCATCTGCAGAGATTTTTCTCGGGGAGGGTGAAAAGTGCATATTCCTAATACATTGATAATACATATATAAACAACTAGCACCAGGGAGCTAGTTTTCCATTTCTGGTAGATCTGCTGACTGAATGGTGATGAGACCTGAAGAGACCTGGCCTCTTAGAAATCAGCAGAACAGGTCTTACCCCTCTGTTGCTTTTCATGCTGTTCATTGACTTATTGACTTGGCACCCAGATGACATACACTGCCACTGCCACTCACACCTAAAAACCTCAGTCCTTTCAATTGGCTCTCAGCACCCACTTCAGCCATTAATTGCACTGCTTCCACAATCAACAATCACACATCACATTTTGCCCCTCCCCAATCCCCATTCTAGGATAAAACACTAGGTTACACTTTAAGGTTGTCATTCACACACTCACATGCCAACAAGGTATAATTGGGTTACCTTGTCAGCCATCTAGTGATGTTTTGTACTAAATCAAATAAATAAATAACACACTCTTAGCCACATAGGTATAATAATGATACATTTTATCTACATAGACTGCAAGGATTTTTTTTAATGTTTACAAACTCAGGGGTGAAATCACTGGGTTTTTTTTTGTTTTTTGCTTTTATGAAAGAAGATTAGAGAGAGAGAAACATGAACCTCCATCTTTGCTGTTATTTTTTGCTCCTGCTTACCTTTTACCAACCCACAGTTACAGTAAAAACCCGAATATCTGAAGGCCAGCAGGAAAGACTTAAAAAGGAACCAGATCTTTCTATATAGACATGTATAGGACATGTCATTCTACCCTTTTATTTGTATACTTGGTTAGGTCTGCTTTCTTAAATATCAGACAGCTATGACACTCATTGGCTAAAAACCTCTGAAAGGCAGGAGCAAGTTAGTTTCCCACAGGAGAGTGCATGCACATTCTGCCTCATAACTTGGGTTCTGCAAGTGCTGGAGGGTTTTGTTTTTAAATAAAAGCTGGAGATCCAAGAAATTCGACTCCCCCCTGCAGACACCCATGCTCCTGCAGATGCCATCTGGAGAGATGTGGGTGGCTATCAAAGAGGGACCCTTCTTGATGTGGCATCACACTTGTGGAATGCTCTTTCCAGACAGGGTTGGCTGATGCCTGTCTTAATGCCGTTTTTGTCCCAGGCAGAGTCTTTTTTATGTTATTTTACCAAGCTTCTATAAGGTTGACTGTTTGGTTCAGAGCTGTTAGCTTGATTGCATTTACACTTTAATTGTAAATTGCAAAGGGCAGTATAAAACACCTTAAATCATCAGTACCTTTCCTAATATTGCAGGATAATCTAATGCTGGAGAAGGCATGCTTGGCCGTAGAGGAGGCAGCCAAAGGAGGCGGTGTTTACCCTGAAGTCCTGTTTGAAGTTGCTCACCAGTGGTACTGGTTGTACGAACAAACTGTTGGCGGAACTCTTGCTCAGAGAGAGGGAGCCACAGGCTGCAGTGCAAGTGGAGCCCGGGCATCCTGCGAAGCGGTGCGTGGGCTGGCAGATACCAGAGTGACGTCAGAACCCACCACAGTGACTGTCGCGGCTGCGGTGACAGCAGCAGCAACGGTGGTGCCCGTAATTTCGGTGGGGTCGACAATCTACCAGCAGCACACCATGGCGGGGCCAGCAATGGCACATGCGCACACCCAGGGTCTGCACCCTTATACAACACTCCAGACCCACATCCCTTGCAATCCTCAGTATATCGGGCACCCTATCCAGCACATGCCACGCCCGGCGGTCTTTCCTGTTCCTGGCTCAGCTTATCCCCAAGTAAGTTATCTTTTGTAGGGTAAGCATCTCGGGGGGGAACATCTTTTTCTGTCCTCCCTAGCGTTGTGGCTTAGGTGAATAGAAGGATGGCAAACTGGATTATTTAGTTTTGCTGGTTTCAGTGTGGGATCATAACGAAAAGGGTGAAAGCACAGCACTAGGATGTGCCAAGGACGAAACTTGGGACCCTGTGCATGCAAATGGCAGCTGGGAAAAGCCCCTGTCCAAGCCCTTAGAGTCACTTCTAGTTAGGGGCAGTAATGGGTTAGAGGGACCAAAAGTCTGAATCTTTGTATAAAGATGTATTTTTTTGTGGATATATATCTCATTGTTGCTCTCCCTGTTTGTGTCAGAATTATTAAATTTCTACTAATTTACAAATTGTTAGCATTTACTGATAAATCTCACATTTTCTCATGCCAGTTTACGGGGGTGGGGAGAATGCCTAAGATAGGCATAGTGGCTATTTTGTCTCCCGTCACATTCCTCCTCAGAAGAAGAATTTTGCTTAGAAGGGCCCAGTGAGCATGGTGAGGGTTCTAGGCTTTCAGGAGTTGGGTTGGAAATGGAGTTCTCGGTACTAGATAGTTGGGTTGCTTGGAGGCCCCTCCTGAAAAACCCTGCCTTGTGTTTTGGGCGCAAGGCAGGGTTACCCTGTCCTCTTCCTTTGCAGGGTGTCCACCCAGCGTTCATTGGAGCACAGTACCCATACTCGGTCACTACCCCGTCTTTGGCAGCTACAGCAGTGTCCTTCCCGGGAGTGCCTGTCCCATCCATGACGCAGATCGCTGTGCATCCATACCATGCTGAGACCGGGCTGTCTCTGTCTTCCAATGTAGCAAGTGAGTATTTCAGTCTTGCTGTGTCTTGTGTAGCATCCTAGCTGAATGGTGGTTCTAGTTTTGCTGAGGCTTATGGAGCTCACCTACTGTGACACAGGAATAGGGGTGCTTTTTGTGCTACTATGAACCCTGAGACATGTAGGTGTCTGATTTATGTGCAAGAGGAAATCTGCCTCAACAGAATCCCTAGTCATGATGTCATAAACCTTCATATTGTTCTGAAGCATATGAGGAAGGAAGATGGCAAGATGAACACAAGTGACTTTTTCTGTTAGGTTTCCTTGCAGGCTTGAGGGGGGCGGGACAACTGGTCTCTGCACCTCTACAATGCAATATCTGGACGCATACAACATTAAAAAAATTTGTTAAGGGTTTCATTTATGCTTTAAAAAACAACCATATACACCACGTTTAAAATGAAAACATACTGCCAGCGCAATCCCTTTGTCCTCTTAGGAAATTATGAAAACTTCAGTGACTATTAGGTAGAATCCTTAGGCTACAAATGAGAAAGAGCCCTCCATGAATAATCCTTAAGACTTCTCAGGCTTGGGAGTAAACAGCTTTAAGCGGGACATTCTTAAAATTGACCTGCAGTGGTCTGTAGCAGGTGGGATGTTGGTCTACCAAACATGGTATAGCTATTACTAGGTTTCCAAAGATTGTGTCATGAAATTGCACATCTAAAGAAAGGGGTGGTTGGCCTGTGGGTGCAATGACCCCTGTAAGAAAGTCTCTTGGTGTAGACTCAGTGTCCCCTTCACCCACTTACAGCTTCCCCCCCCCTCAAAGTGCATGGAGTTGTAGGAAGAAGTTGGAAGGGTGGTTCTCTTTCAGTTCTATATTTTCCAAGGCTTGGATCAGCAGCTGATTGGCAAGCAGAGTAACTGAGAGGGTAGGAGGGAAAGGGCATTAGTCTGAGAGACTGGGCAGAAGAAAATGGGAGTAGCCTGCAGGGAAGAAGTGAGGCATCACAGGAGTCAGGAGCAAGAGAATGGAGTGCCAGGGAGGGAAGGCAAATGTGCAGCCAAGGTGAATGCAGTAAAAATTATTGTTATTATTATTAATAATAATATATTGAAATCACAGAATATTTTAAGGGGCTCCCCTCATCAAATCACCTCGACTGAACTATAAAAATCACTTGTGGTACTTTCTAAAGCTGCCATGGCATAAAAATATGAATCTAATGGATGGATCCTTATGGACCCTCATAATTTTCCATAGCCACCTTGAAATCATAGGTCACCTGTGTGATTTGCTGTCAACCTATGCTAGATCCATGAGGATCAATGCTTTTGTGCTACTAGCAAGCACTGGCTCTGAGATTTTTGACTGTGTAGTCTACCAGTATAAGCTTTAATTTGATAGTGATTGTTCAGGGGCCCTGTGTAAAATCATGCAAATTAAGGGCGATCTATTTCAGTTCTGCTGGATCTAACTTTTGCTTAGAAGGACTCGTTGGAAAAGTGACATTACGTGTGTGCCCAAGTGTGCGCATGTTTTCTGTCTGGTGGGGTGGGGAGAAACAGAGGGAGCAGTGCCTGGGGAGTACTCCCATAAAAATCCAATTGTGTCCCAGGGCCCCAAACAGTTGGTGTCGCTTATTTCATCTTCCCCAATTATTCTGCTGTTGGTGTAAAGACTGTCCTGATACATTACTTGCTGGCTTCCCATTGTCTGCAAAGGGACACGATGCTGTAATAAGATTTGGCTCTTGGGAACTACATTATAAAGCCTGCTCACAGAGAAGGCAAACAAGTGAGCCTTCTTTAGATTTTCTAGGACATGTACTTCTGGGTCTACTTGCTTATGTTTCCTCTTACTACCAGAGTTAATATTAACCCCACAGGTATATGATACAGTTTGGAGCAGGACGTAGTTGGCTGAAGTCCTATAGCTGTTTGATGCCAATATTCCCCCCCTCCCCTTTATACTGTTGTTTGTTTTCTCCAGTAGGAAGTGTTCATGCAGGGTCTACATTCCCAGCGATTCAAGGGACTTCCTTGACGAGTCTATCTTCTCAGCCCAGCTCCCTTGTCACAGGAGGCTTTCCTTCTGAGGATGAGCAGCACAGCCAGCCTGCAGGCAATCAAGGCGTGCATCACCTCCACTCTGCCTACCGAGTTGGTAAGGACAGTTAATTGTGGCTCTTGCAACCCTCTCGTCTGCAATTCAGGACAGGGCTACCGTATGTGAAAATTGACTCTTGTGCCAAGGTCAATTGGGAAGGTGTGCTAATTCTCACGTGATGAAGTGGTTTTAGACTGTTGTTTGGTTTAGGCTGGAATGCATAGCCACAAGACTTACAAGCCGACCACAGAAGCTTGCAGTGCATGAATCTTTTGAGGGGAATGTAAGTGGGTTTGGGGGATGGAATCACAGTGAGAAGAAGTGTGCCAATCAGTAATTTGAGTGCACCAGCTGCCAGCAGTCCTGAGGCAGAAATAGTCTGTTGAGGAAGGACTTCTACAATACTGAGAGGTTCATAGGATTGGGGTGAATGTTAAAATGGTCTTGGTGAGTAGATACACACATAAGGAGGGGTTTTTTTTTGCCAGGCTAGGGGCGGGGGAAGATGCATGTTATGAATCTAGTGTGGAGTGAGCCTTCAAATTGATTCAGAGAGATATGGAGTATGAGGATGGATACTTGGTAGCTGAGATAGTCCCTTTTACCTACGTATACTTGAGTCTCTGGCACATAATGCACAACTAGTCCATGTTGTAGAAAACATGTCACACTCAGGTTCTCCTTGAGGTCAGTGCCTTCTGGAGCTCAGAGTACTTGAGCCCTGAGTTGCTTCCTCTTGCCTTCCAAGTAAAATAATTGTGGGGCAGGGAGCTTGAGTTCAGTAGAAAACTGGGCATGGAAGAAAGCCAGCTTCAGCATCAACAGGTCTAGGTGCCAGGGCCTCTGAGGATCACATTAGGAATATCAAGCTACCTCAATACCAGGAGCCAAGGAGAGGATGGTAGAAACCAGTGGCTTAAAGATCCCTGCAACCCCACCCCATGCTCTTGGCAATCAGGCTCAGGAATCTGGTCATATAATTGGACAGCTTGGCATTACACCTGGGCCCAAGCAAAGTATAGCTGTTGGGTGCATTCAGGATCTCCCTCAGGTACATCAGTCTCAAGGATGCCAGCAGCTTCTCTGCTTCATTATAGTGATAATAATCTGCCTCCTTTGTGTCCCTCATGATTAGTATGGCCCATGCTGAGACACTGACTGTGACAAAAAGCCAAGGGCTATCCAGTGTTTCTGGGGGTAAAGCAGAAGAAGCCCTTCTGACTGCTTTCAACAGGCATGTTTTGTGCAGTTGGGAGTCTTTCCTGGACCTATGCCCTGTGGGCACCACATGTACAGCCTTTATCTGAATTTTGGCACCTCATTCATAAGCATTCTGGTACCTTGCTGTGCCAGACAAGCACAGTTGAGCTACTGTCTTGAAGAGGTTCTTGATTCTCGAGAAACCAAACTTTGATCAGGCTGACTCACCACTGTTGGCTGAACTTATTTTGCTGCCCGAAGTGGAAACCAAATGCCCCATTCTGCTGCATTGCAGGACTGGCACTGGGTCTCCCATGAAATGGGAGGAGAAAATATTGCAGATGTCAGTGGAACAAAGCCCATGGTCATGGTGTGAGGTAACTGGGCTAGAAATGACAGGCTTGTAAGACTCAACCATATGAGCCACCTTGTTCAATATGACCTGTTCTGAGCAGAAGACGTGTGTAAGATAAGCCTTGATTACTGTTCCAAGGAGGGAGATGGAACTCCCTCAACCTCTGCTTTGTGATGAGTCCTCAAATCTCTAAGGTCTTGATACCAGATGCCCATCCTTGACTGCATTGGTTATGAGTGACTGCCAGGACTTGGTCACATTGAATGGTTCACACCCTGCTGGTGTTGCAGGGCTATTGAGAACTTTGGTTTTCAGGGCTGATAGTGGTGTTTAACTGTAATGTCCTGGATTGATTACAAAATGGATTATCTTGCAGATTCCTAGAAATCAAAGTTGGCCCCTTTTGGAATGCCTATAGAATGGATGTAACATAATTCCAACTGTGTTCTGAGGGTGGAGATCCAAAACCGCCTATGTGGTGTTATTTTGGGACACTGAACAAAATAAAATGTACACTGTCATATAAAATGGGGATTGGAGGAGGAATAAAGTTCCTAGTGGCTACTAGAAGGTGAATGGATGCGAAGAGTTTGCATGTTTCAGTGATTTTTGTAAAGCTGTTTCTTTTTGCAAAAATAAAAATTTAAACACAAATGAACCAACCAACAATACTTCCTTTTTCATCTCCGCCTACTGCAGTCTAATAAAATCATAGTAATTACAGGAAAAGGAATTGATCACTGCATATTTATATGGAACAAAGAATGTCAATTGGGGGACTCGGTCACTTATTTCTTAATTTTACTATGTTAACACAGCCTTCTGGGCGATCTTGATTATTCTTCAACCTTAACCAGGTTTCCCTCCTAAGTAGACTGTAAAGACACCTGTAGGGTTCTTGGGGTGTGAAGAAGGAGACACACACAATGAAATGGAAAGGGAGCAGGGGTGAAGATCCGTCATGTGTTCCCTCAATGCTGTTGTCAAGGCTCACAATCAGTGCACAGTTTGCTTTCTATCTCTAGCACATAATCTCCTAAATTGGAGTTTGAAAGGGAGTCCAGCTGGGGTAGAGTGTGTTGCTCTGCCTTTTGCTTTGAAGGGAAGGTGAAGGCATGCCTTCCAGTCCTGGCTTTGGGCTGACATCCAAATCCTTGGGGCATAATATGGGGCATATCTGGGATGGAGCAAGTCGTCGTCCTTTACCATTTAACACTGTGGTAAAATGTACTAGTCTAGGAAGTACCCCCCAGGTAGGTGGGCTTGTAAGATGTCCAGAATTTGGGGTCAGCCTGAAATGTTCTGGCTTTCCCTGGTCACAGTGTATCCTTATTCTACTCTGGCCTAGGTTTGTATTTACTTGCAGTTGGATTCCCAGTTGGCCATATTGAAATTGATTGCCAGTGGGAACCTGGGCATTTTCAAAACTCCTTATATATGGAGAATCCAGACTGTCCTGAGTTGCTCTCCATATTGTGGTTGGTGTCCTTATCCATTCTATGGCAGAATGATGTAGAGGAGGGGTTTGTGTCACTGGAGTCCCCTTGGAAATATTGTCTCCCTGTTTTGGCTGTTGTCACAGATATGAAAGAGTACAGGAGCAGAGGGGGAAGCCTAACACAGACCTGTTCGGAGAGTGTTGTTTTGCATAGGAACTGAGGGCATAACTGAATGGTGAATGTTGATGTCTGTGTTTAAACAAAATGAAAAATGAAAATAAAAAGTCCTGCTGGCTTTCTATTTGTTTTTTTAAAAGCTGCTTTTGAAAGAGCAGAGGAAGATGTACATTTATGCTTCCCCCCCACCCGCTGCTTCTCAGCTCCAGATCGTTCTGCAAGCTGTCGCTTCGTCTTCTCCCAAATCCACAGGGATTACAAATGTTGTCAACCTTTTTACCACCTTGCAAAGATAAGCAGAGACATCATTTGGCATAATTGCCATCTCCTAGCTCATTTCTATGAAATGGTTGCGAATGGGTGGGCACTACCCCTCATAAGTCTTGAGGGGCTTAACTTGGTTGTCTGAAATTTTGAATTTGCACTTCCCTGCAGGAATGTTAGCGCTGGAGATGCTTGGCCGCAGAGCTCACAATGACCACCCCAACAACTTCTCACGCAGCCCACCCTACACAGAAGATGTGAAATGGCTCCTGGGATTAGCTGCCAAATTAGGTAAGGCCCAAATCAGAAAAACACTTGTTTTTCTGTGAGTAAAGGTTCACTTAGTCCCAAGGCAACATTTTCCGCCAAGCTCTTCTGCTTTTCGTGTATCTTCATCTGATTGCCCATACTGTAGCAGTGGCATTGATTCTAGAACTGGATAAAATGTGGAAAATAAAATTAATTCGCAAAGAGAGACCGCAGTAAATATTGTCGCTTCTGATCCATAACAGAAGACTATCGCGTGGAGATGTAAATGACACCAAAACTGAACAGCTTAAAGGGGTTTTTTTAGGCACTGCTGGGATGGCTAACCTTTTTTGGTCCAAGGACTGCATTGACCCATGGTCAGCTGTATGGGGGTCCCATACCATAGTAGGTATGGGACCCCCATAAAAGTGGTTACAAGTAATCCCCCTCTTTTTAAAAAAATGGGATCTTTGATGGGCCATAAAAACATTCTGGCATCATAGCAGGTAACTTCAGGAACTACGAATAATTCTATTTTAAAAATAGAAAAATTGCCGGACTGGGGTGTTTTTTTAAGAAAACAAAACTCTTGGCATCATGATATCAGAGTGAGAGACCTGGAGGAGCAGTAGAACATAAAAATACATAGGGGGTGGGGAAGCAAAAAAACACCTTTGGGTGTGTGGATAAGGCCCATGCATTAGTCCAAGTGTAATTTAGAAATTTGCTAAGTTCTATAAAAAGAAAAGCAGTGTTTGTGGATTACTCTTGTATTAGCTAGATTCCTCAATACAGTTTTAATTGCTGGTAAGTGAAGAGTAAGCAAGGTTGGCAGATTCTCCCGTCTGATGTGTGCTCTGGCTCATTGCAGCTAATTTGTAGATGCTGTGCTCTGCCCCTTGCTAAGGAGGAGAAGTAGTTGTCCTCTTGGTTTTTCAGTATGCCTTGCCTGTTCTTCCTACTCAACTGCATCCACCTTTGTTTTTCTGCAGGTGTCAACTATGTGCATCAATTCTGTCTTGGTGCAGCCAAGGGGGTTCTGAGCCCTTTTGTGTTGCAAGAGATCATCATGGAATCCCTGCAGAGGCTCAATCCTGCCCATGTCCACAATCACCTGCGCACACCAGCCTTCCACCAGTTGGTACAGAGGTGCCAGCAGGCATACATACAGGTTCGTATGCCCCTTCCTTTCCATTGGGTCAAGCTTGCTTCACCTAGGTGCTCATTGCTGCTCCAGAAAGCATAGCCACACCATCAGTTAAATACCTTCCTGGATAACGTGAAGGCTGTTAAGTCAAAGCACTTGTAGGTTAATAGTAGGTGAATAACCTCCTAATGCCCCTTAAAGGCTGGCAGAATGAGATTCTTCATCTCTCATTTAGTGTATGTGTTGAGAAAACTGAGAATTAAGTCCTTATTACAGTATTGCTTGACTGTCTAGACGGCCTTTTGTTTTGTTGTGTTGATCCTGGGCCTCAAAGTCTGCTTGCCATCCCTCCTTTGGGAGAATAAATAAGAGCCAGTGTAGGGCAGAGCTTAAAAGCTGAACCTTGACTCTTGAGTCAACGTTGTTGAGGGATCTTGGGCCAGCCTGTCCCTTCCTCCACAACCTACCTATTACGTAAGGCGTTTCTGCCACCACAGCAGCAAAAGGGGAAGAGTGTGATCAGGTAGAACATGGAAAATGCATTATTACCTTGGAGGCTGTATCTGAACATCATTTCCCACTTGTGTCCCCTAAAGTACATCCACCACCGGCTGATCCACCTCACTCCGGCAGACTACGATGACTTTGTGAATGCCATTCGCAGCGCCAGAAGCGCCTTCTGCCTGACCCCTATGGGCATGATGCAATTCAATGACATCCTTCAGAACCTGAAGCGCAGCAAGCAGACTAAGGATTTGTGGCAAAGGGTCTCTTTGGAAATGACCACCTTTTCACCATGACGGCTTGGGGGTGGCTTCTTTTAGCTAGAGTTCTGTTCGTGGCACCCTTCCATACCGGATCTTTTTTTTTTTAGCTGTTGGAAACCACTGATTTGATGTATTTATACCAAGGCATTCCTCTTCGTGCAACTGTGACTGTGCTCCACTTCCCTTGTTTTCTTCTCCCCAGCAGGTGGAGTCAAGAAAGTAGTTTTGCAAGTGCAAGGAAGTACGTGGGTGTGTATGAGAGTGTTTTCTGTGTGAGAGTTGCAGGGGTTGGGGGGGGGGGAGAGGGAGAGTTGTCTGGCTGGCTGATACTTGGCCAGTGCTTTCAGCCCCCTTCCTGTGCAGTTTTCTAAATGAGGGTGTGTGTGTGTGCGTGCGTGCCTGCATGTTAAGGGCGTAGGGTGGAGCCTGTCCTTTATAATATTTATTTTAGCATTTATAAATATGTATACTACTTTCTATAAGGTTCTAAAAATTTCATTCATCATAGGGCCAGGAGAGGAAAGAGTTTTCTTTTTGCGCATCCTGGGCTCCTCCGTCACCATTCCGCCTGCAGCAACTACCCAGAGGAGCTCAGGCTGAAGCGGAAAGAGCTCCGTCAGCCAGCACTGCCTACATGTTTGATGGGCAAAAGGCCCCAGAACAGTATTGAGCTGGCTATTGCAGTCTCTTTGCTGCTTGGACTGTGGCCCCAAAGAGTTTTTGTCATCAGGCTTTGTAGGATGTTCCAACCATGGTGGTTCTGAGTTCTACAGTCATGTTACTTTGGCTGGGATGTTAGCTCTCCTGTAATCAATTTCTTATTCCTTGTTTCAGTTTCCTGATTAAAACACTCATTTTCTTAGACTGATTCTCTTCTCCATCCTTCTGTTAATCATGCTGAGGATGCGATAAAACACGGAACTTAAGGCTGCCTGCAGCAGGAGGTTGTTACCTTGTAACACGAATGGTCTTTGACGTACACCAGAATTTCATTGCGATTCTGCTCACCATGCTAACACACAGTACAATTAGGCAATGAGCTAACCTGGTTAGAGAAAGGCAGGTCATCCGAGGCAGGTTAGAATGTGAAGAAAGGGGTTTGGGCTCTCTTGCTCCTAAATACAGATGGATTATTCCTGACATTGTCCTTTCCTGTTTTGATTGTTCTTTACCTCTTTGCAATTTACCTTGTTAAGTTGTTTGGGGGCATTTTTTGTATAAAGTGATGAATACAGTAAATGATATTACTAACAAAAACAGTAAAATCAAAATCCTACGAGAGCCCTGTTGGATCAGACCAAGGAAGATTCTCCCGCTTAAGCATCCTATTTCTAACACAGGCATGCTCACAAAATTCTAGGTTGTTTACTGACAGCTTCCCTCTCTGGTAGTTCTGATTCTTCCTTTCACTATTAGTAGCTTTGATACTGTTATCTACTAATTTTTCAAGTAAAGAAGTTCAGCTACTGGCCCTTAAGGCAAGGAGAAGATAGTATTATTCCCCCCCCCAAAAAAAAACAACCCCTGGTGTGGCGTTGCATACTTCCTAGTCTTACACTATAAAGGAGGCTGTTTTTACTGATAGGTTATGAGAAATAATTGTATTTTTGTAACAGCAACACTTCTAGGAGATACTGTGTATGCTAGCTGGATCCACTGACTTATGGTTTATCAAGAAGCCCTAGTTTTTTGTCACTTGTGTTTGACATTGTGCTTTCCACCCCACCCCTCATGGCGGTTCTGCTCTGGGTTTCTGCCCTCTAAGGTCCTGGTGTTGGTATCTGCTAAAGATTTTTTCAAATATTTGTTTTGGCAGAGTTTGTGCTTCCAGTAAGCAAGACTTCTACCCTTGGAAGCTGCCTTGCCTTTTTATAGTTTCCTTGGTCTTTGTTTGTTAACCAGCCCATTGAATGGGTTTGTATTTTTCGACATCTGTGCTATGCATTCTCTTTGTAGTCCTGTTAGGTGGTTTTAGGCAGATTCCTGCCAGTGTAGCTCTTTTGTCTCCCTTTCAGCCTTTTCCATTAATCCTCTTAATTTTTCAAAGTTTTCTCTCTCAAAATGAAATGTCAGACTTTCTTGGCATGTTTCAATTTAAGTTGGTTACTGTGAGTGGTTTGACAGTAGTTGCATCTATCACTTTCCATAGCATGTGCCCAGCCTGGTTTTAATATGCACCCACCTGTCTAAGTGTTTTTATGCCTGTGATTATTATAAAAGCTAAATATGGGGCAGGTAAGGCAAGGGCATGCATAAAAGATTTCAGCTTTTCTTCTTTTGTTTGAGCACATTATTCATGGTGGATCATTAATATGTCATAGTCTCAACTGTTTTTTTGCGGCCCCTACTGTCTATTAAGTCCTTTATTTTGCTTCCTCCTATGAAATGTTGTGTTTCTCTGTGATTATAGACTGGACCCTTTTTGGAATTGTGCAGCCTTTCTCAGTGGTAGCGCTCTAAGTACAAGTGCAGCGATACTTCTCGGTTTTTGCAGTTTAACATTTTTCCACTTACAAATGAGCGTGTATGTTATCGGCAGCTAGCATATGCTCTCAATTAATAGATATAAACATTGGAGATATAACTTGATGTCGGTATCAACATCTTGCATTGTAAACGACTTTCCTGAGGAAACTCGTTATCTGAACTTGGTGTGTTCAAATCCACACAATCCTAATTAGCTGTCTTGAGAGAAGTGATATCTAACTGCCACAGAAGGTGGCTTTAATCAGGGTTTTCTTTTCAGCCAGAACCTCTCACGTGGGCGCCATTGCCATTCTAAGAGGAGGGAAATATTGTTGGTGAGTTCCGCTTTTATTCATTTGCAGAAGCTCAGTTTGAAGTGTCAGAATAGCCCCTTCCATTTAGGGAGAGAGAAAATTGAGCTAGTTGAAGTAGCAGGGGGTGCAGGGCAGGTTATCTGGCCACCTATTGTGTGAAAAGCCTAGTATGTTTTTTTGGCACATGCACAAGAGAGGTAAAATTGCCATGGGCCCCTTTTAGCCATCGTGGGGTCCAGGGCGATCTCTGCCATGCAGTGTTGAAGCAGCTGCTTTGTTTCCTTGTACGTTCATAGCTGGCTGTTGTGGAGGTGTGTGGTACAACCGGACACTAGTCACAGAGAAATAAAGTAAGTACATTTATTGACTCCAAATGCTACGTCTAACCTTTATTTAGACATTGTGCTCAGCTGCAAGAGCCAAGAATTTATCCTTATCATTCAATGTGAATGACATACATGAATCCAGTGCAGGAAGCACAGCACTTGCTTCTCTCTTCAGCCACAGGGTTTTAGGTTTGTTGGTTCCATTTTTGATAGCACAACATTTCCCTCTGCATGGTGACACATTGGATGAAATATTATATAATCCATATTATATATTTACAAACAATGGTAAACTGACAATTAAAAATACACAATAACTAAGGCTCCATGTATAAGCTTGGCTGAAATCACGTTCCCCCTCTTGGAGTGGGCACGCTGAGTTACCCGAGGGCTCTTCCTGCCCCAATCAGCTCCTATATATATCCCTCAGTGAACCTGGCACTTGTTGCGAGCAGCTGCTGGACCACTCTACATAAGGCATGTTAGGAGGGATGGGCAGGAGTGCTGTAGCTCTCCACTCACATAGTGGTTGTAATGAGGAAATGCTGAGATTAAAGAGTTGGCTGGAGACCCACGACCTGCAGAATTTGAGGCAAAATGAGTGATTTGAACTGACAACACAGATTTGTAGTCCATCTCATTCAGCCTTGTTAAGATGAAAACGAATAGCCTATTTGAGATTGCTGAATCCCCTTTCCACCCCAGCTGAAAGTTAAGACTGTTCTAATTAGTTACAAGTGAACACTGTTTCTTTATAGTTTATGAATGAATGTGGCACCATCGTATCCCCCCCTTTTTTTACCTGACACGAGGGGGGGAATAGTAATCTCTCTCCCATGAGAACTTAACGCAAGTTTCTGCTGCCTTGTTGACCACTTCCCTGCCCTCCTTCCCTTTCCACTAGAATAGGGTTAATGAAATAACTAAGGCTGCAGTCAGATAAATGAAACTTGCTGTCCATTATTAGCAACATCACCCTAACAACCACATAAGGGTACAATATTAAGACATTCACTTGCTAGCATCCTGAGTGTTTTGGACATAAATAGGGAATGTCCCAGTAGCCTACACAGTTGCATGCTTTTGTTTTTCTGTGGAGTCTACTCTGGGCTTTCTGGCACAGGGGAATTATAGCACAGAAGCATTCCTGTGTCAGCCACCCTAAATTTTTTAGATAGAGGGCCATGACCGCACAGTGGCTTGTGCCATTTCGTTCTCTGGGTATCTCTCCAATGTAACAAACCATTAATAGGTGAAAGTGCATGGTCTATAATCAGGCTAGCACACTTCCTGCTCCTGCCTCCAGTTTCCTTTCATAGAGAAGAGATGGCAGCAGTGTGTGTTTTTCCCCAGTGGCTCCCACATCCAGATGTTGGGCAGCACTGACGCCAGCACCTTGGACTTCAGCTCCAGCTAGAATTTTGCAGCTCCTCTCGGAGCCATGTAGGAAGGGGCTGTCCAAACTTGTTCATCAACTTGGATAGTTCAATGTTGTGCTCGCGATAGAAGTCTGCCAGGAACATGCGGGACTGCAACAGTTCCAAAGGAAGAGCAGAGTTAATGAAGGACTGCTCACAACCACCCCTCCCAATTACATTACTGAGATGAATCCCACTTGGCTACTCACTGAGGAATCCATGTCTGGATATTTTCTTCCTTTACTTTTCCCCAGGCACTTGGTCTTCCCTCCTTCCAGAACTTGACACCAAAATCCTTTTGCTTCATCAAACCTGAAAAAGGATGCCTGCTTTATATACCTGCACACTTGGGCTCTGAGTTGGAGAAATCTGAAGGGCTAGGCTAATGGCTTTCTAACATTTTATTTGCTTTCTAGAGGAAAGGGGCTGAAAGCAGGTTCCACAAAAAAGTAAAACAAAGATTAACTTTTAATTGTTGTTGCAATGCCTTGCTAATATTTCACAAGTGCATGAGCACTCATGTTTCAAAATTTGCCAGAATAGTTTGGTGATCTGGTGCAGACCTAATGCTGGCTCCTTACAAAATCATAGGTTCCAAATTGGTAGCCACACTTGATACGTGTACCACACTGGTACAACGTTCCTCTTCCCTGGTATTCACCATGGTTTTGTTACAAATGCACTAATGCAAACCAGATTCCCTCAGAACTAGTTCGCAAATGCATTTCTATCCATGGCTTAAGAGTAACCGGCTTACAAAAAGTAGCATGATTTGCATTAGTATATGGTGCAGGTTTGTAATTGCGGAATCCTAATAATAATAATCATATGTGAACTGTGGCAAGAGGTTAAGTTAAACTGTTGTCTTGAGCTTCATAGGGGGTCTGATTTATCACCGACATCCAGCCAAATCCAACTCTGATGGCAGGGAGAGGTCAATAGCTATGGCTCGGAGCTTTAAGCTTTAGGGCTTTGGTGGGTATTTACAGTGCAATCTAAGGCTGTGTGCATGGTGGCAGAGAATACAAATGCCTTATCCAGAGCCCTACTAGACTTGAGCCAGCAGCAGGCAGGCAAGGGCAAAGGAACATTTTTATTCTGCGTCTTTTCTTTCAGCTTTAAAAATTTTTAACATGGAAAACATTGGGAGGGAAAGATTTACTCATGCTCAGGAACATGACTAAATACCTCTCTGGTTTGGGAGCCTATTGTGGGACAGGAGGACTTTCAAATCCAAGATGCTTCCTGGGGCAAACCCTTTTTGGCCCTACTGATATCGGAGGAGTTGGTGAGGGAAGCCCTGGCATTAGGTCTCTGTCTCCAGTGTCAGAAGGGTAGATTCCCAGGGACCACACTAAGGCTGGCGATGTCAGGTTTTCAACACTGCAACGTACCAGCAGCCAAACATTGTGATCTGTCGATATGCCACAATGTTGAAATGCAGGAAGGAACAAGCTGCATTAGGCCCAGCCAGGGTAAAACTGCCACCGCTCTCACTGAGGCGGTTTCACCCCGGCACTTCGGATGATTCAGTTTGTTCCCACCTTCCACCCCAAAGCCTCTCTGGCTTGCGAGCAACACACCGGGGCTTGCTCAGATGCTTTCTTTAAACTATTCTGCTGAAGACAGCACGGCCGCCCATGCCTCAGCGGAGCAGTTTAAAGAAGCTGAGGGAGGAACAAGCTGTATTGGCTTGTTGATGCAGCTTGCTCCTCCCTCTGCGGCATGAGGGGCAGAGCGCGATAGCAGTAAATCATGGGTGGGAGAAAACTGCCACTGCTCTTGAGTCCCGCTGGTAGCAGAGAGGCTCAGGAGCAGCGTTGGTTTTACCTGCGATATACCGCTTGGTGAAGCTGCCATCGTGCTCTGCCCCTCATACCAGTCCTGGGTGATGCACAGTGGTCTTCAAGGTGGCATACAAGAAAGTACAACTCGTAAAGCAAAAATACAGCAGCAGTACAGTGGTGCCTCGCAAAACGAAAAACTCGCAAGACGAAAGAGTTTTCCGTTTTTGAGTCGTTCCGCAAGACGAATTTCCCTATGGGCTTGCTTCGCAAGAAGAAAGCCCATAGGGAAATCTCCGGGGACCTCTTTTAAATGCTGGCGGTGGGGAGCAAAGCCTTTCGCCTCCCTCCGGCCTTCAGAAGAGGTCCAGGAAGGCCGGCGGGGGCCGAAAGGCTTTGCTCCCCACCGCCAGCATTTTAAAAGCGGTCCGGGATAGCAGGGGAGCGCGCTGCGCTTTCCCGCTATCCCGGACCGCTTTTAAAATGCTGGCCATCGGGAGCAAAGACTTTCGCCCACCGCCGGCCTTCAGAAGAGGTCCAGGACCTCTTCTGAAGGCCGGCGGGGGTAAAAGTCTTTGCTCCCCCCCACCTGCCTTCCCGGGACAGCGGAGAAGCGCAGTGCGTTTCTCCGCTATCCCGACGGCTTTTGAAGGCAGGCGGGGGGGAGCAAAGACTTTGGCCCACCGCCGGCCTTCAGAAGAGGTCCTGGACCTCTTCTGAAGGCCGGCGGGGGGCCAAAGTCTTTGCTCCCCCCCGCCTGCCTTCCCGGGCGATCTTAAAATGCTCCTGTCCCCGGAGCTTGCGGGGTGGGAGGTGGGGAGAAGGGCTTTTCTTCCCACCGCCAGCCTTCAGAACAGCCTTCTGAAGGCTGGCGGTGGGAAGAAAAGCCCTTGTCCCCCCCCCCCCCCCAGCCTTCAGAACAGGTCGGGGGACAGACTGTCCCCGGACCTGGTCTGAAGGCGGTTTCCATAGGAACGCATTGATTGATTTTCAATGCATTCCTATGGGAAACCGTGCTTAGGAAGACGAAAAACTCGCAAGAAGAAAAAACTTGCGGAACGAATTAATTTCGTCTTGCGAGGCACCACTGTAAATGGAAATGGAAACACTGCCAGCAGTTCAGATCATAGAGAAGGAAGCTGCTGAAGAAGCAGGGGGCCTCAAAACATTTACAATGTATTTACAAAGCAAAGGCAGGCATGCAGTCCTTACTTGAGTGCTTGGGTATAGTTGAACAGTGGTGTAACCCCCAGAAACCTTTGGATGTTCTCCATGACAGATGCGGGGCTTTGTCTGAGTTCCTGCCCATCCACAACCAGAACCTGAATTGAAGGAGAAACAATGAAGGTTTCAGAATAAATCTAATCATGTTAAGGCTCCCCACCCCTATCTCAGTTACCTAAGTCACATACAATTACCAGACAATTCTCCTGCTCTTTTTCTATTCCTGGAAGGGGTGGCATAAGTGAGTGGAATTTCTTTAACATACATTTACTACGATTGCAGCAACCAACATATAGATCTTGCATTTTCAGGCATTTGCCTGAAGTCATGAGGGTTAAAAGTGTGTAGCTGATAGAGGTGAATGTGCAAGCCCTGCCCGGCCTTCATGCATTGAATGCGAAGGTCAAAAGGAGGCCTTTACACACTTTCCACTGAAATTGCTTTAGAAGCCTCCATGGGCTCAGAAATGCTAAAGGCAGGGTCCCCAGCGCTGTGGAGTCTTCCAAGCATGTTCAGTGGAACTTACTTAACACCCACCTTTTAAACCTTCACAATCAATACACAAATACCTGAGGGGAGCCAGTGTACTGGGGAATATTGCATGCAGAGTTTGTGTATGTGCTCCCGCTTCACTTTTAGCCCATATAAATTCAGGCAAGCACCTGGAGCATCCTTGGTGGCTAACATAGAAAGCCAAAAGGCACAGTAGATTGTTTTAGTTTCCTTCCACTATGAATTCTAATGCCTGAAGTTCTACCTTGTAAGTTTTAAACAACTGAGTTGACTCAAATATGCTTCTTATAAAAAACCTGTAATCTCATTTTTGTGAGACCAACACAGCTACAAGATCCAGGTTTACCTGTTGTGCAGGTGAATGCTAAGAAGATACTCGTTAAGAGTGAACAAAAGCAAACATATAAAGGTTTATCAAAAGCATATAAAAGCTCCCCTTCAAAATACCACCTGCATTGCACAACAATGTGATTATAAATACACCCAAAGGCTGCTGTACCTGTCCAGAAGGATAATACATCAACCACCTCTCCAGATGAGTGGAATACAATCCAGGATTCAGACAGCGGTTCTGCAGGTTGTGCAACTCCTGAGGGGCTTGGGGCCCAGCAGAAATGATCTGGTAGAAAGTGTAGTTGAGTGCCACAGGGTCGTTGTGAGCACGCTGGTGCTACAAGCAGGTAACCGGGGAGGGGGAGAGAGAAGAGACGAGTTAATTAGCAGTGCACTGCTCTTTTTAGCGTACAAGGCAGCATATCTATATACATGCACCATCACATCCCGATGGCCCCACCAGCTGGGTCCTGCACATACTCCTGCTGTGATGCCAGGAGGAGTTCTTAAGGAATTACCTGATACCAGGAGTATGCTCTGTCAGCTGGGTTGATCAGGATGGCAATTATTTTGGCCCGGGGAAGGAGAGCGGCACTCCGCCTGGGTACTACTTCGGTGTCAAAGTAATTGGCACTTTTCTCAAACATGAAATCTGTGCTGGCATTGGAGGGGATGGGAAAGAACTCCATGTACCTGTCATGTGAAGAAAACCGGGAGAGCATGAGAACAAGGCATGTGTAATAATGGTGATGGGCGTGACACAATGGGAACATAGGGGAGAGGCTAGTAGCTCCTAGCATTTTGCCCTGCCCCAGGGGAACATGAAGGAAATGATAGTTTCAGACACGAATGAAAGAGAATGAAGACAAGGACAGTATTCTGCTAACACAACTCGCACTCTCAACCCCAGTCCCAGTGATTGGTAGTGTTGCATGGGCATCAGTCTCAATATGACACACGTACGGCACGTATCACAGTGGCAGGAGCAAGTTAAGAGGATGAATTCCCTTTGCCCTCCTCCATGCAGTAATCTTATGTATTTGTTATGTCAATCAGAATAATCAAGTCCTGAACCATCATGGTAGACTCAAACTGAGGCTGAAGCCAGGGTCTGCCTCATAACCAGACAAGCACTGCCCATTGTGTTGAAGGCCGTGGCAACAAAGGCAGCTGTAAGACCAGCCAAATAGGCCACTGTTCACCAATGTTACCATACCATTTACTTCAAATCTCTATTTAAAGGTTGACTGAACTCAAAAATTAATGCGGGTTAACATACACAACATTAGGAGGCAAAGCAAACCATGCCAACGGCAACTAAGTTGACTGAAACCTGCACAAACCATGATTTTTGATCCCACTGAAAGGTTTCTGATGAGGGTCAGAATGCCTAATCCGACCGAATCAAAATACCACTGAAAGTTTGTGGGACAGTGTAAGGGCAAATCAGTGAGCACACGAGTCAACACACTTACCAGTCAATTCCTTTGTGATAGTTGAGTCCATTAAAGAACTGGATCTCTTCATAGGTGGAGGGGCTTGGAAAGTTGCTGGTAACAGCTGGGTGCATGGATAGGAAGAAATGCACAGCTGTCGTACCTGAAGCAAGACAGTGGAAACAAAACTTGTGAGGGATTTGTCTGGGAGCAAAAAGGGCTGAAACATAAACTGGTACTAGCACGACTGCTACCCACAGCTCTTCATGACACACAGAATTGTTTGCCCTGGGCTAAAGCTGTTGCTCATATCACTCAACCTGGTAAGGAAAGCCCCAAATATAACCACTACCCTCAGCCACTCTGGCAATTCCCATTTGAGTAGGCAGGGCGTGAGCTTTGCTTCTTTCTGAAGCCAATCGCAATATAATTGATGAAGTGGAAAGATCTGAAGCGTATGAAGCCACAAACTAGGCCCCAAATGCAAGACCTGTGCTCCTTCATGCTCCCTCCCTTATAGTCGCTTTTAACTGTCTGTCCTTGTTTCTATCTTTTTAAGTAAAGTATGATTTAAAAAGTAAAGGGTAAAGGGACCCCTGACCATTAGGTCCAGTCGTGGCCAACTCTGGGGTTACGCGCTCATCTCGCTTTATTGGCCGAGGGAGCTGGCGTACAGCTTCCGGGTCATGTGGCCAGCATGACTAAGCCGCTTCTGGCGAACCAGAGCAGCGCACGGAAACGCCGTTTACCTTCCCGCCAGAGTGGTACCTATTTATCTACTTGCACTTTGACGTATTTTCGAACTGCTAGCTTGGCAGGAAAAGTATGATATAATCACCTTTTAATTACTAGTTTTTATCCCTTACCAGTTTTAAGTCTTATGTGTTCACTTCGTCCATATGTTTTATCTTATGCTGGTTTGTGACCAAAATAAAGTTTGATACTGAAACGTTATCATGCAGCTCAGTTGCATAGGTCAGTAAGAACATCCTTTAAAATCTGACACAATCAAGCCTGTAGAGGGCACCACTATACCTTTCCTACACGCAAAGGCATTCTTGTTCTACATCTTATCTCAGCTCGCCAGTTCTGGAATTTAATATTAATTGGGTGGAACAGGCAACCCCGAGAAATTCAAGATGACAATTTTGGCAAGTGACAACTCGGAATTCCTTCCCCACCACCACCTGACATTTCCCAGAAAACCTAAATCAGCTCCCCGCTAAGTTTTAAGGCAGCGACAGAGAACCTGCGTCTCTCGAACTGCTGTCGAACTACAACTCCCATCATGCCTGACTACTGGCTATGCTGCCCAGGACTCATGGGAATTGGAGTTTAAGAACACCTGGAAGACCACAGGTTCCCCTATCATGTTCCAACACAAAAAGAAAAAGGCCACGTCACACATATATTAACAGGGCAAAAAAAGACCATGGCGGCCAGTGGGTTATGTTACCAGTTTTCTGAGGACCGACGATGAGAAACTTGGGAAGCCGGTCACATGTCTTCTCTTTGGACCAGATGTCTTTATGCCGCTTGTCATCACAAGGGTTCTACATCAATTAAAAAATCACGCATGAGATCATGTGGGGAATAATTACATCAGGCCTGATAGAAGTACATTCGTGTTTACCCCAGGCACAATCACTCTGGTCTACAGCACATTAAGAGCTTGGCTGGCATATGTCGTAGAGCATATGCTGGCATCAGTGCTCTATTCTGGATGAAATGATGGTCATTTGTTGGTCAAAGGTATTGTGGCAGTCTCCTGAAGGAGTTAAATGGGCGGGAGCACCAGCAAGCCAACAAAGACATGCCCGAGGAAAGAGGGAAAATAAAATCACAACTGCAAGGAGGATTCTAGTCAATCTGTTGAACTATTTAGCAGTGCATTTTCACCATAACTGGGGAGGCCTGGAAGTTTAAAAAACTAAAATTCTGACAAATTCTGTTCAGAAAAACCATACAGCATTTTAGATCCCAGAACCACCACTAGTTCATGCTTTGCGTATTCCCCACTTAAGGTCTTAAGACCCAATAGGAGAAATACAAACTTCTCTCTTCGGTAGCAACCAATTCACATCCACTCTGCTCAGAAGCCCTTTATTTATATTAAACTTGTATTAAAGCTCTGAGAAAACCTTCAGCTGCAGGCTGGTTGAAGGGAAATTGTCCTGGAATCTCACCTGCCACAGAGGGTTCTTTTCCTGGGAAAATATTTCAAAATACTTTTTGGCCAGCTGGATGGGCGGCAGAGTCTGAAGACGGAGATTGGTCCAGCACTGCACAAATTTGACGAGGCTTTCGAAAGTGTAGAGCCCAAGGCGATCGTTTCCATAATTGGACAAGTGGGTCATGAAGATGCTGATCTACAAACAAAGAAGGAAATGGGGGCATTTGTTAGTGTCGAAAGATTGATATCACTTGGAAAATTCTACCTGCTTTCCACTCTTGTTCTGCAGGGGCAGCACTGGCCAATGAGCATCTTACACACACTCAGCAGTTGCTCCAAATCCATAGTTCCAATGCTGACACTATTCAGGTCCCTTGGGCAGGTTTTGTGGATACTCACCTGTAGTTTGGTTCTTTAATTATCATTATTCATTTGCTTCACTTATAACCTGCCTCTCTATAAAAATAAATAAATGAATGCCCAGGTGGCTAACTACAATAAAATCTGCAATACAATAATGATGCAATCTATCCAGATGGATTAAAAAGTTTCATTTCAAATCACTGTCTCCAAAGAGTAGCATTCAGTTGGGCAGGACTACAAAGCGTCCGCATTTAAAGACTGCATGCAATCTGGATTCTTGCTTTCCTCAGGAATCCTGCAAATGTCCTTTTACATGCAACACAGTATCACTTCCCAGGGACAATTAACGGTTCAGCAAGCTCCCACAATGGACAAACCAGGTGGCTGCTAAACTCAAAGAAGCCTGTCTGAGGACATGACTTTAATCTTACATTGCCATAAAGGCAGGGACTTCGCTGCAGCCGACATTGGCTACCACAAAGTCCGTGGGTGCTGCCCAGTGGCGTAGCGTGGGGGGTGCCAGGGGTGCCGGCCGCACCGGGCGCAACATCTGGGGGGGGGCGCGAGTCCAGAGGGCCCAGCCACATCGTGCCCTCGGCCCGCCCCTATTGTCAGAGGCTCAGCGCGGAAGTGTTAGCAAAGTTTCAGAGGGGGGAGCGAGGGGGGGGATGCGGGGAGGGGATCCCCGCTTCTCCGGCCGCCTTGCAGAAGCGGCCACCGCCCGGCGGCTCTGCCTTTGCTCGCAGGCCTGCCTGGGGGCTCCCTCGGCTCCAGCGCTGAGCTGGTGGCCCCGATCCTGGGAGCAAAGAGGCATCGCGGGAGCGGCTAGGCCTGTGCCAGGGCCCTGACCCGACAGCTTCTCCGGCTCCCCAAGCCGAGGACAGCTTCGGCTGTGAAGCTGCGCCTTTCGGGCTGGCCCCTTCTCGGCTTATCATGCTGGGCCTCGCCTCTCCAGCTCCCGGTATGTGTGCTCCGCGGTGGTCCCCGCTCCTTCCAGACCTTTCCACCACCCCCTGCCAAACTGGCTGTAGATACAAGAAGGGCAGCTGGGGTGGGCGATAGAGGACCCTGCCTCCCCCTGCGGGGCTCATCTCTGGCAATTGTCTTAAACTGCCGCAAGTGTCTCTGCTCAAGGAGCCCCCTGAGTTTTGGCATTGTCTCTCCGCGCCCCCCCCCCCGCCTCTCTCCAGGAGCTTTATGGAGCCGCCTGGATCGGGTCTGCTTTGGAGGAGGGGAGCCTTCCTTGACCAGCATGTGGGGCGCCCTTTGCGGCCTTTCCCTCTGGAGAGATAGTCACGCTCCCTCTAGCGCAGTTCCTAATCGCCAGTCGCCCTTCTGTGGCGAGGATTCTTCCGAGCCGGGTTCTTCCGGGGCCCTCCGGCTGCTTCTCTTTCGGGCGGCGGCGACCCTCCAGCTAAATACCCCTCGGGGGTTTGTGGCAGCCTCGCTTATTGTTCTCGGGACTCTGGTTTTACCTCGCCGCGCAATTACGCACAATTGCAGTGCCTTCACCAGCAGTGGCGTAGCGTGGGGGGGTGCAAGGGGGGCTGGCCGCACCGGGCACAACATCTGGGGGTTAGGGGGCGCAAATCCACGGGTTAGGGGGCGCAAATTACTTGCCTTGCCCCGGGTGCTAACAACCCACGCTACGCCACTGGTGCTGCCAAACTTGGGGAGTGGGTTGCTCTTTTGAGGCTTGAAACATCTGTTTTGTACTGTCAGTCATAATTCTTTTTTATTTTTTAGCCAGATTGGATTCCAAAAATGACTTTAGTGATACCAGGTGCTCATGATCATACTCAGACTCTGCAAACTAATGTGGCTCCTAAGCAGATATGTGGTCAAATGAAGACAAAAGAACCTTCGTTTTAAACATACAACCTCTCACCTGGCTAAAGAAACCAGGTGTCTGCAACAATCTGTGCCTAAGTGACAGTCACCAGATAACAACACCTGTTAACTCTTTAATTAAGAAGTCTGGTGCGGGAAGAACAGATACCTCATCTGTAACGCTTCCCAGAGAAGCTGGCCCCTAGGTAAAAGAACATTTAACAAGTGAGGAAATTGGATAGGGGAGAGGAAGGAGAATTAACAAGGTCATGTATTCAGTTTGATTACAGAGTGACTGATTGTCTGGCATTAACTAGATCAAGTACACCATCATTACAAGGAGAACCCCAATACGTCCTTCCCCCTGGTCTCCAGTTTTCCCGTCAAATGTGACCATCTTAATACAGAATTCCAAACAAGTTTTGGGAACTAGCAGCAAAACCTTCCTGCACTTGGAGGAGACTGGTGTGACTGTGAGGCATGGTCTGCTGCCAGATGCTTCCTTTCCAGCTCTGACCTTTCAGGGCTGGGGTGATTTTGACACCCAAGAGCACACAGCGCATCAAGAGGCTGACCTGGAGGCTCCATGCAAACCATCAAAAGAAGAGCACCCAACTCGCAATGGCAATATTTCCATCCAAGTGCTAAATTACTGACAATTAGCTTCCAGGAGAGAAAGAATTACTAAAATATTACGAGGCTGGAGGGGGGGGATGCACCAGCTTCTCATGGAGGGCCTCAGGGATTCTAGCAGCTCTGGCTAAATGCCTTACACCTAGAGGGAGAGATCTCCCAAGTTTGTTGCTTTATCACGTTCACCAACACGTTTGGGAGAGGAGTTGATTTTCTAAATCTCTGGGCTCGGGACAGGAGATGGGTCTCCACATTAACACCGCTGCCTCTCAGAAGTGAGCCTGAGTGATTTCAAGATCTGGATTACTCTAGGCCAGGGAATGGGGAAACTTGGTGGCCTTTGAATTGACTACAACTCACATGAGCCCCAGGCAGCATGTTCAATGGTCAAGGATGACGGAACCTGTAATCCAACACCTGAAACTGTTTTAAAGGACTCCCTAGGGTGGCTGATCCACAACCACTGGTCTTGGGGCCTCTTGGCAATGCTGTGTTTTTATTCACGCACGAACTGCTGAGCTCATTGGCACCTAGTGCCATATTGGGGGGGGGATGGGCCTGGATTCAATGATCTCTGATCGCTAGCAAGGGCTGTTGCATTAGCGCAAGGGCAAGAATAATGGTTGCACAATATGAAATCTCAACACTATAGTTGCGCTAGCAGAAGTTTGTTGGGCGACCAGTTGTGCAACATGGAGTATTGTATCTGTTGTGCCACCAGCTACAAGGACTATGCTGGCTCTGTGCCCTTCTCTTGTGCATGTCATCGCTAAGGGGCTTTAAATTCAGTGTAAGTTAAATTCCCCTCTTTTTGTCTCTAACCCTAGCTACATAATCATGCGCCATTCCACAGAGACAGGAATTTTGGATGAAGAAGCTTTGGCAAACAACTTAGGCCCCTTGGAATCTGAGCCACTCAGTTGAATTGCAGCCGCTATCCAGACTAGCCTTCTTAACTACTTTTGAATAGTGTTTGGCATATAAGCAGTATATTAATTAATTAATTAATTAATTAATTAATTAATTAATTATTAATGATAAATCATTCTTTCTCTCTTAATATATAGAGTTTGAACCAAGCTTGTTTTGACTGTCTAAAAGCCATGATGTAACTACTGCGGTTCCACCAGTGCTACCGTTCCATACTTTCCCAAACTAGTCTTAGAGCGGCAACTGTTGTCTACCTATCATCTGACGACACCCGACAACCTTTCAGACTAATTACCAACAGGCAAGTCTGATCTTATTCCCCAAGATCCTGCCCCCACCTCATCTAAGCAGCCACGACTATTCCTTATAACTGAACTCAATTATTTCCCCTGGAGATGTTAAAAAACCCAAGTGTGAAAGGGTAGCAATCAGAAATTAAAACAGTGAGCTGAAAATACAATACGCCTGGTGCAGAAGGAACTGGAGGGGTCAAGTGGGAGGTGTGCAACGCTATAGCTTCAGGGAAACGCAAGCAAAGATATGCAATGACTGCCTTTTCTGGGAGCAGAAAGCTGCATTCATTTGCTGACATCATGGTTTGCTGGCTAGTCAGGAGATCAAACATCCTGTGTTTATACTGCAGAGTTAAACATACATACACACACACACACACTCCAACTCTTGCACTTCTGCATATACTCACAGGGATTCAAACATCTGTTATGGATCAGTGAGGAGAGGCTGTTTGGCGCTCTTTATTTTAGGTGGGACATCTTTATCAGTTAAAGTGGAAGCAGTGAGAGTTTAAAGTCAGTTGGTAAGCAAAGGAATTGGTTCACGGACCAGATTGATGATGAAAGGAGAGAACAAACCAAGGCCAACAACTAGGGAGTAGAATGAGTTGAGGGGACACAGGACAAGCTTTTCGGTATTTGGTGTAAAGTAAATTGCTCACTGGCTTGTTTCTACAGAAGCATCAGGCTGGGAGGAGGTATTGGAGACTGTAATACATTCTGTCCTCTTGCCACGTGTAGCTACCTGGGAACATCAGTAATCCTCTTTCAGTGATGACATTATAGAATCATAAAATTGCGGGGTTAGATGGGACCCTGAGAGTCATCTAGTCTAACCTACTGCAATGCAGGAATCTCATCTAAAGCATCCTGCCAAGCCACAGAGTGATCAGCAGTGTCAGGGATTTTCTGGAAAAATTGAATCAGAAAGTTTTCTTTAAAATGTTTTGGGAAGTTTTCTAAATTGATTGGGATCTGATACAGCAAGTTTATTTCAAAACCCCACCCCCAATATACCCTGTGTTAATTTTACATGCTGTAAAGTATTTGAGATGAAACATTCATCTAGAAAAGAATCAATATGAAAACCACAGTGTGGTTTGAGTGTTATATTTAAACAAATACAAAGCTTAACTTAGAAATAATCGTTATTCGAATATTTGCCACTATTCTAAAACATGTCAATTTGATGGCCATGAACTTCCCTGACATTTGAGTGGGGGATAAAAGCACTGAAAACTGCTAGTATGCTAATTTCAGCATACCCAAAGAGCTGTGCATTAGAATAAAGATCTTTCCCATATATGTATGCACATCTGAAATACGAAAGGAGGGAAAGTGTGGAATAACAAACATGCTTAAGTCTAATTAATGCATAATGAATGGATACAATTGCAGTTGACATGGGGAAGTATCCACTTCATGCATCAGAGGTGGTTTTAGGATAGCACGACTGGTACAAACTCCCTGGGCACTGAGCTGCAGGGGACACCACAACCATGATGGAGAGCAGAGCACGACAGGCAGAGGGTGCCAAATTTTAGCGCTGCACAGGGCGCTGCTGAAATTTGAGACACCCAAGTCTGCCACTCACTGCATGGGGGCATGGGGGAATCATGCTTGCAGGCCTCATCTCTAATCTCTAGGCGCCTGCTGCGCCCTCCCTGCCACCACCATTAATCCCTGTGCACAGGGATTTTGCAGATAAAATCGCTCAGATTCAGAAGGAGGTAGACTCCACCGTGGGAGCAGGGCCAGGGCGGGAGAGTGCTAGAGTTCTGTCTGGTCCTGTTACATGGGATCAATTCCAATCTGTTACCTCCGAGGATGTGGACAGGCTGCTTGGACAAGTGAAACCGACCACCTGTCTCCTTGATCCTTGCCCATCCTGGCTGATAAAAGCAAGCCGGGAAGGGCTGGGCGATGGGCTCTGCGGGGTGGTGAATGCTTCCCTCTGTGAGGGAGCCTTCCCAGACCCGCTGAAAGAGGCGGTCATTAAACCGCTTCTTAAAAAAACATCTTTAGACCCGGCCAATTTGGCCAACTATCGCCCAGTCTCAAATCTGCCATTCTTGGGCAAGGTGATTGAGCGGGTGGTTGCTGAACAACTCCAAGCACGCCTGGAGGAAACGGACCATTTGGATCCCTTCCAATCGGGATTCAGGCCTCACCATGGGACTGAAACTGCCTTGGTCGCGCTGGTTGATGATCTCCGGCGGGCTAGGGACAAAGGTGAGAGCTGTTTCCTAGTTCTGCTGGATCTCTCAGCGGCCTTTGACACCATCGACCATAACATCCTTCTGGACCGTCTAGAGGGGCTGGGAGCTGGGGGCACTGTCATACAGTGGTTCCGCTCCTTCCTCCTGGGCCGTGTCCAGAAAGTGGTGGTGGGGGATGAGTGTTCAGACCCCTGGGCTCTCACTTGTGGGGTGCCTCAGGGTTCTGTCCTCTCCCCCATGCTTTTTAATATCTATATGAAGCCGCTGGGAGAGATCATCAGGGGGTTTGGACTGGGTGTTCATCAGTATGCAGATGACACCCAGCTCTACCTCTCCTTTAAATCAGAACCAGTGAAGGCAGTGAAGGTCCTGTGTGAGTGCCTGGAGGCGGTTGGAGGATGGATGGCGGCTAACAGATTGAGGTTGAATCCTGACAAGACAGAAGTACTGTTTTTGGGGGACAGGGAGCGGGTTGGTGTGGGGGATTCCCTGGTCTTGAATGGGGTAACTGTGCCCCTGAAGGACCAGGTGCGCAGCCTGGGAGTCATTTTGGACTCACAGCTGTCCATGGAGGCGCAGGTTAACTCTGTGTCCAGGGCAGCTGTCTACCAGCTCCACCTGGTACGCAGGCTGAGACCCTACCTGCCCGCAAACTGTCTCGCCAGAGTGGTGCATGCTCTAGTTATCTCACGCTTGGACTACTGCAACGCGCTCTACGTGGGGCTACCTTTGAAGGTGACCCGGAAACTACAACTAATTCAGAATGCGGCAGCTAGACTGGTGACTGGGAGTGGCCGCCGGGACCACATAACACCGGTTCTGAGAGATCTGCATTGGCTCCCAGTACGTTTCCGAGCACGATTCAAAGTGTTGGTGTTGACCTTTAAAGCCCTAAACGGCCTCGGTCCTGTATACCTGAAGGAGCGTCTCCACCCCCATCGTTCAGCCCGGACACTGAGATCCAGCGCCGAGGGCCTTCTGGCGGTTCCCTCATTGCGAGAAGTGAGGTTACAGGGAACCAGACAGAGGGCCTTCTCGGTAGTGGCGCCCGCCCTGTGGAACGCCCTCCCATCAGATGTCAAAGAGATAAATAATTACCTGACATTCAGAAGACATCTTAAGGCAGCCCTGTTCAGGGAAGTTTTTAATATGTAACGCTGTATTGTTTTTAACACTGATTGGGAGCCGCCCAGAGTGGCTGGGGAAACTCAGCCAGATGGGCGGGGTATAAATAATAAATTATTATTATTATCACATAGAGCAGAAGGTTCAGACCAGTTTCTCACAGACAGATCTAAATACTGAATACTTGGAGGGCAGGGACAAAGCAAGCGATTGCAACCCTGTTTCCCCTCCAGGCTTTGAGTCTATGAATGTAGGCTGCCCTTGAGAAGAAGGTTTATCCCTAGGAAGAACCTCTGTCCGCCCTGAAGCATTTTCAGCAGGTTCCTGGGTGGCAAAACTGTTTGGCCAATTTTTCTCACAAATGCTTCCCTTCACTTTTTTGCCCAACTTTTGCCAAATAAACAGGCCTCATCAGTTTTCTTTTCCTGTGCTCTTAAGAAAAAGAAAGCCTGACCACCACTGACGTAGGGTAGAAAAAAATAAAATTCATTGTTGGCATCTGTCTGTCTGAGGAGACAGCCCAGTGAGAATTAGGCCTCGGGACTGCTGCCTGTGTTTAGCATCTGTGCAGACTGTATTTCCAACTACTTCTTCCCAGCCTTCACCACATAAAGCACACAGGTAATCACAAACACTGCCCCCCCCAATGCTGCAGTACTTACTGGGTTCAGGAGCACTGTCAGAAAGAGTTCACCACCACGAATGCTTTTGTCCAGCTCCTTGGAGCCACCAGGATACTCATTGTAAAATATGGTGTGAGTGAAAAGACCACAAGTCTGTCGAGGCAACACCTGGGAGAGCCAGAGGGAGAGGAAAAATTAGAGGTGGCCATGGATTATCCCTGTGAATTTTAACATGCAGCCAACAGTGGGAACATGCAGCCAAAGGAGAAGGCAATTCTACTGGGGTTAGATGGTGTCAACATCATATTTGCTTTTCTGCTACTATTCCTAACTGCCATTTTCAGTCCCACTCCAAAGAGAAAGAAATAAAAAACACACCACTTGGGGTTCTGTGGCTACTCAGCATATTTAGTCCTTATGAGGCTGTTCTGAGGTTTCCTTCCCCACAAGAAATTTTCCTAAACCTTTTCTTGCATTTCTGCAAACCCCATGTGGGGTTTTGGCTACGTGGTGGCTCTTTTGGCTATGTGAGGACTGGCACTCAAGGGAACTGAGTTCTTTATCAATACATAATGTAAAGTTAAAGGAGGGAATCAATCCAGCCTCTCCTGCTCAGCTGCCCAATAGCAACACAACTGTTGGAGCAGTTGCATGGTTCCACTTGGAAGTTCTTCAGTCTTGAATCCTACATACTGGGAATTCTACACTAGTCTGAGTGATTGCTACAAAGAACTGATTGGTTTACGAAGGGCAAGTCTATCAGTGGCTACTAACCACAGTGGCTATGTTCTGTCTCCTTTGTTGGAGGCAATATGCCTCAGGATTCCAGTTGATGGGGATCACAAGTGGAGAGTACTGTTGTATTTATGCCCTGCTTGCAAGCCTCCTAGAGAACAGGACTCTGGACTGCATGGACCTTGGCAAAATCCAGCGGGACTCATTCTTGTGCTCCCTTTGCTTTTGTGTTTGAGAGTTTCAGGGAAGATTAGCATTCAAAATGCAGGGATGAGTACCCAATAGGCTAGTGGCCATGTTTCTCCTCCAGATAATCAATAGGGGCTTCATTGTCTCACCATGATTCCATTGTGGATGAAGCCCCGCCGGTACCGGGCAGGCCGAAGGTGCGGATATTCCTCTGTGCTGGTCACCTGGATGCCCCAGACAGCTTTCCATGCCTCGTAGAGCTGTGCATGGACAGGGTAAACTCCTGAGTGGTGGGGGGCTACTGCATAGCCCAGGTCTGTGGGGATCCCATGCTCCTGGGAGAAGAACACAAATGGTAAGAACCCTCTATTCCCAGTACTGCTAGCAGTTTGCTGAATGGAAGGAAGGCAGAAATGGCGAGGCAGAAATCTCAAAACAAAAAGTAAATAAGTGAGTTAGTAAATCGGAACTTGGGTCTGGGGTATATGACAACTAATCCAGAGTGCGGCAGCTAGACTGGTGACTAGGAGTGGCCACCGAGACCATATACCGTATTTTTCGCTCTATAACACGCACCCGACCATAACACGCACGTAGTTTTTAGAGGAGGAAAATCTGTAGGCATGCCACCCGTAGGCATTTCCTCCATAACACGCACAGACATTTCCCCTTACTTTCTAGGAGGAAAAAAGTGAGTGTTATGGTGCAAAAAATACGGTAACACCGGTCTTGAAAGACCTACATTAGCTCCCAGTACGTTTCCGAGCACAATTCAAAGTGTTGGTGCTGACCTTTAAAGCCCCAAACGGCCTCGGTCCAGTATATCTGAAGGAGCGTCTCCACCCCCATTGTTCTACCTGGACACTGAGATCCAGTGCCGAAGGCCTTCTGGTGGTTCCCTCACTGTGAGAAGCCAAGTTACAGGGAACCAGGCAGAGGGCCTTCTCGGTAGTGGCACCCTCCCTGTGGAATGCCCTCCCACCAGATGTCAAAGAGAACAACAACTACCAGACCTTTAGAAGACATCTAAAGGCAGCCCTGTTTAGGGAAGCTTTTAATGTTTGATGTATTACAGTATTTTAATATTTTTTTGGAAGCCGCCCAGAATGGCTGGGGAAGCCCAGCCAGATGGGCAGGGTATAAATAATATATTATTATTATTATTATTATTATTATTATTATTATTATTATTATTATTATTATATGACATAACACATTTATACTAGGTTTGTAAACAGTCAATTGCCTGTGAAGAGTAAAACATTGCCTCTAGGCAACAAGGCATGGATAAAATGAAAGGAAACTTGGCAGAATATTGTTGAGATGGTGTTTTTGGATCAGCGGAGTCAAACTTTTCACGGACTGGAACATCCCCCGTTGAATTTGCTCCTTACCAAAGCAAACTGCTTGTTGAGTTTCATTTGCTCGGCTAGCACAGTGACGTTGTGAAAGAGATGTGGCTGCATGTGACTCCACATGTGCGGGAACCACCAAAACTCCTTCCTATGCTTTAGCAGCATGTCGTCCCCTTCATCTTCCTCATCAGTACCTAGAAAGAAGGGGGAAGGAAGGAAGGAAGGGGTGCTCAACTGTCAGTCGTCATAGACACTAAATGGCCAAACCAGAGAAGACAACATTTCATTTGCATGAATGGCTTTTAAAAGGAAACAGCAGGCACCAGGTTCCCATCCACACCAGGGACCTGCTGTGGCGTAGCTGGGGGCATTAACCCTTTGCCCCACACTGTGGTGCTGATCCAAATGAGCCCCCTGCTTCTGCACCTGCTATCTTCCCTGGCATAAAAAGCTCCCATTCACTCTCCATTGTACTGATAGCACCCAAGAGCTGTCAGAACACCACTTGGATCCAGTAGTTCCCCAAATCAAAGAATTCAAATAGGCCCCTACCTCTGTAGAGGTTACATGTCCCTGTAAGCCAAAACCCTGCCAGATATTTATCTATCCTGGACAATAAAACTGCAGTGAGGCCCAGAGGGTTAACAAACCTTCTTTTATCTGATACCAGGATCCTGATCAGACTTTACACAACTGCTGACTGTGTGGATGGCATCTCACTAAGAAATATACAATACAGGTGAAAAGAACAAAGGCAGCTTACCAGTGTGGTAGAATTTCCCAGAAAATCCCAGGTTGAAAGTAAAATTGGGAACCAAAGTCCTCAACTTGTTCTGAGTGTTCAGTAGAGCCTGAAAAATAAGAAAGGGGGGGGGGAGAGGAGGAAACAAACTTCAAAACAGATTCATAATCAGATTTTTCAACAAGGGCACTTCCATACAAAGCCTACATGCTGGCAGCAATGCACAAGCATCCCCAAACATTGGTTTCTTAAAGACTGACCCTTGTCTTTGGCAAGCGTGTCCAGGAGAGCACAGCACCACACACCAGCCCTGTCCCTGGCCTTGCTCTCGGGTTCTGTTTTTGAGGAGAAGATAGTGCATAGATTTCTTCAGATATGGCAAACCCTGAGCTAGATCAACTCATCCACAAAATGTTTAGGTTGGCCAGCTGGACCATAGGCTTCCGCCTCAGTTTTTAAAATGTTGTCTAGGGAACCAGAGTTGAATGTGATGATTAACCTGCTATTATTATTTACATAGTAACTCATGATTGTCTACCTTTAATCTTCTGCAAAGTCAAAAATAAAGCAGTGGCCATTTTAACTACCAAAGCATATCATCTATGCCTTCTTTATGGCTTCATCCTGCAAATAAAAGTCCCATCTTTCAAGAGAGATATGCAGCTGTTACCCATTATTCACTATTTTAATTGTGATTGTCAATTGTCAAAAAATTCCATACAATTCAGAAGTGGTTAACATTGTAAAATTTGGATTTTGGTCATATATGCATCAAATATATTTTCTGTAGCTAAGAAACAGTGCCACAGTTTTTATCACATTCTTCCCCAACACTTTTCCTTACGTAATGTGTTTTTTATTTGGTTATTACTGAGATTCATAAGTCACTCTGGGAGCCTTTTTTGGTAGGAAAGTGGGATGAAAATGAAATGAAATGAAACAAATAAGCTGATTTGCCTTCTTCCAGTTGGTTGCTATGCACATTTTGGCAGCTTTAAGTACCCTCACAATAATTTTACACACAGAGTCATTAACCAAGTCTTTATGGGAGCACAGAAGTATTATGTCAGGAGTTAGTCGTATTTGACAGCCAGTCATATTCATTTTGGGACGTGGGTGGCGCTGTGGGTTAAACCACAGAGCCTAGGACTTGCCGATCAGAAGGTCGGCGGTTCGAATCCCCGTGACGGGGTGAGCTCTCGTTGCTCAGTCCCTGCTCCTGCCAACCTAGCAGTTTGAAAGCACATCAAAGTGCAAGTAGATAAATAGGTACCACTCTGGTGGGAAGGTAAACGGCGTTTCCGTGTGCTGCTCTGGTTCGCCAGAAGCGGCTTAGTCATGCTGGCCACATGACCTGGAAAAACCTGGACAAACATCAGCTCCCTTGGCCAATAAAGCGAGATGAGTGCCACAACCCCAGAGTCGGCCACGACTGGACCTAATGGTCAGGGGTCCCTTTACCTTTACATATTCATTTATCACGTTCAGAAGATTAGCCTAAAGAAGGCTGTATTACTGGACAGTCCCTGCCTCCCTGGATATTATTAATTATTATGATTTCATAAAATTTATGCATTGCTTGATGGTAAACAACAACAACCCTCAAAGTGGTTTACAAAATATAAAGCAGTAAAATCAAGAAAAATTACAGCCCTACTTTAAACATGCACAAGTTAAAATACCAAAACATATCAAAATTACTTCTAATAAAATTATTTCTAAGGAACTGGGTAGGCTTGTCTAAACAGGAATGTTTTTAGCAGGCTCCAAAAAGAATACAGTGAATCTGCTATATTCCCTTCATAAGGCACTGCAATATATCTTGAAATACTGGCACCTGAGAGCAGGAGCATTGCATTGTCTATCACACAAATTGGCACACGCTAAATTACATGTATAGTTGCCTCTGGGTAAAATACCAACAACATAGTGAGTAGCTGAGATTTAGATTCATTTATTTGTATCTAGTCAAGAGACCACTATAAGACAAAGGTTTAACAGTATGAAAGCAACACAAGAACTGTACTTTTCAAAATTAAATAGTTTCCTGAAAACGCCGGGGCGGGGGGAGAAATCTGGGGCCTCTTCCTTTGAAGAGGAAGAACAAGATACCTCTGAATGTATATGAGGAATTTTATGAATTAGACCAAAGCCAAGGGGATTCAGACTGAGCTCTAACGATTGCTCCCTGAAATAGTGTTCGTCACATTCTGCTACTTGGAGGAGGGTCCATGCTGGAGATATGGGTACGCTCAGATAATGCCTATGCTTGGGAGATTTATACTTCCCCACAGCCCTCACCACCACTTGAATAATAATAATAATAATAATAATAATAATAATAATAATAATAATAATTGTATACCGCCCTTCATATGAAGAGCTGAGGGCAGTTCACCACAGAAAAATAACAAAATTAGAATGCTTGGACCATTTACAAGGTTTTCTAGTGTGTCTAAGCTATAATCCCCTCATAATGATACCTGATAATTGTTTTATTTTATATTTACAAAATTTACAAGTTGATAGTGCAGAGCATGGGCATGGCTTAAGAGAAACTTAATTTTATTGACTTAAATAATTTTGTGCTGCTCTTCAGCCAAAATGAAAAAGAAGTATAGCAACCTTTTGTCATTTCTTGGAAGACTGTTAAGCCATCTAGTCTAATCAAGAGTTCTGGAGAACTTGAAAAGCTTGTGCACTATTGTGCAATATGTTGGTTGTCCTACTAAATGTATTGCCATAACAACAGATTGCCAAACAACACATTTTTATATTATGTAATCTTGAAAATTTAAACTTGTTCCTTTTAAAGGGTACTTTACATTTACATGATATAATTTTGAGTCAATGCTAGTCTATCTTCCCTCTTGGATCCTAGCTGCCCTGCTCTTGACAAGCTCCGCTTCATCAAAAGTCCTCCCCTTTGGATATGTAGCCTGAACATGCAAGGGCAAAAAGTGTGTTGGGGGCCTGGGATGAATGTGCCACTACCTTAATGTCCACCCCACCCCACAACACACTGGTCCTGCCCTCTCCACTCCTAGATGTCACACACTTAGTACGAAGGTCAGATGTTTGGCCGAATGCCCTCTTGCAATTTGAAGTTGTGAGTTATCAGGTTTCCCAGTTGTGTGGAGGCTTCTAAGAATGTTTAGCTGAACATGCTGAGAACCTTCTTTCAGACTTTCGTGCTCAAGTGGGAAAATTTGGGAGCAGAGGGGTTGAGGCTGCCATGCTCAGGGATGTTGTAGAGTGAGACTGCCCCCCCCTTTTGTCCTTGTCTACAATCATTCCATGAACCAGCTGAATGAAGCCTGCAGACCACAGTTTGAGGACCATTGTCCTCTCCTGCACAATGTGCTTTCTTCTTAATTTCATGTGCTTCTGAGAAGGTAGGGACCATACATTTCTCCCCTATATAATGGCACATACATTCCACACATTCCTCATGCAAGTAAAGAATGTATTATAGTTATTTAATACAGGGCAAGTTTATAGTCTCCAGTATTTTAATAGAAGAAAAACTGCCCTAACCAAAATCTGGATGAAAATGCCACGTGTGCCACTTGTAGGGCTAAGCAAAAATGGCAAGTGTGCAGACAAATAAAGGTGCAAGCGCAGGCCTTGCTGGAAGTGACACCATCTCATTTCTAAGGGTGATCTGCAACTACAATGGTACCTCTGGTTACGTACTTAATTTGTTCCGGAGGTCTGTTCTTAACCGGAAACTGTTCTTAACCTGAAGCACCACTTTAGCTAATGGGGCCTCCCACTGCTGCCGCCGCACGATTTCTGTTCTCATCCTGAAGCAAAGTTCTTAACCCGAGGTACTATTTCTGGGTTAGCAGAGTCTGTAACCTGAAGCGTATGTAACCTGAAGCGTATGTAACCCGAGGTACCACTGTATAGTAGTTGCAAACCTGCCTGTTTCTGCACCAGGACAAATACAACAAAATTTTGAAGCCTATCTTCCGCCCTAAAAGAAATGTTCCTGTTTAGGGTTTCAGTCAGCCATTCCCTCCAAGCAAGATTTTTCACTCGCCTCTCTATCCCACCAGTATTCCTTTTACTTTTCCAATTTGTAGTTTTTAATTTTGTTGCTACTGAGCATGCTCCGTCCTGTTTTGGCTGTTTTTTGGAGTGGTTGGGTGTGGATTACCCCAACATGGTTTCATTCTTTCTTTTTTTGTACTAAGCAATTGATTCTCAGTGGCCCCATTTTGGCTACAGTCCTGTCAGCACTGGCCACCTGAGTTTACCATTATTGAGCAGTCTCCAATCGCTAGGAAAGTTTGGTGTGAAGATGAGTGAGAAAGAGATGATGCTAAGAGGCTTACCCTTTTGTGCACTGAGGGAGATTTAAAGCCTTGCTTTGGGTTACTATGACAACATATCTGCCAGCTGATAAATCCTAAACAACCCTGTTCCTTGTGGCAGCTGCAACTGTATTGTTGGCAGCTAGTACCAACTAGCCCCCATTCTGATGTTTTCATCCTGGTGTTTTTAATGATTCCCCAAACCAAAAGCACCCTCTGCAGGCTCAGTGTTGACCTAAAAGAAATCAGTTGTAATCATAAAGTACCAAGAAGATTCACAATGCATAATCATTAACAAAGACAGAAAAGGAAGCGGGAAATATTCATATGTATATAATCTTCTATCTGTAGACCATTCCACCTCTTCTCCAACATTCTACAATACTGAACACAAGTCTGCACCTATTAACATTTTATTTTTCCCATTATACCTTTCCCAAAACTGAAGTTTACCTGGTCCTTTTAACCACTCCAGTGTTGTAACCCCTTAACAAAATATCTGAATTGTACAAGATATATCAACAGTAGCATAAACACAGTGCCATGTGCTTTCTGCAGCCAGATTACTTAAATATCGTTGCTTACTACATTCTCTTACAAAACAACTTTGCCGATGAAAAGATTAAAAATTCACGCCACCTTGTTTTTCATATATACAGTGGTACCTTGGGTTAAGAACTTAATTCGTTCTGGAGGTCCGTTCTTAACCTGAAACTGTTCTTAACCTGAAGCACCACTTTAGCCTATGGGGCCTCCCACTGCCACCGTGCCGCCACTGCACGATTTCTGTTCTCATCCTGAAGCAAAGTTCTTAACCCGAGGTACTATTTCTGGGTTAGCAGAGTCTGTAACCTGAAGCGTCTGTAACCCGAGGTACCACTGTATAAGTATTTTGAATGAGTATTTTGTTCCATCCAGTTCAAGTGTGTGTGTGTGTGGGGGGGAACCCTTATGCCCTCTTAATAGTCACATCTTCTCAGCTCATCATTAGGTCTGGTTGAATTGTTTCTTTTAACTACCTATAAAAATAGGAATAAATTTGACCAGGACATAATATCCAGTGCTTCCTGCTCTTACAGTAAAGGAGGAAGGATTACTGAGCAGACAGGTTCCTACTGCTATTCAGCTTTGGTGTGAACATGAGAAGGGGAAAATTCTAGTCCTCACCACTTTCAGCACTGATTGCATAGTCAGCTACAAAGCCAAAGGTCCTGTTGTTACCTGGCTGCTAATCAAATATTGGCCTGTCTTGTGCCTGAGAAATTGCACGTTACTGCATTATTCTGTGCACTCACAGGACAGAACACTTTGTCATTATTTGTGGGCATTATTTTATAAAAGTGCAGGATAATTATCCAAGCCACTGCTTGTTATACCATTCTCAATCAGCCATGCAAACACATACATGTGCAATGTCACATGCTAGAAAAATCTAGACTGGATGATTTATGTATTAGCACACACATAGTACAAAGATTTACAAACCACTTGGTGAAAAAGCTCTGCAAACAGTGCACAATGACAACTGTAGATAAAAACATAGTTAAAATCCAGAAACCAATTAAAAGACAAATAAGTTTGTGGCTTTTAAGGAAAAAGTGCATGATTCGTTGGCTATGCAGCTGTATTAACACATCCATTATTCCACATGATGTGTAAAACATGCATTTTCTAGAAAGAGAATTTGGTAGTGACAGCAAATCTTGGAAACATATTATTTCCCTTAAAAGACAGGCAACTTTCAATTTGGGAGGCAGGGTTCTTTGTGGCAGAGATGACCATTTGCAACTTGAAAGTTCCCCAGGCGCTGCTCAGGAGAAGCTCCAGTGGCAGGATCTCACTCAGAACAAGCCCAGTTCCTCCCATGTTCCATACATCTGTCGTCTTGCAGCTTTCTAAGCCACAATAATCCTTCCCCAATTATTGACTAAGAGAGCCTTAAAAAGAGATTGCAAAATTCTGCAAAACTAATTCATAGAAGCAAATTAAGCATGCATGCTAAGTCTTTTTACATAGTTTGCACTGCTGATTTAAGCCGCTGTCCAATATGCAACACTACAGAAAGATGCTTTTCCCAAAACCATTTTCATCACCAAGACACAATCTGAATCCTTTTAGGAGGTAAGGCAGCAGGATCTATCATATTTAAACTTGATTAGGCACTTGGTTAGACTAACCTGAATCCCTTTTATATAACTTGTCAGGAAAACACACCAGCTATTTTTTCACTGGGAAATTCCCCTCCACTTCCTTCTCCCTCTGAGAACTCAATAACAAACCCATGGAATTATTTCTTGCTTTTTTAAAAAAATGAAAACTCATTAACCTTTCCAGCTCTGCACCCACAGAGCCTCTTTTAAATGGATAAATCTGAGCTTTATCTGCTTTGCCTGAAATTCTGTTTCACTGATCTCAGATTATTGCTCCATTTCACTCTACTAAACCTCCCAACAAAATATATTTTAGAATGATCTGGTCTGAGGTTGTGTTTGTTTGTTTTTTGCAGTCACTTGAGAAACCTTATATCTTCCTTCTGGGGCAAATAGAGGGCCGAAGATGTCTGATATAATTGCATCTGTGAAGCTCTGGGTCTGGTCCCTGGCTGGGAATCCAATCCAATCTCAGCTAGTTTGCAGAATGGAAGCCATATAAATACAGCACAAAATAAATAAAATGAGTAATGCAAGGAGGGTGAGCAATTTCCAGAAATAAACAGGGGTGTTGCTCTCTCGGCTTTGGGAAGGATTGCCCTGGTGATTTGGGTTTAAGTTCTACTGATAAACACAGGATTATAGATAGGATTTTCAGAGTCTGAAGTATGGTTATAGAGTCATGCACTGACCACTCTCACAAAGGGACAAGTTATTATGAATTTCTGCCTTTCTTACAGTGTTCCTCTTAGGCCTGCTTTACACAATCATGGAATTAAGTCCTATTGGGTTCAATTAAACTTAGCCCCTAGCAAGTCTGCTATAGATTTCAGAAGGTCTGAAGCCCAGGCATGAAGCTAGTAATGGCTAGTAGATCTTAACCCCTATTTACATTTCATGACAGTATGTGTTCCCCCGCCCATAATCCAGACCACTGGCTGCCATTGGCATGAAAATGCAGAAAATGCCCAACTTTACCTCTACATCCGACACCTTCATGCGTGTGCCCTCTTTGCCCACAAAGATATCATCGATGTCCACAAGGATGTAGCGATCAAGGGTCAGACATAGACGCTTGCCAGTCAGGTAAGCAATAGCGTCAACAAAGATCAGCTTGTGAAGCCAGAAGTTGAGGTTATTACCAAAAAGGACCCGCTGGATGCCATCATGCAGACCAAGGTCCTGCACCACGGTAGCATGCAGAGCTCTGTGGGTGGTCAGATGCGGGATTGACTCTGAAGATTTGGTGCTGGCCATCAACACAGGTTCGTAGGTGGTGTGATTTGACTGGAAGACTGTCCAGTCATCACCAGGCAGGGGGCCTTGCTCCACTTCATTAGCCTGAGTTACGTACAGGAGCGGGGCACTGGGATTGATGTGATAGTCTCGCAACCCTAGATTGGAATGTAGGAAAAGGGGAAAGCCCTTGAGTTGAGCACTGAGCAAGCTGTTCTCATTTGCTTTGAAGAAGCCAATGATCCCCACTCCATATTCCACACAGTATTTGTCCAAGAGGTCCCTGTTCCAGGTATCCAGGTTCACATATTTAAGGATATTCTCATAGATAATAAGAGCATAGCGGCCATGGTCTTTGTCTGTCAGAGTGGGCATGTCTCCCTTTCCAGGGGCAATCTCTGTCCTGTATTTAAACCGGCTAGATTCCAAGATAGCCACAATCTCCTGACCCAGTTGGGAATAGATGCTTTCCACAAAGACGAGCACCACAGGGTCTGTGCGTGAGTTGTCCACTGATTTCATAAGCCTCCAGCTTGCCTGGGGTTGAATAAGAACCCTGTGCTGGTTGCTACAATCGCTGAAGGGCAACGGAGGCGGTTCCTTTATTTTGGGGCTGTTGGTGACGTAGTAAGCCAGGAAGCACATGGAAACCAGGCTGAAAGCAATGAGCAGCAGGATCAATCTGTGGAGCTCCAGCTGTCGCACATGCCTCACTACTTTCCACAGATGAATCATGGTGAGATGCGTGGCTTATCCTTTCCTCAAGCTTGGCACCAACCAAGCTGCCTTCGGTGTCTCCAACGCCACCACCGGAAAAGCCAGTGGCAGCTCACGGAGAAGAAATGTGGGCTGCAGAGAGGGATAAAGCTTAAGCAAGCAGCTACAAGACTAGATGCCCAGTGATCTGCCATTTATCTCAAGTGACCATGGCCTTCAAGTCCCATTGCTCCTCTGAGTGCTGCTGCTGCCCTCCTCCTTCACTTCTCCACTTGCTCAGAAGAGTCCCGGGAAGGAGGTGGGTCATGTGCAGTTCTGAATTCCTTGGCTTCAGATGCAAATGTCAGGCATCAGGGGTGGGGAAAGCATTCCACAAACTGAAGAGTTGCCTCAGCTGGCTGACTTGCCCGTCACATGATAGTCACCGTCGACTGGCAACCTGCAATTAAGAAAGAAATCACATGTTAAGGGCAGGCGAACTAATGGGCTTTGGGAAGAGGGCAGTGGGACAGTGTGCTTGCGGATTAGAATCACATCATTTTCTTCTGATATACTCGCTAACAAGTGGGATGGGAACCTTGTGGCCTTCAAGATGCTATTGAAATCCAACTCCCATCAGCCCTAACAAAATGTTGCATGAGCGGGCACACCAGTTCAGGGTTCCAGCCAGCCTAGCATACGCTTTTCAGGGGATTTCATTCCATTTCTCCCTCTTTTCCTCTCTCCCTCTCCCATGACATTCTGTGACCACTGAGCATTCTCAGTTCAGACTTGGGTCCTCATCCCTGTTAAGGTTCTCCTTCCTGAAGTTTCTTTTATCCCCTTCTTATTTCCGGTGATGATATTCCCTTCATTTGTCTCAGAAGCCTCATTTTGGGTATATAGCCATCATAACTTAGGATATGAAAAATAAAGTGTCCTTGGCTCATAGCTCATCTCTGCAAGATTCAGCAGGTCAGTTATTGGCTCTTGATCTGGTATTACATTTACAGGGCTAAGTGATGAGTCAGGCAAGAAAACAGATTAAAAGACCCTTGTCCCAGAGAAGAATTGGATTTCCCAAGCTGTTATTTAGTTATTGCATCTTTAGATCTCTCATTCATGTTACCAACATGCAAATATTCCCTTCCCAAGTCTGCCACTATGAGTAGAGAAAAAAGAACCTATGGAATTTCATCACTCACTCAGCACTTTGCAATATTCAGCATTGAGGGAGAAGTGCCAAGTTTGCATAGATTTTTCATTCTGAAAAAGCAGGATTTGATTAATCCTACCTGGGCACAGGTAAATGGGTCTTGGGGGGAAATCCAGGATAAACCCTTATTACTAGATTAATTTCCCCCTGAAATTATTAAAGTATGTATTGGTAGGAAAGGGTCTCTGTCGGAAAAAAGTAGACACAAGGAAAAAGAATAGGAATACAAATAATAAATTTAGGTCCATACTTCTTAAAACCGCCCAGTGATTATGGTGCCAAATTTAATATCCCAATTCACAAGGATATAAAGCACACAAAATGCTAGGTGAGATGAAAGGAAACCTAATAGGGTGGGCTCAGGAACACAGGAACATAATATTTCAAGTGGCTACAGGCAGAAAAGTGACTTCAAACAAACAACATAGTGCTGTTCTGGAGACCGGCCCTTATCAAGAATAAATCCTTTTGCTCTCACATCATGTTTCCCACCTTAACGTGGCAGGGTGCAGCACAACCATTTTAACCAGACTTGTAAACAGATTAGAGAGAGGAACCCTCCCAGCAACCAGAAACCCTCCCAGCAACCAGGTTGGGAAGCTTTTCCTAAGGGAAGAGAGGTGTTTTTCAGGCCATCTACATACCATAAATGACTAGTGTTACATGGATATTTAATAAATAAGTAATATTACAGTGTGCGGTGGTGGTGGGGTTATTGTTCTGGTTTGCTACCATGCTATGTATTTTTTTGTTTTTATATTGTAATCACCCTGTGATCCTCAGATGAAGGACGATATAGAAACACAACAACAACAACAACAGTATGGGTAGATAGGCAAGCATCTAAACATTTTATAGGCAAGTCAATTCTGTAGACTTACTTGCAAAGCTGATTTTTTTTTTTTTTAAAGGAGAGGGACTCTTATTACCATCTACCTCATTTGTTTAGTTAAGAGATATCGGTGTCTTGATTATGTGTAATGGAACTTTCCCTCCACAATGAACAAATGCAGCAAGACACCCCGTCACTGCTCGGGATCAGGGGGTAGATGTTCTAGATCGGGGTTGTTAACCTGGTCCCTACTGCCCACTAGTGGGCGTTTCAGGATTCTAGGTGGGCGGTAGGGGGTTCTACGGCACAAGCTAAATCCTCCTTCCATCAAGCACTGGTGGGCGGTAAGGATATTTTACCATCTAGAAAGATGCATTAGTGGGCGGTAGGTATAAAAAGGTTGACTACCCCTGTTCTAGATAAATATAAGCCCAAACATTTATTCTTTTAGAAATTAAAATATAGCTGCCGTGCATGGCATTTATCTCACCTTAAAAAACCACTAAAAATAAGGGTCTTGTACTTGAACAACAGAGAATAAATCTTCAACTGTAACGACAACAATACACAAATTTTTCACAGAAAATAGTCTCAACCAGTTCTATAATAAACTCCACCATCTCATCATTCTCTTCAGCTTTGAGAGCGTATGTCCCACTGACAATAATTTAACTCTGAGTTCAGTCTCACAGGGATGAGTCTTTGTAAAAAATAAAAATAGGAGCCAGAAGGCAGCATGGTGTGTGAGCAACAACGTAATTGCAAAGTCTTTGGACCAAAGCTATCAAAGAAATGATGGTGAAGCTGAACTGCACTAAATACTATACAAGACGCAGGGTGCTCACAGGAACAAGCGGTGTCTCTTTGCAACTTTCCTCTCAGCAGCAGTCCAGGAGGTGGCAAATTTTATCATCACCCTAATTTTTCTAGTGCTGAATGTTGCGTCTGGTTTCCAAAGAGCGGCACTGACACCACCTGCTAGTATCTGAATGCAAGGCCTCCCGCACGGCCCTTTGTCCCTTTCCGCAGCATGCAGAGATGGAGTGGCCAAACAATGGCTGAGTGGCATGCAGAAGCAAAGGTCCCTGTGGCACACCGGCGAGAGCCAGGAGAGTGCGCAGAACAAATGCACCATTTGAAGTCTCTGCAAAGCTCTTAACAAGCCTCTGTTTGTTACAAGCATGCAAGCATGAGCACACACACAAATTAAAGGCCTATATCAGATTGCTGCTCAAGAATCTGTCAGCTCTGATCTCTTTAACAAGGCCTCAGTGCCAGAGGGTATGCCAGCTGGCACAAGGTGCATGAAAACAGTTTTGGAACTGTGTCAGCGTGGGCCCGGGGATGGTTGGGGAGGGAAGCAGAATGACATGCTGAAGGAGAGCACGGTGCCCAGCAACAATCTATATACCTATACTGCTAAACCCAGACCAGTTTCCCCTGCAAAGGATTACAGAACAGACAGCAAGCAGCTTGCTCGCAAAACAAAAGAAGTGACATTGCTCCATTTCACATGATTAAATCTACAGATGACCAGATACAGTATTTCATGTTGACCATGAAGAAAATTGGCATCTCCGAGCAGTAGGGTGGCCAGAACGGCTTGAGCTCCAGTGGTACAGAGCAGGAGGTCTGAATGAGAGAGGCAGGGACTGCAAATTGAGAAGGAGGAGTGTGGTGTTATGGCCAGAGTTTTTGGAAGTGGATTCTCCCTCTTCAGCCACGAACCTCTCTGAGTGGCCTTGAGCGATTCATTACTGCAAGTCCGTGTTGGCTGTCCTGAGCCACTTCAAGAAAAAGGCAGGGAGAAAATGTAATAAGGAAGCAATACTATCAGGTATGCTCCTGCCAACCTAGCAGTTCGAAAGCACGTCAAAGTGCAAGTAGATCAATAGGTCCCGCTCCAGCGGGAAGGTAAACGGCGTTTCCGTGCGCTGCTCTGGTTTGCCAGAAGCGGCTTAGTCATGTTGGCCACATGACCCGGAAGCTGTACGCCGGCTCCCTTGGCCAATAAAGCGAGATGAGCGCTGCAACCCCAGAGTCAGCCACGACTGGACCTAATGGTCAGGGTCCCTTTACCTTTACTATCAGGTATGATCAGTAATCTCTGTTGCGTTGAGACTACAGCTTCTGCCAGAACCGCCCCCCCCCCAATATACTGCTGTGTTTATAAATGCTTCAACTATCGTACTGGGCAGTCATGGAAAAGGCACTTCAATGCACTGCTTAAGCAGCCTCCTGCACTTGTATATTCAAAAGCTGGTGGCCTCCCAGAAGCAAAAAAGGACTTCCAGAGCTTGGAAAGTGAGACTCCTGCAGAACTTCTTGTCCCTTTCCGCAGCAAGCAAGAATGGAATTGGGTAAAACAGGCACCAATGTATGCAAAAATGCTTAATGTACATAATTTAACCAGGCAGCAGTATCTGACACTGTGAGAGAAGCAAAGGAACTGTTTTTATGGCAGCCAGGGCAGGTTTAAGCTATATATTTATTCCTCTGACTCCTTTTTAGTAACACATCATTAAGCACTGCCCCCATAAAAACAAAGGTTTCTTTGAAATCTTTGCAGCAACTCAGCTTCCTCCTCCTCTCTGGCTGTGTCATTATTAGAATTTACAATATGGGTGGCAATGGAGATAATTTATGGCCATGAAAATTCATAAGCTGCCTTTATTTGTAAAATGAACTCTAGGCAACTTGTGAACAAAATAGAAAACAAAGTCAAGAGAGCATTGCCATTACAAAGCCACAATATAAGTAAGCGGTAACAAAACCAAACGAGGTAACCAAAACAAACCCTTAGTAACAACTTCAATCAATACCAAAAGCCTTATAGAAGAGCATGACTTCTCTTGAGTCAATTTACTCCAGATTAGGTACAATTAAAAAGCAGAAGAGAAGGAACAGAAATACACGCCTTAGCCCTTGGTGATCAACCTTAGTTGATATGAAGGAGCTGACACGTCCCCACTCTCAACTACTGGTAGTAGTAGTAATTATTAACCCAGATGGAGCCCAATCAGGGCTGAGCCTATGTCAAGCACAACATATCAACAATAATGTCTTGCTGCTGAAAAGGGTTCAGAGGGATTCTAGGGAGAATATCTTTGTCTGAAAGGGAGGCTTTTTGCATACATTCTGCATGGTGGGAAAGTTTCCAGTTGGCTGGCAGCCCTGAAAAGGGGAGCTATAAAATGAGAAGGGGCAAGAGAAGCATTACTTTTCTGTAGACAGATGAACATCTCCACTCAATTTGCAGTGGCATACTGTAAAAGTATACCCCCTACTAGGCCTGAAGAAAGCACTGTTGTCTGAAACTCAGCCTACATTCATTTTATTTGGGCAGCAAACACTGTATCATGCTGGGATATTTGGGGGAAAGAACTGAGAGAAGTAACTAGTGTCATGTCTTCCAAGGCTGCTTGGAAAACTTTCAATGTTGGTTTAGATCTTGACAGGTGTGTATTCTCCGGGAGATAGCATGGAAGTTCTGCTCCTTTCCAGTATTATGTATGTTGTTTGCAATAGATCAATGGATTCAACATTCTGTCTGTAACCTGGTACAAATACAACATCCCTAGTTGCCTAACCAAGGTGAAGAAACAGAAGCAGGTTACGCATTTGTGTACTCCCCCCATCCTCTTTTCTGCAGAAATTTACCCCTCACTTCCATGATTTGCTTCATCTCTATATCAGTGTCGCTGTTTACATTGGTTTACACTGTAAAAAGGTAAAGGTAAAGGACCCCTGACAGTTAAGTCCAGTTGCGAACGATCCTGGGGTTGCGGCGCTTATCTCGCTTTATTGGCCGAGGGAGCGGACGTTTGTCTGCAGAAAGTTTTTCCGGATCGTGTGGCCAGCATGACTAAGTCGCTTCTGGCGAAACCAGAGCAGCGCACGGAAACGGTGTATACCTTCCCGCCGGAGTGGTACCTATTTATCTACTTGCACACTGACGTGCTTTCGAACTGCTAGGTTGGCAGGAGCAGCGACTGAGCAACGGGAGCTCACCCCATCGCAGGGATTCGAACTGCCGACCTTCCGATCAGCAAGCCCTAGGCTCGGGGTTTAGACCACAGTGCCACCCCCATTCCCATCACTGTAAACCATGGCCAAATCAAATCAAATGCCTTAGTTCTGGTTATGGGTAGTGGTGGAAACCTAACAAGTGTAAAAGCCAAGGTCACAACTGATGCGGACTTGACACCACACTGCGGTTCCTTCCCAGTGTAAAGGGTGACTAGGAGAAACAAATCTTACGTCTACATAGGACTTTTGTGTGGTTACACAAGTAAAAAGCTCTACTACCCTTCAAAGGCACGCGGTGGAATACAAAAATAGTACAGTGGTACCTCGGTTTAAGAATGATTCGGTTTACAAACTCTGCAAAACCGGAAATAGTGTCCCGGTTGAGAACTTTACCTCAGTCTAAGAACAGAATCCAAATGGTGGAAGGGTGGCGGGAGGCCTCATTAGGGAAAGTGCGCCCTGGTTTAGGAACGGTTTTGGTTTAAGAACAGACTTCCGGAACAGATTAAGTTTGTAAACCGAGGTACTACTGTAATGTGTTTGCAGCCTGACAGAAGAGAAAATCCCAACGTTTTGAATCTTCGAAAGCTCTATAAAAGACGAGTCTACTATATCCATCTACATATAGAATTATGTAGACAAACCTAACATTTAAGGCCCATTGGATAACACATATACACATTCTGATTGAAGTTACTCACCGTCTGCCTAATAAACCACAGACAGAATTAGTAAAATCTGAGATTTCTATCCTTCCTTCTTTCAGTCACATATGGAAAACATCAATGGTTGTTTCCTTTTAGAAACCGTATTCTTCAGCATTCAGCAATTTCAGAGTCCACCTTAACTGACTGGAAGCAGCACAAGCAGGCAGAGTGCCAAGTGCAGACGTTAGACTGAGAAAAGAGACTTCGTGTCCTGACAATCAAAGTGCACAGAAAGGTCACTGCTCTAATTTGAGTGATGCAACACAGCTCTTCAAGGTCTAGTCATCCACAGTGGTAGGGACCTAAATGAACTAGGCATCTGCTTCAGACACAAGAACTTGAATGATCCAAGAGGACTCTTCGGCACACGTTGCTATGCAAGGCTTTCGCTTCAGATATAGGGATGCTTCTTAAGAGACACTATTATGGATATGCAGTGGGTTGGTGGAATTCTATACCACATTAAAATCAAAATCTTGTATTCAAAAGATAAGATTTAAATTGATAGAGCAGGGGCTGCAACAAAATGTTGCAGTGTGGAATGTTCCTATTCAGGTTTCCAGCCACTTCATTCCATTCCAAGCCCTGCTCCTACTATCAGCCAGCATTCCACAGTCACTGAGCATGCTCAGTCCTCATCTGGCTGCTTTGGATATTTCTTCCTCACTCGTATTCATGTTCTAAAGGTTGTTTCTCCCAAGCCTGCTGACACCTCCCTCATCAGGAAGGTGCCATTTTGGCACTCATTTCTCAACCTTAGTCTGGGTGGAGCAGAACAAGCAGAAGTCCAGGTTTGGTCAACATGACTAAACAAAGCTTGTGGCTTTTTCATCCTGCTGCAGCCAGGAATGGGGGAGGAATAAAGGAATCTGTGCTACCAAGCTACGTGTTCACATTAAACATTAACTATGGTTTGATGTGAGGTGTGAGCAAAACCACCTTTTCAGCCACAGCAGCTCCCCAGAGATTTGCAATGAACACAAATTTCAGCATGTCACAAACAAACCAATAAAACATACCTGTTGGAACAGTAAAGAGTAGTAATAGGTGTGTGAGATGCTGCACCTGTCCCAACAGATATTTCATCAATTGCCTTGCCCCTGTGTTTCTCCACTGCCCTGAACTGCCTTTAGCTGCTCTGCAGTTCTTTTTAAAATTCCATAACAGCCAAAAGAAGTGGCAGCTTGAGCTGTGGAGGTAACTGTGGCTGCTCCTTAAAGTAAAGGTAAAGGGGCCCCTGACCATTCGGTCCAGTCGTGACTGACTCTGGGGTTGCGGCGCTCATCTCGCTTTACTGGCCGAGGGAGCCGGCGTACAGCTTCCGGGTCAGTGGCCAGCATGACTAAGCCGCTTCTGGCGAACCAGAGCAGAGCACAGAAACACCGTTTACCTTCCCGCCGGAGCGGTACCTATTTATCTACTTGCACTTTGAGGTGCTTTTGAACTGCTAGGTTGGCAGGAGCAGGGACTGAGCAACGGGAGCTCATCCCGTCGTGGGGATTCGAACCGCCGACCTTCTGATCAGCAAGTCCTAGGCTCTGTGGTTTAACACACAGTGCCACCCGCGTCCCTGCTCCTTAGAGCCTCTCAATTTAAAGGCTGCATTTGTTGAGGCTCAAGAAGCAAGTGTCCTGGGAGGGGCCTTTCCTAGAAGGCAACAGAACTATCTGAAATACACGCAACAGGATTCCAGTGGAGTTTAAAAGGTCTGAAGGAGAAGGCCAATGCATGTTCTTCTCAGACAGCTGGCTAGTGAAGCCATAGAGCCATTGTACCTGAGTGAGAACTTCCAAAATGAAACAAACTTGCCGTTCTGGCAGGTATACTTCGTTCAGGCAAATATAGAATCTGAGCACTTGAAATGTGTCTACTGTGTAGTATTAACTTCTGTAGGTGCAATGGACTTGGGTATGAGGGGAGAGAGAGAGAGATTAGGAAATGAGAATCGGCAGCATAATGGAAGATGCATATGGTACTAAAACCTTCTTCTTCCTCTAACAGAGACAAATGCCTTTGCTGTTATCAGTCTTCCCAATAGCAAGAGGTTTGGTTAGTTGCGAGCCAGACCTGAAAATTGTGTCTCTCTTTCCCAGGGCCGGTTTAGCTCTTCTGCTCCTTTCTCTTCACCACTTCTACTTCTCCTAACCATTTCTCACTGAAGGCAGCAGGTGTAGCGGGAGAGATATTAGCTTTACAAGTAGACAAGCACCTCTCAGAAAGGCCCCTGCTCAAATAAAATCTTTGTTACCTTCAGTGGATGTCTGAGAGTTGAGCGTTTTGTAATGGAAAACAAAGGATCGTTAGACACCCACCTCAGGCCCTGAATTTGTTAGGAGAGCCCTGGGGAGTGGTCCAGAAGCAAAGTAATACAACGATAAGCACAGCATCTGAAGGAAGAAGAAGCCAAGCACATTCACATGTGTGCAAAATTGCTTTACCCCCCCTCCCCTTGGGTTTAAGAACCAAATGCCCCCATCCAGCATTATATATAGGAATGTTCTTGTACTACTTCCAGCATTTCAGTCTTTATTCAACCTTCCAACCCAGCCTGACTGGCATGACAGCATCATTTTAAAGATACCTCTTCAATGCTGGAATGCGTCTCGGCTCCAGCTCTTCACCTGAGAGCACCTGTCAAGTCCTGAAAGAATGTATGCCTTTCATCTTCAGACTCGAGCCACAGTGCAAAGGAAGAGACATTCCTCAATATTATGAGAAGGCATGCATATCCCCTGCCTTCACTTTTCTCAACTGCACTGTGCTATCAGTTTGACAAATTGATCTGTAATTTAATACTGAAGAAACCTTCCAATGCAATGTTTCAATTTCAGTTCCTTCTCCACTGGACTGGGCGGGGGGGGGGCAGTTAAGAATAATTATGCACCTTTCCTGCATAACTTTGTAAGGGTAATGCTGTGACCCCTTTTTCACTCGTTCTTAAAGAACACTACAGTGGTACCTCGGGTAAGAACTTAATTCGTTCCAGAGGTCCGTTCTTAACCTGAAACTGTTCTTAACCTGAGGTACCACTTTAGCTAATGGGGCCTCCCGATGCCACCGTCACATGATTTCTGTTCTCATCCTGAAGCAAACTTCTTAACCCAAGGTACTATTTCTGGGTTAGCAGAGTCTGTAACCTGAATCGTCTGTAACCCGAGGTACCACTGTATAGAAGATGGGTAGGCAAACTAAGGCCCGGGGGCCAGATCCAGCCCAATTGCATTCTAAATCTGGCCTGCGGACAGTCCTGGAATCAGCGTGTTTTTACATGAGTAGAATGTGTCCTTTTATTTAAAATGCATCTCTGGGTTATTTGTGGGGCATAGGAATTCTTCCCCCCCCCAAAAAAAAAATTGGTTCGGCCCCCCCACAAGGTCTGAGGGACAGTGGACCGGCTCCCTGCTGAAAAAGTTTGCTGACCCCTGCTATAGAATCAACCTCATCCTTACATACCCATATTCAGAAATTAAGTGTTCTTGTATTTGCAGTGAAAGAGAATCCTGAGCTCTGATATGATAAAATCTAGAAGGGGAGCTTCTGGAATTCTATTATTAATGAGAGCAAGTTCTATTCAACAGAGTCCTTCACTAACCTACTTGTAAACAGAGACAATGAGGCTGTGACATCAGCTGAAAGAGAAATAGGTTGAACACTGGTATCACATGGCTGCTTGCATGGAACTCAAACCCAAATAATTATGTTTTGCATTGATGTATATTAAAGTTGGTGATTTTTAAAGCTATGACTCCTGGGTCTGCTATTCCAGTCACTTTTTTGCAATGACACTTCTTGCTCAGATTATTGGTAACAATGTAGGGATTAGCAGGAGCCAGTATGGATTTGCAAAAATAAACCCTGCTGGTCTAATCTTATCTTCTCTCTCTTTTTGTCATCAGTTTACTTTCTTAATGGATTATGGGAATTCTGTGGACATAATTTATCTTTATTATGCATTTGACAAAGTCCCCCATAACATTGTGGTTAGCAAACAGGTTAAAAATGTGATAAGGATTTCCTTGGAAACAATTCCTTTTAGAAGATAGCTCTGCCACTTCCACTAACTCATCAGGTCAACTGGCCAGTAGAAAGAAAAGGATGAAAATTGGTTCAAGGGGGCTCTGGTTTGAATTCCAGAGCTGCTTTTCTTACTCTCCACAATGGAAACGGGAGCAGAAGCACAGTACATTGACCTGAGCGCTATCAGCTTTGCAAGCTTCTCAATAATAAGTTCAGTGGCCGAGAGGTCAGTTTTGCAAACAAACTACTTCCTATCACTAATAAGACGACAGCGGCAACACAGCACTGTTGCATCACCCTTCCCCTCTATCTCTGACCTTATAAAATATTTTTTTGAAAAAACAAACAAAACAAAACCAGGGCACTTTCAATTTGACTGGGTTTGAAGAATGAACACTTGTATCAGCAATTGGCAAATTGTAGATTCTTGCCAATGTGGAGTGTGGCAACCTTTACAAAATCCTAAATTTTCCATACTTCTTTTATCATTCTATTGGTTTATTTAAATCATGGGGGAGCCACTGAACACATGGTAGCAGCTAAAACAATTGACAATCCAGGTGAAGTAGACTCTCAGAAGTCACGGAACAGGTAAATTCTCAAAGCGGATTACAATCTCAGCCTTTCCCATTTTCTTTTAAAGCTCTTTAACAATTTTCAGCAAAATTGAGCTGAAAATGTAAGCATATGCATTCTCCCCACAATGAACTGTAGGAACATGAGCTGATTTTTACATTGCAGTTGTAAGCTACCATGAGTATTTTTAAACAAAAAGATGAAGTATTTTTAAACAGAAAAGGGGGCTCAGAACTATTTCGATAAAAGTCTTACCAGAAAATCAAAAGCAACGATAATAAAAACTTTCCAGAGAACAGATTAAGAAGAAACAAAGGATTTATCCACACCTACCTTTCCAACAATTTTTCCAGGTGCTTTGAAGCTCCATGTCCAAATGCCCCCCCCCATTTTTGCTCAAGCTTTCCCCACAAAAACCCACTCTTTAGAGATCATTTGGAGCAAATGGCAATCCACTTAAAACTTGAATTGACATTGCTCCGATTGAGCACTAAATAGCAGGTTTTCGCAGGGAAAGCTCTGGGGCAAAATTAAAAATAATGTATGCTCTGACACAGAGTTCTTAACCGCAGGCCTGTGTCCAGAAAGTGTGTGGCAAAAGCTAACTGCAGACAAGCCCTAAAAGACTCTTGATGACCCCTGATTTTACTAAAAAATATTTCTGAAATCCACAAAATGGATCTGAAGTGTTCAAAACCAAGAAGGGCTTTTCTTTTGCCAAACAGGCAGATCATCACATTTAAATGTAAAATACCTCAAATACCTCACCTTGCAAGTTTGAAACCCAAGCATTTTCTCTATCTTTTGCGCCCATAATGTGGTTTACAATATCTGCTTCTGTCAGCTAAAACAAACTATTTAGGTCCCAAAGGGAAGTGAAGGAAGCACTTGCTAGCTCTACATGACCAGTGCTTCAAGTGAAATGCCCCTCCTTTCATTGACCACATAGTTGCTAAGTTGCCCAGAAGTCATTAAATGCCATTGCTGTTTTTTTTCTTTACTCCAAAGTTGTCAATAGTCTGTGAAAACACAGTTCCTTAAATCATATACTGTGCTTACTCCTCTGCCATCTATTTGAGATGGAGACTGTGTGTGTATACAACAATCTACACCCCCAGTAAAATACAGCAAGGTCTACATAGATTTAAAGGACATGAAGGGAAGGACCCCGTCCTTTGCCCAGAACAACTCTGGAAAGTATTCACATTACTCACTGAAATTCCAGAAACAGTAGGAACTGTGGTGCTGTCCAAAGAGAGGCTGGGCATAGCAGAATTCCACACTTCGTATCACAACACCTATCTAGCTCACATTTCTCTTCTAAGGATTTGCAGATCCATTCCTGTCCTTATCAAATCCGTTTACACACACCAAACATTTGACCATGGCAAGGCTTTGAACTCCATTCGCTGGGAACCCAAAAAGAATCTGGCAGCAAATCAAAAGCATTTCTTGTTTAGAAGAAACTAAACAAGCGTTCCGCTGATTCACACACAGAACAGATGAAGCAAATCCTACCTTATCCCTTGTAGAAGAGCACATTGTAGTAGTGCTGCACGGTTTGGGGGAAGGCAACAACCCTGACTTTCCCTTTTGTTTCCATGGCAAGAGAATTTAAAAAAGAACGCTATAACACACTGCCAAGCAGAATGACAACTCAAAAAGCCACATCAATAAGGTAAGGAGGGAGGGGGGGGGGGGAGAAGAAAAGGAGGGGGCTAATGGGGGCCACACAGACAGACAACAGCACCTGACACTACACTGTGGTATGCACTGATAAGTTGCCCGGAGAGTTTGGCTTTTTCAAGCTGTCACATGCTCACAGTTGTTTAAAGACATGAAAATGACAAAGTAAGAAGGTTCCCTGGTGGATTTATTCACCAGAGGAAAAGAAGTCCCTTTGGCATGGCTGTATCTCCAGGCAATATCCAGTTCAGTTGAGAGGGGCTCTGAAATCAAGTAAAAACCTCTGCTAAGAGATAAATTGTTTTCAGAGCCTAATAATAATAATAATAATAATAATAATAATAATAATATAGCCCCAAAGAACTATGAAAGATAGGCATTTCCTATTTCCACTCCAGATATGTTTTGCTTTTAACAGCTAATTATACTTTGTCTTCTGAAGAAATTATGCAAAAGTCGTTCTCCATTACTTAACAAAAACCTAAACAGAACAAAATGGAGAGCCAGAAGAGGAGTGGCATATTAAAATGGAAAATGACAGTTTCAGTGTTGAAACATTAACTGTTCTGATAGAAACACAGCTTGTAAAAAAACAAACAAGTAGACTCAAAAGAACAGCAACCGTATGAATTTACATAACCTGAAATGCTTTTGTGGTTAACTACTAGCAACTATATAAAAGTCAGAATACATAATGAGACAGAGCAAAACGGGAATATTCAGTATAGGTCTGATTTATGAGCACCATCGGTAAGAGAACACACGTTTTACTAAAGCTCCATACAAGAAACAGGGCTGTATCTAGGACAGTGGTTCCCAACGGGTGGTCCAGACCCCAAGGGGTCCTCATAACCCACTCAGGGTGTTCATGGCACATACCAGTCAACTGTGCAGGGAATTCCATTGGGGGGGATGTGCTCTCATGCGAGAGCATGGTGTTCAAAAGCTTGAGAGATCATGGCCAGATACAGATCTCATGCGAGATCATCACACCCCAAAACACATGCGTGGGTCACATGACTTGCACAGGAGCACAGCCTGGAAGACACACATCCTGGTTTTTGCACTGGGACATATTGGAGAGTATGGTGGCACCATTCATATAACAAAAATTACTATAGCGATATCTACATTTTTGAAAGTAGGGAGGTCCATGGCTTGGCTTTTGAAAAACAGGGGGTCCACAGTACTTAGCTAATTGGGAACCACTGATTTAGGACATTCTCTCTCTCTCTGACACACACACCGCTTCTTCTCCTTCCTTGTATTTTGGCTCCCTCCAGTTCAATCCAGACAAGTAGGACAAAACACTGGTGAGTAATTCTTCTGCCCTGGGAGGAAGCCTTCAGCTTATTCTGGACAGGGTTACAGTGTAGGGATACTGTCCTATCTAGTGTTGTTTTTGGTGTCCCAAGAGGCTTCTGCTATCATGAAGTTCCTCTCACCAGCTGTGTTGGATTTGTCAGTTACAGCCCTTCTGAGACAAGGAATAGCTTGGCCACAATCATCCATTCCCTGGTTACACCCAGTTTGGATTAGTATAATGCACTGGAAGCTATATGATTGGCCACTGCTGGAAGCAGAGTCCTGGGACAGATGGATCTTGGTGTCATAGCTCTGGAGTCCAGCAGTGACCAATACACAGGCTAAGGAGCCAGACTGGGTTCCTGGCTCTGATGCTAGTGTTAAGGGGATCACTGAAGTAGCAGCTGACAGGTAGCAGCCACAGAACTAGACGTCACAGCACCAGGGCCCAGGATACTACTGCAGCAAGGTTCTTCATGGGCACCTTCCCCTGATGAACTGGTGCACCTTCCATACTAACTTGCCAGTCCAACAGGGCAAGGAATTAATCAGGCAGAGGAAGTGCCTATCTTCAGACTTTATGTTGATCCTAGTCCTCTGAAAGGGGGCAGAAAATAGAAGCGATAAGACTGGAAGTAAAAGCTGAAAAGCAGAGCTAGATGCTTACCAAGAGCTCTCTCTCCTTCGTGCTACAACAACCACCTTGCCTTGCTCCATGGGCTCCTCTTGCAGAACCAGAACAGAACATTTGGCCTGATCTAGGGAACTATGTCATCGGGGTTCAATACTTACAAACTGGCTGTTGCCCTTCACCTTCTATGTCTAACAAGAACCAGTAGTATGCTCCAGATCTCCTAAACATGTGTTTAGCTAAAGTTCCTGTCTTATGGATAAGGAATCGTACTGGTTGAGGTGGCAAATCCTAGAAACAATTACTCACTTCTCATTCCCTTTCAAATGTGATTTAAGAACACTTAAATGACATTGTGCTCATTCTAATGACATTATGAGGACACCAAGTCAGCACTTCTGTAACAACAGTAAGGGTAAAAAGACAGCACAAAACTTCTTTAGATAGATAAACCTTTACCTAGCACCTAAAGAAATCCATTTCCCCAAATGCCAATGCCAAGCTACAGGTGACATCTTCTGTCACATTCTGTCTGTCAATCAATAATGAACCAAGAAGTTTCACTGTGACTATCTCATTATTCTATAATAATTCTGATTTTCAAATGTCTTCTGCAAGAACCAGGTAATCTGACTTAGCAACTTTGCTATACCTGTAAGTGATTATCCTTCTAGTTTTGTTTGGGAAAACATAACTACATTCTTTGTGCATCTGCTAATATGGGCATTTTTTGGATTCCCTTAAGAAACACAATTCTGGGTGTGCCCTCACCTCGCCCGCGACTGGTCTTTTGAAAAAGAAAGGGTTTTCAGTGATATCCCACCTTGTCACTGTTGAAATCGCTCCAGTCTCACTACAAATGTGCAGATCTGAGACGGCACAATAATTAATACAGGTTCAAAATTACTGGACTAGTATTTTTATTGTGGTGGCATTTCAGATGGTGGTTTTCTAACAAGGATTACTTGACTGGAGGGGGATGGAGGTCCTTTTAAAGGAGTTAAAACATCTTTTCCCAAGAGGCCTAACATTTGCACTAATAATTCCCTGCTCTCCCTGCACCTGACACTTGTCATCTCTTACACAGCAAAGAGGAGACTGCAAGGAAGCAGAGGCAAACATCACTCTCACTCTGTACTTGACAGATGGTATCCGCGAGGGAGAGCTTTGATAAATCATTCATTTCCATGATTACAATAAGGGCTAGAGTATGGATTATTTGATATTTTTAACATCTGTGAAGAAGGCAGCAAAACTTCACCCTTCTGTTTAAGGAGAAACACAGGCTTGCTAACCCCTATGCCCTCACACCACTTAATCACACACTAAGGAGATCTACTGAGAGCCATGCTACTAGTTGACTGTCACATCATAAAATCATTCTGTTCTCTTCCGAGGACTGGGAAACCAGGAATATGGCTGCTCAAGGATTGTGTATTTTAAAAGCTATAAGTGTTAATGGGTTAATTCCATTAGTAGTGAGGAAAGAGCTAATTCCCTAGATGCACCTAGCTGAATCTGATGAGGTCCTTATCAGTGTTACTGGGCAGATTAGGTATGTAACCTCTGTATAAAAGAGCTCTGATTATGGTGTGGGTAGTGGGTGGTTGTCAGGAAGGAGTGGACTGCCATGGAACAGTGGAGTTATCTGAACACTTTGAAAAGAGCTCATTTGAGAAGAAGACTTGGAGAATTGCCAGACTTCAGGACTCAAAAAACTTTACGCCAGTGGTTCTCAATTAGCTCAGTACTGCGATCTCCCCGTTTTTCAAAAGCCAAGCCACAGACCCCCTACTTTTGAAAATTATGGTATCTCTATGGTAGTTTTTGTTATGTGAGTGGTGCCACGGACCCCCAGGTGGTTTATGTGGACCCCATGGGCTACGCTGACCACGAGTTGGCAACCACTGCTCTAATCTGTTGCAGGACTTTGTGCAAATTGACTTAGAACTTGTGTGTGTGGGTTTTGTTCAGCAAGGGCTCTGAAGTATAGAAACCCCTCTGGGACCAGAGGGAGAAAAGTCTTTGTGCAACCTATATAAAGTGTGTGTTTTGTGTATGCCAAGCAAAACAACTCCGCTTAAAGCAGCAGTTTCGTGTTGGCGAGCTTGACCACTTTACTGAAGCTTCCATGGTGCACACACAGAGAGCAATATTTATATGTTCAAGATAAACACACACCCCAACAATAAGACACATTGTTCCTGATGGAAGTGCTGAATGGGAAGGTGGAAAGCCACACAAGTCTGATCCAGAAGTCCAGTAAGGATGGGTCATCAAGATTGCAGCCATCCTGAAGTAGCTGACTAGCCAGGAAAAATATTCAGCACAGCAATGCACAACTTTTTATCTAACCCCAAAATGCAATAAAAGTATAAATTAATGATAAGATCCATATTTAAACAGAATCCACTTCTTGGCAGCAGAGATACCCACAGATCATATGTGAGGAACTATGATACAACAATGTTCATAGATGTGCTTGGTGGAGTTTTTATATGTTAAGACGTTCTGTTTAGATGTACTACTGACAATTCAACAAACATTTCCACAGTTTAAAATATCCAGGGCAAAACATGGCTTTTCTAAGCTGCACTATGTATCTAAATGAAAACATAACATCGAAGACTACAAATCTCGATATAAAAAATATTTCTTATACATTCCAATAAAAGATATGGTCAATGATTTGCAATCAGTAAGTAAAAATCTAAAACCCAGGCAGAACATTTACCACCATGAATCAATCAGCATATGCCATACTTAGATGAGAATTGTGGTCCAGCAACATCTGGAAGCAACCACATAGGCCACCACTGATCTAAATCTAGAGGGCTCCATAGTATACCTTGGTAGAATTACATCAAAGAAAGCAACAAAAATGTCAGACTTTGAATGACACTGCAACAGTTCTCATGAAGTGTGGAAAATGAACGTTTAATGCTTTTATTCCGAAGGTGAAATGTGTCAACACTGATTTTCTTCTGTGATGTGAAAAAGAATCCATAGTTACTGGCATCTGCTTGTCAGTTTCTCTCAACTCGGTTACAACAGAACAATTTTCAACAATGAGTGAGTGACAAACCAAAAGGGAAGTTTGGCACTAAACTGGCTTGTTCCAAGGACCTCCAAGCTCTTATAGGAGTCCCCACTCGCCACTGAAAAACAGCTGAGATTTGTCATAGGTAAGGCACAGGATCAGCAGCCTGGGGTGATTAAGCTTGCGTAGAACTAACCCATAGCTTTGAGATAACCCAGACACACTTAGAAACAGCAGCAGTGTAAACAGGAACCACTGAATTCTCACCAACAGAAAGCTAAAATGAGCATACATGCTAAACTCAATACTAATGGCAGATACCTGCCCAGGACCTCCACTATACAGGCCTGTTTTGACTCTACTGACATTATCACGAGAGAGACAACCAATTTCAGGTGTTCTTCAGCTTCTATAAATCTAGCTGCCAAACTGGAGATGAGAAACAGCCAAGGTTCTTTCCATTATCTGAAACTCATCTGTTCAAAAGCTCTGCCATCAGTCAGCATTTGTTTACTGTGCGGAGCACCTGATAAGAAACAGATCTGTGGGATTTGTACCTCCTCATACTTTTGAGCATCAATCAGACCTGAATTTCCACTTTGCAATGATTTGACAGAAACCTGAGTGCAACAGGTGCTTTGTGGTATCTGATTGCACATGTATTACTCTCTGTGTGGCCCAAAGTCTTTAACCCAATTCCATTATGGTACAAAACGGCCTTTAGAAAAGTACAGGATTCCTAAATATTTAATCCTGATAACAGGCTACAATTGACACCTGACAGAAAAGTATATATAGATGCAAGACAACTAGTGCTAGACCTTTTACACTTCTTGTCTACATGATTTAAACATCTATTTATTTAAAAAATTGATATCCTACATCTTGCACCTACCAAAGCAATTTACAATCAGATAATATAAACATATTAGAAACAACAAACCGTTTTTTAAAGGTCTAAACCTTTAACAAAGATTCCTAACCCCAACCCTAAGGATTAATAATAATAATAATAATAATAATAATAATAATAATCAGTCCTCAGAGAAACATTGCATCTGCATTCATGCTAAGCATCAGAATGTGTTGTGTTTGAGGTTGGCAATATGATGACAGTGGTGGCAATATCACATAGGGAAGTGGAATGGCTCTAAAGTTTTTCCTTTCTCTAATCTTGTACAAAGTTCTGTGCTGTTTCTAAGCTCTTGAGAATTATTAGACTGGGTGCGTTATAATGTATTAAGTAGCATATTAGTGATAGCATATCATAAGCTGCCTTTGAAATTATGTGGACATGCCAAAGTAGCATTGCTGCATCCACCTTAAATGAATCTAAATGGGTGTTTTATCTCCTAGTATTTGTATCCTCCTTCGGACGCACACGTATGCAATCACAATCTGTCAAGCAGACACTCTGTTAAGCCTGTGGTGAGGGTGACAGAGAACCAGCTGTGTTCACTGCTACTTTCCGCAGAGAGAATAATCACATACATAGAAGAGGAGCAATAGGTGTACAACCCAGAAGATCTAAACTATGGCAAAATCTTTTTCAATTATGTTGTAACTAGACATTGATATTAAGCCATGACCTTGATTAAACAAAGTCAACTGAGTAATGTTACACGTATTTTCATGAGGAAGATATTTGTAAGTGTTCTAAGAGCCAACTCTTGTAGAATCCTACCCATAGGTTTAGGGGGGAAGAACACTTGGGTGGCTGGTAGTCATTTGCGGTAGGGACAACAGGCGCTACAATACTTTGGGTGCAGCAAATTATGACAGAAAGGGACCTCGGTTTTGTTATATTTTGATACTTGGTACACCGCAGTGAATTGGCATGTTAAAATAAGCATTCTCTAACTTGAATACAGCCATCACTTATGGCTCAGCTCTTGCATCCCTGTTTGTCAGACTAGATAGAGCTTTGAGAAACAAGGGAAGTGTTGCCTTGTCCAACACTAATTAGAGAAAATCTGTGAGAGAGCAGTGCTTTCCTCTATTTCCTCCAAGGGCTGATTGTGTAGGGGCCAAACTAGACATACATTTACCGTATTTTTCGCTCTATAACACGCACCAGACCATAACACGCACATAGTTTTTAGAGGAGGAAAACAAGAAAAAAAATATTCTAAACGAAATAGTGGATATATGATTTTTGTGGTTCATGCTGTGGCCACAGACATGTGATCTGACAGTGAGTTTGGAGTAGCCCAATGCAAAAATCCTGAGGATCCATGTGGATCCATGCTTTGTAACCACGGAGGAGGGAAGGAAGGGGAACCATGGATCCTCTGCTCACGACTGCAGCATATCCCCCCCGCCACCCGCAGGCATTCCCTCCATAACACGCACAGACATTTCCCCTTACTTTCTAGGAGGAAAAAAGTGAGTGTTATGGTGCAAAAAATACGGTAAATAAAAAGCAGACAGATATATATATTGTATTTTCCTTGGCTAACCACTTTGAAGGTTGTTTAAAAAACAAACAAACAACCACCAATCAAGTGGTACATAAATTCTATGAAATAAGTAAGTAAGTAAATAAATTTGCTTATTTTCCTCTTGTAGTCCACATGGAGTCTAGTTAACATGTAATCAGGTAACATTCACAGATTTCCCCCCATAACTGAAAGGGCTAGAAGCTAACACCGGAACCCTGGGAAGTTTAAACTGCTTGCCCAACTCCACACACATCCAAGCCAGGAAGTAACAAAATGCTTATAGGACGCGTGGGAAAGCTTGGCTCATGAGTAGGTGCAAAAGTCAAGCCAGTCACAAAGAACCTAGAGGATTATGTAGAATTGGCTGGTTATTTTTATCTTCTTTTCACCACTCCTTTAAAAACAGATGAATCAAGCAGAAATAACTTTCTTCAACATTCCCAAGTCACGTTTTTTCTCCATCATAATCGGTATTTGATCTGCACTGTGAAACTACTTAATGCTCTTCATGAAGCCTTTAGACTTAAGCAGGAAGTCAAGCATGTTCTCTCCCTTCAAGGTGCACATTCCATTGTCTTCTGAAGTGGTACGAGAGGGCTGTCAATCACACTCAAGTAACACGTACTAGTGACAGTTTGTCTTAAATATCTTAGTAACGGAGCAAACAGGTTCACAAATACCACAAAACATCATTCTTAAAAATAAGGCCTGAGGCTTTCCAATCTATAGCCTTAGTTTAGCAAGCATTCTTGTGACTGGAAAAGGACAAGCTATGATCCTTTGTTCAGCGTGATAGTTGAACTAGGGATGGTGATCTTTTTAAACTCCAAGAAAACCACAAGTACCACATTTTTCGCTCTATAAGTTGCACTTTTCCCCTCCTAAAAAGTAAGAGGAAATATGTGTGGGTCTTATGGAGCGAATGCAGGCTGCGCAGCTATCCCAGAAGCCAGGAGAGCGAGAGGGATCGGTGCGCACCAATCCCTCTCGTTCTCCTGGTTTCAGGGATAGCTGCACAAAGCCTCCGGAGCGCAACGGGATTGCTCCTCCCGCTGTGCTCCGGAGGCTTTCCGTTGCCTTCACTGAAGCCAGGAGAGCGAGAGGGATCGGTGCTTTCGTTGCGCAGCGATCCCTCTTGCTGTTCTAAGTTCGCTTCGCTGGAGAGGCACTGCGCAGCTTTCCCTCTCTGCGCAGCGCCCCTTCAGCAAAGCGGGAGGAGAAACGGAGCCCCTTCTGTTTCTCCTCCCGCTTTGCTGGAGAGGTGCTGCGCAGAGAGGGAGAGAATATTTTTTTCTTGTTCTCCTCCTCTAAAACTAGGTGCGTCTTATGGTTGGGTGTGTCTTATAGAGCGAAAAAGACGGTAGTTTTGGTTTACTTATAGTCGTGTGTTTATGAGAAACGAACCACAACCCCTAGCTTGGACATAACACCAAGGAACGGATTATGGTTTGTTTCTCCTGTGTACTAGTGGGGGGAGGAGCTAAGTGGAGTTCTCCAGGGAAGGAGATTCACAACTGAGGGGCCACCACTGAAAATCCTTGCCCGTAATATTCACTAATAGGCTCATCCTTAGTGGTGGGACAAGAAAAAGGGCTTTCAAGGGACTGTAGGGTTTGGGCAAGTTCTAAGGGTGCAGCAGGTGGTCCTTACATATTAGATACTACATACATAAATCAGGAAACCTGCCCCTTTGCAAGAGCCTGATTCAAAAAGCAGTCATGCATACTTGGCATTTGATACAATACTGCTCTATTTATAAGCCCTCCCAATAGCTTGTTTGTATTATCCTAATCTGAGAAGCCACTGTGATCATTACTAATAAATCTCCGCTAAAACATTCTGCAAATCAATCGATCACTAACTGGACATCTTATATATTTTAAAATAATATCCATCATCTGCTAACTTCATTCACCCCGGCCCACCATAATTTAATCAGATTATAATGAATTTTACATTTATTAATGTGGCCATAACCATCACCTTCTATAACATTTTCCTCCCTCCCACAAATGTAGGGCAACGTATCCTCACAACTCCTGTGAGACTAGGCTGAGAGACTGCCTTGCTCAAGGTCACTCAATGAGCCCAATGGCTGAGCAGCAATCTGAACCTTGCCCAACCTGGTCATAGTCCACACTGAAGCCACCACAACACACTGGCTCTCCGAAGAGCACAGAAGTCAGTTTCAAGATCTAGAAACGTTTCGGTGCGTGACAAATGCTTTCTCCAACTTTCTAAGCAAACACTAGCACCAGAGCTGGCTTTAAAGTCACAAAAGCCCTGCTGTATATTCAGTTTGGCAAACACACACAGGAAGCACAACATACTGACTATGACCTGCAGGTCTTAGGTTGCCTCCCAAATACAGTGGATAATGGCTCCCAAACAAAGACCTTGTTCAACACTCACTTGCAGCGTAATTTTATACATGTTAACTCAGAGGCAAGTCAATGGTGCTCACTCACTAGCGTGAGCGATTAGGATCACAGCCTGAATTTGTTTTCTTGGAAAAAGAGAAGTTATTTCAGCCAAGTTAGCATTAACTACAACATTGCAAAAAGGGTCGACCAGTTGTTAGGAAGTGAATAATGCATTGCATTTCTATAGGTTTATTTCCAGGCATAGAACTGAAAGGGCATCATTAAAGCTCACTTACTTTAGAATAATCCCCATTGAAGCAACTAAGAAATATTTTTGAGTAGACCAGGACTGTCTACTGTACAGGACTGCATAGCAAAAAGTTATTGAATCAACCAACCACTTACAGGCAAGAGATAGCAATATGGACAAGCCTGAAAGTGCCTCCTGATACCAGTTTAAAACAGCAATAGAAAAGCAGCTTGAAGGATTTTTGAACAAGGAAGCAGCAGGGCAGAGATGTGGTGGGTGTTTTGCTTCTTATACTGTTACAGTTTCTTCTCTCTGACCCCCCCCCCAAGCTTAAAAATGTGTATTTTGATCCTGTGGTGCGTGTGTTTGGAAGGGAGGGTATCATCTGGACTCTCACTGGGATGCGTGTGCAATGTGCAGTCAATAAATCACAGATAAGGAATGGGTTTAACACCTCTCTAACACTCACAATAAGCTGTTTGCTTATCTTGTTAAAGTCAGGGCTCCATTAAAATAAGTGTAGTTATTCACGCTGCAAGCCAATTAAATGCACATTAAAACTGAGTATTTCATAGGGCTGCAACCCAATTAAACAAACTTTAAAACTGATTATTTACCAGATTTTAGTTGGTTAATTTACTGATTATATAATATTTTCTTATTACATCTGTCTCTTTACTGGGGTTCCTCTTAATATTTAGCAAGACAAATGTTTGCTGCATATATTTCTGCTAGATAGATAGTGATTTTTAACAAGTTTCGCACCTACCCACCTCCAAACCCCAGGTGGACAGTGGAACTCAATATATGATCTTTCACACGTAATTGCAGGCATACATTCAGCTCTTCCCAAAGACCATCTTGGAATAAATTTTCCTTTTTTATGCCCATCCAGGCAACAAAGCAAGAACCAATTAAAAAAACACAAAAAGGTTGTGCCAGCAGCAGTGAAGTGTGCCTTCTTGGCTGGGTTCTCTCTCCCACCAGAAATAGGGATATTAGCACAAGGCCCCAGCATCATTGCAGAGGGCTCTGGGTAATCCATTTCCCAATGGGAAAGGTGCCCAACAGCACCTTTTATCCTCATTTTATAAAACAGCACCAGGGAGGTGAAAAATGAGTGTAGCAAAGTCATGCTGTGCTGCTTCCTCCAATAATGTCCCCTACTAAGAAATGGGAGGAACTCTCAGAGGAGAATTCAGAGCACGATTCTCAAGTGTCTATGGAAGCGTGAAAAAGACTTTCCATTTTCTGGAGAACAAGGGACATGCAAAGGAAAGAAGAGTCACAAGGGTTTAAAATGAAAGATTGGGTGATATTGGGGCAATGCCCAATTAAACAGATCCAAAATTTTAATGAAGCAACGTCATTTAATCAATTAAGGTTGAAGCCCTAGTAGGTGACCCCTAGATCCCCAAAGAGAACTGAGGATGAGGCTGGCTTGGGGTTCCTGAGTCCATACATGGTCTATTGCTGTTTTTGCTAGAAGGAAAAAGGTTGATTGGTTCCCAATGTACAACCTATTGTTTAGATGTGGTATATAATTACGGCTCAAGATGAAAAAGTTCAACACAGAACAATTAAATTGTTTCTCAAGCTAGAAAAGGTTTCCTCCACCTTAATCTAAATAAAAGCAAAACCAAGGTAAGTTCATTCTGACTGAATGGCTCCCTTTCCCCAAGTTCCCATATTTTAACAATTTCAAGTAACCATCCAAGGAGCCTGGCAACTGCTAGAGATTTTTAACAGCCCCGCTCCAAGCAAATCCAGAAACCTTATGCTCACACAAAGACTGCTGTTGAGGTCCCTTGAGCAAGCAGAAGCCCATGTAATAGAGTTTGCTGGGTGGCCCATACACTCTGTCTTCCAGGACTAGGTCTTTTCAGATCAATAGATATTAGTGAAAGCTGCTTACCTGCAAATGCTGTTCAATAGCACATCTCGCACACAGTAGCTTTGGATGTAAGAAACAAGTTGGTGGTGCTTGTTGGTATTGTCTGATGGAGATCTTGCATAGGAAAGACATGCAGGCCAGTGCAGCCACTACAAAGGTACCAGACTGGAGGTCTTAAGAATGCCTTCTTCTAATCCGTTAGTATTGGGAAACCTAAGTGTCCAAGAACAAGAGGAGACTGTGGTTATTCATCCCTGTTATTCTATGACATATCATTTCAAAATACAGCTTTGAGCTGAAAGCATGCTGTAACCTGATAAGACTTCAGAGGGGCACAGCATACGCTTCACTTTCTCAAAGAGATTGCATGTAATGGAACCAATTGCGACGCCTCATCCACTAGGAATTACTCCTGTCTAAAGCAGCCATTTCGCAGGGCCCCCTAATGTGATGGGCACTAATTTGGACTATTTCAAAGACATAAAAATCAAGATGTAATACATCTATAATTAGTTAGAAATAATTAATAATAGAGGTAAAGGTAAAGGTACCCCTGACCGTAAGGTCCAGTCGCAGATGACTCTGGTGTTGCAGCGCACATCTCACTCTATAGGCTGAGGGAGCCGGTGTTTGTCCGCAGACAGCTTCCGGGTCATGTGGCCAGCATGACTAAGCCGCTTCTAGCGAACCAGAGCAGCACAGGGAAATGCTGTTTACCTTCCCGACGGAGCGGTACCTATTTATCTACTTGCACTTTGACGTGCTTTCAAACTGCTAGGTTGGCAGGAGCAGGGACCGAGCAACGGGAGCTCACCCCGTCGCGGGGATTCGAACCGCCGACCTTCTGATCGGCAAGCCCTAGGCTCTGTGGTTTAGACCACAGCGCCGCCTGCATCCCTAATAATAGAGGTAAGATACAACTAAAAATACAACTCTTGGGTATAATCTACTAATAACTATTGCTTTGGCATTTTTGAAGAATGAAGCTCAGGAATTGTATATGCCTTCATTCTATATCTGAAATTGGTTAAAATTTATGCAATAAAATACAAAACAGACACAAAATCACAATGTGGCCATCTAACAGTACAATTTTAGGTGACAACATGCTCAAGGCCTAGGGGAGAGTCACAGTTCCTTACATTCCACAGCACAAGAACAGCACATTCAAAAAACCAAATATTTTCCCTCCCATTCTCTTTTACTGTCTATCTCAATGTTTTATTTTCCTCTTCCTATCCTGCTGTATTTCTGTATGTGAAAACCTTCAGAAAAGTTTACAAATAAACTTGCATCTCAAGTTAACCCTTTTCAGGGCTACACTGAAAGTAAGAGGTTGAAATTACTCTGCATGAAATATTACTTCCAACAGTTCAACATGTCTGAACCGGTTACTAAACCTCTTTTTAAAGTTAATGTCCAAACCAGAACAAAACTGGAGAGTTAAAAAAAAATGCTGATGAATCAGAAGTGAACCCAAATTTTTAATGGTTCAATTCCCTGGAGAAAATGTGGAGATGTATGTATGGTCCGAAATCCTTCCATTTCCTCTATTACATCATAAATATTTAAATGGTATAGGAAAAACCATCAGCAGAACTTTAGCAGCCAGCTAGGTTGTCCTCTGCCTTCTGAAATATTGCACTGCTGTTGAGTAAATAAGGCTACACAATAGAGTGCCTTATGTGGTTCCATTAATATGATAAATTGAAAATGGCTCCCCAATAAAACAATCAAAATCTTCTTGCTGCATTCCCATTCCTAAACTACATTTTTATTTATCTACCCCATTTTTACCCTGCCTCTCTACCTTAACACTGTTGAAGGCAGATTAAAATTTACTAACCCCCCCTTCAAAAAGATAAATCACAGTAACTGACGCACAGTAGAGCAAAGCAATATAACTACAAGTCTAACAAAAGGGCAAATTGAAACTCGCCTAAACGAAGAGGTCTTTACTTGATAGTAAAATGCAATAGTAAGAGAAAAAGCAAAATGAATCTTTCATGACGGGGAGATCCATAATCCATAGAGATGTCCCCCCCCACCTCCATTTAACTCTACTTCAGCTACTCAAGGGACATAGGGAGGCTTGTCAAACTGACTGTAAGGAACAGGCAGAATTATAACTGGAACAAACTGCCCTTAAATTATCTTGCCCCTAAACTGCTTAAGACTTTAAAAGGTAATAATGAACATCTTAAATTGCAACCAGAAATGAGCAAAGCTGAGCAAAACGCATTCTGCTGTGCCCCACAGGGTTCCACCTTGTTCCCCAAGCTAATTTTCAGAAGCTGCTGGGAGAGGTCATCAGGAGATTTGGAGTGAGGTGGCACCAATATTATCTAATCTAATCTATCTATCTATCATCTTCAGATAGGTAGCCGTGTTGGTCTGACACAGTTGAAATAAATTAAAAAATAAATGCTGAAGAAGAAGTAGTGTGCATGCACACGAAGGCTTGTACCCAGAACAAACTTGGTTGGTCTCTAATGTGCTACCGGGATTTTTTAAAAAATCTAATCTAATCTAATCTATCTATTGTTTAAGGTAAAGGGACCCTTGACCATTAGGTCCAGTCGTGACCGACTCTGGGGTTGCGGCGCTCATCTCGCTTTATTGGCCGCAGGAGCCGGCGTACAGCTTCCGGGTCATGTGGGCAGCATGACTAAGCCACTTCTGGCGAACCAGAGCAATGCACGGAAACACAGTTTACATTCCCGCCGGAGCGGTACCTATTTATCTACTTGCACTTTGAGGTGCTTTCGAACTGCTAGGTTGGCAGGAGCAGGGACCGAGCAACAGGAGCTCACCCCGTCGTGGGGATTCGAACCGCCGACCTTCTGATTGGCAAATCCTAGGCTCTGTGGTTTAACCCACAGCGCCACCCGCGTCCCAGTAATCTATTGTTTACTAGCAAAAAATAAATTTAAAAAAAATAGCAATACAGGCGGCAACTATTTTGCACTCGTCCAGTTGATGTGCAACCGCTGACCCATGTGTTGTTTTTGGGGGTGGGGGCAGAATGTGTTGACGTGTGAAATGACCTGGAACACGCTCCCCCCCCGCACAAACAGGGACCTGCCTGCACACAATTAAAATATACAATAAAACAGCTCCATCAAAACGCTGAAATTAAAATGCAACAATTAAAATCTACAATAAGCAAATCCATTAAACCAGCATAACAATTAGAATAGGTAAAACACCAATTGAAACTGGAGGATCAAGTCAGGAGATCAGGGAAATGCTTGTCTAAACACGTGTGTGTTCAAGAGCCGGCAAAATGCCAATACTGACAGAACTCCTTATATCCCAGCAGGGAGAGCATTCCACAACACTGCTGCCACCACAGTGTTTCCAACTGCAAAGTGAACCGTGTTCCATTTGTTGTTCTTAATGTGCTTACTGGACAGTGGTAACCTAGTCCAGAGTTTTTAGGGTTTTATATGTAAATATCAGGATCTTTAATGTGGATTTTAACACAATTTTAACCATGGTTGTTGTTGTTTTGGTAACTTATTCTAACTTACCCTGGGACCTCAGGGGGAAGGGCAGGTAAAAAGATACTAAGCAAACAAATAAATACGTAAATACTTGAAACTGGCTCTGGTCACCAGTATTGCAGCCACAAGGATTTTAAGACTGAGGGGCTTTCTTTGGCATAATTTTCATGCAAGGAAAATTTCCAATTCTTAATGCTGTCCTTTCAAGCCCAGGAATTTCAGACCAAGGAAAGCTCCCATTGCAAATTATTGGTGCAGGGCCTCCCAATCCTGACTGAGACGGTGACAAGGGAGAAACAGTTAAAGTCCTCCTCCCAATGCAACACCCCCACCTCCCCGTGGTATTTGTTAAACCAAAATGAGTTACAGAAGGAGAACTACGTGACAAAAATCACATCTGATTTGGCCCCGAGACTCTCACCTATGATTTATTTGCTAAGCACTTGGAGGATAAAGTAGCTTGCATCTGCAATGAATTGGACGCCACTGTGTCTGCAGTACACCGGAGAATTTGTCCAGAACAAAATGCAGTCATATGCTGATGGATTAAATCCAGTCGTTATGGCCCAAGGATGTGGACAAGGTGCTTGCAAAAGTGCAAGGTGCAGCCTGTTTGTGCCACTCATATTCCACCTTATAACAATCTAGTGAGAGAGGGCTAACCAGCTGGGTCCCAAATGGAATTATTGCTTCCCTGGGAGAGGGGATGATCCTGAGCAGGTTGAAGGAGGTGGCCATAATATTAACCCTAGAGACAACCTCCTGGAATCTCAAGGATTGCATTAACTTGCCAGGTGCAAATATTCCCTATTTTGACAAGGCGCTTAAGTGAGTGGTCATGATGTGCTTGAGCCAATTTGCTTGGGCATGATGTGCTTGAGTGAACACCAGCATGCTGGGACAGTCACTCTGGCAACCTCACGTTTAGACTACTGCAATGCGCTCTATACGGGGCTGCCCTTGAAGACAGTCCAACAAATATGGCACCTAACAAACAATGAATGAATGTTTAGGCTGCTGTGCATTAAAAAGCTTTTTTTTAAAAAAAATGAGGACAGCTCACATGAAGAGTATTGAAACGGTGTTCAGTTGGCAGTTCAAATGAAGTCTAGGCTCAAGCTAAAAGAAAAGAAAGTGCCGTGCGGACTGATTTTAAGATGCATCTACACAAAGCAAGAGTTACATGATCTGAATCAAAGATGCAGACCTGAGTTTTTATTTAGGGAGGGTGAAACCCCTCCCAACACAGGTTGAAGGCTTGGGGTCATATTGTTTAGATGAAATACATCAAGGTAAGCGAATGTATTTTCCTACTGAAGGCAAATGTTAGAAACGCTACCTCATTTTGATTGTCTTCTATCATACAGGGAGTACAGTTGACTGCTGGGGCCTGTTGCACAAGACAGAGCTAAAACAAATGCTTTCTACATTATATTGGATTTAAAAACTGTTCTGTTCTTTTACAGTTGGTTTTTTTGTTTTTGGTCCTCTGGGGAAACTATGTAAAGATTAGGAAGGCTGGACTCAATTTTCAGAAAGCCAAAGGGAAGACTCCAGGGACTCTAGGCAACTTCCCTTATTGAGACACACAATTTCTCTGATGGTAGCTGACCATTTTGCTATGGTCTGAATATGCTCACTGTTATGTGCATATTCCTCAGAATATCCAGAATTCAAAGCCTAGAATTTTCACAACAGTATGCGGTGCCAATAAATAACTTTTTGGACTCCTGAAACCCTTGGTCTGGGTACAGACTGGAGCACATTTTAAAATTATAGTTTCAATGACAGTTCTTTAGAAGTCAAAGAAGATTACTATGAGAAGAGTTTGCAGCAGAATTGGAGACTACAAGGAGATCAGCTTTTAGACAGCTTTTAGACCTCCGTTCTCTGCTTCTCTCTAGTAACCTCACAGTTTCACCGGTTAGTGGCAAAATCTGATGTTAGCTAGCTTTAATGATGGCATTTCCCCCTAATGTTGATCATGCTACAATTGTGTGAAGAAATGGCATAGACTGCTGCTTAACAGGTGTTGTGAGTGGGCATTTGTGCCGGGGGCGGGGGGATGAAAATAGATGAGTCATCCCCAATCACTGCTTTAATTATTAAGTACTCCTTGATTTTTGAAGATGGAAACTCATAGGTGGCAGAGAGAAGATTCAGTGACTACAGGGAAATAAAAATATGTTTAACAGAAATTAAAGGCATTCATTTCTGTCAATGAAAAGCAATGCATTGCTCGATATGTAAATATTATTTCAATTAGGCACAGGAAATTAGCATTGACCTCACATTTCTAAACCCATAGAAATATATTTATTTGTTCACTCCCCAGCATATCACTGCTTTTCCGTACCCACTTCCCTGACTTTAACAACTGTTCAGTCAACAAGAGTAAAAAGAGCAAGAAGGGCAGCAAGTAAAACTTAAGAAACGACAAGCTCTGAGCCAACTCTTGCCATTTACATAACTTAAGAGCCACTACATTTTTCATTTACTTACTTACTTGCTTACTTTTGTGTGATCAGTGTTGAAATGACTTGTAAAGGAAGATTTACCAGTGCAGGCCAGGACAACACTTTTTCTGCTATTACAACTATACCAGCTCTTAACTATCATATCAGAAAGAGTTCAATTGCCCTGTCTATAACATGTGCACCTATGAAAACATTTCCTACAAAGACGCATTTAAGTCTGAACATAATAAGGGAGTCGGTGCTGTTCTGCCCAAAATTATCAAAGTGGGATTGTCAATCAGTGAGCAGGACTAATTTTAATCCAAAGTATGTACTTAGAACAAGAAGTTGAATGGATACTTGTTTTAGCTTGAACAAGGGATGCACAGACATTTTTGTACTTGATCAAAATCACACCGTTTAACTAACAAGCAGTTCTGCATACAGAAAAGCCTGAAAAACACCAGAATAAATTGCATAGACGCACACAGGTTGAAACAGTGACCTATATACTTGCCCATCTATAAAGCTATGAGGCAATGACTATCCTCAAAGTTTAAACAAAATGCTGACAGATGTTAACATACTATCTGGGTACCAAAAAGCATCAGATTCTATAAATTGATACCTTTTTAATTAACAAGAATAATTCTAGCTACTTTGCCTTACTGCCAGCAGGCTTCATCACCATGTAGTCAAGGCACTGAAACAGTTTTGTAAAAACTGAGTAAGGCAAAAGCAGCGGTGCAGTGGATCTCGCCACCCACAAGAAACCGAACCATTCATTTATTGCAAAGCGGTCTTGCAACACAGAGCATTTTTTAACACCCATTCTTCCTCCCCCGCTACTTTTCAGAGATAAAAAACACATTTTCATCAGAGCAGAACCACACTGCCTTAGATGGGGAAGAGTGAATTTACCTTGCTCTCAAACGTAATCACACAGGATTGCACCAGACCTATGCCTTTTAAACACAGCTCTTCCCTGTTCAGTGTGTGTGTGTGTGTACAGTTTAAAGGGCTAAAAGGGCACATGGGTGAGGAGATACTGAACCCATCTCTCATCCACTTCTCTTACCAGTGGCACCATCAGGGCAGGAGTCCAGGTCTCACTCACCAAAATTGGCACCCTAAAAACACAGCAGGGCTGGCTCACCACACTTTGAAGTAATATGCATTAAAATCTACAGAGGGGTGACTTTGAGACCATTAAGTCCAAAGTCTCAAATTAACCTAAATCTACACTTAGCTTTTACTGCTGCAGCCACCTTCCATCCACCAGCCAATTTCTTCTCCACCAATCTCACTTCCAATACTGGTTGAGGGAAAACACATCTGAATGGAGGGTGTGTAATCACATGGGTCACATGGACAGAGGGAGTGTATGCCTTACTGCCCCTGCTGATTACAATTTAAAGAAAGAGTAACATGATACGGAGTAGATGTTGGAAATTCTAAGAAACTTTACTAATTGGTTCACAGAAGCTCCTCCTATCTGGAGGAAATTTTCTGCTAACCCACACACCTCATTCCATTATTACATTGTTCTACAAAAGGACCACGCCTCTGATTCAGCAGAAACTTATTCCTGAGAACATGAAAATGAACATGCTCCTACAGCAGTGCTGAACAAACAGAACTTTCCATGAGCTATATTCAACTCACCGGCTTGTAAGAGCAGTTAATTTTCACAACACCGGCAAAGTTCATGAGAGCAAATTCACACAAGAGAATGTGAACCAAAAGTGAATTTACAATGGAGAAAATTTGTGGAAAGTTAGCTTCAGAAGCTAATCGCAACAAGCAAATGAACAAAGCAGACCACTCAGTTATCCTTACCTGCAGACAATGTATCTGGGCAGTGGAATTGTGATGATTGCTTAAATCTGCAGTCAAGGGACAATTCCTTGTATCACAACCTACTTCAGTTCACAGGGATTCAGCAGAGCCATTTGCCCAAGTGCGCCCAAGTGCTCTGTGATATAAAAAGGTAAAGGTACCCCTGCCCGTCAGGGCCAGTCGTGACCGACTCTAGGGTTGCGCGCTCATCTCGCTCAAGAGGCCGGGAGCCGGCGCTGTCCGAAGACACTTCCGGGTCACGTGGCCAGCGTGACGAAGCTGCATCTGGCGAGCCAGCACCAGCGCAGCACACAGAAACGCCGTTTACCTTCCCGCTATAAAGCGGTCCCTATTTATCTACTTGCACTTTGGGGTGCTTTCGAACTGCTAGGTTGACAGGAGCTGGGACCGAACGACGGGAGCTCACCCCGCCGCAGGGATTCGAACCGCCGACCTTATGATCAGCAAGTCCTAGGCACTGAGATTTTACCCACAGCGCCACCCGCGTCCCCTGCTCTGTGATATAGCTGGCTGTAACTAATGAGTTTTAAGAAATGGGATCCAGCTACATGGAACTGTCCGCAGAATCTCAATACTGTTAGAAGTTTCTAAAGCTACATCTTTTCTAAAAATTTAGCTTGATCATTCCTGTGGTGGGGCCCGCTTGCCAGAAAGATCTCCATCCAGAAACAAGGCATGTGACAACAAAGACACAATTCCCCTGTAAGTATTTGCCCAGAACGATATCTACCTTTACCTCCCCACCCCCATTTTATGTTGTTATTTCTATGTATATCATGCTATGGCCACACGGCTAATGCAATAAAATCTATTGACACAATTCTGAACAGGCCCACCAGCTTGGCTGCAGGACTGTGGGTGCCTGGAGCCGCACACACTGTGGGTGCGCAGGTGTCTGATGTCAGCACACTCACCGGCGGGTGTGAATGATGTCAGCACAGTGGGATTCTTGATTACAGTGGTACCTCAGGTTAAGTACTTAATTCGTTCCGGAGGTCCGTTCTTAACCTGAAACTGTTCTTAACCTGAAGCACCGCTTTAGCTAATGGGGCCTCCTGCTGCCGCCGTGCCGCTGGAGCACAATTTCTGTTCTCATCCTGAAGCAAAGTTCTTAACCTAAAGCACTATTTCTGGGTTAGCGGAGTCTGTAACCTGAAACATATGTAACCTGAAGTGTATGTAACCCGAGGTACCACTGTACATAACAGCAGTTGGGTCACATAAAGATTAAAAAAACACTTTCTGCGGCTAAAAATGTTAATTCGGGCATCCCCAACCTGCAGCCCTCCAGATGTTTTGGCATACAACTCCCATGATCCCTAGCTAACAGGACCAGTGGTCAGGGATGATAGGAATTGTAGTCCAAAACATCTGGAGGGCCAAAGGTTGGGGATGCCTGTGTTAATTGATATTCCTAGAAGTTAATGAATTGGCAATTTCATTTTCCAGCATAGGCAAACCACGACTGGAAAATAGGCCTTGAGTAAATTTTAACATAGGAGTTCCGTGGACAACCAATGTTCCAGAAGCTCCATTCGGGTGGTTTGGGGTGTGTATTATAATCTGAATTCAAATAAGTGATACAGTAAAATGCAATATAAGAAATACAACCAAAACAATGTAGAATCTAGCACAGCATATTACAATTTCTACACCAGGAAGAAAACTTATGAAATGATCTGCCAAGACCCACAGCAATTTTCAAGTTGTCTGTAGGGAGAAAGGTTTGGGAACCACTGTTCTAACACAAAAGCTACCAAGAAGACTTTCACCTCCTCTATTAACCTACTTGCCTTCAAATTAATCATATTCATTATGTTAACAAAAGACAATATAAGCTGGACTTGTCTCTAATCTGTATGTCTTTTGAGGTTTCACACACAAGTATTTACAAACTGTGGTTGTGTCTGGCAGCCACCCTACAATCCAATCACAGTGCAATATTATGAGTCACTGGTGTCCTTTGCACTTGAGACACTGCAACAGGCCTCAGAAGGATTTCCCCCTAAAATGTGTCGGGCCCAGAACAAATCTCATTTCTAGCACTTGGATTTCTCTGGCATAACTCCCCATAAGGAAGCTTTATATGTTAGTCTGCATCTGTGAGCACACTTGGCTGGGAGTAAGGCTCATTTATCACAGAGGAATTTAATTCTGCTGGAGAATTGCCCCAAGCTGGGCAGATGCTTGCCCAAATTTGGGCAATTCCTCCTTGCTCCATTCTACAATTTTCAAGATACTGAAACTCCAGAGAGGCTTTTCAGTGCAGGTAGCTACAAGGGGAAGATGGGATGGAAAGGTTTTCCTCTAGGAAGTTCCTTAATTTAACCTCTTAGGATCCAAGTGACTTTCTCTGTACAACACAGTGGTACCTCGGTTTACGAACTTAATCTGTTCCTAGGTCCGTTCTTAAACCGAAACCGTTCTGAAACCAAGGCACACTTTCTCTAATGAGGCCTCCCACTGCCGGTGCCCTTCCACTGTTCGGCTTCCGTTCTTAAACTGAGGTAAAGTTTGCAAACCGGGACACTATTTCCAGTTTTGTGGAAGTTAATAAACCGAATAGTTCGTAAATAGGGCTGTTCTTAAACCAAGGTACCACTCTATTCTTTTTCATGGGCTCATAGCTGATGAGAACCACTCTTTACTACAATTTTAACGTCCGCAGTATAAAAAACACGTAAGCACTATAACAAACATGGAAACAGAGGTAGGTGTGAGCAAGGTAGTGAACTATTGCCACACAAAATAATAGTACATCGAAATTCCCTGCTTCATTACAGATACAGAAATCCCAAAATTTGGGTGCAGCTATTCTCACCAGAAGTCAAAATCCTGCGATGTTCATTTTACCCCCACTTTCTAAAAAGTAGGGCTAGAGATGGTTGTGATCTTAGTCAGATGAGCATAAATATGAAATTATAAACACATACGCACAGATAGGTATGACTGATACCTGTATGTTTGTTTTGAAAAGCTGAAGGGTGATTAAGCCCAAACTGTACCAGGTACTTGAGAATAACCCGTCATGAAAAGGGTTAATACTTTGTGAACAGCAAGTATATGGATCTCAGGCACAGATTTCTCTAACAGATTATTTTTAAAAACCCCAACTCCCATCAGAATTACAAAGTATTGCAGCATTTCATATACAAATTTGACAATCACGAAGCAGAGGTGTGATCCCAAAGCACTACCCCACACATTTCTAATCATGGATAGCGGAAGATTACTGGTTGGAAAGCAAGAAAATTCCCATTTGCATTACTTTAACATCTCCCATTCTTCCTGTTTATGCCCTAAGCCTATAAAATATATTTATAAATCAAAAGCCAGCACAGAACAACCAGATTTTAGAAGGAATAAGTCAAGCACCAGTTTTTTGGAACAAGACTAGAGAACAGGATTTCACAGTAAGAAACTTTAAATACCCTGCAGCTGGCCTCTGAAATGCAGTCTTCCCAACTGCATCGCATTAAACAGAGGCAGATTTCATGTGGCACACAAATACGACTCCCTCCCACACTAGACTGATGCTTCCAGGCTTTGTGATAAATTGACATCAAACGCTGACTTAGAAGAACGAGGTATTTACTTTAAAGGGATTAATCCTGCATTTTGTTACACTTCCTATTTGTTTTGATGCAGTGCTGCAAATCCAGGCAATGGCAGGCTGAGCAGCGCCAAGGCAGAGGAGATACAGCATTCTCTGACTTCAAATGAATGACACAGAATTAAAATTCAGCGAAATTAAGTTCAACACAATTACACACACTGTAGCTTGCGACATCAAAAGTAAAAGGCGGCAGGCTGTGGCCTCGTAACATAGGCCAAACCGAATCAAAGCACTAAGCTAAACTGACACACGAACACTGGAAATAGAACCGACAGACAATTATTATACTTTCACGTATCATAAAACAGCCTCTGATCAGTACAATGCAAGGGCTAGAAGACACAGCTATATGGTATATCTATGCCTCTGATCTAACATTTCCTTAAAACTTTCATCTAACCTTTACCCCTTTCCTTTGCCTTTTGATTCAGTCCTTCTTCAAATATGCTCTCAAAAATAGCTTTTATGTCACCAGTGGTTAACAGAGATGAGTTCTGCTTCTTCAGAATCACCTGACATTGTACGATGTCCCCACTCCTGCCTTAGCAAACCTAGGTTCTACTATTATTTGAAATTATAGGGAGGACCTGGAAATGCTAAAGGATTGCCCAGCTGCTAATATTCTCTTCTTAGGCAAGAAGCTCTTGAAAAGATGGCAGCAGTTCAACTGTAGGCATGCTTGGAAGAAGCAATTATCCGGTCCCTCTTCAATCCAATTTCAGGCCCAGATACAGCACCAAATTGGCACTAGTCACCTGGCTTGATGGTCGTTGCTGAAATAAGGATGGATGAGTGCTACTCTATTGATTCTCCTTGGCCTTGTCAGCTTTGATACCAAGGGACATGGTTTCCTCTTGGAGTGGCTCTGTGGATTGTGAGTGGATTCTACTGGCCTGACACATATTGCAGCAGTTCTTTAAGACTTGCAGCGGTTGCCAATGTGCTTCCAAGCCCAAATTGAGGTGCCTGCATTGACAAATAAATCCCTAAATGACTTGGGCCCCAATATCTGAAGGAGCATCCTCTCCCATAAAGACCTGCCAAGGTGCTGAGATCTGAGGGAGAGGCCCTGCTCACAGTTCGGCTGCCTTGTGAAATTTGTGGAGTGGTGGTGCATGAGAGGGCCTTCTCAGTGGTGGCCCCCAGATTGTGGAATCCCCCTCCCAAGTTGCCTCTGGCCTTGTCACTGTACACCTTTTGACATCAGGTCAATATACCCTTTTATGTATTTATGCAATTCACAGCATAAAAATACAAGATAAAAAACAAAGAAAATCCATAATAAAAACAAGAACAAAAACAAACCAATCACCCCATTCTCCTTCTGCACAAGCCATTGGAGGTGAAATGTCTTACATGATTTAATTGTATTGAGCTGTATGTAACCTGCCCTGGGGCTACAAAGTGAAGGGAGAACTAAAAACAAAGAAGGAAATAAAATGTGTCCAAGCATCATTTATTTGAAGACAATGTTAGCTCTTCCTTGTTTAAAATGAATGTTGAGGGAAGTAAGAAGTTTATATAACTGAGAACACAATACACAAACAAAGTCATATTCAGGGTTGTGCCCTCAGATAACCCCCTTGATGCCAACCAAGGACCCTGCATCTCCAAATATTATTATTTTTTAAAAATCAACATTTTTAAAAGCTTTTTTCCGCCATGGGTGGCACTGGGCACACAGCATTCTTATTTCCTTTCCCCCAGAATGCATCACGTGCCTTTTTGTTTGGTGGTAGTAGTCACCGTGATTATGATGATTTATTAAGTTATATACTGCTTAATGCAAAAATAGACTTCTAAACTAGTTGGTTGTGTTTAGGGCTGTGTTCTTTGTTCGTTTGAAATGTTATTTGTTGGGAGTGTTTTGCTTATTTTGGGGGAGGTGTTGCCTGCTTACCCCCTGTACTTTAGAAAAGGTTGTAGATGTTTTGCACATTGTTTTGGAGAGTCTCTGAGCATCACCAGTTTTTCTTCTGCAAAATGGCACTTTGTGGTAACCATTACAGTTTCATAGATTTCCGAATGTGGCCCCAGGTCCAAAAAGGTTAATCTACTCTGGATATCTCCCCTTGGGTTTAAGGAATTATCTTACATATTTGCAAGTAAGTTGGAGTGGAAGTGATATAAATTAGATTTTAATAAGAAGTGCTCTAGATTTTTCTTTCTTTTCAACCCCAGTTTGAATCCAGGTGTTATATGCCTTTTTTCAGAATGGGATAAAATTACAGGAGACATTCCGTCTGGAAACCATCAACTTACCCTCAAAAGAAGAGACAAATCTGCATTGGACACAATGAATATGCACATGTATGTCCTCTTTTGTGAATGGTTTAGAGGACCCAATTCATACACAATGAACTGGATCTAGAAAATCCTGCTGGCACCTCTGTTTCTGAGGCACTGCCATGCTGCTAAACTCAGCTAAAGCAGCTCTTAAACATGTGCAGAACACTTAGTACAACAGGAAAACAAGCCAAACACCCACACTTATTCGAATTCAGAAACAGCTTCATAAATCTAGCTTTAATTTCAGTTCTCATATTCTCCATCTTGTGTTTTAATTATATCCATGTAATTCAGTCCAATGTTTCCAGAGAACAAAAGATAGATTCCCATCAATGACTCTTGAGATGCAAGAATGAACAGCTTATGATTAACAACAATGGAAATGTTTGGTAGAATTAAAGGTATTAAATGAATTGTTGTTGTGAAAAAATACAGGTTGCATGGCTAGTATCTTATGCTGAATTAGACACTCTTCTAGTATACAATCGTCACATTCAAGTACTTTACAGCCAACTACTCAGTGTTTTATTTAAACACAACAATTCATATATTTTATTTTAAAAACTTAACAAAAATACAAAAGGGTTCAACAAGTGTATGATTGGAAGATATTAGTCTTAAATTGCAAAGCATGTATTTTCAAAGATATATGGGGAAATAATAAAAGTTTGCCCACAAAGTAAAGTTCTTTTGACATATAAGCACCAAACTGTCTGAATATACATCTAAAACTATATGCAGAGTAAAAAGGTAAAGGTAAAGGGACCCCTGACTATTAGGTCCAGTTGTGACCAACTCTGGGGTTGTGGCGCTCATCTTGCTTTATTGGCCGAGGGAGCCGGCGTACAGCTTCCGGGTCATGTGGCCAGCATGACTAAGCCACTTCTGGCGAACCAGAGCAATGCACGGAAACACAGTTTACATTCCTGCCGAAGCGGTACCTATTTATCTACTTGCACTTTGACATGCTTTCGAACTGCTAGGTTGGCAGGAGCAGGGACCGAACAATGGGTGCTCACCCCGTTGCAGGGATTCGAACTGCCGACCTTCTGATTGGCAAGTCCTAGGCTCTGTGGTTTAACCCACAGCGCCACCCGCGTCCCTTCTATATGCAGAGTAGTAGCTATTAAAAAGGATGCTGCAGAGATTAGTAACTTTCAAGATATAGGTTTTCCTATCTAGACTACACAGTACAGTATCTAGGTATGCTGACAGCATACTTTCTGCCTCTAGTGCACCCTTCAGAATTTGAATCCCAAGCAAGATCACTTATCCTCCATTCCCACACCACCACACTTTTTGCAAAAGAAAAAAAGAAAAAAAGTGTACGGTATTCATATTTTAGAAATAGTAGTATCCAGATCCTATTTTCATGTCAAGGACATGTGTGAAACACTTACAAAGCTTTGACACTGCCAAGTATTCTGAAAGTTCATGCTTACAGAAATAATGCAACAGCTAAAATGGTACAAAAACCGTGAGGTGGAAGGAGAGAGAATGTCCCTTCCCGACTTTCGTACAGTTTACAGTATTGATTTGAAGGTGTGAGATCTGTTCCACTAAGAGAGAAGCTGTATGCTTGAAATGCCCAGGATTTGGTAGTCCAAACCCTTAATGTTTCCATCTGGCAGCTCTTTTCATTATGATAGTCTTATGGAAAACTTTGTGGTTGGTATTCAACTAAATAATTGCTAAATAATCCCCTTCATGGATTACTGCCTTGCCGTGGCAAAGGGGCTTGAATAACTCAGAGAAGCTATGAGCTATGCCATGCAGGGCCACCCAAGATGGGCAGGTCATAGTGGAGAGTTTTCACCAAACGTGATCCACCTGGAGCAGGAACCAGCAAGCCACTCCAGTATCCCTGCCAAGAAAACTCCATGGACAAAGAGAACAGGCACATAAAATAATTGCACGAGTGGAATAATTACTGCTAGTGCAACAGAGGACCTTCTCTCTCTCCCCCAGCACTGTACACAAAACTGTTCCGGATGGTTGGGGGATGAACCCATAACAGAGTTTGGGGTGTCGGGGGGGAAAGAGGGGGGAGTCCTGTTGCGTAATGAGAAATCCTAGTGCTTACAGAACATTCTCCTTAGCAGTACACTGAATACAACCCTGTGTGGGTTTTTTCTTGCTGATATGATCAATTCAACCCTAACAGAATATGTTCCTTATGGGAAATCAAGTCAACCTGACCTCTATTTTGCCAACAACAGTCCCTCCAGCCGGTCTGAACAACATCTGACCAACCAAACTGAATGCAGTTCACCAGCCTTGAATGGTGAACTTGAACCACCTGATGCTGCTGCCTGCCAACAGCTGCAATAGCAGGGAGACTGTCAGCTACCTGGCAGGCTACAGTTGGTGAACTGATGGCGAACTGCATTCAGAAATGTAGGAGAGAGATGGGTGGGGAAAGGAAAATCTGCAAGCTGAAGAATTTCCATCAGAAGGATTCTTATTTTGAAGCTCATTTGAAAAATCTATAGATGGGTAAGGAATGGGTGAACAATTTGTTTTTAATAAACACAATTATTTTAGTGTTCATAACTATTGAAATCATTCTTTGTTTACCCATTCAAAAGCTGCTGGTGAAGAAAAATGAATGGACGTATTTTAAAGAATTTTGTATTAGGACTCAGAAGGGAAGAATTGATTTACAGCAGTAAACGATGCAGTAAACAATTTACGGCAGTAGAACAATACACAATCATAATCCTAGGATGGCATAATTGGAAAGTCCTTGAAAATAATCTGTTCCATCTCCCTGCCCTGGTTTAATCCAGAATGCTTTGAATACAAAAATAAAGCTAAGTTTAATTTGGGAGGTTAGACTGCAATCATATATACTCACTTTCATGAACCCAGTGGCCGTTACTTCTAAAGAGACATGTATATGATTGTACTGTACATACATCTGTTGAGGACTATTTTATCCTATGGCTATGTTTGAGGCAATTGCTTGGAGCCCCCCATTACTAAAACCACATGGATTGGAATTTCTGAAGCATTTCCCACGTCAAAGCATGGATTGGCTTTTTGCAGAGGGAAGCAAAGCCTGAGGCTACATACAAGTCATACCAGCTGTGGCAATCACAAACGAGGCGGGAATGTGAAAATTCAACTGTGAATGTTGCTTTCCATAAGAGAAGCTCCCCTAACATAATTTTTAGGTACCTATACCTGCACATATGTGGGACCTGCAGGAAAATATTGCATTATATCCTCCTCACCTGCTAGCAGCTTTCCTATTCAGGGCTGTTTTCAGCCAGCCACGCACTCCCCCCAGGATACTCAATTCCCCCTACTATTTAATTTCTCAGAGTGATGCCAAATTTGAAAATCAGATTTTATTTATTTATAAAGTGAGATTCTCAGGGTCCAGAATTCTATACCAAATAATGCACTTCAGCCGTGGACATTTGTGGTTTACCTGATTAAATGTGTGTTATTAGAAGATAGGTACACAGGAAGCCTTCATATTTAATCGAATTAAATGCTGTCATTGTTGCTAAGTAGGAAAGGAGGAAGAGTCTTCTCACTCCATACTTGCTCTTCATTGACAGAAGCAGGACTGAAAATAATAACAGTAATAGAGGAGTCTGTAAGAGAAGGGCTGGAGCATGTGGGAAAGGGGTTATTTCCCCAAATACTCCTTGCTGTGAAAAGGATGACTGTTCGGCTTTTTTTTTCTTTTCAAAACCCCCCTACAAATCCTACATAGGTGAATCAAAGATTATAGCCTGCATTCAAACAAGAGTACAACTAATTCTGCACATTCACAGCAAAGTTTTGGACCTGTGTTTCTTGACACAGCCCCCAGGCTGCATTGCAAATCTCTTTTAAAACCAAGCAGAGTTTTGAAATGTGTGAAATATTGTGTATGTGCATATGTCTTCTGTTCAAAATTCTTGGAAATGTCCAAAATAGTGTGTGTGTGTGTGTGTGTGTGTGTGTGTGTGTGTGTGTGTGTATTACATTACACACACACACAGTCCAATAACCACTTTTTTCAAATTTATTTACAGCAAAAGTATGTACAATACAAGGAGCAAAGCAGACTGTAAATTAGGAAGTATACACTATCTTGAATACAGTATACTGTATGTTTATTTTTGTTGCCAAATATATAGTATATAATGTTTATAATATAATGATAAAGGTAAACAAATGTTTCCTTTCCACAATAATGGAGATTGTGCAGGCTTCGATTCATGGAAACACTGAGTACTGGAGTGGGAGGCTAGTCAACTCAAGTCTACCACAGTGAATAGCAATGCCAGTCAACACACAACATGAGACAGGGATATTGACTGGGGCAACTATATGGAAAGGGAAAGCAGAGCAGTTTATGAATGCAGTTTGCAACTTCATTAATACATTCCATGAACAAGAATTATTTGTGAGATTAAACGGTAGATTTTAAGTAAAAACAAGGAAGGATGAATCTCTTGGTTTTTTTGTTGCAGTAGACAAATACATTCTGGATATTGTTCCAATGGCACTAAATTTTAAACCAGTGAGCGAGAGCTATTTTTGCAAATTAGTAGGTAATGGAAAATGTTTAAATCTGGGTGACTTTAACAGAAGGAAGCATCCAGATATTAAAAAAAGAATCGGAGCCAAAATGGGGATATTAAAGCAGAATCTGTACATTGCAATAAAAAGGTAAGCTTAGAATCAGAAAGACAAAAGTATGTTTGCTTTAAAATATCCCTATATCAGAAACAAGTGAACTTAAAGAAAGACACAACAAATAAAATGAGATGGGAAATAGAGAAACAGCTTCTCCAGACAGAAGCGACTGCACATACAGAGAAGCTGGTGGTGACTGAAGATTTTTCAGTCAGTTCAATATCTGACTAGTATGAAGTCATAATCCTTTCGAAAGGATAATTCACATTGGGTATATGGGGAGAATCCCTCTGGAACTCCAAATATGCTCTTTGTTCAGACCACACACCCACACAATTTTAAAAATCCCCCGATTCCCAAGAGGTAGATGCATTACTGAATTAACAACACTGGAAGCATGACAGAAAACATTCTTGCTTCCCCCAGCAGGAAGTCAGCAATGCAACATTCAAACAAAACTTGCAAGCTCAGTGAGAATCAAAACTCTGAGGAACTAATGAAAAAGTCTTGGTGGTGATATAGCACCTATCATTCCTTAGTACAGGAAAAATATGAATTTATATTGACTTGAAATAAAAATCCTTGCACACTTCACGTCTGGGATGGAACAGGAGGAGAGGCAGATACTAACAAACGTGATCTAAGTAGATAATGAATATCAACTCCATACCTTTCAAAAGATTTTCCCTTGAGATCTTAGCTGGAATAAAAACTCAGTATGGTTTCAATTACTGACCTATGGACATGCTGAAAAGCGCCACAAAGTTAACACCACACTACTGAGCTTTATATTGGTTTCCATTCGATCACAAGTGATAACAGAGCTACACAAACTGATCAGAAATTCATGTTGGGGGTGAAAGATTGCTATATGCGCCTACTAAGACCCTAAGCCACACAGCAGGAAGAGCAAGTTAAAGTTCCCTGATGCGAGTATTTCAAACACCACATAATTAATATCATGTAAAGGGCTTGGAACTAAGACATATGCCGTTTAACGACAGATGCACTAATACGGCTTCACCAGGGCTGTAGGGTAAGAAAGCAGAGCCAATTCACAAGAAATTAAACGTACTTATGACATTTGGATAAAGAGTTGCTTACCTTTTCCTTTAACTGTCCTAGGTTGTATCATCTCCAGAAACAGAGCAACAACAAAAGCAGGAAGGCATTGCTTTATCTGCGTTTTCTGGAAAATGTGGATGGGCAGTAGAAGGAGCAAATAGGCAAGTGAGCATTCCTGCTTCAGCCAGCCAGCTTGCAGATGAAGCTTTGCAGCTAAGTCCCCAAGACCTTCTCACGGCTGCTGATCTCATCCACGAAACTGAAAGAGCATCTCAGCAGGACACTGCCAGCTTCCCTTTCAGAGCCCTCTCACTGACAACCATTCTCTGGCAAGTGAAATGTCAAGAACCAGGCAGGGGCGGTGTTTGGAAAAGGAGGGAGGTGGAGGGATAAGAGATTCTCACCATCCATCAACCTCAAAACCTATTCAGCAAACTGCTTGAATGGAGCCGGCATTTCATTCTCCATGGTAACTGGAGATGGAAGGAAGATGGGAAGAACGCAAAAAGAGGCACGTTGAGCTGGTCTGGGGGAAAGAGGCATTAAGAAAAGGATGGGAGCATTCCAAAACGCCAGCCCATGCCTTCAGCTTACAAGGAAGGAAAAATAAAAGGTCCCTTTCAGCTTCCACCACTTTCTTCCGGGTGGCAGAATTTCCTGGGGTTCAGGCAAAAGCACTTTCCCCTCGGGGTGCAGAAAACAAAGTAATTTCCTGCTCTAAGTACTGCTAATGGAAAGCAAGCTGTCCCATTTGCCATTGAAGGAGCAACTGCTATCAACTGCTTTTCATGCTCTCTCTTGAGGATCGGCATACAGAAATGTATCTATTTCATAAGCCATACCTTCATCCAAGAGTCTGAGCAGTATACACATAAAATTTGACACCTGCAATACTATAGTAGCGTATGATCTGGGATAGCTCAGTTGGTAGAGCATAAAACCATGGGCGTCTTAGTCAGGGTCGTGAGTTTGAGTCTCACATTGCACAACCGATTCCTGCATTGCGGGGGGCTGGACTAGATGATCCTCGTGGTCCCTTCCAACTCTACAATTCTGTGATTCTAAGATAAAACCTTAAATGAAAACAGAATAAAGCTGAGAGGAATAAAAGTATTCAGCCAGCTAAAAATACAGTAATTTAAAATGCTTTGGCAAATAAAAAACATTGAACCTGGCACTGAAATCCTTTACTATTAAAAGGATTAAAGAATTCATTATAATACTCAGCTTTCAGTAACAGCAGGGTAATATCTTTGCTAGGTTCAACTAAATTTTGTCCATTTCCCGCAAAGTTACTCATTCTGCCATGACAGCCAACAGGCATAAACCAAATTCATCTTACAATGAAGGAGCTACAGGTGTCCCTCTGCCTGAAAATCAGGTTGCACATTCATTTCCTCTTGAACTTGGCTCAGCGTTATCTGATGCAATGAGCAAAGTGCTCTCAAAAACCAGAAAACTAAACTGAAGGAAAAGCAGACACTAAATACTGAAAAGCCAGACTTCACCTGACCCACATTAAAAAGAACCACATGCAATTTAGCTTATAATAACATTTTGATCCTTGGCCATCCTCCTCTTGTACATTGAAAGTTGAACAGTCACTATACAAATACTTATTTCACCCAGATTGTGCCCAAATTAACATCCTAACCCTACAAAGCTACTGAGTTTCTTAAGGGATAAGATTAATGCACAATAACCATACTGAGGAAATAAAAATACAATGAATTCAGGCTGCAGCAGCCAATAGCATACTCTATTCAGAACTTCTGTCAGAGTCCTTTCCCTCTCAGAATCTCAAAAGTTCCCTTTCTGTAGCCCAAACTCCTTTATATTGGGACTCCGATTCAGTTTTACTCATTCTAGAGGTATTGCACCGTGGCTCTGTATAGCCTTGTCCACACAATGAGATTTTTGTAAAAACAGAGTTCAATAAAGCAATGCAAATGATTCTCTTTCAAAATTTCCTAATGGTTTTTAAAAATTATTATTATTGTTGTTGTTATTATTATTATTATTATTATTATTATTATTATTATTATTATTCAGGTCATGGTTATCAGACAACCCTAAACATTTACCAAACATAGAGAATCACATTAATAACTGGTTATGGTACAACACAGAATATGGATTTTGAAATTAAAGCAGGTACTCACTGAGTAATTCTAATCCGTATTTGCAAGTCTAAGCAATTTAAAACTTAAAAACACTGTGCAGTCGCATTACTACACAAACTGTTTTCGTATTCTACAGGTTTGAACGGAACATTACATTTCTTCTCTTCTCCATCCCTGACCTTCCTACATTGACCAAGGAGGTCTGAAGGACAGTAAGAACATTTGGCTGCTTACATCCTCCCTTCAAACCTTCCCACTTAACATGTGGTGGTCAGGGGCCAGGGCCAAATACAGTGGTACCTCAGGTTACATACACTTCAGGTTACATACGGTTCAGGTTACAGACTCCGCTCACCCAGAAATAGTACCTTGGGTTAAGAACTTTGCTTCAGGATGAGAACAGAAATCGCGCGGCAGCAGTGGGAGTCCCCATTAGCTAAAGTGGTGCTTCAGGTTAAGAACAGTTTCAGGTTAAGAACAGACCTCTGGAACGTATTAAGTACTTAACCCGAGGTACCACTGTATACAAGTTAAGCATGCCTGAATAGGCCTTGTGTTGCCCTCAAACCAGAGCCAGGGCTTTTTCAGCTGTGGCTCCGATCTGGTGGAACGCTCTGTCACAAGAGACTAGGGCCCTGCGGGACTTGACATCTTTCCTCAGGGCCTGCAAGACAGAGCTGTTCCACCAGGCCTTTGGCCAAGGCACAGCCTGACCCCCTCCTTTGGTAATTCTTCACAGAACTCTAGTCCAATGGTTGCCATCAATTTGATTTGAACTGATTTTATAATGAATTGATTTTAGAATGTTATATTATTTTACTGCTGTTAGCCGCTCTGAGCCCGGCTTCGGCTGGGGAGGGCGGGATATAAATAAATTTTTTTAATTATTATTATTATCTTGGGACCAGTAATGCAGATATGAAATGCTGGTCAACCTAAAACATGTTAACAGCTAAAATTAAACCTCATAAAATTGATATTTTGGGAGCCTGGGAAGGGGAAGGGAAGATAAAGAAAAAGCTGGATGCCTAAACAGTATGCTAATAAAAGCGCTGGCTCACGCTGATCTAGAGAAACACCTTGAGCACAAAAAATTAATCAGACTTTTCTTCAAATAATTTATATCTAATCAATTCACTGAATGCACACTGTGACGGAATTTTATTCTATCATTTCGAACACCACTTGTTTTTTTAAAGAGGGATTTAATATATAATGAAACTGCAGGGAATGAGATTTATAATTCCATCCCACCCTCACTATTCAGCCTCCACTCTCAGGACTCAGATGAAATGGAAGAATGCGCAACGGCCATGTCACTTGAACACTGCCCCCAAGGCAAGCAGTCTGTTACCATAATCATCCATTTAAACTTCCACTGGATACTGCCTCTTCTGCACATTCCATCTGATGAGAGTAGATCACATGGGTCTTTTGTTATATGCACCACTAACTTGTTACAAAAATCTTTTCAGTGAAGGGAATATGTTCTTTTAAAAGGGGCACTTAAAAAGCAACATGGAAGTTGCGGGGAAAATATTTTATGATCCAAGTCTTCATGGCGATCTTATATGCAAGCCCAAGGAGGGAGACTATTTTTCTGCCGGTTGCTACAAATCAACCCTCTCTTTGTTTTGGAAAGGCGACACGGAAACATCCCATAGTTTCACATTGTTCACAACGAAGGAGAGGAAGAAGTCTGAATAGCAAAAGGCTCCCATGTCTTGTTCAACATATAGGAATGCCAGACCACATAACCTTTACGAGTAATTAACAGAGGAGCTTAAAAACCAGAACCTTTAACTCACACTACATAAGCAGAGACTGTTAACATCGTAAGATATAAAAATCCCTGTAATACCAACCTCAGATGGCTGTGTTAAATGACCCCAACAAGTTTCCTACATCCTTATATGTAGGAATCCCCCCCAGGTGTAAAGAAGTGTTGAAGTTTTGAAATTAAAAGAGTAAAATAAAATAAAAATCAAAGGAAAATAAACACACAAAGAGAGTATTTTAAAACTGCTTGGCAAGAATTTGTGAATGCTGATGATAGTTAAGCTAGCAGAGAAAAAAATAAAGGTTCTACAGGATATTCATATTTACTATGTGTCACTATTTCAATGGTATTTATGTCCCAGTAAGCGTGTGCATGTATGGAAGTGAGAGCTGGACCATAAAGAAGGCTGATTGCCAAAGAATTGATGCTTTTGAATTATGGTGCTGGAGGAGACTCAAGAGTCCCATGGACTGCAAGAAGATCAAACCTCTCCATTCTGAAGGAAATCAGCCCTGAGTGCTCACTGGAAGGACAGATTGTGAAGCTGAGGCTCCAATACGTTGGGCCACCTCATGAGAAGAGAAGACTCCCTGGAAAAGACCCTGATGTGGGGAAAGATGGAGGGCACAAGGAGAAGGGGACGACAGAGGATGAGATGGTTGGACAGTGTTCTCGAAGCTACCAGCATGAGTTTGAGCAAACTGCGGGAGGCAGTGGAAGACAGGAGTGCCTGGCATGCTCTGGTCCATGGGGTCACGAAGAGTCGGACACGACTAAACGACTAAACAACAACAACAAAGCGTGTGCAGAACTACATACAGTTTAACAAATCAATTCTACCCATGTTTACTCTGAAGTATGTCCCATTGAACTCGACAAGACTTATTCTCAAGTAAGCATGTGCTGGATTGTGGGCCACAATAATAAAGAGATCAAGGCATGGTTTTATCATTCTAGAATATCTCACAAAGGAAACCACAAGATGAAACGAATAAATCTGTCCACATGATTATGTGCAGGGTGGAAGAAATAACTGTTTTCTCCTTCCTTTGTCAAATGTTTTGAGAGGTGCTGTATTAGATGTACTGACCAGTTTTAGTTTCCAAGATTAATAAGACAAATACTGGTGAGAAGTGTGGGTAGATACCATAAGATATTGAGTTACAAACCATATCTGCTCTGCTTTCAGGCTGATGTGGCACACAAGCAAAAGAAAATGAAAAAAGTATATCAAACTAGAAATTAGGATAGTGGGAATCAATATATATAAAAGCTGACAGAACTTTTAGCCATCTGATTTCAGAATTCAGGCCTTTTGCATATTACAATACAACAGATCTGGGTTTGATAGAGTTTAAGCATACCAGAAATGTGTGGTATATTTATGATAAACGTATGGTACCTGTATGATACATGTTTGTCACAGTTCACTCTCTTGGGGGTATACCTAAGAAATGTAATGTGTGATAAGTCCCTCAGTTTGAGGTGTTTGTGATTCTAGCAACAAAATCCATGATAAATTCTAAACACATTTTTCTTCTTCCAGTTGCAATATCTATGCCCTGTAGCCACCCTATGATAACTTGTTCACATATCTTTGTCCCTCATACAGCACATATCCAAATTGCCAACGTATTCCTAACTTCCTTCCCTTCAACAGTCAATGTCCTTAGCAAAATCTATAAGTCAAAACTATATGCTAATTTAATACTAAATTTGTCCAGCTTGCACAATTTTCCAGTTGCATAACTCCTAATTTAGAAGGCGCTTGCTATATGTTGCACACAGTTATGCATAACAAAAGCTATGTCTTCCAATGAAAACTGCAACTGGAGAAAGCAATTTGGAGCAGAGAAATGGAATGGAGGAAACACTGGTTTGTCTTTGTGTTCCACCTGTATTTGATCAAAAAGCGGGGGGGGGGGGGGAATCTGAAAGGAATAAGAATGCAAAAGAATAAGTATGCCAAAAAGGGAGCAATGCATACGAATGAGGAATCAATACCACAAAAAGATGGTACTACTTTCAGTTGCTGATGGGTTACCCCACTGTGCTAGAAACACATGTACAGAAATGATAGTTCAAAATAACTTTGCACCTTCCAAACCAATTATAGTTCCTAGACTCCAGAGAGTCTTAAAGGGAGCTAACTACTGTATGTTTGCTCCAGTTGGCAGATTTATTCTACATTTAAAATCTTTGACATTTGAAACACCAAAGGAGTTGAGTGCCGAAGAACCAAGGGTTTTAGTAAATGCTCTAACTTGGCATCTGTATAAGGGAAGCATACATTAGCGTGTTGATATAATGAATTTTGCTGCATGGTAAGGGATCAAAACATCAATATGGGATGAATAAGCTTTTTTCAAAATGGTTGCAAATTGGGATGGATTGGGGAATGACTGGATAATTCATATTGGCTTTGTTCACATGGCATGGCAAGCCAGACTGTTATCTCCCACAACCTCTTGTGAGCGGAGCTGTTTTCCCTGCTTTTTTGCCCACTGTTTTCCACAGCACTTTGAAAGGGGCTTTGCAGGCACCAGAAAGAGTGGAGATGTCTACAAACACCCTTTCAGGCCCAGCCCCAATCTTATCTGCCCCACACTTAACATTATATGATTTTGGTGGAGGGCAGGTAGATGTGGCTTGACTTTGCATGAGAAAAGGAGAGGCTAATGGGCCTAATTAGGCATGTAACCAAGACGTCCCCCACTGCTGCTTTAAGTCATGGTTCAAAGGTGAACTCTGCAGAGTATTGGAGCACACTGCTAAAATTTCAGCTGTTTCACTTCTCTGCCATGCTGTCAGAAGCTAAGCCATAGATTGGCTTAGGATTACATCCAAACCTGGGCTTGCAGTATGCGTCCTCCAAACAAACCTAAGAACAAACCATTATTTTTCAATGTTAATGGAAAAAATTCAACCACTGCCATTTTATGTCATCTAAACAGATTTGCATGGACAGTGTTGGCCATGTGGCTTTAGCTTAGATTTAGAAGTTAAAAGCAGGATACATAGAACAACCCTAACATACCAGCTTCATACATAAAACAAGTAACCTCTGCAAAACAATTTTGGGGTATGATTGTCACAAGACTGATAAAGCATATCACATCTATTTGGAGCCTCACGGGTAGGTTTCCCGCGATAAAACGCTGCAATATATTTGTTCTTCAGTTACTGTTTTACATGCCCCATGATATGATAACTAGAAAAGATAGCCATATCAAAGAATAAAACTGTGTTTTATTCTTGCTACAAAAGGAGGAAATGGTGGTTTCTATTATTTTCTGCTGCCTAATCCTCCCCCCCCTTCCAGCTAGGCTTCATCCAGGCATGGTATTTACTGATTATAATGGCAGCATTTCTGTCATGATTTCTAATGTTCCTTTCACACTGCAGTACCTATATACCACCTCGTCACACTAAGGAGGTTAGAAATCACTGTCTCCACTCAATAGTTGTTGATGAGAGGGGTCAATCCTAAAGGAAAGCTGCTTTTGGAGCATCACTCCAATCCCCTAGATTGATCCTAGAGCTGAGCTATTATATACTAAGTTCTGAACTATTCACTTGAGCTCCTACATTCTGTGAGGCTTCAAGGCTATGATGTAGCACAGCTGTAGAGACAGAACAGAACTTTAGAGCAGGAGACTCTTAACCTCAGGGTTGTGATTTTGAACCCCATGTTGTGTGAAAGATTCCTGCATTGCAGAGGGTTGGACTAGGACCCCCCCCTTATTAGGGTTTCTCTTATCAGACATAACAACAAACTATGGTTTGCAAACTTACTCAAAACTATTTGTCAGGGAACTGCCATCGGAACTAGAGGAGGAGGCGAGGCTCCACAGCGATGCTGGAGAGGGGCCAAGCAGGGAGAGGGGCAGGTCTCCGGCTGGGGAAGAAAATCAGCGCAACACCAGGGATAGAGGGGGGCCGATGGGGGAAGCAGAGAGGAGGCTCCAGGACTCTTCGCAGGAGACCAGCGAGGAGAGCACAGGTCCTCCGCTGCCCACACCCACCCTGCGCAGAAGACTTCCGCGCAGGGAAAGTAGGCGGCGACTTGGCGTCAAAGAACTTCTTTGCTGGAAGAGGTTCAAGAAACGCCCACTGACGGATTCTGCTAGCGACTGAACAGCCACGGAGTGGATGGCTGTCCAGACAGAAACGGTTTAACCAGGCAACCTAGCCCAGAGCGGCGGTAACTTACGCACAAGCAACCCCTAAAGCCATTACACTATTCACTTTCGATTTTGGTTTTTTCAACTTGTATTTTGTCAATTCAGACATCATACTCAGCTTCCTTAACCATGGTGTGGCATGATGCCTGAACTGAGCTAATGAGATTTGATATTTATGATCAAAATGTGTTGCGCTAAGATATACGAATATAATTTTTAAAGGTTTTCCTCCATGTTAGCTTGTGTTCTGTTATGTCCCATATTCCCCTTCAGTTTTCATCCCAGTTCTTACAGTTCTATCAGGCTTTTATGGAAATCATTGCTCAAAAGCCAATTGCATACGACGGTAACATAAAAGGCACCCTCAGTTTGCAATCTCACAACTAGATCTCTTCAATTTGCAAAAGCACATTACTGTCACACTATCACATTGGAATGGTCAATTGCCCCAATTGTTAATGCTTTGTTTCCAAGTGCTTAGTAGTATGTGTTAAACACATGGCGTATGCCACTCTAGCAGCAGCCATATTAACACTGAAATGTTGCAGTTTTTATACATTTTCAGGACATGGCAACTTCACTCCCTGAAGCGGAAGCGCACTTCTCCATGATACCAGCTGAAAAGGCCTTACCTTTCAGATACTCTCTTCTCCATGCTTCTGGAAAATGACTAAAAATTTTGCAGTGCTTTGACGGATCACACTTAACATTCTATGAGCTGATAGTTCATATTCCAGTGGGCAAAATCTAATCTGCACTCTGAGGTAACTGATATTGGCAGGTCTAACATTCCCCAACTCAATGGAATGTAAATATATTTCAAACATACGGACTTTGAGCACTCACCTTCCAACAACCCCTTTGGTTAGCAGCCAGAACAAAACTTGTAAGCCGATTTGTAAGAAGAACAAAGTCACTCCTTTCAGCTAAAAGAGGGAAGGAAGGACAACTTGGATTAGGTAGTTACAGAGCAGGAAAATTAGAGCCTAGATAGGTGTTTCCTTTCACAGAGATTCAAGGTTGACATTACAGAACTTACAGTGCAGTCCAAACCCAAGTAAAACCAGTAAAACAGAGTGGATTTTGGTTTTAATGGCCGAGGCAGGGCCACACAAGCATAAGTCCCTCAACCCAGCTGGGGTAAGGCTCGGTGGACAGAACTTATGCCAACACAAATTCACCCCCCAAGGGGTGTTCCAGGAGTGAGGTAGGCATAGGGCCAGGCAAGGAGAGACTTACACCTGATCCCAACCCTTTTCATTCTGGTCACATGACCTAAGCAGCCTGGTGGAACTTAGATGGCAAAAGGGTGTTGCAAGTCCATTTTCTCCTGAATGAAGTTTGGAATAGGGAAGCAATACTGGCTTTCTATAATTAGGAGTGCTCTGCCAGAGCACTATCTTGACAACACAGTGGAGTGCAGTGTTCTGTAGGCTGCCAGTCCATTTCTGAAGTAAATGGTGTATGGTTTGGGGCACAGGCCCCTGAAGGAGCACCTTCTCCTATAATGGCCCGCGCACTGAGATAATTGTCAGAGCACTTCTCCAGATGCTACAATCTTCTAAGAATGAATGGGGAGAGACTGAGAAAAGGGCCTTTGGGGTATGGCCTTCCATCTCTGGATCACTCTCCCTAGTGAGGCTCATCTGGTGCCAGCTCTCATGTTTTCAGCAGCAGATAAAGACCTTTGTATTTCCCCCCAGAGCTTTTAAAAATTGATTTTACCACACTCCCGTGATGATGGTCTGAAAAAGTATTAGTTCTTTGTAAAGCCCGCTGTGTTTCAAGAAGCCCCTTCTCAGGGACACTGTGTTCTATGTTCTAAACAGTAGTCTATATCAACATCATACACAATACAATATTTTGGAGGATGAACAAACTGAATCCAGGGGGACATGTACAGATATTAACAGCAAGGACCTCCTCTCCACATGAATCAACCCAGATCCTGCAATCATATACTGTACTGAGAAGCCATTACAGTATGTGTTTTAAGCCTCTATTAAAAGGATAAAGAGCGAAGCGGACAAGTGTGGTGTAGTGGTTAAGAGTGGTAGACTCGCAATCTGGTGAACCGGGTTCGCTTCCCCGCTCCTCCACATGCAGCTACTGGGTGACCTTGGGCCAGTCACACTTCTCTGAAGTCTCTCAGCCTCACTCACCTCACAGAGTGTTTGTTGTGGGGGAGGAAGGGAAAGGAGATTGTTAGCCGCTTTGAGACTCCTTAGGGTAGTGATAAAGCGGGATATCATATCCAAACTCCCCTTCTTCTTCTTAATTTCCCCTGCTCGGTTTTATAAAGCAGAGGTGACCCTAAAAAGCTCTGACTGATCTTAGAGGAGCTATAGAGGGCTAGGATTACATTTAGAGCACATACTCCTCATACACTCTTCTCTAGTAAAATTTCTAAAAGTCAGGGCCATTCAAGACAACTGACCACCCTCAAGCCATACCAGGATAGTATGACCAAAGGGAACACTGCCTTTTATAACACTAGAAGTGTAAACTTTATATTTTACAACTATACTTATTTACTGCAGACAGTTTGATTTAGACCACTTAAGATATTAAGAGCTGTGAATGAAGACAGAACACATGCACGCTCAGAGAATTCAGTAACACAAATTACCTTAAACAAGTATATTACAGATTTACAAAACCAAACCTGAAACAGTAGTTTAAATATTAAGTGTACAAGGATAAAGCCTTTATCTTTCAACATCTTCACAAATAAAGATTTGGCATGCTACCTCAGAAATTCTTCAGTTTTTGAGTTCCTATTCCACTGAAGTGTTTCTCAAAAATCCCATACATAATTATGATTTATATAGCACAAAATGCATGCCAAACACTTTACAAAAGATCAACAGATCTCTGCCAGAAGCCACTTAAAATAATTTTTATTTAATAATCCATGTAAAAAGATTTTACAGCTTCTTGGAAAACTGCTGAAGGGAACTGGAAAGACTCACCAATGAGTCAATCCCTTATGGAAATTCTGCTTCTTGTTCCAGTGCACTAACTCATGTATGTCTACTCAGAAGTCAATCTCAATGACTTCAACAAGACTTACAAGTGAGTGTGTATAGGATTACTGCCTGAGAGATCTGAAGGATGGGGAAATATACCAGTGGAAGCCTGATTTAAAACAAGAAAACCTACCCAATAGTGATCAAGAACGAAGGTTAACTCTCAAGCATACTTCTGAAACAAAGAAGTTTAGGGTAAAGTTTCAAAAGGAGCAAATGATTCCTTATAAGAAACAAAAGCAATTTCAAGAAGGGCTGATGAGTTTATCTGAAGGAGTTAAATGTGGCACACAAACGTATCACCGCTATATAAAAATGCAAAGAAAGAATATGATCGAATGCTTACAACTTACAGGGGAAGAAACGCAGAAGGGCAAATTATCAAGGTTTCCACATGCATCATTTGATAGATGGCACAGAATCTTGAAAAATGTATCAGGTTTTCCAAAGTAATAAAAATAAAATGAAGCAAAATTTTAGGTTGTACAGACATTTTTACCCAGAGGCAGGGGTCTTCTGTCTTTGAGACTCCCTCAAATGTTTCTCCTGCTTCCTCTCCCCTGCCCCATACTCTGGCTCCTGGTCTCCCCATTGACTCCCCTCTTCCACCAACCCCAGCATCTGTTTCACAGAACCTCACCAATTGCTGGCCCCTTCCCCTGGCTCGTCCTCCTGTCCCTCTGCCTCCTCTGTCTCTCTCCCCCCCCGACTCCTGCCTGCCCCTGACGAAATGTATAAGGCAAAAAGCATAGGTTTTTACAAACTGTGGAACACTTAATGCCCAGAAATGATCTTCATGGATGCTGAAACTTACATCCTGATGAATTAGATATATGCTTTGAGGTGATTCATGTCATTAGCTACATTGATGGAACAGATATTTCTAAGATGTGGTGAAGTTTCATACAATGAAAGCACTGTGTATCATATCCTTGTGGGTAATAGCTTTTGACATGAGGGAGGTTTTCTTTGGGGGGGGGACACACAGATGTGTATTAAACCATTTCATCCTGGAATATGGGTTATTATTCTTTTTATAAAACATGGTTTCACATTGCTGCATTATGCTTTACTATATTATCTATTGTTTATTAAGTTTCCCCTGGGCCATAAAAAGTATCATTATGATGTATTTTCTTGTGGACACACACAAGATCGTGTCTCTTACTTCTTACACACATAATCATTTTCAGAAGCGTTTGCTCATATTATTAAATCTTGCTGGAAGATAATGGAATCAAGCTACAGCAAATTTCCTAAATGTTATTATCACATGTGTCGTAATTAAACAGTCTGATTCACAATGCCTAAAAATAAAGTAAAAATGGTGCTTGCGATCCACATTTTATCCTTTGTAAACTGCTTAGAGGTTTCATTTACAACTAAGTGGTATGAAACTATTGTTAAGTAAACAGTTTTTGCAATCCACTTTTTAAGGGGGGCACAATAGTAGTACATGCTTTGTAGCCAATAAAAATTCCTTTCCAATTAAGAGTTTACAGAATAAAATTGGTCAAATAAATAATGAGTTAATGAAATGTCTTCTTTTGTGATGGTGACCATCATGTTATTACTAGTAAGATCCACACAAAAGAATGACACGATGGATATTATACAATTATATAAGTTTGTGAATGGAATTAAACTATCTGTGTACACTGATAACTAATTTTGCTATTAAATGGCTCATTTACCCTGAGTGGTGCAAAACTTTCGAGGACAAGACCCTACTTTGTCAGATGTGTGAAGTGGTTTCCTGAATAGGTATATATACATCCTGAATACAATGGAAAGAAGAAATTATTTCCCTCCCAGCCCCTAGCCAAAGGTCAGAAAGTCAAGCAATTTAAGAGAGTCAGCGGCAGACACATCACAGTGCTATGCACACCAGAAGTGAACACAAAACCCAATCAGCATGGATATGACCGTTGCCAAATAGCAGCCACTGGAGCGGAATTATTTCCAGAGTAGTAGTGATAAGTTTGTTGTTGCAAAAATATTTTAAGTCTTAGGGGACATTTAAGCCTGTTAGGGCATAAGCTTTCATGTCCCACTGTCCACCTCTTGGATACACTTATTTGATTATGTTTATAAACTTCATCATATAAATCCCAGATCTCTACAATGAACTAGTTAAACCTAAAACCATCATTCAAATCAGTGTTCGAAACTCCTATTGTTCTAGGCACATTTTGCAGCAGGGAATTTCATTGGTGCAGGCAGTTTCTGAGCTCCGGGCACAGTAGTACACCTAAGATTTCAGATTAAAACTGCACAGTGGAAGGAAAGGGGGACCTTTTTCTGACTCCCCACTTCCAGCTACTTTCTGAAGCCTAGTTAAGAGAACCTCTTCAGAATATTACAGGGTGGGCAGGGGAAGGACTAGACCATGTGAAAAATGAACATAATATTTTATTTCAGTAGACAGAAAGGGGTTTTTTTTAGGTCCCAAGACATTGGCATATTTATATGTCAATGTTAACAGCCTGAAGCAAATAGACAACCAGAACAGATTCTTTGCGACCTGTGTTACAGTGTCCTACCTAGTTGTGCGACTCAATGATCTGACAGTCACACTCATGCATGAAGCGTTATCCTAAATTGGCAGGTATATAGAAGGAGAGGAAGAAAATGTAAGCAGTGAGGTCAGAGGGAAGTAAAACGCAAAAAGTACAGACTGTGATACTTACATTAAATCTTAAACGTCTGCAAAATAATTACAGCCAGTGCCAAGAATCAGATGCCAAGAATCATGAGCTAAGAGTCAGACACAGTGGAGACTCTTGTTGGCTAGGCAAAGTTCCAGCCTTACATATGGAAGGCTTCATGGTTCTCCCAGGTAAGAGGAGGCAATGGCTGGCCTAGTTGGGCACAGTTGCTAAACAGCCTAGAAACAACCATGGAATATCTGGACCAGGGCCTGCAATGCATGTGCCTTTATGAATTATTACATGATCCACATTCACATGTCAGTAGTCTTCAAAAATAGAAACTACAGTCTGAGCATGTCAATCCAAGTCAATTTTGTACATGCCTGGTCCAGAAACAGGTACAATAAAAATGTTGTCGTACAAAGAATTTTAAGAAAACAAAGTCCAACCCAGGAGTATAGCAAAGGCTGATAGCACCAGCCTATGCAAACCACTAGTATGACTTAGTCCAAGGCAGTTTCTTACTGTTTTCCAAGCATGGGGTTTTTTTGTCTTCGCTTTGGTGGAACCGCACCAGTGAAGATTATGTACAAGAACAATAAAAAGTGTCCTAAACAAAATGAAGCACACACGGGGAGAAGCCAAAAGAAACTAGCTTTTCCTTCAGTTATTAAAGAGAAAACCTATAACACTGGACAACTGATTGACTTTAAGGAGATAATAGGAGATCTGACTACACTTACTGCTGTCATCTCATGTCAAATGCCAGAAGCAATTAGCTATTTTAAGCCACTTAGCCTGTGAAAAACACAAACTATTGTTAAAATGTTTTTTTCAAAAACAGCACAGCAAAACCCTCCAGCGGTAAAAACAATAAAATAGCCAGGAAAAGCCCGGTACATTACCTAGCTGCATGTAGTTTGATGCTACACTCTGAATGTTAAGGCTTCTATTACACAAAATTCCTAAAATGGGTAATCCAAAGAAATGAAAACTCTTGTTATGTTCAATGTCTTAGTTACTTGTCTGAGCCATGCTGAAAATGAGTAATTAGTCACTCCACAGTCAAGATACACATGACATCTATGGAACTCTTCCTCATCTTTCATATTTTCACCTTAAAAGGCCTTTAAAATAAAATAATACTAATAAAGATCTTTGATGATTTTGCATATGAATTCTTCTCATAGTTGCCATGCCTCTTAGATATTGTAGGTGATAACAGTGCCTATTAATACAGCATCACTGAGTTGTACATAAACAAGAGTGTTCAAGGTCTATGTCAGCATTATACACACACACAGGGTAACATTCACAATAGCAACAAACCAACAAATGTCTTACACATAAGCAATATTAGATTTATGGTGGTGGTGGTGGGGGGGGAGACATACACTTTTCAACTCCAGGTGGACAAACATGGGAAGTATCAGAAAGATACGCATAGAAGACAGGGAGGCTAGCCCTTGCACTCAGGCAAACAAGGTTGCTGAGCTCTGACCAATAAGAACAAAAGAATTGGCTGTCCGAAAACGAAACAACAGTAACTCCTGCTGGAAAGTAAGGAAGAGCGATTGATTCAGGCTAACAGCAGCACAGGCTCAGCAGCAAGCACAAGGTCCAGAATCAATATTCCAATGTAAATGAATAAAGAAAGAGGTTCTTAACTGTATGGAAGCTGCAAAGATGTCCTGAGCATGTCCATTCCCTCAAGCTTTTAAAGATGAGATGGAGCTCACTCACTCATGAGACTCTCTTGCCCTATGGTTTTGCTGTGTGTGTACATGTCTGCCCCTGCTGGGCAGGTGCATCTCATTCCACTTAGCAAGGTGGCCCAGTTATTGGTGACAAGACTCTGCCAGGGCCCCTCTGCCCACAGCTCTGCTGCCATCTCCTCCTGCTCATCCCTTCCCTCTGACTGGTCCTCCCCCCTCCTTGCATCAAGCTAAACGGGCAGTGGAGAGACCCAGCAGATCTTCTTCTGTCTTTCTGACATCTAGAGTTACAAAGGGGAGGATCTCCTCCCTCCACCCCAGATGCCAGTCTTCCAGCCCCCCATCTGTTCCTTCTCCTTCCGCCTCTTCCATTTGGGCTTGCCAAATGTCAGATACTGGTGGAGTCAAGGGGCTCATGAAATCAACTGACCGGTCAATTTTGTGAAATAATGGTCCAATATTAAAATTAATTAATCAATCCATATTATATCAATTAATATCAATGTAAAGTGTTGGTTTTACTAGGACAAGAAAAATATAATCAAATGGATCGATATTTGTACTAATCACAAAAAATGAAAGAGCCCACTGTTTTTGTGAAACTTATAAATGGAATAAAGTATTGTAACTTGCTAACAATATTAGATAAGGGTTCTATAAATAATAATTCAGTGAACAATTCTCTTTGCCTTTTATCAAGGTCAGCTTGGAGTAACAAATGAAATTAAAATCTCTTTATGAACAGAACACCCATTATTTGAAACACCAGATCACATGGAGAAAGTACTCCTTGAACATCAAAGCAAACAAGGTAAAAGTCATGGAAAGTCCAAGACAATAACTTTTCTGGTAGCAAAATTCCTGAACTTTTAGCAAATGGTCAGCAAGGTAATTTTTACTGTGCTGCTAGGTTTGCCACCAACTGTTGCAAGAGCTAGGGGGCAATCTCCCCTTACTGGGACCTTAATGAAATAAAAAAGTTAAATTTCCACCTACCATGGTCAAACTATAGGCAATCTGTTGACTATAAATGATCAACAAATTCAGTGGCATGCCAGTTTAGGCTACTAGCATACAATGAATCCAAGATTTAGGTGAACAGATTGCAAGCAAAGCAAGAAAGTTCCAAGATCCAGGCAAGAAAGTTCCAAGATCCAGACATGCAAGGGTTCAGGAGACAGAGTAACCCAGAGCCAACCCAAATCAACCTGGGAGGCAAAAACAGCAGCCCAACACAATTAAACCTTTGGAGAGACATCTAGAATCATCTGTTATGGAATCTGCCTGATTTTTCACAGCAGCAAGTTGGTCTGAAGGCTGAAGCCTTATCCTTGCCAGGGAATCGTTTGCCTGCGTCCCCAGGGCCGAAGAGAGAGAGCAAAAAGCACCAGGAAAGATTCTTCTTTGGAGAAAAAAGTTTTATTGAAATCTGTGCACAGAGGTGGCCAGTGGGATCGTTCCCAAAAGACTGGCCCATAGATACAAATAAACAAGCATCTTTATACCTGAGAGTCTGCCCATCTCTTCCCACCTCTTCAAATTCTCCAATCAGCTAGCAAGGTTAAGCTTATTTCCTTATATGGCATATGGCTAGCTAAACGCCCCTCCTTCCCTTGTTCGTGTGTTCTTCTCTTGCGTTACTGCAGCAAAGAGCATGTGCAGAGAGTAGTTCCTGGTTTGCAGAGCTCAAGTAATTGCAAAGAGGAAGTAGCTCACAGCTTGCAATTGCGGTTTTTGCTAGCTGCTTAACCACAAAAGCAGAAGTTAGCTTAGGTGCAGATAGTATTGAGATTAACCCTTTCAATTCCCTCCTCTTCTTTTGGACAACCTATCTCCTAGGTTCGTCCTGGTCTCTTGGGTTTATAATCCTGGGGGAGAACAATAAGGGCCATGATATTTTATTTTTATTTTTTGCATCACACCTTGTAAGCATTGCACCAAGCAGGGTATACAGAGGCAAAGAAGCAAAAGGATTAATAGCGGCCCTGCTAATAATACCACAATATGCCTGAGCCAACTGCCATGAGGCAGCCAGAAATATAACCAACCCCATAGATCACCTCCTGTAGTTTTCAGCGGGTTCCTGGCTATCATTGTTTCCATGTGATCAATGGTGGCTGAAATGCTGACATTATTATCTGGGACATATCTATTTTATTGCTGAAGGGCCCACTGATACTCGTGCTCTATCAGCTGCCTTGCTTTTTGGGAGGTTGTGTCCCACCTCTCTGAGGAGGAGCCTATTATCTTAACCAATTTTCCCACCTGTCCTTGTGGATGCTTAATACTCCCATGATTTCTTCCCAACACACTGTATCCGAAAGGGGCTTCTCCCTCTACATATATTAACATATACCCACAGGAATATATATCCACCCTTGCAGAGACCTGACACACAGAGTGACTATATCAAAGAGTTCTGGCCCCAATATCAAAAGTCCTGGCGGTGCCTTAAAATTTGCTGGGGAAAAAAAGTCTCTACGTTGGGGACGCTGCCCGCGGGCGTCCCTCCCATCCACTTGTCCAGCAGGGCGGTTGTCTGGCGCTCTTCTGGAGATGGTTAGCTTCAGAGGATCATCAGGATTTGGTGTAACTGTCCAATCTAAAATAGCCTTCTTCACTTAAGTGTGGTGGACCCAAGGGGTGAGGTCAGCAACTTTAACAGCAGTGGGCCTGGGTCCACCTGTTAAGAAAAGAGAAAATCTCGGGAGAATTACTGCACATAATTATCAAACTGCACATTTTGACTAGCATGGGGGGTTATTGCAAAACTGAGTGGACAAAGGCTGGTCCATTGTCAGATTCTATTGACCTAGGTAGTCCATAGCGGGGAATGATCTTCTATAACAGGCACCTGGTTACCTCGGACGCCCCCTCAGTTCTGGTAGGCCAGGCTTCAACCCATCCTGTATACGTGCAGATCGCCACGAACAGGTTGCGGTATAGTTCACAGCGGGGCAATTCAGTGAAATCCACAACAAGGTCTTCCATGGGTGCAGTTCCACTATGCTGAATCCCCGGGGGAGCCAAGGGTCCGGTTCTGGGATTATTCTTTTGACATAGCGGGCACTTCCTGGAAATCTGGGCTGCCAGTTGATAAAGGTGGGCTATGTAGAAGCACTGCTTCAGCTGTCTGGTTGTGGCATCTGGTCCCACGTGGGTGGACTCATGGTATCTCTGAGCAATCTGCCGAGAAAGGGACTCTGGGATCCATATTCTGTCATCATGAGTAAGGTACCATCCTTCTTCGGACAATGTCAGCTCCTGAGCATCTGCAGTGTCCCTTTCCTTTTTAGTGTATATTGGCTTATCAGCGGTGTTCAAGATCCTTCCAGGGACCAGTGCTCCAATAACTGACGCGGGAGCTGGTTCCCGGGCTGCTTCCTTGGCCACTCTGTCTGCTAGTCGGTTTCCTCTGGCCACTTCTCCTAGTCCAGTTTTGTGTCCATAACAATGGATAACTGCCACTGCCTTGGGCTCCCATACAGCATCCAGAAGGTTCAATAAGGCTTGTGGGTGGGCCACCTGGTTTCCTCTGGAGGTAAGCAAACCTCTTTCCTTCCATAAGGCTCCATGGGCATGTAAAGTCAGAAAGGCATACTTAGAGTATAAATGTTTATCTTCTGTCCCTTTGCTAGGGTCAGGGCTCTGGTGAGCGCTGTTATTTATGCCAGCCGGGCCAACGTTCCAGGCGGGAGTGGCTGCGCTTCGATCACTTGGTCTTCCAAGGCTACCACTGCATAGCCTGCCTTCCGCTGTCCAGCCTTAACAAAGCTGCTTTCATCCACAAACCATGAAGGCCAATGGGGGTTTGCCTCCTCTTCGAGGTCAGGCCTGCTGAAATATTCTTCATCCATTACTTCAATGCAATCGTGCATCTGCTCCTCACCTTCTCCTACCGGGGACAGGGTAGCTGGGTTGAGGGCGGTGGTGACCTGAAACTTCAAACGCGGATGCAGCAATAACATCTGGCACTTTCTCATCTTCGCTTGGGAGAGAAAATAGGTACCCTTCATGTCAAGCAGAGCTGGGACTGCATGCGGGGTCACACAAACAGTGTCTTGGCCAAAAATAAATTTGTCTGCTTTGTTCAGTAGGGTGGCTACTGCCACAACTGCTCTCATGCACGCTCTCATGTAGGCATCAGGCGCTCAGATAGGTATGCCACTGGCTGTTGCCAGCTTCCCAATTTTTGGCACAAAACCCCTTTCGCCGTCCCTTGGTCCTCATCCACGAATAGAGTAAAGGGTTTCTCAGGGATTTGGGATGCCAAGCGCTGGGGCTTGCTGTAGTGCCTTCTTCAAATCCACGAAGGCTTGCTGTTGTTCTGTGCCTCAAACAAAGGGGTCTCTCTCAGTTCCTCTGGTTGACTCATGTAGAGGCTTGGCAATGATGCTGTAATTAAATATCCATATCCTACAAAATCCTGCAGACCCCAGAAAGCCACGGAGTTCTTTGGTTCTGGTATCAGGATAATAGCCTGCTTCCTTTCTTCACTGGTAACAAAGGGGTGTTCCACTATGATTGGCATTGCCTCAAGATCCTATGTTGGAGCAGTCACTCTAGATGCACCCACACTCCTTCAGTCGCCCTTCGTGGGATGGGATACTTATTTACTGCAACAGGATTGACAAATGGCTTGGGCTTCACAATTATTGGTGGGATATTCTTTGCCATTCCTGGGGGGTTCACTTGTTCCAGAATACTGGTGGGGATGGGTCCCTCCTCTTCTTTTACCATCATGAGGCGCCAGTACTCCCTCAGGGGTGCCTCCACAACCAGTTCCCCAAGTGACATAGTGGACAATGTGGCTTCTCCCGATGGCTTAAAAATAATTTGGGCTTGCAACTTTACCAACAAATCTCTTCCTAATAATAGAATAGGGCATTCTCTCTTCCAGTGCCCTTCCTGTCGGCAGATGGCGCACTGATTCCTTCCAAGACGGCTTCGCCCTCCTCCCCGGGCACTTCCTCTTTCCTGAGGGGTGGGGGTGGCTGCCTGTAATGCCATCAACTTCTTTGTTTGATACTTCTCCTTTTTTCTCTGGGCTTCCTCATCTCTCTGATTGTAAATGGTTTGAGCTATTTCCAACATCTATTCCAGCCCATGGCCGATGAACCCCTTATGCTTCTGGATTTTTTCAGCGAACATCGGGCGCGCTGCCTGAGCTACAAAGGCAGCCTTTATAATGGGGCGTTGGCAATATCATCTGGGTTCTCCTCAAAGGTAGGGTTCTGATTTCTCCAATTGCACACATCAGCACTTGAAAAAGGCACATGTTGGACTGTATAAGTGCATGGTGGTGCTTCCCCACCCTGTCCTGGGGGGCTGGTGGGTCATACACTCTGCATAGAGGCATCATTGCAGTCCCACCCTTTTTCTGTGCCTTATGGGACTTATGGAGGGACACCCTGGTTGCTGCTAACAAATGGGAACTAACATCCACTTCTTTCACATAGGGTTGTACATACTGTTGCAATCTCAATTGTCTGATACTGTGTCCACATTTTTCCTTTCTTTGCTAACTCAATTAGTCCCTTCATAAACTCCTCATCATTCTCTTCCTCTTCGCTCTCTAATTCATCAACCTTGGAGGGTTCAGGCTGAGGGCCGGCTCCTCCCTGGTCCTGGGGCCCTGGGCCTGGGGGATTCGCTAGAGGGGCAGTTGGTGGAGCATAGGGTGGCGGCGGTTTAATGACTTCCCCCTCTTCTCCTTCCGGCTCTGGTATCACCGGGGGCTTTTCTGACTTCCCTGCCGGTTGGACTGCACAAATTGTATTTTGTGGGGCGTCGCCTCGGCAGGCTTTCAGCCACGGTGGATTCTTTTCTACATTGGTTTTCCAGGTAGAAATATAAGGGATCTGGTCTGGGTGGACGTTCAAGATATTTTGATCCTCATCCTCTCTCTTCTCAATTTGAACCCAATCATCATGCTTCGTAGCTGCTTTCCAGTTGGTTAAAAAGCATTTCAGAGGACTACGTTAGCTTGCCCCAGACCCCATTTTTCTTCAGATACTCCGCTCCTAACCGGGCTTAAGATCCTTTCACACACCAACCACTACAGGCTGTGACTTGGCGAACTCGCGTTGCTAAGAAATGCACAGCCCTGCAATCGCTCGGCCAAGGGGACGCTAAGCCCCGGCCCACACTTGACAATTCAACCACTGGAGTATCTGACATGCAACATACAAAACACACCCCAATATAATTCCAACATGCAACACACAAAACACACCAAAATAATTTTCCCTCTGTTTCCCCTTTCCCCAACCTTACTGGCGGCACTCTACTGCCACCTCTGTTTCCCCTTTTCCCTTTTCCCGTCCCTGTCTGGCGGGGCGGCACCTTATTGCCACGGCCAGTTCCCTTGTTCCTTTTCTGGCGGCACTCTACTGCTCACAGCCAGACCCTTTATCCCTTTTCTGGCGGCACTCTACTGCTCACAGCCAGGGGAAGCTGTCCAGGCTTCCTACCACGCCCTTTCCCTTAGGGCTTACCTGTTCCGCTGCGGACCCCTCCTTCGGCCGTCCTCTTTTCTCCCTCGACCAGGTGTCTCACTCCGGAGCGGTGTGGCTGGCTCCCCCCACGAACAGGCAGGGGTGCGCACTTGGAGCCGCGAACGCCGGTCCGGGGCTGTTCACCGAGGTCGGGCCTGGCCCTCCCCGGCCCCCTGGGGTGGGGCAATTCCCGGCCATCGCACCAAAATGAAGGCTGAAGCCTTATCCTTGCCAGGGAATCGTTTGCCTGCGTCCCCAGGGCCGAAGAGAGAGAGCAAAAAGCACCAGGAAAGATTCTTCTTTGGAGAAAAAAGTTTTATTGAAATCTGTGCACAGAGGTGGCCAGTGGGATCGTTCCCAAAAGACTGGCCCATAGATACAAATAAACAAGCATCTTTATACCTGAGAGTCTGCCCATCTCTTCCCACCTCTTCAAATTCTCCAATCAGCTAGCAAGGTTAAGCTTATTTCCTTATATGGCATATGGCTAGCTAAACGCCCCTCCTTCCCTTGTTCGTGTGTTCTTCTCTTGCGTTACTGCAGCAAAGAGCATGTGCAGAGAGTGGTTCCTGGTTTGCAGAGCTCAAGTAATTGCAAAGAGGAAGTAGCTCACAGCTTGCAATTGCGGTTTTTGCTAGCTGCTTAACCACAAAAGCAGAAGTTAGCTTAGGTGCAGATAGTATTGAGATTAACCCTTTCAGGTCAACAATCAACACATTTGTTTCACACCTGTTGATCACTGACCAACTGGCTGCTGTGAAAAAATCAGGCAGGTTCCATAACAGATGAATATAGAATTACCGTATTTTTCGCTCTATAACACGCATCAGACCATAACACGCACGTAGTTTTTAGAGGAGGAAAACAAGAAAAAAAAATATTCTAAACGAAATAGTGGATATATGATTTTTGTGGTTCATGCTGTGGCCACAGACATGTGATCTGACAGTGAGTTTGGAGTAGCCCAATGCAAAAATCCTGAGGATCCATGTGGATCCATGCTTTGTAACCACGGAGGAGAGAAGGAAGGGGAACCATGGATCCTCTGCTCACGACTGCAGCAGATCCCCCCGCCACCCGCAGGCATTCACTCCATAACACGCACAGACATTTCCCCTTACTTTCTAGGAGGAAAAAAGTGAATGTTATGGTGGAAAAAATACGGTAATTTCCCTCCCACCCGAATATAGCTTGAGAGAGAGAAAGGCATCACATAGTGGCTGGCAGGCTGCAGGCTCACAGGGTGCTGAAGGTTAAAGTGACCCCATAATACCATGTTGAAATGGTTTCGTCATTCTTCATGTTTACAGATACTTAGCCTGCAGCCTGCCCCCAATTTCTGCGAAATAGGGAGCACAGAAGGTGAAATGGCAAGGGTGTGCATAGCAGAAGGGAGATTAAAATGCTTGCTGCACAATAATTTGCCTATTTTCTGTAGACAAATTACACATTCTCCTTAACATCCTTAGAAATGGTACTGGGGTCAACAGAAACCCACAAGCTTACCAAACCCCTTTATAAACCGGAATTATTTACGTATTTTTTTCCAGTTAGGTTGGAAACACTCCCACGCCTATAAGAGTGGCCATTTTGCACAAATACTTACTAACTGGCTGTTGGGTCACCGTGACTTCAACTGCATCTGTTTGTTTACAAGTTACCTGCATGTTCACCTTAGCAGGTTGCCAGACACAGGCTGTGTCTACATTAGGCCATTGAAGTCTACAAGGGTCACTGTTTCTGTGTGCACTTTTGCACCTATATCCACACATGAGCACTTTCAATATTATGCCTCCGTAATCTATCTTTATATTTCCTATATCCATACTAGTGTGTGGGATTTGATGGGATACATTTGTGCTGTTTGCTGTCCTCTCCCATCAGATGTTCTGGAAATCTGAGGACTGTTAAGTATATGTGTGCAGATATCTGTTTAGCTGTGTAAGCAACTTTAAAAGATTTTGGAGGGTTTGCTTTATTTTATTTTCCAAAGTAGCAGATTTGTATGAAAAAGTAGGATAATAACAATGATAATAATAAACAGTGCTTTTTATCTGGGAAGACGGAGGGGTACACATACCCCTAAACATTTTGTGAATCTATGTACTTTTGTACATTTGCTGTATTTCTTTTTCCCAATTTGAACTATAAAATGGTGATTTTCTTGAGTCAAAATGAGAGTACCCTAAACATTTTTTTAGAAAAAAGCACTGATAATAAATATATGTGTTCCAAAACCAGGTGTCCACAAATAATCCGGTATCTGTTTACCTTTTCAGGCACGCACGCACACACACACACACACACACACAAACAGAGAGAGATCACATTTGCACAAAAGGTCAGAAAAAAATAATTATTTTAAAATGTGTGTGTTGCACCAAGCCAGGGAGCCTGAGGTGCCTTGTGGGCTTACATGGAGGTATCTGCTTACCTGTGCCAGAACACTTTTCTTATTTATTTCTGAAATATACGGTAGGTTTTCTGATACACTAGATTGTTGTTTAGTCGTTTAGTCGTGCCCGACTCTTCGTGACCCCATGGACCAGAGCACGCCAGGCACCTCTGTCCTCCACTACCTCCCGCAGTTTGGTCAAACTCATGCTGGTAACCTCGAAAACACTATCCAACCATCTCGTCCTCTGTCACCCCCTTCTCCTTGTGCCCTCCATCTTTCCCAGCATCAGTGTCTTCTCCAGGGAGTCTTCTCTTCTCATGAGGTGGCCAAAGTACTGGAGCCTCAGCTTCACAATCTGTCCTTCCAGTGAGCACTCAGGGCTGATTTCCTTAAGAATGGATGCGTTTGATCTTCTTGCAGTCCATGGGACTCTCAAGAGTCTTCTCCAGCACCATAATTGAAAAGCATCAATTCTTCGGCGATCAGCCTTCTTTATGGTCCAGCTCTCACTTCCATACATCACTACTGGGAAAACCATGGCTTTAACTATACGGACCTTTGTTGTCAAGGTGACGTCTCTACTTCTCAAGATGCTATCTAGGCCTGTCATTGCCCTTCTCCCAAGAAGCAGGCGTCTTTTAATTTCGTGGCTGCTGTCACCATCTGCAGTGATCATGGAGCCCAAGAAAGTAAAATCTCTCACTCATAAAAGAACAGTAAAAAATAATAATTGTGTGTGTCACTCCAAACCAGGCACGGATTTGGCATGAGGCTGCAGCTTCCTTTCCCTCCTGTATCTTCTAGGGCAAATTTTATTTTTAATTTTAATACAGCTGTTTTGTGCAAGAAGCCTTTTGCACAAATCAGCTGTTTTAAATATAAAAATACCACAAATGTGCCTTCAGCAACAACCAGTGGAAAGGGGAAGGCCGCATCCTTCCCTTTGGGCTGATGGAAAGAAAATGGAAGCAGTGGGTGTAGCAACAGCCAGCAGCTAGCAGAATGTCACCACACATGTGGAAAAAAGAAATCCAGACCACACAATGTGCTTCAGGGCATCCGCAATTGGGCAAGATGCAATTTTATATGGATTTTCTTCAGATTCTTACCAAATCAGGAAAATCTGAATTTGGAGGAGGGCGGGTATGGGCTGTCAACTGGATGAGGAAGATGTTGTGTGGACACCACACACACACACACACACACACACACACACACACACCACAAGCGGCTTCAAATCCGCAGTGCGGATGAGCCCTTAATGGCAACTATCTGACAAAGACCTTCAACTGACCCCTTTCCTCTGTTAACAGAAATATTTGCATAGTGCATTATTTTTATTTCTTTAGGTAATTTATATATTGCTTCAAAGAAATCTCTAAGCAGTTTATAATATTGTAAAAATGTCACTAATAAAATTAAAAACTCCAAATTTTAAAGCTCAGACATCTCTAAAACAATTTCAAGAAAGGCAGTCCGACCCGCAGCACCAGAAAAAGGGTCTGGTATCAATGTGTTTCATGTCACTATTTTGTCTGCCCTACACATGCAGTTGTGAAATCTGATGATCAAACTGCATATGGTATGGTTGCAAGGTCTATGAGATCTGTGATTACCAGTAATTCACAACATATGATAATTGCACATACAGTATATAATTGTTAAGTTGTAAGGGACCACAAGGGTCATTCATTCATTTACAATACCGCCCTATACCCGAAGGTCTCAATTATTCTATCAGTGGAGGGCTAAATCAACCTGGCAATTTCAATTTATGTACACATTCTGGAATTGCTGGACATTAGCTTCAAAAGTTCACATAAAATATCAAAAACATAAAATCAAAACAAAACCAACAACCCAATAAAAAACCCCCAAAAGAGCCAGCATTTTAAAAAAGGGTATAGGGTGTAGATCAAGTCAGGCAAAGGCCTGGTTGAAAAGGAACGCTTTTGCCTGGCGCCTAAAGGTGTATAGTGAAGGCACCAAGCAAACTTCCCTGGGGAGAGCATTCCACAGACGGGGAGCCACTGCAGAGAAGGCCTGTGTTGCCACCCTCCTGACCACTCGTGGAGGAGGCATATGAAGAAGGGCCTCAAAAGATGATCTCGGAGTCCAGGTAGGCTCATGATATAATTGAGCCCACTGTTTTTTAAATGAATACACTATTTGTTTTATGTTTTAAAAACAGCATGATCAGTTACATCACACTCACCATACCTGCTGCTGCATGTACACAGTGAGATTGCTGACTGATTACAGTGGTGCCTCGCAAGACGAAATTAATTCGTTCCGCAAGTTTTTTCTTCTTGCGAGTTTTTCGTTTTGCGAAGCACGGTTTCCCATAGGAATGCATTAAAAATCAATTAATGCGTTCCTATGGAGACCGCTTGCCAGGCTGGCGGTGCCGAGAAGGGCTTTTCTCCCCACCGCAAGCCTTCAGGACTGGTACGGGAACAGAGGGGAAGGCGCGCAGCGCTTCTCCTCTGTTCCCGGGGCTTGCGGTGGGAGGAGGGTTTTTCCTCCCCACCGCCAACATTCAGAAGAGCATTCTGAATGTTGGCGGTGGGAAGGAAAACCCTCCTCCCACCGCAAGTCTTCAGGACAGCCATCCGAAGGCTGGCGCGGGGAGAAGGTCTCTCTGCCCCACCGCCAGCCTTCGGAGGAGCCTTCCGAAGCCTGGCGGCGGGAGGAGGTCTCTCCGCCCCACTGCCAGCCTTCGGAGGAGCCTTCCGAAGCCTGGCGGCGGGAGGAGGTCTCTCCGCCCCACCACCAGCCTTCGGAGGAGGTCCGAGGACAGTGGGGAAGACGCGCTGCGCTTCCCCGCTGTCCCGGAGATTTCCCTATGGGCTTTCGTCTTGCGAAGGAAGCCCATAGGGAAATTCGTTTTGCGAAGTGCCTCCAAAACGGAAAACCCTTTCGTCTAGCGGGTTTTCCGTCTTGCGAGGCGTTCTTCTTGCGGGGCACCACTGTATTTTTGTGCAACTATATTGTTTTATTGGAAATGGGAAGTTCTCAATGAAAGCATGATTTGTTCATTTTTAACATGTAATTGCATGATAACTTCTGTCAGCTAGTTTATTTGTATGGCTTCCTTAGGGTGCATTTAATTTAAAGACTGGACTGATACAGTCAATTATTCTATCACTGGAGGGCTAAATCAACCTGGCAATTTCAATTTATGTACACATTCTGGAATTGCTGGACATTAGCTTCAAAAGTACCAGGGTTTCAGATCAATGAAAATTACTAGCGGAGTCTGGAGTTGTTCAATAAAAAGTTGTTGCTGTTTTTTAAAGGTTATTCTTTTATATTGAGATTATGAAGTCAAACATATTTATGGAAAGTGCTTTTTATAAGTTTAAGGATGACTAACCTATTACTCCAGAAATAGCTTTCAATCCACAAAACAGGTTCAATGGGTAACTAGCAATATTTTATGAGACAATATTTTTTCAGCTCCATGAAAACTATGGCTAATACTAGTTCTTCGGCTGGTCCTTGGCATTCGTTCCTTAGCCTCACTACACTCAGAAACCTAACAAAAATATTTCCTAATCTGCTCTACACTGTTTTTTCTATCTTAAACATACATAACCTTAAGGGAAAAAAGTAAATCAATGGATATTCCCTTCAACCCCAAAAGACCACTTGAATGCATAGAAGCGGCAATTGTGGCACCAGGAATCATGAGGGGAGGGCACAGCAGTCTGCTTTCTGCCACCCACAGCATTCAAATGCCCTGGCCAGTTTACTACACCCTTTCAAACCCAGTGCATGTAAGGGTAGATGTACCAGAAATACTATAAGGGAAACTGTAAGAGCACACGTTATAATTAAGCCTATGAACACATTATACCTATATTATGCACAGCTATGTGGGAGCAAAGCACGCTCTTTGAATTCACACAATTACTGAGTGGGTACACACAATCCTAGTTTTATTTTCCAGGTACTATAGCATTAGGCAACACAAATAAGTACGTAGGTGGACTACATTTAGGTTCTGCTGATATTTTCACCTGCAATTCAGATGTTTTTCCTATTGAAGAAAGAACAGCTGCACTGAAATTTGGGAATGGAGCCAAATTCAACACAAAGATGTCACAATGTTTGCAGTAGATTAGCATTTAATATACACAAGGTGATCTGTGCAGAAATACTGAACAGGAACAATGTAGCAAAGCAACAAAAATGGTTTTAGGACTAACCAAGACAGAGAACATGCCCCCTTTAATGTCATCAATCCACCATAAAGATGTCTTTAATTTTTTAATGCCCCAATGCAAACTTTTATTAGCTATTTCCATCTTACGAGAAATGCAAGATAGTTTATAGAAGAGGCAAGAGGAAATTCTTCTTAAGATGGTACTTGCCATCTGCAGTTTTTACAAGTACTTGTACTCAAAATAATAGGCTTTTAAAATGATTTATCAGGAGCACCATTCAGCTGATTAAAAACCCTTCATTTTTTAAAAAAATAATCAATTAAGCATTGGAGCCCTAACAACAATTTCTTTCAATATAATCAAGAAATAAGTCTAATTATTTGATAATATGCTGCTATGGAATTGAAGAACTACCGGTACCTTTATATCACAAGCCATAAACAATGCAAGAATAAGGTATTCAACTAAAAGACATAGAGATCATCAGGTCAAACAAAGAGCACTTTCTGAACAGCCCTGCTAATGAGGATATTTTCATGCAGTGTCCCAATATGAGACAATTAAGACAAGAGTTAACATGCTACACTAAACCGTCTCACATTCCTGAATGAGAAGGAATGAGCCACAATGAGCCTTGAGCTTGTGAGCTCCCCCAGGGTCCTTTCTCACAGCTGAGGAAATGAAGTTTTAATTTAAAACAAGCCAATTTCAAACCATGGCTTCTGAGGCTGGCTGGCTTTAAACTAACCATAGTTTGTGTTACCCATAGTTCACAGTTTGGATCACACAGGAAACTGTGGCTAACTAAAAGCAAAAGCTTCCAATTACCTCCTCCCAGCTTTTGTGGGATTATGTGACCCTGAGGCTTGCTGTAGCTACTTCCTGACATGTGTGCACCAATCCTGCACAGTCTACAAACACGTAAACTAGTATATAGCTACTGACTGTCTATCAGACTATAATATGGCTTTTCCTCTTTTTTTACAGTCAGCATTTGTTATAAAGTGAAATCTAGGACTGTATGGGAAGAATGAGATGTGCCCATAGAGAACAAATTAGCCTCCACTTTTGCAGTAACTAAGAACAGCAACCCAAATGTCATCAGAAGAGAGCAATTCTGTATGGCACAATTAGAAACACATTCAAAGAAGCTGTTCCAGAAGGCATTAACGTACCATGTGTATTAATGAGATGTATATTTCTCAGACCCAGCCTACTTTTGTGATTGTAATATGTTTTAACTGTTTTTAATGTTTCAGTTGAAATCGTTGTGACTTTAGCGTAAAGAACAGGCTATATAAATCATCATCATCACAGTGAAGGTGCTAAGCGATGCTATTCCATTTTTTGAGATTTAGATGTTTACATTGGAATTTGACAAAAATGGCAAAGAACATTTTCTGACCATGATTCTTTAAAGAAAAAAAGCACAAATCAAAATGGATAGGCGTATGACCCAATTAAATAAACCTTGGTTCTATCTGATTATATATTACTAAAGCAATAGTTTTGAAGCAGTAAGGTCAGCTAGCTCCATTAAGTCCATCATCTTCATCTGCCATTCTTCCACAGTTGGTAGTTCTTGCATTTTCCACTTCTTGGCTAGTAAGATTCGAGCGGCAGTTGTGGCATACAAAAATAATTTAACATCCTTCTTGGGCAATTCCAAACCTTTTATTCCAAGAAGAAAGGCCTCTGGTTTCTTTATAAATGTATATTTCATCATTTTTTTCCAATTCATTATCTTTTCCCAGAAGTCTTTCACCTTGTGGCAGGTCCACCACATGACAATACAGGAATCTCAACACATGGTTCCACACCCAATTTGAAACAGTACTGGACCCTGCTTAGCTTTGAAAATGTGCCATCAATTATTTTTAATTTCGGCACCACTAGGAGGCTGTGCTAACAGTGAAATATGTTAATTAGTAATTAAGTCTATTAATGTTTAATCAATTAAATCATTGATTTAAAAGGGGTTGGAATCAATTTAATATAACCTATTACACCGATTAGGGACGCGGGTGGCGCTGTGGGTAAAACCTCAGCACCTAGGACTTGCCGATCGTATGGTTGGCGGTTCGAATCCCCGCGGCGGGGTGAGCTCCCGTCTTTTGGTCCCAGCTCCTGCCCACCTAGCAATTCGAAAGCACCCCTAAGTGCAAGTAGATAAATAGGTACCGCTTTATAGCGGGAAGGTAAACGGCGTTTCCGTGTGCTGCGCTGGTGCTGGCTCGCCAGAGCAGCTTCGTCACGCTGGCCACGTGACCCGGAAGTGTCTCCGGACAGCGCTGGCCCCCGGCCTCTTAAGTGAGATGGGCGCACAACCCCAGAGTCGGACACAACTGGCCCGTACGGGCAGGGGTACCTTTACCTTTACTACACTGATTAAAGAAGGAGAGGCAACAATCCTGAGCAGCCAAGCTTCCAGGGGGGGCACCCCAGACACCCCCACATATATGCAAATACATCATACACCCATACACAGCACACACAAACATATACACCCACATGCACACACTCACTTAGCTGAGCAGGATCCCCAACAAAGCACCCCTCCCTCTTTTCACTGCTGCTGACCTATTTTTCAGTCTGCCTGGCATCCACTGGGACAAGGGGTTAAAGGAAAAGTTTGGGGAGTTGCTGCTTCAAGGCGCCCCACACCTTGAGGCCAGTTCCAGCTTTCCTTGCCTTTACCTGCAGTACTAGTGGCAACACGCCTCTGAATACCAATCGCTGGCGATCGGGACGAGGAGAGTGCGAGAATGCTTGTATTCAGCACTGGGGCTTCCCACTAAATGCTGAAGTACGGTATGCTTTGGTCTAATTCAGCAGGATTCTTCTTATGCGCTTGCAGGAAAGGCAGGGGATAAGGAAAGCCTTTGAGAACTGCTGCTTTGAGCAGTAGCTAAAGGACAAGTTGGGCATCGTACTGCAATTTTAACTAAAAGCAGTCACAGGGGCTCTGAATTAGATCAGTACAGAGGTGCTGGGGGGAGAGGGATTTAATCTTTCTCCCATGCCATTTCCCCAAATTCCTATCCACCTCCAGCTGCAGTCCCCAAAAGACCCTCCATGTACCTTCTGAGTGAAGTGGCCAGACACACTTCTGATCGAAACACGTTTCAGTGCATGGGCACAGCCACAAAGAAGACACTAATCTGTGGTTTTGCAGACTTCCCACGGCAAAAGAAAAATGCCTTCCCTACAGGCTTAAGGGAATGAGGTGCTCTCAAATGGGTGGTAGGCTCTAGATCTTTAAGAGATTTAAAGATACTGTAATCATGAGTACATTGAATTGGGCCTGGAAGCAGGGCCGGGCCCATCCATGAGACAAAGTGAGCTGACTGCCTCGGGTGGCAGGACCCACAGGGGCAGCAGATCTGGCCTTTACAGAGGCCTCTTGGCAAATAGGAGGTGCTGCTATTCTCCTTTCACTGTTGTTCCCTCTTTAGATCTTTATTCGCATCTGGTTCCTGATGTAGAACTTCACTCATATCATCTTCCCTGACTTGGGGAGGGGGCGCAAATTTTTGTGGCTCACCTCAGGTGCCCAAATGTCTTGGGCTAGCCTTTAATGGAAGCATACCGTATTTTTCGCTCTATAACACGCACCCGACCATAACACGCACATAGTTTTTAGAGAAAGAAAACAAGAAAAAAAATATTCTAAATGAAACAGCGGATGTATGATTTTTGTGGTTCATGCTGTGGCCACAGACATGTGATCTGACGGTGAGTTTGGGGTAGCCCAATGCAAAAATCCTGAGGATCCATGTGGATCTGTGCTTTGTAACCACGTTTTAAGTGGGGAGGGAAGGAAAAGCACTCAAGGAACAAGGAACACGCGTGGGGTGGGTAGAGAAGGATGCTGTTAATAATGCAGAAGAGGGGTATAAGAGGAGAAGGCTCCTCTCCTCTCCCGCTTTGCTCCTTTAAAGCAAGCAGGCTCTCTGTCCCTCTCTCCTCCCCACTCAGTGGCTCTTCTCCCGCTTTGCTGTTTCAAAACGAGCCACGGAGGAGGGAAGGAAGGGGAACCATGGATCCTCTGCTCACGACTGCAGCAGATCCCCCCGCCATCCGCAGGCATTCGCTCCATAACACGCACAGACATTTCCCCTTACTTTCTAGGAGGAAAAAAGTGAGTGTTATGGTGCAAAAAATACGGTATATTATAGACAGTCATTGCAGTTGGGTCACGAGGAAGTCTTGATGTTCCTTGAGGCAGGTCTGAACTTGCTGAAAGGTAGCATTCTGCACTAGGTGCAGCCTCCAAACATTATTCAATGGCATCTCCGTGTGCAACTGACATTAAAAGGAGTCAATATGTGGTGTTACCAAAGAAGGTATGACTGGGATCAGGTCCCTGTTAGAGAGAAATATCAGCTTAGGATACCATGGACAACTCAGGAGAAAAGTGTGGCACAGAAAACCCTTCTATGCAACTTATCCTTCAAGGAAAGTATAACCTTGCCCAGGCAAGTAAAAAACTACAAACTACAAACCTCCAGAGCTACACTGTCCTACCAACATAACCTGTTTTGTCCCAATTAGGCTTCAATTTCATCCCTCACTGATTCCGTATCATCTTCTAGCATTCATTCCAAGACCAACTATACATCCAGAATTTAACAAGAGTGAAAAAATGTAAGTGGGTGTCATCTACATGATATCCCTAGATGTTCACCAACAAAATAGAAATATGAAGAAGTGAAGAGCAGTACTCTCTATCTAAAACCAGAATGACATTCACACGAACATTTTCAAGTACTTCTGAAGAGCATTTCAATTTCCACTTGTTTCCCTGAATCCCCACCCGCATCTGCTCTGAAGGGTCCACCAAGTATCTGGAGTGTATCTGAGGGGCATAGTGGGAGCTTTTTTTTGTCTGTTCCACTGATGGACAGATACAGAATTTCACCCTTTCATTTTTATTCTGGAGCAGACTTGACACAAATCCTTTTTTAAAAATGTGACCTTTAAAGCCATGACCTTTCACCACCGTATCTTGCAGAGATGCTTGCAGCTATAGCATGTGGCTTCTAGAAGCTATACTATACAACTCAGCATGGCCTCAACTAATGCAAGGCTAGGAGACAAACAGAACTCGCTCCTGTTATTGCAGACAAAAGACAGTATAATTAAATAAGAAAGGTTGACAGTGGGGAAATAGGCAACTGATTGACTTACATGCCAACCCTAGAATCAAGTTCTTTGTTTTAATTCCTATATATCCTTCTGTGAAGAATTTACAGTTGCCATGAACCATATCTAACAAAAGGGGATGGGGAGGGCACATCCACACAAATATTCAAATGGAAAGAAAGTTGTAGTTGAAATGTGTAATATCACTATCCAAGCATTTGCTCTGAATTCCTTCAAGTCTCCCCTGTTATGACACATGCTTAGGCATTGTAGTAACCAAACAATTTTAAATAAATATAAATTCAAATCAATAGCACTTCAATCTAAGCTACAATTTTGAGGTTCTTTCCTACAATGAGAGACTATATTTAAAATGTAGAACTAAAAGCAACATAGAAAAGCAATAAAAAGCACCTGATGAAAGGAAACAGCAGCAAATCAGAGCTCATTAGTTGCTGAAAACATAGGCTGGTAAAAATATACCAGCAAAACTCAAAAGCAGCAAGGGAGAGATGAGACAAATATTGGATATACACATACTTTTTTTTGAAAAATGAATCCCCAGAGACAAATTATCCCAGTCTTCCAGGAGGGTGGAGAAGAGAACAAACTTTAGCTCATTAGTTCACAACTTGGTAACATTTTCTTTTAGAATCTATTCTGGTTTTGCTGGTTATTCTAGTTTTGCTCCCTATCCCAAGTCCTGGGGCAAGCTAGAAGTTCAAATAATAATCAAGTACCATTACCTTATCCCAAGCCTAATGGCACCCAACACATTCCTCTGGAACCACAACTCCCAAGATTGTACTAATGGGGCATCAGGGTATTTTTTTTTAAAAAAAAAAAAACCTCAAGGAGAACGGAAGATGGAAAGCACTCTTTCATCTTCCCTATGAAAAAACTTAAAGAACATGTGCCTATCTCCACAAATGGCTGGGCCAGAAGAGATGGAAAACTCACTCAAAGTCTCATGAAATCATAGCAAGCCATTATTATGCTTACTCTGTGGCAGTGATGTAGGTGAAAAAGCACTTATTCTCTGCTACCATTGTGTCCTCAAAGTGCTTGGGGGTAGGGACAGCATACAGAACATGCTCTATGTTCCTTACCTGGTTTGCTACTTCTCCCACAACCAACCCTCCTCTTACACAAAACAACTGCAATTGGGGCTCTTCCTGCTCTCCCCTGTAAGCCAAGACCAACACAGCTGTCAGTCAGAGCAGCAGGGACAGGCTCTTTCGTGCTAGCAGTGTAAAGCTGGTGTTCTCAGGCAAGAAGAAAAAGATAGAGAGACCGACAGCGAGCAAAGCAGGACAGAGTAAACAGTTCACTTGTGGTTACAACAGCTGAATCCAGTCCAATAAGCCGCTACACACACAACAGTTGTAGCTGTATAGGTCTGGAAATTATTATCATAATTGAACTCCATCAGCTGCACTGGCTTTTGGGCCATTTGTGGGCTCAGTTCAAAGTGCTGTGTTGATCTTTAAACCCCTTTACAGCTTGGGACCAGGGTACCTGAAGGATCACCTATCTCCACATGTGGTTGTCCATCTTCAATGGAGGTGCTATTCCAGGTTCCCACCTCATCTGACCAGGGTTAGGGTCTTCTTGTGCGAACAAGCTGGATGCTTGTCCCCAGGGAGGCTGCCCCCATGCTTACTTCAATGTAATTTTTGCACCAGCCAAAGATCCCCCCTCCAAACCTTTAATTTAATCAAGTTTTATCTCAGATTGTGCTACTACTTTACAGATGTTGATGCTTCTAGGGGTGTGTTTAATGTTTTTATTCTGCTTTTGATTTCTGTGTTGTAATCCCCCCTGGGAATTATTTTAAATGTGGAGTAGAAATTCCTATATTAAGTAAGTACAGCTGCATTGCAACTCCACTAACCCCGTTAGAATTCAATAGGACTTCTGAGTAGACGTGGTTAGGATTGCATTGTAAGAAAGTAAAATGTCTAATCTGAAACATTTATGAAAATATCAAACAATCTTATATAGAGTCAGGCCACTGGTTAGTCTAGGCCAGGCCTGTACAGCACACTCAAACTGGCAGCAACCCTTTAAAGTCTTTACAAGGCCTATTGCAAGACATCCTTTCTAAGCATGTGTCCCACCAGTGAGCAATATCTCCTCTTTTGCACTCTCTCTACGATCTCTAACCTCATACATGTTTCTTTTTCTCACTAACCTCACGCACCCACTGAAACCCAATCAGATTCCCTACACACCTGATTGTTGTTTTCTCTTAGTTCTCTTACCTGGTCTCAACACACCTAAAATATTTGAGGGAGTGCCTCTCCCTATATGTGCATGTCCAATAACTGGCCATCCTCCAGCACTACTGGAAAAAACAGCACGGGGTATAGTGCAGGGAGGGCATCCTGATTTAGGGCAGTGCGGGAGGTTCTCTTGCACAGTAGCTGAGCCAAGGGGGCGCATAATAATAATAATAATCAGTGGTACATCGAGTTACAAATGCCTCAGGTTACAAACTTCACTAACCTGGAAGAGTTACCTCGAGTTGAGAACTCTGGCCCAGGATGAGAACGAAAATCGTGTGTCAACAGCGCAGTGGCAGCAAGAGGCCCCCATTAGCGAAAGCACGCCTCTAGTTAAGAACAGTTTCAGGTTAAGAACGGACCTCCGGAACAAATTAAGTTTGTAACTAGAGGTACCACTGTAATAAACCCAGTGCTTTTTTTTTCCAGAAAAAGAGGTGCCGGAACTCACCTTGTTCTCCGATAATGGCAATGGCGCCCACCTGAGAGGTGCCGGAACTGAGTTCCGGTGACTTCTGGCTGAAAAAAATCCCCGAATAAACCTATACAGGTACTGATATAGGTACCTACTGAACGTTTAAGATACTTGGAGGGTGGGCAATTTTGTCCTCGCTCCAGGAGCCATATTACCAAAATATGGGTATTCCTCCTCACAACAAGCCTGTGAAAAGACACTTTTATCTGACCGCTGTACATCCAATGAACCTCAACTGGGATTTGCTTCTGTTATATTCCCCCCTCCCCTTTTGGAGGGGGTGAGGATTCTGTACTCCAACCTGTTGTGGGTTATTGTGGGTACAGTATTATTTATTTCCCCCTCTCTTTCTATAAGATTCGTTTGTAACTGAGAATCAATTAAACCCTCTCTCTATGTACAGTATATATAGAAGGTGTCCCTTTGCTCAAGATACGAAGCCCTAAGCAGCTTGAGACCAAGACGCCTAAAAAGATAACCTATTGATCTGTTCCAATTCCCCAGTGCTGTCCATAGACTTGGGCTGCAGCCCAACGAGTCTGGCTACGGATATATCTATAGCAATAAATAATTATGATTAATAATAATAAAACAAGCCTGCGAGGTAGCTTAGGCTGAGCCACCGAGGCTCCCCACAAGGTCACCCCGTCAGCTTCGGGGCTGAGCAGGGGATTTGAACGGGGCTCTCTCTCCCCCTCCCGACATTGGAAGCCGATACGCCACGCCGAGCCGAGAGGGGGACACGGGGGCAAAAACACGAGCGCAGGGGAAGAACGTGAGAACCACCAACCCGGGTGCCCGGCGAAACCATACCCTCACACCGAGCCGGTGGTGCTGCGCCGGCCGCGGACTCCTTCCCTCCTCGCGGCCTCCTCGGCAACCCACGCTCGCTCAGCTCCCCCTCAGAGCTTAACACAAATCCCGGCTGGTATTATTTGCGCCGGCCCCGCCGCCGCTCCCCTCACCTGCGGCGGAGAAGACGACGACACCGGGCAGCAGCAGCTGGAGCCGCCGGAACTGCCCGCTCGCCGGCCTCGCTAGGTTCGGCCCACGGGCCGGGCCGCTTCGGGCCGCTGCTCGGGTCCCTCAGGCCGCGCGCCGAGACCGCGGCTGCCGCTGCGCTCCGCCGCCATCTTCCACTCGGGCGGGTGGGAGGGAACAAGGCAGGCCAGGCCGCGGAGGAGGAGGAGACGGCGGAGACCCCCGCCCGCTCGCCCGCCTTCCCGGTCCCGCCTCCGCTCGGAAGCCGCCGCGAAGGGGAGAGGAATCCCCGGCTCAAGTGGGAAGCCGGCGGAGGGAGATAGCGCCTCCTCACCCTCCACAGAGCCTCGTCAGGAATAATAATAATAATTTTTTTTAGAAAAGGGAGTTGTGAAAAGGCATCGACTCCCCGCCCCTCCAAAGCTTTCTCCCCCTTTCTTTTTTGGGGGTATTACTATCAAGGTACTATTTTATTTTTTAAAAAACTACACACGCGCACATATATGGCAACAGCAAGGAATCTTTTACTGAACCTGGGGCTCGAACCCACAAAACCCTCCGATGTCAGAGTCACGCGCTCTGCCGACTGAGCTATCCCAGATGTCAACTGGGTTTTGTGGGTTTGAGCCCCAGGTTCAGTAAAAGATCCCTTGCTGTTGCCAAGGGGTTTAGACTTCAGATACAACCCTCCAACTTTTAGCAATGCTATGCTATGATCTCAGGAGACTGGAGGAGCGCACCTTTGAGGGATGGAGTCAAACTGTTGGGAGAGTTGAAATATATCTATGCGTGTTTTCATCCTTTTAAAGGTAAAGGGACCCCTGACCATTAGGTCCAGTCGTGACCGACTCTGGGGTTGCGGCGCTCATCTCGCTTTATTGGTCGAGGGAGCTGGCGTACAGCTTCCGGGTCATGTGGCCAGCATGACTAAGCCGCTTCTGGCAAACCAAAGCAGCGCACGGAAACGCCGTTTACCTTCCCGCCGGAGCGGTACCTATTTATCTACTTGCACTTTGATGTGCTTTCGAACTGCTAGGTTGGCAGGAGCAGGGACCCAGCAACGGGAGCTCACCCCGTCGCGGGGATTCGAACCGCCGACCTCCTGATCGGCAAGTCCTAGGCCCTGTGGTTTAACCCACAGTGCCACCCGCGTCCCTTTCATCCTTTTATGTCCCCCTAAATACTGTTGCAGATCTGGAGTAACGAGGTGGGGCAGAGGCACAGAGATGGCGCTTAGGATGCCCCCTCATGCAGTGCTGAGCTGCTGCCAAACACAAGCCCCTCTTGAGATGGGAATGCTGCAGCCTCTGCATTTAGGTTGTGAATATGTGAACCACGTTTGTTAATATGTGTTAATAAGCCCCACACGACAGTAGGGTGCGAGACTAGTTTTCGCAATTTCCTTTGGCGAGGCGTCTTAAAAATATGTTTCCCACTGTGAGGAATTCAAATCGGCTATTATGTTTTGTGACTGGACGTTTAGCTTGGTATGCCTGCGTTTGATGAAGCACATAAACTGTTCTTGGGAAATCGAGGGGTTCTTAATTTTACCTTCTGAGTATGTCAGGTAATGTTTAATAAGGAGGCTGGAGGTGGTACAACAGGATGTAGGGCGGGTTGCTGATTGCATTTTTGTGTGAATGTTTTCTGCCTCAAAGAATGAAATCTCTCTTTGCAAGTAGAAAATTAGCACAGCAGGGGTGGAGCTGGTCTATAAACGTTCTGGCTATGTGTGTGTATTTTCTTATTCTAGAATTTTTTTAAAAAATGCACCCCCCTCACTTGCAGTGAAATGATGCTCTCCATTCTACCATCCTTTCTTGGAGGTTTTTGAGCACTGGATGGCCATCTGTTATGCATGATCTAGCTAAGATTCCTGCATTGCAGGGGGTTCGACTAGATGACCCTTGTAAGTAGAAAAAACTAGCACAAGATTAACTCATGAAGAGAGCATCGCACTCATGCTCTTATTCCTGCGCCCGGCAAGCTTCCTAGCCTTGCAAAGGAAAAACCTATTCCCAATCTGGTGTTCCAATAACATGGAAGCCCATATACAGGAGCTTTTTCTTTGCAAACCATGCTAACCTGCTAATGCATGACTGTTTAGAGGCAGGGGCAGGCAGCATACGTTAAGTGTACAGGGGCAGGACGACAGTTTTTCTCTTCCAGCGTAGGCACTCCAAAGCCCAAACCACTCCAAAGCCCAAAGCACTTTTGGAAAGGGTTGTAAACTTGTTTTGGTTGACCTCTGGGCACATGTAAATTAACGTAACTGTCTGCTTGATTTGGTTTTAGGTAGATTGAAGTGATCTTGTCTATGGTTTAGTTAATTATCATAAAACCCACCAGTGTCTGCTTGCCAGGGATGACTATATTTGTCTGAATTGAGCTGCATTTCTGCAATTGGCCAACACCAGGTTTTATTTAGAGCAGAAGGTACCGGTTGTGGCTTTCAGAGGTGTGCCTTGGTATAAAAACTTGGCCACAAGAACAGTGGAAAAGAAAATGTGACAACTTGTTGAGGTCATGATTATACATTGGGTAGTGACACCGCCACAGATGTGAATTACAGAGTTCAATAAAAAACGCCGTTTCCAGTTTTTAGTTCAGAGGAACAGAAGAAGCAAACATAAGACACCAGGAAAACTTCAAGGGATGGATGACAGCAACTATTTCATTCAGCAGGCAGCAGCACTTTAGGTGTTAAAATGATTTATTGTAGTAAGACAGCAGCAGCCTTGCTCATCAGACTCCAAGTTCATTCGACTGTATGAGACACTAGGAGTATTTCAGGTTCTAACTGGATGTGAGGCATCTCAGGTGGCACAAACAGGTCAGTGTGGCTGGCTGTGAGCCAGAAGGTTGGTGGTTCAAGCCCACGGAGAGAGCGCTTTGTGTAGGATTCCTGTATTTGATGGGGTTGATCCTTTGGGTCCCTTCCAACTTACAATTCTGTGATTCTGTACACATCAGAAATACGTGAGCCACAGCTCGCTACTGAACCTAGAACCAATTTGATGAAGGGTGTTATTAAAACTATTTAAAATAAGTATTCATAAAGCAGTGTGTGTGTGTGTGGGGGTAGAATCATACAGAGAAAGGATGGGGGGGGGCAAATAATAAATTTAGAGAGTGCAGGAAGGATTTACTCCCTTCAGTGTTTCAGTCCATATCTCATGACCACCTCAATCTCTTGCTGCTATGAAGTGAGGAGGTGCCATAAGAAATGCTCCTAAATTACACCGACCTTTTCCAATTTCACTGCAAATGTAAATCCATATCGTATCTCTATAGACTAAATCTTGGATTTATTCAAGCCTAGGCCAAATCGAACTGAACCTTGAAATCTTGCCTTCCCCTGCTATACTGAAATATGGAATGACACTCCTGTTCTGGAGTGGGATATATGAAATGCTTTTGGGTAAGGAAGATTGTATTCTATAGTAATCCTTCAGCAACCTTGTAGTGTGAGGGGATTCAGTGGCTGAGCATTTATGGGTACCTCCGAGTGAAAACCCGATAGTGTTAACCTAAAAACATATCGTTACCTCTCGGTGGTGCAGATCATTGATAGCCCTGCCATGTCACATAAGGAGAACACAGAACAAGAAAAGGTTTGTGCCAGGTCAGGCAGCCAATGAATAGCTTAGGTGAGAAAGGCGAGGTTTCCATGGCAACTCTGTAATCAGAACTCCAGTTTTCAGTACAGGTCAAGGCTGCCTTTTAAAAAAATGAAAGGTGCAGTGGGATGGGAACATGTTTAAATGGGCAAAAGTTCACAACCCTAACTGGCTTGTAAGCAGGATTCTGACAATTTTAAGTTGTCACCTTAAGGTAAAGGTCCAGTCGTGGCCGACTCTGGGGTTGCGGCGCTCATCTCGCTTTATTGGCCGAGGGAGCCGGCGTACAGCTTCCGGGTCATGTGGTCAGCATGACTAAGCCGCTTCTGGCGAACCAGAGCAGTGCACGGAAACGCCGTTTACCTTCCCGCCGGAATGGTACCTATTTATCTACTTGAACTTTGACGTGCTTTTGAACTGCTAGGTTGGCAGGAGCAGGGACTGAGCAATAGGAGCTCACCCAGTCGCGGGGATTCGAACCGCCAACCTTCTGATCGGCAAGTCCTAGGCTCTGTGGTTTAACCTACAGCGCCACCCACGCCCCATGCCTTCTTTAGCAAGTAGAAATATTCAGGAGTACATTAATAAAGATGAGTTATGTCTTAAACTCTTAGGATCCTGAGTACATCCTCCTTGCTTTCTAAATTTAATTAATATCAATAGACCACAGGGATTCTAAAAAACCCCAATAAATCCATCAACCAAAAGGTACATAATGAAAGACTGAAGTGGTACAAACACAACAGACTGTGACCTGCAGAATTGGGTCTCCTCTTTCAATGCTTTAGATACATACACATCTAAACTCATTGCAATGTGTCGTCTCCCCCTCCCCCCCCCAGCAAATGAACATGACTGAGATCCAATTCAGTGTAGTAAATAGTGTGTTGGACTTGTCCCAGGGAATTTCAGATTCAAATTGCCACTCAGGCATGAAGCTAACTAGTGTGCTCTCGACCTAGGCTTCCACACAAGGCGGCTGTCGGAATGAAATGAGAAACCCCTATGTATCGTGCTGCAAGAGCTTTGGAGGCATAGGGTGCAAAACTGATGGCACAAAGCCCACTTTGAGTGTGCAGTCTTTGTTCCAATATGCCTCATATTCCGTGGCTCAGGAAAGGAAAGCCTTCTGCGTACATAGCAAAAGCTTCAGTTTGTCAGCAACTAAAACAAGAAAAGAGTCGTTTATACAGTATGACAATGCAACTAAAAATGAGTAGAGAACCAGCATAAAACAGGTGTGTGGCCCATTTTTTAACATCCTCTGCATCTAGGTTCCTAAAAGGTTGTTTGGAAACCACGAGTTCTGTGACTCAGTATCATCATACGTAAACCAGACCAAGAAATGTATTTTCTTTTTATCTGCCATGCATGAAAAATTCATGTATTCATCACCCTTCCTAATGCACAGCATTCCACATCAATTTAATGGAGGGGAAGAAGCTTTTAAGTCCATTTCATAATAGCTTGCTGGATCAGGCCAAAGGCCCATCTAGTTGAGTGCTGTGTTCTCTCAACGGCCAATCTCAGCTGCCCGCAGAAAGCCTGCAAGCGGCACTCTCTGCACCGGCTGTTCCCAACAACTGTATTCCGAGGCACAGTGGAGATAGAAGATTCACTATTGTGGCTAATAGTCATTGCTCTCAAACATTTCTGCAGTCAAATCTTTTCCGTTACCATTCCAAAGCTATTATCTAGATTTGAGAACCCTTTGGCTAAAAAGTTTTTATTTTGGGGTAAAAACTGTTATGCTGTTACTTGCTTTGTCTAAAGTAACCCAGACAGACAAACGAAAGTCACTCACTTTTGGATTTGAATGGTATTCCTTGACCCCCTCTGCACTTTATTTGGCTAAAATGAACTAAATAAGCTCCTTAGATGTCAAAGGCTACATCTGCTATTATTTTCTGCAGCCACCACATCCTCCCTGCTCTCCTTTGTTGATTCAAGTTTATACAATCCTGACACAGAACACTCAGAGGCTTCATTCATTCATTTTTTTTTCTGTTAGAATTCCATCTTATTAGTTCTGAACTAATTCTACAAATTAATCTACTCTGAATACTTCTGGATTAACGGAGTAATCGTATTACTCCCAGAACAGAAGCAAAAAGCCTGAGGATTTCAGCAGTCTGGGAAGTGGTCACATACTTGGCTTCCTGGAAAATCATCGTGAATAAATGCTCCCCCCGCCGCCCCCGAAGAACAGGCTTCATTCAGTGCAATGCTGTTTAATAAGTACAAAATTATTAGCATTTACTACTAATACTTCATTAGCAAGCCTGGGGTTCCATTTTATATATGCACTATGCAATGAATTACAGTTCAATACACATAAACTGGAAGAGTTACCCTCAACGCTGGAAATCTAGGCCCATGACAGCTTCTTCCTCTCTTTTTTTTTTTTAAAAAAAGACTTGACAACAGTCTCCATTGGCATTAAATGCAGCATTTCTGGTGACAACTGCACTCAAGATGGTTAGCGCAATCTAGTGGAAGGTGTTATCATCTATGCAAAAGTACCTTATGACCAAAGATACAGAACAATTATGAACCTCATTTCAATTCAACTGCTTTTTCCGGCAACCTTAATTTTTTAATTTTTCTGGCAAGTTAAACATGTTGCCATATACAAACCTTGGACATATCGTCCTAAAGACCTAGGTTGTAGTTCTCAGTATTTTCTTCAGGAAGAAATGCATATAGTTTACACCAAATAATGTTGAGATCACAAAGGTTCCATGTCTCCTCTTAACTGAGGGACACTCGGAACTACCACAATAGAAGGTGCAGGCTCAGCTTATATATGATTACCTTGGTAATGGGTGAAAATGTTGTTATTATAAACTTTATTATCCACCCCGAGTCTTTGGGATAGAAGCAAGTACAGTGGTACCTTGGGTTAAGAACTTAATTCGTTCTGGAGGTCCTTTCTTAACCTGAAACTGTTCTTAACTGAGGTACCACTTTACCTAATGGGGCCTCCCGCTGCCACCGCGGTGTAATTTCTGTTCTCATCCTGAAGCAAAGTTCTTAACCCGAGGTAATATTTCTGGGTTAGCGGAGTCTGTAACATGAAGTGTTTGTAACCTGAGGTACCACGGTAGCAACAAGCAGAGGTTTAAACACCTGTCCCACTAATGAATTGACAAACACACCCACCGTTCTTTTCAAACACTTGTTAAAGATAATAGTGTATGAAGGTGAAACAGGATAGCCATTTTGCAAGCAATAGGTCAAGTAGGTTTGGGTGAACAAAAAAGGAAAAAAGTGCATGGTAGTCCAACACAAGTTCATTCAACCCAGTGGGTGCTCAGGTGAAGAACAAGAGGACATGCTCTTGTCTTCCAAATGTACCTTTACAACCAGTAACCAGGCCTCTTCTTCTGTATTTTAACAAAGCAGTCCTGGCAAGCAACAATTCTGAGTAGAGGAATATCAGATAAAATTGATGCTTAACCATTTCCCCCCAGGGGTAGTGTCAGTAGTTGGCATATTCAGGCAGATGAAGAGGCCCTGGAGTGCCCCAATGCTGACTCCTGATCTGCTCCTGAGCAGGTGAGTCAGTGGTGGGATGAACAGCCCCCCACGGTGTTTTCACCTGTTCTTTCCCTCTGCGCTGAATTCATACAACAGCCCAAAAGACGACAGGAGAAGAATGAGCATAGAATCATAGAATCATAGAGTTGGAAGAGACCACAAGGGCCATCGAGTCCAACCCCCTGCCAAGCAGGAAACACCATCAGAGCAAGTAATGGCTGTTCCTTGCTACTACTGTCATCAACTCACATTCTTGTCTCTATGGAAGAGTTAGCAGGTGGCAGAAAGGAGGAGTTCTGGCCACCTGTCCATTCTCTTGGCGAGGGACCACACTGTGCTGAGGAACACAGGAATAGAATGATGCATCAGCTTCATGGCACATCTAACATCCTGTTCTCACAGTCTAGCATCCTTTTCTCACAGTGGGCAGCCAGAGGCCTAGGGGAAACCTACAAGCTTGACGTGAGTGCAACAGCGTTCTGCTCACCTGTGATTTCTAGTACTGGTATTCAGGGACGTGACACCTCTGACTGTGGAGGTAGAACATAGACCTCATGGCTGGTAGCCAATGATAGCCTGGTCCTCCATGAAACGGTCTAATCTCCTGAAGCCATCCCAGTGGGTGGCCATCACTGCCTCCTGTGAAAGATAGGGCCATAATTTTAACATGTGCTGTACCAGGTGCTGCATGAAGAAATTCTTTTTACCTGTCCTGAATCTTCCAACATTCGGCTTTACTGGATTGTCCACAAATTCTGGTGTCATGAGACAGGGAGAAAAAATTCCGCTCTTTTTTTTTAATACCATGCACAATTTTATAAACTACTGTCATGTCACCTGCCTTTCCTCTGAACTAAAAAGTACCAAAGACTGCAACCTTTCTTCATAGAAGAGTTGCTTCATCCTCTTAGTAATTTGGCTGTTCTTTTTTGAGCCTTCTCCCAACTCTACAATGCCCTTCTTGAGGTGGGGCAGTAAGAACTGTACACAGTATTCCAAATGTGGTCACACCATAGATTTGTATTATTATAATTATTATAATTTTATTATTTATATCCCGCCCATCTGGTTGGGTTTTCCCAGCCACTCTGGGCGGCTTACAGCATATATTGAAACATAATAAAAGATCAAACTTTAAAAACTTCGTGATACAGAGCTGCCTGTAGTAATAATAATAATAATGGCATTATTATACTGGCAGTTTTATTTTCAATTCCTTTCCTATTGATCCCTACCATGGAATTTGTCTTGTTCACAGCTGCTGCACCCTGAGTCACTCACCACCAGTTCAGACCTCATGAGCGTATAAGTGAAATGAAAATTCTCTGCCCCGGCATGCATCGATTTACACCTGTTTTCACTGAATTGCATTTATCATTTTAACGTCCATTCATTCTGTTTGGAGAAGTCCTTTCAGAGCTCTTTGCACTCTCTTTTTGCCTTAAAATAAAGAGACCAGAAGCCTACCAATGGTCCACCAAAACCTAGAGCCAGCTCTCCCCATTTTCCACTCAAGATCTCCAGAATCAATCACCACCAAAACTGAACACAGAAAAAGTAAAAAGTAAAAAAAAGAATGACAAGGCACCTGATGTATCATCAAACAACACTGGGTCTAATGTAATGCAACATGATTTAGTTGCATACACCACACTAGACTTCATACCTATTTTGTCCTCATAAAAAGGCAAGAGATTTGCAATAACTCAGGTGGCATAAAACAAAAAAGAGTGTGTAACACAACATGATTTTTAATGTGTAGCAAGTCAGCAGTAATTCAACAAAATTCTATTGCGTCCCACCAATATTTTTGGATGCACTAATTTCTTTGCATTCTTTTTCCTTTTCTATAGGTCAGCGATCATATTTATACACATATCCAAAACGAGCTGATTCACCAGAAATGAAAAATGCAATCAAATGAATTTGCCTCTTATTAGCAGATTTGAGAAAGCAGTGTGTGTCTAAACAGCCCAAGGCCTATTTTCCCCAAAGATTCAGGAGAATACAAGAGTACTATATGACTTTGCACCATTTAAATGTTATTTTATTAAATATTTCCGGTTCAAGGTTTCATTATAACAAAGCTATGAAGGTTCTACCAACATTCAGAAAAAAGCCTAACTTGATTTCAATTAATTCTCTATCATGCAAAATTTTTGCATCAAACATCTTCCATTTCCTGTTTAAAACTTGATATAATATTATATATAGATGCTTACATTAACCCCATAAGAGAACATTAAGAATGCTAAAGGTTTATAGCTGTGTTGGATAATGGCCATACCAAGCTAAGGTTCTCATTAAATTAGAACATGTCTCGAAGACTGTGCAAAAACAAAGACAAAAAACTTCAACTCAAAACTGTTCCAAAAAAAAAATATTTTTGAAAGATGCAGATACTTAATACAGAGAGGGTTTATCATTAATAATCTTCAGATAAAGAGACAAGGAAAGATCAGACCTAAAAGCATGCAGAATTTGTCATTTTTAAAAAGCTGCATAACTAATTTCCTGTTCCCCACTTCGTGGCTTTATTGTTAAAAACCTGAATAAAATTATCAAGGATTTTCTTTGTCGCCTCACTCACTAAGCTTAGTGCTATCTAAGGATGTTTTACATTAAAGGTCTCACTTCTATCCCACTACTTGAGACAGCATTCCTTTTCTCCTTCACCTGGCTCTAGACGAGGCTGAAAAGGGTTGAAGGATTTGCGCAGACAAACCTCGCAAAGGGTAAATTCCCTTTGCTGTGCTGAAGATAAGCTGTGATAAATGCCGTGGGACTGAGCTATCAGCCTTGTTAGCAGTAACAGAAGCTAGGATGTTCACTACAAAGTAGAAAACACATTCCTTCTGTTCCATGGGATCGTCGCAACTTTCTGTTGTCCTAAAACTCCATCAAAAGGTTGTCTTCCTGCTATTCTGCTTAGTCCTTTTTAGGCAGCAAAGGGCTGGAGTGTAATATAATGGAATCCCATATTCTCAAATTTAGGTGACCGTACATGCAAAAGCGATTTGGTGTTCTCCGTGTCTAGAAGACAGGGAGTCAATCTGAACGTCAAAGTTTACCGGGAAGGTTTCTATCCCGCTTCTACTACATAAAAAATGGGTAAAACAATGGCCAAGGTGTACAACTGTCAAACATTTTCTATGTAGGGAATAAAGAGCAATGCTTGCCCTTCTTGGTGGCAAGGGAGACAATTGTGGCCAATGCAAACTGGCAATCCCCTATATGGGTGTGTTGGGTTCCTAGTCGTAACTACAGCAGAAACTGGAGAACCTTCTGCATAAAGTAAAACCAAAGTTCTGATTCAACGTTTAACTGAGTAAACACACCACCACAGATGATAGGAGGGAGAGAGATTAAAGAAAATAAAATACACCCAATGGAACAACAGGAAACAAAGCTGTTGCCTGAAATCGCTGGCTCCCTTTGCTCATTTATCAGAAAACAAATAAAACTGGGAAACCAGCAAGCCCCATAGTTACAGGGGTGCATATATATATTTATATATATATAGAATCTATTTCAGTATAAAACACAAACTAAGTTACACACCGTACAGGAAGCTAACGCATGTGTGTGTGCAAAACTTCAGGGCAGGATGTTAACACAAAGCTTTTCAACTGTTTCCTAAGCAGCACATATTCCGCAGCAATCTGGATCCCATCTATTCTAAACAAAACAAAATCAAAACAAGCCATTCACGTACCCTCTTCCCCCTAATATCATTTGCTCTTAAACTTTGCCCTTATAAGCTGACTTCATGCCTCCAAGGAGTGGCTGTTTCTGAAAAAATAAAATAAAAATCAGTGCACCTCTGAAGAGCAAGCTCCTACGCTATTTAATCCAGCTCACATTTGTTCCTTAAAACATTCTTGTTCATTTTAACGCAGTCCATCAGTGGGACCCAGTGGCCGAGCAAACGGCTGGCTGCTGCACATCTCCACCGCTGACCCTTGGGCTCAAGTCAGTCTGCTGTATGGCAAAGGGCTGAAAAATGTCCTCTTTCCACCTTGCCCCCTTTTCTCCACGCTGGCCCCGAGAGCTCGCCGCCAGCCACATCTCGCCGATTAAAGCTGCAGCATAGCCCGGACATGTTAGTTCCCACTGTGCCTTCACAGAGCACAGGTTCCAGCATTTTGCTGCCTGAGCTGCTTTCTCTTCCCCCTTCTTTGCTCCGGTTCCGAAAGATGCTCCACAGCTGCTGCCCCATCATCAGCCCTGGAGAGGAGGCGCTGGACACTCCGTCATGGATGATGATCTCTTTTCTATACAAACAATATGGGTTTCTCTCTTGAGATTTAAAAGACACCTTCGTACAGCAGAAACAGACACGATGGATCCATGGAAAAACAACAGAAAGGCGGCAGCGCCCGGAGCATCAGATTCATGCAGGGTTTCGTGCATTTGGCTGCTGCCGGTTTGTAATTCATATATTTTTTTTTAAACGTCAAAACGAACATGACCGTCGCTGTAATTCAGGCACTCCAGAGCTGCTTGCTGAGAAGATATTGCCCTCCCGCCGAGTATCTCCGAAAGCTGCTGCAGTCAGAAAGAGGAGACGGATTTGAAGGGGGGGAAGACAGAAGAAAATGTAATAATAATAATAATAATAATAATAATAATAATAATAATTTATACCCCGCCCTCCCCAGCCAAGGCCGGGCTCAGGGCGGCTAACAAGCAATAATAAAAACAAGTTGAATGAATACAACTTAAAAACAAAATTAAAATTCAACATTAAAATATTAAAATGTAGCCTCATCAAAGGAGGAGAAAGAAAAAGAAAAAAGAAAGAGGGGGAGGGAATCAAATTGGCTCCAAGCCAAAGGCCAGGCAGAACAACTCTGTCTTACAGGTGCTGCGGAAAGAAATCAGATCCTGCAGGGCCCTGGTCTCATGAGGCAGAGCGTTCCACCAGGCCGGAGCCAGAGTTGAAAAGGCCCTGGCTCTGGTTGAAGCTAATCTAACTTCCTTAGGGCCCAGGACCACTAGGGTGTTGCTATTTATGGACCTTGAGGCTCTCCGTGGGGCATACCGGGAGAGGCGGTCCCGTAGGTACGAGGGTCCTAGGCCGTGAAGGGCTTTAAAGGTCAAAACCAGCACCTTAAATCTGACCCTGTACTCCACCGGGAGCCAGTGCAGCTGGAAAAGCACTGGGTGAATATGCTCCCATGGCAGAGACCCTGTGAGGAGCCTCGCTGCAGCATTCTGCACCCGCTGGGACAGCTTCAAGGGCAGCCCCGCGTAGCGCAAATTACAGTAGTCAAGCCTGGAGGTGCCCGTCGCATGGATCATTGTGGCCAGGTTAATGGAACAGCTGATATTACCCAGCAGCTGGCATAATTAGGCAGGTTTTTTGGGTGGGGGGGTTTCCTGTTTCTGCAAGCTCCCATTAAGTATTTTAACTCGAGTTAACTGTAATCTCAGCACTGCACTTCGCCAAGAAGGAAATCTGGTTAGCAAACTCCATTCAATAATGAACCCTGGTTAGCTATGTTTCATGGTGGTGCCAATGAAATGTTTAACCACGGTTCAAGATTCAGTGGTGGAAAAAGACCAAAAGGAATTCATGTCAAAGAGAATGAACTGGGAGATGGGTTAAGGTGCCTTTAAAATGCAACCAAACTGTAGTACTTCACTTGTGCACAGAATTGACATGTTCCTAGATGTATAAAAATATAAATGTATTAACAGCATGAGCAGATTAACTATGCTGTTTATCATTGCAGATGATATCAGGAGTATATTGCTGGAACAGGTTGGAACAATTTATTTCCTTCTTATCTATGTGAATACAGGAAGTGAGGGGATCAAGTCAGGAGCCAAGAAATGTAGGCTTCAGTGTATGGTACATCCTTCTAACCTGTAGCATTGTAACAACCAGAGGTTGGCTTCTTCCCTGGAACTAAACTCCTATAAAACTAAACATATCTTTACTTTATGACTTTCAGCCTTGAGTGCTTTCTGTCTAAATTAAGTATCCAACACTCTTCTGAAGCTGTCAAAGCTAAATCTTCAACAATTCCAGACATTGGGACACGCTGCATTTTGTGCATGATTTTGCCCAACACGGTCTTCAACAGGAGACCATGAGAAACACCAAGCATAGATAATAAAATTCTGGCTCGGTGAATTCCTATTCTTGTAGACAGGAGGGAATCCAGCACTGAGTTAGCCTGCACCTCCAGGGACTGGAGACGCTGGACTAAAAAAACTCTTTTGAGGCAGCTGGAACCTCCCACCAATCTTCAAGATGGCCGAACAATGACAACTGTGAAACAACACTAAGGGGAGAAAACCACATTTGTCTTGTTCATCCTTCTCCTTTGCCTTTTCCACCCCTACCTGATAGGCCTGACACCTTCAGCATGCTTTGCGCTTCACTGCTGGGAAAACAGTAGTGAGCATTATCTACTTAGCCAAGAGATTTGAACCGCCATATATCTTTGCAAGTTCCCATCCACAGGTCTCCTTGGTAAGGCTTCCTCTGCTGTATTATACTTCCTCTTTGTACTGGAGAGACTTTCCTGGCCCAACATACCCATCTTTCAGCTTCACTGGAGTGGAGCTGCCGGGGCCCCAGAGCAGTGGTAGTGGACATTCAGCCACTTGCCGTCACGGCGGTGCCAAACACGGGTTTCTTCCGACTGCGTGGTACGGGGTCGGCCTTGACCATCGATATACTGTGTCAAGCGGATGTAGGCAATGCAGGCTGCGTCATCACCAATAACGTGAACGTGGGGGTTCAGGATGGTGGTGTGGATTGGCTTGCTGTTGTTCTTGGACAATACTGCGGAGACATGTGAAACAATGAGCATTCCCCCTAACCTCGCAAAGAGAAACAGGTTTATTTCGTTCATTACTTTGGTCACTTCCCCCAATAGATCACATGTCTTTTGCCTTCCTTTCCATCCCAGTCAGACCATAATGAAGCAGTCCGACCAACTGCCCCACAAAAATCCTTCCTTTTCCTAATTGCTTCTATGCTCCAGTCCCTCCAATAATTTTCTTAAAATGAATTAATCTCAGGCTCCTGGAGAACCAGGTTACTTTTAACACCAGGAAAAGTTGACTGCTAAGGAGAAATAAAACAAACATACACAACATGCAGAGAAAGGAGCCATCATTTTTCTCTGCCTGCCTCTGGGGAGCCTTCAGAGATTCTAACAGTCAGAGCCTGCTTATAAGTGGCTATCTTTCAAGTGTTGGTTATAGCACGGAGGAAAGGACCTGAATCTTGCTTGATACTATTATTATTTATTCATGTATTCCCTGCCTTTCTAAAGAAGTAGACAAGGTGGAGTTCACATTTGTGTCCTGCTATGACCCCCTCCCCTTTTCTTCTGCACATTGATGCTTATTTGCAGGGAATTTCTGTCACCCCATACCTCTAATAATTTATTCATCTATATTCGAGCAAGGGTGGAAACCAAGAGTATCTTCAAAACCACATGGTTGATAAATCAGATGGTTGTGAAATCACTGCTGAAGAAACCCTTTTTTTGGAACCTGAGGATTTTAACAACTAATTGGCCAGTCACAAATATCCACTTCTGGAGCTGCTATGACTCTTCAGACACTACTGAATTATACCAATTATCAGGATTCATTTCAATCTAGTTTCAGGTGTGCCTTCAGCACAGAAATTAATTGCCTTGGTGTCCCAAATGGATGGCCCATATAAGGAGAAGCTCTGTTTGTTCTTCTAGATTTTTCTGCAGCTTTCAATACCGTCAATCATGGTATCCTTATGGACAGGCTCTCAGGGTTGTATTTTGAGGCAACTGATACAAAAAATCCAATTAAAAGAAAAACTAAGAGGAGAATTCTGGAGTGCAAATTTCCAGGATAATACACTTACAGTAAGCTCCCCACTGCCAATCTAAGTCCAGAGATGGTCTTAAAACTGCAGTTCTTTCCTACTTGAGCAAGCAGGGTCAAGGGTAATTTTGGTGTTGCCAGTTATCTACCACTCACAGTTCTCAAAGTAAAACTTGTGGAAATCCATTCCCTCCACGAGATTCCCCAGTGCTTCAGGTTCAAATGAGGTTAATCCAGGGTCACAGATCTTCCTGCAAGAAACAAAGTACAAAGGATCTCATTGGTATCTGAACCTACAGCCTGTGTCAATATAGACTGTTTGCACCATGCAGTTTTGATTCAGAGGGCTCCCCAACCAGGAACAGAAAGTCGAGCTTCCTTAAGTATTATAACCTATTTTCCTAAGCCCTAAGCAATCTGAGGCTTCAAGGCTAGGCACTTGCTGCTGCTGCAAACTTCTCATGAAGTGGGAAGCAGATCTTAAGGGAATGGAAGCAGTCTTCACATCTTAGGGTGAAAACACTGATTTTCAACCCATTCTCTAAAAGTTAAAAGTGCTTTTACTCTTCTCCCACACACGTGCCCAATCATATTCATTATCATTCCCACAGTTTACAGTCAAGTGCTCTAGGATTGAACCGCAGACATTTTGCATTCCCTCCCAGCCAGCAGCTTTAAATTATTATTTACTTTCAAATTAATCAACTATCTTTTCAGAGAAGAATCTCTGTCTAAGGGATGCAGAACTTAACAGCTAATAAAAAATTACTAGGTATGCTTTGTGTTGATGGGATGTTGCTGAAAGGTGGTTTCATTCTGACCACACTTCTTGTAAACTTTTTTGAGCTTTTGACTTGTCCTAGCTCCTACCCTCTCGTGAAATGGATCAAACTGGGAGGAATCAAATCATGCCTTTCAGAAGAGAACACTCATCTCCTCCTGAACAGTTTGATGGAACACAGCTGGAATTCATATCTATACATGCCTTTGTTCCTTATTAACTTCATATAGGATGCTGGCTTTCCCCTACTTTATGACAGCCCTTTTAGCTTCCTAGAGAATGTGCCGCCAGGAAGAGTTTGCAATGCATTATGGGGGGAAAGAACACTAATCACTGACTTTAAGTTCATATGTTGGGAAAATAAGCTTGCTTGCTTGTGTTTATGTATGTGCATTCTTGCACACACTCCTCTATGCAACAGAGGGTGCTTATTAGTATTCACCTCTGCATTTCTACTAAAGTAGCTGCATTTATTCATGTAAATCAGGGAATCTTTGGCCCTCCAGATGTTGTTGGGATCCCAGCTCCCATCAATATCAGCCAGCATGGTCAATAGACAAGGAAAACAGAAACTGGAGTCAACATCTAAGAGGCCACACATTCCGCACTCCCAATGTAAATGCAGATTCAGGTTCATAGACAGCTCTGTCCATACTTCCTTTCCTGCCTAGTTAGAACTCTTTAATTTTAAGTTGTCACCTTAAGGTAAAGGTCCAGTCGTGGCCGACTCTGGGGTTGCGGCGCTCATCTCGCTTTATTGGCCGAGGGAGCCGGCGTACAGCTTCCGGGTCATGTGGTCAGCATGACTAAGCCGCTTCTGGCGAACCAGAGCAGTGCACGGAAACGCCGTTTACCTTCCCGCCGGAATGGTACCTATTTATCTACTTGAACTTTGACGTGCTTTCGAACTGCTAGGTTGGCAGGAGCAGGGACTGAGCAATAGGAGCTCACCCCGTCGCGGGGATTCGAACCGTCGACCTTCTGATCAGCAAGTCCTAGGCTCTGTGGTTTAACCCACAGCGCCACCTGTGTCCCTAAGTTGTCACTTTAGAGAACATTTAAAACTGCCCATACAGCAGCAAATACACAAGCACACTTGCCATATTTACATCCTACTTTGTTCATGTGGTAAGATTCCATATAACCAAGCTATCAAACACCAGAAACATCTTAAGTTGAGACTAAGGCCTAGTTTTCACTTGGGTGGTAAACCTGCATGTGGGCTGCATCGACTGTAGCTGAGGGTTCACATGACAGAATACAGAAAAGTAGAATACCACAGAGGTCAGGCGAATAACTTTCTCTCCAGCATACTAGTTTTCTGCTCGCACAGATTTGTTTGTATGAAGGAGTAGGCCATTATGTGAGTCCCCCCCCCGCATTGTGAAGTGGTACAGCCCAGCAGAAATTGACTTAGCCTGACAGCAATTGCTTCATGTTATTCCTGGAGTCACACCAACAAGTGTGATCCTCATTGCCTCTATCAAACCACAGCAACTGGAAAGACTTCTTATTGCCCTCCCCCATAAGCAACACAGGTACTGGGATGATTGATAAACACTTGACTATTGAAATTCATTTATTTTTAATATGACTTAATTAATAAATATAATGGACCAAAACTGTACGTGTATCAGACTACTTATATTTACCGTATTTTTTGCTCTATAAGACACACTTTTTTCCTCCTAAAAAGTAAGGGGAAATGTGTGTGCGTCTTGTGGAGCGAATGCAGGCTGCGCAGCTATCGCTGAAGCAAGCAGAGTAAGAGCAAGAGCTGCGCAGTGCCTCTTGTTCTGCTGGCTTCCCAGCGAAGCAGGAGGAGGAACGGAAGGGAGCCCTTATGGAGCCCCTTCCGTCTCTCATCCCGCTTCGCTGGGAAGCCAGCAGAGCAAGAGCCGCTGCACAGCTATCGCTCTTGCTCTGCTGGTCTCAGCGATGGCTGCGCAGCTTGCTCTGGCTTTTCAGGGAGGTGGGAGAAGGGATGGAGGGCAGCCCGCCAGTCCCTTCTCTCACCTCCTGGAAAAGCCAGCAAGAGCCACTCTAAAGAGCTGCACCGAGCAAGCCTGTCTACGGCTCTTGCTGGCTTTTCTTGTTTTCCTCCTCTAAAAACTAGGTGTGTCTTATGGTCAGGTGTGTCTTATAGAGCGAAAAATACGGCAAGTTTTTGCTATTTTCTACTCCCCTTCTCCACCTCACCACCCCATGGTTATGTCTTCTTTGACCCAAATTATCTGGCTTCGAATGGCCAATTGAACAGCAGGCCCCCGCCCTGTGTTTCTCCACTTACGTGTATGCCTCGAAGTCTCCGTTGTTGATTGCCTCAATCAGCTGCTCCGTTATCTTTATGATCTCTTGTTTACGCACTGGAGAAGGGAATAAAAAATAGAGGCAGCTTTACGGCACATGGGAGTTGGGACAAAACATATGGCAAGCAAGTGCTCCCTTCCGGAGATTCAACAGAGCAGTGTTCGCAGCGGTGGTTGCTCTCTTGAATTCCAGAACAGCAGTAATGACAGCTACATATTGGAAGGAATGGAGTCTGGAAGATGGAAGGAATGCAGGAAGAAGGGAGAAGGCGGCAGTTCGAACAGCAGCACTGCTACACCAAGAAAAGGCTCGGCTCTAACAATCTGAGCAGGATTTATGTGGAGAGCACCAAGGATCACATTTCTATTACACTGTTTCTAAGGTGGAAAGACCCACTGCACCATCCAAATCTGGGGTGTAGATATGAAGAGAGAGGGGTCTACTGCAAGCATGATGATCCTGACCTCAATCATGGTTACAGCAATGGCAGCAGGGCCAGGAGCTCAGGTGCTCCCTCTGCCTCTTGAGCAACTTTCCTCTCAATTTTCCGTCCCTTATTGGGTGCCCACTGTCACAAAGGGTACTTAATGCAAAACATGGCTCCCTCAGAAACCTAGGAGTGGAACCATGCTTTGAAGTGGGTGTGCAAACCATCGTTTCCAATGAACCTGGTCTGCGTTCACTGTAATTTGCACTGGCACATACAGAGAATACCAAGCCATTGCTAAAAGATGCGAAGGAAAGAATGCCTGCACTGGAGGTTTACAAACTGCATTATGTTTGCACTGTGATGGGATGCTGGATGCTATGATCCTATACACGACTGTGGCCTGATGGGAAGTCTTGCTCTTAAGCTTCGCTCCTGCACATAATGCTGCACAAACCGTTCTAAGACATTCACTCACCACCTCAGAATGTTCAATTCACATTGAGTTCAGGAAAACATTGTACTTTGACCCATTCTTAATGCATAGTTGATCACATCTACGGAACGTGATCACTATGCTCTTTTAAGTTTCCTATATCAATCATTAGTAATTGTTTTAAGTCTTATTATATTAATCATTGGTTATAATTTAATTAGGAGGTCTTCATGCCTGTCTAGTTCTGTGCACCCTTTCCCAGTCTTTAATCTATTGGTGATTAATGCAACCTTTGCTTTGTACTTGTGTTAACCAATCGGCAATAAGCACATATGTGGCAATGCTGTAATATTCAATAAAAGAGGCTCCTTGAGACTTGCTCAGGAGATGCCTCCCAGATGACACTCGCTACCTGTCTGTCGTTATTTCAACCCAACAGCACTGGGCCACAGAAGTCCCTCACTTCTTTGAACTGTGGGCATCAGTTCCACAGATCCCCAAAGAGATGAACAAAAGGATGACACATTGACAGGTCTACAGAAACTGCCTATAAATGCCTGTTTGATGGCTCAAGCCATCCTTTGCCAACCTAGTGCCCTAGTGACCAAGACTCCCACCAGCACAGGATCCAAAACAGCTCCTGAGAGCCTTCCTGTATCAAGATGTTGTGCCCATGAAAGATTCCTAGCTCTAGTATCACCTTCCTCTTTCACCTGACCATCTCTCATGACACAAACCACCCATCCATCTGTTAGCTTGCTGCCACCTTATTCACATCTGCTCCTACTGAGTAATTATATTGGATTATGCCTTACTGTACCACTATCAAATACTGCTACACACACTATTTGTAGGAATGATTCTGGCATAACGGAACCTATTTTCAGCCATACAATCAGCCACAGCTCCGGTGGTCTCACCAGGAAGTGTGAACCATCAGGTTGAATGCAGACCACCAGCCATGTATTGTAGCTTGCCAGGAATTTTGCACACAACTTTGTGGGTTTTTTTTCAGTCTGCATCATGCACTGACATATGCTGTTTTGTAAGTGGGTGCAATAACATGTTTTTCAATTCAGGTAGGTAGCCGTGTTGGTCTGACACAGTCAAAATAAATAAAATTTAAAAATTGTCCAATAGCACCTTAAGAGACCAACTAAGTTTGTTCTGGGTATAAGCTTTCGTGTGCATGCACACTTCTTCAGATAATGTTTTTCAATGTTTAGGGGGATTTTTTTTTAGGCTCCAAGTCTGAGCTTGTTCCAAAATGGCCATGTGTACAACAGAATGCCCCTGGGATCTGGCTTTCAAATGTACACTGTCTCTGTATATTAATACCTGTATAAGAGATGTTTCCATGGGCATAGTGGTAAGAGTTGCCCAACAAGAGCTGGTGGGAGTAGAGGTGTCCCCAATTTTTAGAGGCACTGTGACACCCCATGGATTTTTGAATCCCAGACAGGCAGCAGTATCTGCTTCTCCTTTAGTCCAATTCAATTAAAACAAAGCTGAGCAAGTTCTAAGAACTGAACCAACTGCAGGCCTTGAATGCATAGAGATATGGTACCTGGATGGAAAAGAACACTGACTTTCTCTGTTATTAGACGTTTCCATGAGTGTGATTGCCTTGGCCCTTGTTTTGGTCAAAAGAGATAGAGCTCAAGACTTAATTTGATACTGTCTATACTTTCACCGAATTCAAAATTCACTCAGTTGTTGCACACATAAATTACAGAAGTGTGACAGCGGAAAAGCTCTTGTTGGAACCATACGGGAACAGGACAAGAGGTAGTTTCTAGGATTCAGGTCTGAGCTGAATCTGTTGGCGCAAGGCACCACACATTGGAAGTCACTGGCTGCTGTTCATAAGAATGTTTCATCTACACAGGTAAGACATATAGTCACTAAGCTTCCCTGGAGTCCTTTGAGGTAAAGGGCAGGGCAGAAACAAATGAATGAATGAATGAATGAATGAATGAATAGCCAATAACAGCAACAAGATCTCTGTAAAGTGGGACAAACCACTTCATACCCCATCTATCAATGTTTTTATTCCCCAGAGCAGAAAGAACAGCTCTATCTACCAGCAAGGCCATCAATGACTTATGAACTTTCTGTATGGATGCTACTGTTGCTAGTCTTAAGTGATTATGACAGGACCTATTTTTTCACATTTACAAGTGAAATGCTGTCCCAACAACCGGGGGAGCATATGGATGTGCTGAGGTGGCCTGTGCATCACATGGAGAGATGCAGTGTACATTTTGAACCTTCAGCTCCTGCTGCCCCAGCTGCACAGATTGCAGCTGGCCAAATCAGAGAGAAGACACCCCTGGAATTACCATAGTGGCATTTTCCATGCAGAAATGGTTCGGAAGCACATGGAAGCCATTCTCAGACCCTCAACATCATACATGCAAGCTGCTGAACCATTTCCCTCCAGTGATGCTTGGATTTCACCTGGAAGCAGCACGCTTGCCTTCCAGTCCTCTATTGTAGTGAATGCTTAGGAATTGCAGCTACATAACAAGAAGTGTTCGATGTTGTATGAATATACAAATCTACTCCACGCCAGGCCCAACCACAGCACTGTCTCCACTGATTGAGAATGGATCTCTAAGGAGTCTTTCCCATCACTGTAGCCAGAAAACTTTTTCAGGGGAGCCATCGGGATTGATGTTTTACATGCAGAATGTTATTATCCACCACCAGGTAATGCCACCTACCCTATCAACATACAGGAATTGAGGCTACAGAACAAGGAGAGCTGGATGATATCAAAATACTGGTATTTCTCTAAACATCCACACAGCAATCTCCAATGCATTAAAACTGTGGAAGTCGATGGAAGGGTGACAGATGGCATATCTATGGTACCAATTCACTTATTCCGAGTTTGGAGCTTTGCTAAGGCTGGAAACTTTAGATGGAGTAAGTTTTTTTGCTTTTCGGTCTGCAGCTGCAGCTTGAGAATTGTGCTTGCTGTTTGGGGCTGATGTTTTCATGTGCCTAACGGAGGTCTGAACTGGGGCTTCTTGCTCCTAGCTAGCCATTTCAGGGGAAAGAAGTAATTCAAAGAGGGGGAGTGAGGGAGAGGAATATATATTTTGGAAAAATGAGAGATAAAGGTTCAGAAAAGGTAGAGAAGTGAGGAGGCTAAGTACTAGGTTGTTGTTTTTTTCTACTCCTGCTACTACAAAGCTAACTTACATGGCGGATTGTTAAGTGCAAATGGAACTACAGGAGTTAGAACAGGCTCCGACTGAGCGCGATCCAACTCCACAGTTTGCCCTGGGCTGTCCCAGGCAAGTAGTTTCTCTTCACAAGATTGTGTAGTGGTAGCTGCAAAACAAATGCAAGCATTAAAACAAAAATAAAAACCAGAAAACAAAATAAGGACTGCATTGAAAACACACACACACACACACACACACACACACACACACACACACCCAAAGGCAGCAATGCCACCAACTTCTGCAATGCAAACCAAGTAGGGCAACTGGATCCCTACCAAGAGATTCAGTCTTTCAAAACAGCAACTAAGAAACACAGTAAGATTTGAGGAAGGAGAAGGTGAAGTGATCTAAACTCCAAATCATAAGAGCAACAGAGAAAGCACAGAAGCAGGGTTCCCTTGCCTCCGCCTGAGCTGGGTTTCTACATGACCCTAACATGCCTCATTGTGGTTCTACTTTACAGGAGGGGGATAAAGGCTTTGCAACGGTTTGGAATGGAAAACGATGTCTCCTTTTGTCAACGAATTTTCGTTCCAACTAGGCAATGCTGAATCAAATCCTCCAAATACCTTCTCACCAAACCTATAGGTTTTGGAAGAGGGTATTGTCTGGAGAGGAGATAAAGATCATCTCCATATAGGCTTTGAATTACAAATGTAAAAAACAAAAATCATGCTGCTTCGTTAGCTGTTCCCTATCACGATCCTCCCATCCGCCTGCTCTTAATGCCCACGTTCAGCTTCACGCACACATACGGCTCACGGAAACAAAACGACTTAAGACAAAACTTTGCAAGTTGTTATCTCATTACACAAGTTGGCTGTTTTAAAACAGCATGCACCCAGTCCTGGTTTTAGAGTAAAATATGAGCCGAAATGCTACAGCTGAATGGAGTATTTCAACTCTAAAAACCAAGGGGCACTAACAAAGAAGTCTCTGAAGGATAGCAGATGATTTCAGGTGAACAAGAAAAGAGTAGGAAAAAGGGGGCAGGGCTTTCAAATCTGTTTTTTACTAGCTAGGGGCTGAATTTGCTTGTGTTTCCAATTCCCTGCTGAAGTGTGCCTCTTCAATGAGGGAGAACCTGAAGTCAAATTACAAGTGTTTCTCATGCGGTCCCTATGCAGGATCATAACCACAGCTCTGACACATCTCTGCAAAAGTTCATCAAGATGGATAGTGAGGAATCTAGACAGCTATACTATCCCCGAGTTGCTGCTGGACAGAGAAAATATATCAGAAATGGATTCTTGAGTTCTGATTTTTCTGTGTGTGCAAGTGATGTGCATGGGTTCACACAACTGCAGTTTAAGTCTTCTGATTTTAGTTGCTATACCAATTATTTCCTTCCACACCGGTGGGCAATCCTTCATAGAAGGTTTCGTGCTGTGTGCTGTGGTCCCTTGCCACCCATTTCCCATGAATAGACACTTGTGAAGATGGAGCGCTGTGTTTGTTTGCTCCATGTGCAAAAGCTGGAAGAACCAAGCCAATCAGGGCTTCCTGTTTACATCTGCAATCACCACTTGTGGCATGAAACATCTTATCTCATGCTTATCCCTGCACCAATGTTGGAAAAGGATATCGTGTTCATAAGAGCTGTAACCTAACAAACTTTTTGGCCAGCGAGGACTTCGGTTTACTGCATATTTCTGAACACTGGTGCAGAATTAAACCTCTGCCCTACAATGGCTGATTAACATTCTACAGCCTTTTAAATGTGTCTGCGGGAAGGTGGGGTTTTCGTTTTGCTGTTTTGTTTTAAATTATTCACTTGTTTTTATCCCGTATTTTATTCTGTGAACCACCATGAGATCTTACGATGAAGGGCGGTACATAAATCTAATAAATAAGATAATAAGATACATATATACCCCCAAACAAAGTGTCATGCCCAAGAATACACATCAACAAGCACTTTTTTTAATGATCGCAAAGGAAGCATATGGTATCTGGCTAAGGAAAAGAGGATATGAAATTAGCTAGATCATGGGTTTCGTTTTATTGTGGCAGGGGGAGGGAAAGGAGTTTCTCTGGAAAGTGTTACATGAGCAGAAATGGTTCCAGGCTGGGGTGGGGGGGAAGAGATGAATCAGATTTAAAATATGAAGTGTTGGAAATGAGAGTCAATATTCTGGAAGAATATTGCGGAAGCTGAGGAAGACAGAGAAATGGGAGAAGAGAGAGTCACAGTAGGGACAGGAATGCTGTGGAGGACTGTAAACCCTGGACTTACTGGCTGAATAACAGAGAGAAAGCTGGGACTGCATGGACTCAGTCTGGGTTTTGCTCTCACAGTGACTCCGTCCTTCGAGCACTGAGCTGCCATCCCCGATGGAGAGAGGGGGCGCTTGCATGGCAAAGGATGCAAAACACACACACACAAAACATACACACACAAATAACAAAACAAAATAATAAAAAAACAATGTACATTCAGTTAAAAAAAAAAGATAATGGAACAGGACAAAACAAGTACAACACTCATTACAAAAAAATATTGCCGGTGAATCCTGCCAAGACATGACGTTATCAGGTATCGTGCACAACTAAGGGCAGAGCTGGCTGTTTCTCCCTACACCTGTTCATATAGCTAACACTGAAGCTGCCAACTGCGTGAGTCTGTTTACGATTTTTTTCCATGTTTACCTGCACGAATCCACTATCCACCACAAAGCTCATCTATAAACTACACTCACGTAGCAACGGCGGATAAGTGGCTCAGCTCTGGCAGAAGAGTGGATTGTGAAAAGGCACTCTGGCAAAGAGCAGCTCATCATGGGGAAAGCAGATGCGTGAGAGAATGGGAAAGAAATGACAACGGTGGAGTAATTATCCTTTCAAGGGACTAGACGGCGAAATCAGAGCTTGGTTCATTCAATGGAGCATACGGTGGCTTCTCTTGAAAGGAATTTATCAAAAGCTCCCACATGCAATTTCTCTTACAACCCATACCTTTGCTTTAGCTTTGCATACGCACTTCAGAATTACAAGATGCTCTTAAGAGGGCACTTCCTATACTGATGTTTACAATATACTGGCACATATGGGATTTGAAACCGATATGCTAGGTTAGGCCATTTGCCCATGTAGCCCAGTACTGTTCGACTCTGACTGGCAACAGCTCTCTAAAGACCCCGGTGCTCATGCCAAGGACTGATCCTAGGACTTGGTGTGCAGAAAGTATGTATTCTATAACTGAGCTATGGGGCTCTCACTTCAGAGCACATACAGGTGCTCTTTTTACCACCACACCACTCCTTATTAAAGCATGCACATCTGAGTATTATTTTTGCCTACAGGCAAAAACAGCTAATGCTCTTGACAAAAAATATTCTGTGTTATGAGCTCTCTTAGGAGCCCATTTCCTTGAGTAGAGTGTGGATACTCTCACGTACCAGGTCTGTGACCAGTTTCTGTGCCACTAGGCTAAGTTTTGTTGGTATTCCAACAAAGGAGCGGGAAGTAGCACATACTTGTTATCGTGGTCCATTCATAGATGCTGGCCATCCACATCTCTTTGTTTCCCTCTGGCACTTTTCAGGTGGCTAGATTTAGGTTAGGCTCCCCCAGGTTGCTAACACTACACTCAGGGAAGCAGGTCCAATTAATGGCTGAGGGCTGATAGATCAGTCTTACGAACTAGCCAAGGCAAGGGGACATTTCACAACGGCGTTCTCAAATGTATCTGTGCATGTAGAAACCTCAAATCCTTTTCTGGATCTGTCAGCCCCCATCCCTTCTTTATTTTACTGTGTGACTTGCTCACACATATGGGCGAATGAAAGTGGGCTGATCCTTGATGAGGCATGGCCTCCTGCGTGGAAAGGTTTTTTGCTGAGTATTAAAGAGTCATTCTGGAATGCACTGAGGGTTTGGAACAGCTTAACCAATCTGGCAGTGCCCCCCATCCCAAGTGCTCTTTGATGTCAATGTTACATCGATGGCTGCTGCTACGATGCAGTCTTGTGGCGCTGCTGACCTAAATTATGAGACTCATTCATATGGTCTGTTGACCTATAATAGACTATATGGGTCAAGATCTAAGTACGGTAAAGCTAAAGGACCTCTGGACAGTTAAGCCCAGTCAAAGGTAACTATGGGGTTGTGGCACTGGTCTTGGTTTTCAGGCTGAGGGAGCTGGCGTTTGTCTGCAGACAGCTTTCTGGGTCATGTGGCTAGCAGGACTAAACCGCTTCTGGCGCAACGGGAAACCGTGACGGAAACCAGAGTGCACGGAAATGCCGTTTACCTTCCAGCCACAGTGGTACCTATTTATCTACTTGCACTGGCATGCTTTCGAACTGCTAGGTTGGCAGAAGCTGGGACAGAGCAACGGGAGCTCACCTCATCACATGGATTCCAGATCTAGGTGTACTGGTAGAGGCAGAGTTATGTAAGAACTATAAATTGGGGTAAATCCTTTGAGAAAGCCCTACTGACCAGCAAATAACTTCTGGCTGCTCAGCTTAAGCCTTCATTCAGGTTAGGAGGGATATGCCATCACAGCACAGTCTTCCCCGACCTCAAGTCTGCTGCTTAACTATAACCCCCAGGATCACAATCACTGGCCATGCTGGCAGGGACTGATGGGAGACTTACTAAATATGCCAGTTGTCCAACGTCTGGGGACTGAAGGTTGGGGAAGGCTGTTGTATTGTGGCCCCCTAATTCTGAGTCTTACTCCTGCACAGCTGCTAGGTGAGGCAGGCAGGCAGGCATGAATACAAGACGTTCTCCCAGGCAAGTATCTCTCACAGAGAGAATGCAAAGAGCATCCTCCCTCCAAACCAAATGGTGAGCCACCTGTGATCGGGCCCAATTTCACACAAGTGTTCTGATGAGCTGAAGAGAATGCAAGTTGGTTCCTTACGTATTTTGGGCCGGTGGGACTATGAATAGCTCCTTGCACTTGCGCAAGGAGTGGTGATATAGCAGTCCGCATCCCCAAACTTCCAGGATTAGGTGAAATCTCAAAAGCTTTTAAGAAGGCAGAGAATCGCACATGCCTTCCTTAGACAACAGGAAGTCCTTCAGATAGCAAAATCCTTATAGCAGCCAGCCTACAGCCTCACTACACTTACTCCTCCAACTACAACTAGGGGAGGGGAACACAGATCAGTTGCATCAACAGGTAAGGAGCCTGTCATGGAAAACTGCTCTGTCTCTGCCAGTGGGTCTGGGCGTTCTTGCCCGCCTGCAGCCAAGGAACCTACCCTTCAGGTCTTCATCTTCAGTGGTAGTATTACAGCTCTCCGTGGAACCCTGCAAGAAAGAAGATTGGTAGATGGAAGTATTGAAACATGCACGGCGGGGAGAGATTTCTATATAAATGGGAAACCTATCAAAGAAATGGAATTTAAAGGAGAAATGGGGAAACACGCACATCCCTTGGTTCGCAGGGCAACAAATCAGCGCTGTTCTACGTAACAAACCTTCTGCCACGTGTGATCTTTCCAAGTTTGAAAATTAAATTCTTATTTCTCCACACTATTCAAAAGGTATAATTTCAAATATTTATAATTTTTTTTGCTCAGATATGAACCCGGACAACCAAGAAGGTATAAGAATGGCCTGCAACACAGATTTGGAATGGGACATAAAGGAAGATACTTGGTTAGTAATATTTGCGGGGGGGGACGATGATGAAGACTCCTTTTCATAATATAAAGAAGTGTCATTAAAGTATAGGGCTCAAGTAGTACATGACTCCTGGAAGACTCATGATTATAAATGCATCTGGAAACCCAAGGTGCTAGAGGGGATGTTCAGAAAAATGGGTCATGCCTTCAATTTATGGTAGTTTTTGGGCACCTGCTATAAACATTCCTGTTTAGATAAGCCTACCCAGATGCTTAAGACAGTTGGGGTAATTTTGATCTGTTTTAGTATGTTAACTTTTGTATGTTTTAAAGCAGGGTTGCATTTTTTTCTTGATTTTACTGCTTTATCTTTTGTAAACCGCTTTGAGGTGTTTTTGTTGTTTTTAAATATTACGAAATAAATCAAATTAGCAAATAAACAAAATGTTTCCAAGACTGATGGAAGGCACTGTTGATGATTCTTTAAAGGGCTTAAATAATAAACCAGAGTGTCACAGGTCCCTACATTGCAGGGGGTTGGACTAGATGACCCTTAGGGGGTCCCTTCCAATTCTATGATTCTATGAGAGGTGTCTCCTCTCATATGAACCTTCAGATTCTGACCTTTACCAGGGGAAACCCTGCCATAGGTATTTTATTTTTTAAAAGGTAGAATTTAGTGGTGCCTGGGCCAGGGCTTTGAGGTGGCACCACAAAGAGTGAAAGAGGAAGAGGTTCCTGAAATTAAGACGAGGTAGCCAGGAACAAGGGCAGCAAAATGCTGCGACTACGTATTGTGAAAGCCATAGAGGTATAACGCAAACCACAACTTGATGGTGAATCGAGTTCCCCAGCTCTCTCCAGAATTTGTAGCAAAAGCTTGTGCATACCCTCAAACCCACACACCCCACATTAGTTGCCAGTGGTAAGGGAGAGGGAAACAAAGAATGCAAAGTTCTCGGGGCGCAAGGTAAGTTTTCCTATGCATTAACAGAAACTGGGAGAGATATCGGTTATGAGACTGCTTGTCTGGATGCTTTCTCTTAGACTCGGTTTTGGGGGACAGTGAAAAGGGTGCTTGGGACTAACGCAAGTCCTTTGTGATCTGTCACTTACCTTTATGCCATCATTAGCATTGTGCACAACAGTAGTTTGTGGTTCCTAATTGAAAGAGGACAGAAATACAAGTATCAGATGTCAGCTCCAAAACTTTTCTCCCTCCGTGTAGTGCCTGTTGGGAGAGCAAAGTGACAAGACCAAAGCACAAACACCTCTATCCTAAAACGGTGTAAGTACATCCCATCCCATCCACCTTAAAGGGCCACTCAAGAGTTTTGGAAGAGAAATATCCAATTGTAATAGATAAACTTACAAGGAGACAAAGCCCTACAGGCCTCTCTATATCCCAATTTTGTTTGTGAACTTTCTTCGGCCTTGAAGATTTCCAGCAGTGCTCAAGAATTAGTGACCCACGGAGGGTACTGATTATTTATTACTTTTAAAAGCCAACATTAACATTTCACCCAGATCAGAGAGGAGAAGCAGGGCTTTGTCTCCACGTTTCCCCCACAAATGTCTCTGGAAGGACATTCACAATTTCCCCACAAAAATGGCAGCCAAAGCTCCACAGCAAAGAACTGCTCGAGTAGGTAAGTTGCAAAGTCCCACAATTGTTTGAACTGACGTTTCCAAAATGAGACGTTTTCAACAAAAAGAGGAGGGGAGAAGCTGAGCGTCACAAGAGCAGCATTAAAAAAGCCAACGCATAGTGAGGTACAGTGAGTAAAGGACAGGGTTAAAAATTATGAAGCAACCCAAGGGGGAGGGGGAACCTCTCCGAAGCATTACACGGAGTAGAGAGCAACTATCCAGTCTCTTAAGACTCCTAACTTGCAGCCATTCCTGTATTCTTTTTGAGAAACTTGCCCAGTTCTGTTCTATGACAGTATCACAATGCCCACAATGTTCATCCATTTCTGTGGCCCACAGCCTACTTCCAAGTCTTTAAAAGAAGGGCCAGAGCGGGCATTGGTTGAGCTGTCAAAAACACAGGAATGTGTGGCCCCGCTGCAAGCGTGTTAATCGGGAAGAGTGAAAAACCCGGTGCAAGTAAGACAAGGGCAAAGGTTTCCAATTCCTTCATTCTTTGGAGACTGGATGTCGTTAACCACTCCATCATGGCCTCCTTGAGGTCAAATTATATCAGGACAAGCTGCAGGCCTCACACACAAGACACCACAGCGCTTCTGCACCTCTCACTTGCAAGGGAGCTTGGGATAAGAGCCGGGGGCAAGAGATTGCAGACAGAATTAAGCAGAAACACGGAGCAGCAACAGGCAGCATTCTGGGCAAGGGTAAGAACCAAAAGTAAAAACCAAAGAAGGGCAGATAAACGGTTGGGAAAGATACCATGGACATCTGCACTGGGGCTGATTCTTTTGCTGGGCTTACTACACTGGCTTTGTTGTTGGTCTGCGGCTAAGACAGAAAAACAGATGGTTTAGTTTCCCCCCCCACCCTGCTGGGCAACAGTCATAAAAAAACATTACATTGCTATTGCTGCAAACAAGACATTTCAGCTCAGTCCCTTCCCAAAGTCACCTGTGGAGGGGAAAGGAAACAGGAGAAGATGTAGTGGAACAGGTCGTGCCTGGTTTGCCATCTTCCATGGCAAAGATGCACCCAGATACCCACGGAAGATTAAATAGGATTGGGAAAAGAACGAGATGGGTATAGATGGGTTAGTCCAAAAGCAAAGTGGCAAGGAACTTAAGGGAAGATGAGTAGCCTAAATAGGAGTGTTAACTTAGCCAAGGGATGGAGGAGATAAGAGAAGGGAACACATTCAGATGAACTGCAGTATGTTGGATGGAACAACCTGGTGGCTGGTCACATTCAGAAACCTTGTGGCTGGAGCAGAAGGAAGGAAGATATTCATGACTAATCCCTCAGTGGGCCAGAGAAACCAATGTGTTCAACGACCTTCCCAGCATTCCACTTAAGTTTTTGATGTTGGACGTAAGTTGGACTCACGTTCACACAAACCTAGTTCACTAAAATATCCTGACTTTATGTCCTTCCTTCCTTTCCTGCAGTTCTGGATCCTAGCATTAGAAATTGCAAGGGCTGGTTGACTCGTATGCCTCTCTCAAAGAGCGGAAGACTCCCAGCCCAATTATTTCCCAGTGGGAGCAATCCTGCTCGAATTCAGGTAAGCCAGAAGCGTACAGGTTGTGGTCTAGATGCATGTATTTCAAGAAGCCGGCAAACCTGGATGCTTGTTCTCCTTGGCGATGCCCAGCAGAGGCCGACCCAATCCTTTCCTGGCTGCCAAACAGACTGAGAAAGGAGCAGGTAAGATGAACTAGTCGAATGACTATCCTACTAGGGGAGTCACTGTCAAGCTGAAACTTATTTAGTCTGTAATATCCACAGCGAAGTCATTTGGAAAGCTGAGAGGAGACCACTGGAAGTTGTGTATTTTCTAGTTCACAATGCATCGCACTGGCCCAGAGCATAGTCTGAAGGTACATGATGCAATTCTGCCGCCGAAACTAAAAGCAAATCTGGTCCTGGTTGGGAGATTGCCTAGGAAGCATATGAAAGCCACTCTGAGCTCTTTAGAAAAAGTGTAATAAATACATGATAAAATAATGGGAGAGGCAGATACCCTTTGGCAAAACGGAGCTATACTGACACAGAAATATCTTATTAACCTGCTCTATCAAGCACCTTTGCCACAATAGCACCATGGTTGCTCCACTATTATGCATTTCAACTGGTACCAAGCCCCCCCCCCCCACTTGTAGTAGTTCTATATGCACTAACACATCAATTTGCAATATGAGTTAGGAAAACCACAGTGTTTCATGGTGGCCAACCATGCAATTTTCAGATATTCAGAAGAAGTGTCAAGGATCAGGATAGCAGATACGTCTATAGGTAGAGGTCAACAGAAAATTACACAAAGAAAGTTGGGGAGATTTTCGTAACCTGGGATAACCCACAACTCATTTATTTACTTGACAGGGATTGGCCGACACAGTGTGCCCTCTTCAAATATAAACTCCAAGGCATTGGAGATGCCTCTACATCATACAATGCCACTTTGCTGTGTGTGAGAGAGAGGAAATCAAGCAACCATGTCGGAGAGTACCCCACCAAGATGAGGACAGGGTGGTGAAAGACCCTTCCAATTAATTGGCCCTGCCAACATGGTTCATTGAGCCCCCCTCTCTTACACACACACTCTCACACTGCACCAGTGTGGCACTGCATCATGGGAATGTGGCTCTAACACCACCAAGTGCAAGTGATGAGTTGGGTAGGTGCAACAAGTACAAGCTGAACTCAAACCTTGTAAATAACCCCACACAAATCTCAGTTTCATGGAGAGGCGTTGCAACCAACCCTAAGCATGTTCCGACTTTAACCACACCCACTCTGTAGCATGTCTAAGCAGAACCGACATGCAAGCCTTTGAAGCTGTGCTTTCCAGAATTCTGCTCTGTTAGAATTATGCCCAGGACACACTAACCAGCAGACTTCCTTAACCTACGTATCGAAACTGTTCGCTATGCTATGTGGGCTAGAGGTTTTCAAGTTCTAAAAGGTCCATGAGATCTATGAATCCCTCCCTAGGGAGGTCAAGAGATGCCTCCACGTTGGCAGGGGAGATGATATCCCTGTCCCAGATCCCCTCGTGGCTGCAACCCTACACGGGGAAACAGTTCTGCTTTGCTTAATCCAGTTCTCGATTTCTCCCCCATAACCCATGATAAAAAGATGAAGACATAGCAAGTGTAAAACTGGGTTTCAAAACAGGTTCGTTTACACCAGCTAGGCCCTTCAAGATGGAAATTAAAAACAGAAAGTAACACATGTGTTTCTGTACCTTCCACCACATGGGACAATGTGCACATCACAGCAGATATAACGGTTACAAATAAAACCAGTAGCAAACGTTCTTGCTGCCTCGTTACTTTTCATAAAAACACAAGTCTTCGCGAATGAAAACTTGATTCTCACACTTAGGATCCTGCTGGTTTTCTTCCTTGCTATGCTGCAAGCACCTCTCTCACTCTCTTTTCTTTAAGAATTCTGGTATTTAACACGGGATAGGTCCCAAATGAAGATTTTAAAAATAAATAAATAAGTAAATAAATCTATTAATTGGCGGGGGACCCACTCTGCTCCTATTGAAGATTATTTTTAATACTTTAAAACAGGAGTGGAGAACCTAAGGTCCTGTGAGGCAGTGAGGCTTCTCTGGACTCTCTCCAGGGCAAACCCCTCATCCACTGCACTCTGTGCCCTCTGGGTTGAGGGATGCATTTATTATGGGGGTTCAGAAGCCTTTGACATCTGACTGACTGACTGGAACACAGCCTACTCTACAAAAAGGTAATACACCCATCCGTTGCTTCCACTACTTGTTGCTTCTGGTTCCACCTGAAAAGGAATACAGCTCCCAAGCTGGAAAGCCCAACCCTGTTTTATAATGAAGAACTGCACCCCAACAAAGTAAACCCAAAATCTCATTAAGCAATGGTGTAGCCAAGAAAAGCACTCACCATATGCATCTTGTGGTGTCTTTGCCACATCTTTGACTCTCACAAAGGGATGCAGAAGGGAACGTCTCCTGAGCTACCTAACATTGCAACTTTACGTATGTTTACTTGAAAGTAAGCTCCGCTGTGTTCAGTGAGGCTTACTCCCAGGTTAGTGTGCATAGGATTGTACTGAATGCATTGGAAATCAGTAGCAGCAGTATTCCAAATCAGAGAGTGAGGACAGGTCAAATACATACACATAGGTTACATGGAGAATTCACAAGAGAAAGTGGACCTTCACATTAAACCTGCTATTAACAGGCATGGGAGAGGGCAACTAGTTGTCTGCCTTGACAGCAACTAGCATACACAGTTGAAATAGTGGCAGGCAGGCAAAGAGTTCGTTCATATGCTGATTTACCATCTTCCCAATGCAGCAACTGGAAACACAGAAGCTGGGCACTGCTGATAATGAGCAAGACGGAAGAGAGTGGTTTCCTATAGAGAACATGACCTTGAGAGCGTTTAGCCCACACATGGAGGGAAACTGTGGTCCAGTTATCATGATATACATAATTTTAATTTTGCTGTTACAGAGGGCAGGGGCCACTAGGAACAATGTCCACCTCCTGTTCTTGTGTCATCTGAAGTACTAACTAAGGGGTTCAGGAGGTATAAGCGAGAAGACAACATCCCAAGCTGTCACCTTGCATCAAGGCCATGTGTTCCTATGGTGTACTTGCATTGATGCTTTACCATGAACTTCTCCAGCTGAGCACTCAATGGCAACGTGGCCAGCTCTGCTGCTGGTACTTTATAGTAGTAGCATGCAAAAAACCTGCTGATGAAGAGACCACCTGGATTCTTCTGCTGTGTCAGATGCCTAGGCCATCACCAGATATCCCACCTTGATTAAGAATAGGCTAAGTACTGTCCAGGCTAATGAGGGGACTGGGAGCAAGTGCCTGTGTCTTGTTTTGGAATGATAACAAAACCCTTAGGCTAAATGGTGAGGATCTCCCTGCCAAATGTAGAAAGCCTCACTCGGCAGAAAGTTAACATTGAGGCCAATCACTAGTCTACTGATTCCAATGAGTGTTACTCTAGCTGGTAATCTCTGTTGAGGGGGCAGCATGGAGCAGCACCCTCTTGTGTACCTTGGAAAATAGCTAGGAGCATTCTGCTAGGTAGGTTGTGATGCTGTTTCTTCCGTGTCCTGGAATTGGGGTGGGGGTGGTAAGGTTGGGATGAGCACTCATCAGTGTTGGTGCTAACCTTTAAAGTCCTAAACGGCCTCGGCTCAGTATACCTGAAGGAGTGTCTCCACCTGCATCGCTCAGCCCGGACACTGAGGTCCTCCTCCAAGGGTCTTCTGCTGGTTCCCTCACTGCAAGAAGCAAAGTTACAGGGAACCAGGCAGAGGGCCTTCTCAGTAGTAGCGCCCGCCCTGTGGAACGCCCTCCCATCAGATGTCAAGGAAATAAACAAGTATCTGACTTTTAGAAGACATCTGAAGGCAGCCCTGTTTAGGGAAGTTTTTAATGTTTGATGCTTTATTATGTTTTATATATTCTGTAAGCCACCCAGAGTGGCTGGGGAAACCCAGTCAGATGGGCGGAGTATAAATAATAAAATCATCATCATCATCATCATCATCATCATCATCATCATCATGGCACATTCAGCAGGTACTACAATGCGACAGACTATAACACTGCCCTCTGTCTGCCTCATGGTTGCTCTTGCTCTGTGTAATATGTTGCTCTGAGTTATATGCAGCTTTGGTCCTGAAGGCAAAATCTTGGCTGGAAGTGTAGCGGCAATACTTAAAATCTCCCACCCTCCTTGTAAGCTGACTTTCATTTACAGGGAAGTGAGAAAGAGGAGACTCTGATGGGGGGGTGGCGGGGGACGACGACCCCAAAATTAAAACCTGAGGAGGTGAGCACTGCAAGAGCTTTACCTAGACTCTGTTTCTTGTCTATAAATGGAGCTGTTGAGAGTGCAGGAAGTCTTCTCCCCTGAAGGAAGTCTAAAGCTTTGGCTCAGCCACTACCCTTCCCAAAGGATGCCCAAAGCAATCCCTAAGGAAAGCTAGGAGAGGGATGCTGATGTCACCAGAATTTTGCTTGAAGGAAGCGAGAGCTTCAAATTACGAGCGACATAGAACGAGACTTACTTCTTTTGACATTTGGTTGCATTATATATCCAACACATCCTGGGGAATATACACATTCATTATGAAGGGGGAAATGAATGGGAACAGTTGTCAGATATGTGATTAATGCCAACTCATTTTGGCATTAATGCCAACCATATACTTTTGGAATTTTTTTGGTGCGGGAGGAGCACTGAAGGGAGAAGATGGGAAAACAACTGTGTAACAGAAGGGGGTCTTAGGGACAGAATTCTGGGAGGAAACAGGAAGTTAATGACGGGTGTGAGCCACACCATGGTGCTGCGCCCAAACTTTTCACCCAGGACACAAGGAAAAGGCCGTTTGTTCTGCACTGCAGGGCTACTCACCACCAAGGAAGGTAGCGCTAGCGCAGTGCAATGCCGGCTCCTGTTTACATTTCAGCACTTCTGCAATGAAATACCCAAGGTTCCATGCCCGGACGAGAGTGCAGAGACCATGCTCTTCTTGGCTATGCGGACAGCTGATCCAGCTTGGGAGACTGTTTGTCAGTTCACTCAATATCAAAAGCTGAATTTAAGGTGCCCAACTTTCGGAACCAAGTCAAACCCTTACCAAGGGCCTCGTCTACAGCATGATCTTTTCCGTGAGAACATGGACCTTTCGAAGTGCGAGATGTCTCCCCTTCCCACCGGCCCCAGCCCCAGCCCGCCCCTTGCCCAGACATGCTATGTGAAGGGGGTGATGAGCACAAGCTGGACGTGCATGGCATGAGAATGGTGATTGCACAGGGTCACAGGCAGTTTTATGGGAGGTGCTCACCATCAAATGCACGCTGGAGCTTGACTTCCTTTTCTGGACACACCATTGAGAGGAGGAAAAAAGAAGGAAACAAAGAGATGAGAAGAGAAGCAGAGAAAATGTTGGCACTTGTGTGTCAGCACAGACCCTGCTGCCAACCATGCTCCTCCAAGAAAGGATCAAGATGGCACAAACATCTGGGCACATGGAAGGCAGAGATCATCAACCTGGTGACACGGCATTCCAAACTCAGCAAGAGGGTAAAACAAAGAAAGAATGCAGCCAATGTGACATGGGAGAAACGGAAACCGGCGATATGTTCTTCTCAAAATATTCCCAATCTAGCAAAGGATGAGGAAAGTTTTCCCGTAAACCACACACAGTTTCCATCCAAAGAAATCACACTTCTGAACTGCCTATTCAATATGGTAACGAAGGGCAATGGACAACTGGTGTTTCAACCCCTTAGCCTTGGGTCTTTCTGTTCAAAACTGCCCTCATCTGGTCAGGTAGCAAGCATCTATTTCCTCAAACAAATAAAGAATGTTTAATTCGCCTGTACTGGGAAGGTGGCTTACAATGACAATTACAGCTGCAATTCCAAGGTATGCACAAATGCACCCACAGAGCCAGAAAGCATGCTTGGGATCTTCCAGAGAAAGGACCCTGCCCATAGAAATACCGTATTTTTCGCTCTATAAGACACACTTTTTTCCCTCCTAAAAAGTAAAGGGAAATGTGTGTGCATCTTATGGAGCGAATGCAGGCTGCGCAGCTATCCCAGAAGCCAGAACAGCAAGAGGGATCTCTGCTTTCGGTGAGCAGCGATCCCTCTGGCTGTTCTGGCTTCTGGGATTCAGAATATTTTTTTTCTTGTTTTCCTCCTCCAAAAACTAGGTCTGGTGTCTTATGGTCTGGTGTGTCTTATAGAGCGGAAAGTACGGTAGTTTTCAGGATGAGCCAAAGAGACTGACTGAGTACGTAACAACGCCCCACCCTTGTCATCAGAATCAAGGCACATGTCACTCTCTCACAGAGCACAGCCCTGGGAACTTGCACAGAAAAGAAGAAACTAGATCAGAGACACTTCCGCACAGATGCACGATGGGTCAGACAAGAAGATGTCAAGTGTGTGCTCCAACAGGGGCGCAGAGAAAAAGGCACTTAGGCACGCTCAGCAGGAGGTGTCTGTGTGAATGGAAAGAACTAGGTTTCATCGAGTGAGACCAGAGAGTTTACGAGCCCCTTTTCTGCCTAACCCCAACAAGAGAGAAACGTGGCATTTTCTGAAACAATTCGAGAGAAAATAATGAAGCATAAAACAAGCATGGCTGAGAAGGTGCAAGGCACTTCCAAGGACGTTGGCAGGGGAGTAAGATTAAGTACCAGCCTGCAATGATTGATGGGCAAGAGAAGAAGATGAGGAAAGCCAGAGATTGCAGGAAAGAAGCATGATTAGCATTGCACCATGCTTACTGCTTAAGCGATCCACCCAGATTGTGTTTCCTCTTTCCTTTCTGGCAACAATTATTACCCGCATGGGGCATCAGCCACAGTCTTGTTTAGAAATCCTACTCTCAGCCCCTGCTCCCTCCCTCCAGACCAATAAAGAAACTGAGATAATTCCCTTTCCCAGCTGCCTGTTATACAGCCTTCTGGGGGCATGTAGATGTGTTCTGACTCTGCAGAGAAACCCACACAATGCCCACTGAATTGCACATCATATTAATTGTGTTTAAGCAATTACACACGCATTTCAAAAAGCAGGATCGGGGTGTGTGGGGATACAGCCGGATGACTGCTGCTGCTACTAAAAGGTTTACATACACAATCCTATGCATGTCTACTCAGAAGTCCCATTGATTTCCAATGGGGCTTAGTCTGTTTATTTTTTTGCGGTAGATTTTATCATTTTTTGTTGTGGTTTTGCCTTATAGTAACCTATTTGCTACGTAAGAATGGGGAGAGTGGACTTAAGCATCAATTAATTAATTGTTTTGGATGGCCTCAACCCAGGCATTGCACCAAAGCTGGATGGGGCTATAAGCTGTCTGCATTGCAGTCTTGTTCTTAACACAGCTTGTGCCTAAGGATAGGGCTGGGCGATATATTGATATATTATCTAAAACCGGTTTTGCATTCCATATCATGATAATTTTTCACCTGGCAATGTATCGTGAATCATGATGTGTGATAAGGCTGGGCGACGACTGGCTTTCAACATCACAATATATCACCAGCTAAACAGCGTGATATACCGATTATATCATGATGTCTGAAACAAGGATGTAATTATGCAGAGGTGAATGGAGTAATGTCCTGAAAACTGCTGCTACTTAGGGGTCTAAAACTGATACCTTTTTACTTACCTTTAACATATTGTTACAACTGTTATTTTATAGTGCAGAGCAACAGGGGCAGAAGGAATCACGAGGCAAGCGATGATCATGGTTTTACCCACATTGTGATTTTTTACATAGCACACACACTCACATGGTGATTCGCGATATATCACCATGCTGAAAAGTATGAAATTGTTACCACAATGTGAACTTCAAACTGGATTTGGACGATGTACTGATACCTTGCCCAGTCTGTGTGTGTGATGCAAAAATCACAATGCGAGAAAAACCGTGAAGCCAGCCAATTCCTCTACATACCTCCTTATTTCAGACATCATGATATATCAGTATATCACGATGTTTAGCCGGTGATATATTGCGATGTTGAAAACCAGGTATTGCCCATTGAGAACATCTTTGTGACATGAGAATTCTTCTCAGAACTGCAAGTGTATTGTCAAGGTAGAATACAAAGCCATGCAAGAGTTCAAACCTACGAGCCCTTTTAAAGCGGAGTTTCTCAAGGCATGCCATAGTAGGTTTTCTCAAACATGCCTTATCACGGGCAGTTAAGGAAAAGCAGAGCAAATAGCTTCAGTGTGACAGACCCATTACACTTGCACAAATAATCACAGAACAAGGGGAGAAGGAAGGGGAGACAGCAGGACCCACTCCAGTGGATTGGCAGGGACCAACGGCACTTTGTTCCTCATCCCACAGAAAAGTCTCTCTTAGAGGCCACTCCACCCGATCATGAACTATTTATGCAACTTTGTGAAGAATTAGTGTCTGGATTTTATCATTTTCTTCTTCCCACCCCGTCACTTTTTCCTTTTGTATGAAGTCTATTGGATTCAAGTCTGTGGTCAGGGTTTTGTTTTGCTTTTTCATCTCTGCACAGCGCCACAAAACACTTTAGATGCTTTACACTTAATAATGGCAGTTTAAGAGATTTTGAGTGTGGGTTTTGGGAACTGCCCAGCTAGTTCAAGTCAGGAGTTGACATTGCCTCATATCCTTCTCATCCACCCATTTTCTGACTTCTGCTCCCCATGCAGCTTCCTCTTTCTCAGTTCAGTGCACACTTACTTCAGTAAACTTGACTAGGTTCCCTGTCTCTAAGCTTCCCTATTTCCTGGGACCTCCTCCTGGCCTCAGCTTGCCACACAGGCTTCCTTCTGGCACTTGGGCCTTTGTGAGGTTTAATCATAGGCAGACAATCTCCCCTTCCCTCAGAGAAGCTTGTGTGCAAACATTCTGACAGCTCCATTCCGTCATCAAATTGGAAGGTTTATCAGAATCCTGCTCCATCACAATAATTATTATACACATTATTAGTATATTATTATTATTATTATTTATTTATTACACCTTCACTGTTTAAGCATCCTGCATTTGCTCTCTTTGTAACTTTGAAGACACACTGGCAGACTACAATGGTAGACTACAATGATTTCAGTAAAAAAAAAAAATGTAAATAATGCAAACCCTTACTTCATCTGTTTCTCCTTAACAAATATAGGGGTTCTAGACCCAAGTGTTTCCTGATTTAATCCCCTGACTCAACACAGATCTCCCATATCAAAACGATCCCCTTAGCCTTTATTTGAAAAGGCCTCAGAAAGTCATTGCAGAGCTGCTTTCTCCCTAACATTTAATCCCTTCCCTTGATGCAGAGATTTAAGACCACTACTCGTTTTATCTTCTGTAGTCTTGTAAAACATAAAAAACCCAATAATGTTCTTACTAAGCATCTCCTCAATTGATTTGTTCACCCTTCTCCGATTCCTTTTCAGCTTATTCACATCCTTCTGGATGTCCAGACTGACCACAGCAGTTCAGGGATGACATAGTGGACAGGATGGTAGGGAAACCCGGGCTTCATTTTTCGAGTCATGCACAAAGCTCCTCTTAGGCCCAGTTACCACCTCTCAACTGAACCTACTTCATGGGCTAGTTTCAAGAATAAAACACTACACATTGCCCAGCTTACAGAGAGGATGGGATACAAATGAAATAAAACACCACCAAGACTGAACTACCATTACTTAGGAAGCACAGAAAATCATGTTCCGTTGAGGAAGGAGATTCCTATGCACCCCTAGGAATCACGTCTCATTGGCTGAACAGCTCCTATAGTCAAGGGATTATTTACCCTAAACTGGCTTTCGTCTAAATGAAAAAGTGGGGTTTTGTCACTTACCTGTAAATTCTAATTCTTCCTAGTGGAAGGAGGTTAGTCTGACGATTGGGATGGCTCCGCCTAGGAGCAGGCAGGATGAAAACTGATGACATCATCCAGGATGAATTGGCTCCTGCGTGCCTCAACTATGCTAGAGCAGTGCCAGAAGAAGACCCCTCCATGCAGAACACAATTTCAAGAAAAGTAGCCAACTATATATCTGAGAAGGCTGCCAACCATAACAGTTTAAAGCAAAACACCACAATACAGAACAGAGGTAATACCCAAAGAGTCAACGAGTCTCTTGCATGGGTGCACGACTCCAAACCAACTAAGAGTGAGGCAGACTGCCCACATTCCACCGGAAAGTGAAGGAATTTAAGCAACAAAATTCTTCCTCTGCGCATTCTGTGGGATGGTTCATGTGCACGCACCTGAACACCCTAAAAAGGTAAAAAAAAGGTAAAGGACCCCTGGACGGTTAAGTCCAGTCAAAGGCAACTATGGGGTTGCGGCGCTTGTCTCTCTTTCAGGCCGAGGGAGCTGGCGTTTGTCCACTGACAGCTTTCCGGGTCATGTGGCCAGCATGACTAAACAGCTTCTGGCGTAACAGACGAAAATCAGAGCGCACGGCAACGCCGTTTACCTTCCCGCTGCAGCGGTACCTATTTATCTACTTGCACTGGCGTGCTTTCAAACAGGTTGGCAGGAGCTGGGACAGAGCAATGGGAGTTCACCCCATTGCAGGCATTCGAACCGCCAATCTTCTGATTGGCAAGCCCAAGAGCAGGGGTAGGCAACCTAAGGCCCAGGGGCCGGATGCAGCCCAATCGCCTTCTCAATCCGGCCCCCAGACGGCCTGGGAATCAGCATGTTTTTACATTAGTAGAATGTGTGCTTTTATTTAAAATGCACCTCTGGGTTATTTGTAGGGCATAGGAATTTGTTCATTATTATTTTTTTCAAAATAAAGTCCGGCCCACCACATGGTCTGAGGGATGGTGGAACGGCCCACGGCTGAAAAAGGTTGCTGACCCCTGCCCAAGAGGCTCAGTGGTTTAGACCACAGCGCCACCCGCATGCGAGCTCTCCACACCTCGACTTCTGTCACTGAGGTGAGGCTGGTTTGGGTAAGCAGGAGCCCCCGCCTTCTGGATGATGTCATGAATTTCAACCCTGGACGAGAAGCCATCCCATCTGCCAGTGTGTCCTATCCGCACTTGAGAGAAAACCACTGCTTTCCCCCCTTTATCCTCAAATAGGGCGAATTAACTGTTTTCCCCTTCTTTGATTATTATTAAAAGCAACGATAACACATTTCTATATATTGCACAATGTTTATAAACATGCAATAATAGTTTAATATGTTGCTTTCAGATGTTCAGAGTGCTTCGTACAAATTCTCCTGTTATAATCCTTACAACAACCATGTTGAATTAATTGGCATTATCCTGAAGCTGAAAGTAGCTTGACTAAAGTCATGTGATGTGTTCATAGTGGATGCATCAATTCAGATTGATATCATATTGATTCATGACCCAGTCTCTTAGCTGCTGTGCAACACCAGCTCACACATCCTTTCCAATATGACATTTTAAAACTCGAATTTCTAGGTTGTCATCTCCAGTGCATCCGAGGCAGGTTTTCTCACCCCTTGCTCAACAAGTGTTGGCTTCCATGGTAAGTTACTTTTTAAGCTGCCCAGTATAGACTTATGGAAGAAAGCAGAAATAAAAGATTGTGAGTAAAACTAGCTACTTTGCTTTCTCTGCAACTATATAGGATGAAGAGTAAATGTCTACAAGAGCTGAAAAGAATTTGCCAAAAGCACACACGCTTCTCTCTAGTTCATCTGAAGTATTGCAACAAGCCAGGATAAATAAGTTAATGGGGTGAACTTATTCACAAGAACAGGATTAGCAACATGTGGAACAGACCCTGTTAGTAAGTTATCTGTTGTGTTCAGTTCCTGGGTTTCCAAGATATGGCAGTAGCTTCTAAGCGATACGTGATTTTGGACAGCTCCTATGCCCAGATTGATAGCACATAACCCAGAGTCCTAGCTGAACAACAAAGAAATCCACAGACAAAGGAAAATTAATGGAATTCTAAGAGAAACCACACCCGTGAACATCTAGTTTCCTCCCTAGAATAGTACATCACACACCATTAAATTATCTCCTCATTACTATGGAGCTTTATCCTATTCTATCTCCCTGCCTCTTTCCCCAGCAGGAGCTAAAACTACCAGCAGAGATTATAGGGGGAAAAGGCTGAAATTAAATGTGGAAACAGCATTCAGGACGGTAAATTCCACAGAAAAACTAATTATCCCAATGAAAGCGGTGCATTTGCTGCACTTGTTGTGAGATAAGCACAACCACAATTCCTTGCAGCCAACACAAGTACTCACAGGAAAAGCAAATGGAGAGAATAATCAATAGTCAAGAATTCATTAGAACACCACAGGGGTATCATTTTAGGGTGATGTCTTTCACTTTGTATGGAACAGGAGCAACACTCCTGTATCTTACATATGAGCTGTGGAGATGAAATGAAGAAAACGCTGCCTATTTAGCGGTAGCAGGATAGAGCCAAAATTGGGAAACATGTGCAAAACATGTACAGTTAGGGCGGGCTTCTTCACACACATGCAAGGAGCTTTGGGGTCAGAGGTTCAGGCAATTTCATGGGCAATGGGAGACATCTATCCCCAAAGAAAATGAAACTTCACTTCCCTACGCCCCCCAAAAGGAAGATGGTTCTGTAAAGCTAATTTCTGTATTTGTCTGGCTCCTCTTTTGTGTTGGCCACTGATCCGATGAGTGCAAGGTTCAGAAAATCTAACAGCTGCTTCAAAAATAAGAGAAGCCTTAATTAAAAGCAAACATGCAGGAGGAATTCTTCTCATCCTTCGTTGTAGAGAAAAATATGAAATCTTGTATTAATTTATGAAGCCCTGAACAGATTAGATCCTGGGTAGCTCAGGGACTGCCAGACCCCTTACATTCCAGCTTGATCACTAGGATCATCTGCCAGTGATGTTGCTGGTTGTTCTCTGAGTCGGCAAGGACTATTTGGCAACAAGGAACCAAGCCTTTAGAGTCAGCCCTGTCCTGTGGAATACTCTGCTAGTAGAATTCAGCGGGCTTCTCCTGTTTCAACTTTGAAGCACCTGCTGAAAACTCTCCTATCCCATTAGGCTTATGCAGGCAAATAAGAATACACCTTTCCACAACAGTAATCGGGATTTTAACTTTTTTGTATGGTTTTTATGGTATGGTTTTATGTACAGTTGTTGCGAACCACTTTGACATTTTCCTTATGAATTGGTGGCTTATAAATATCTTTTATAAAAGTAATTAATAAATAAAATGTATACCCATTCTCAACAAAACCCTGATCAACTACAGAAACTGGATTACATACTGGGTCCTAACGCTTTACCAATCTCATTTTATGGATTCTTATTCTTCAATATGTCAACATCACCGTCGTCTTCTTTTTAAGCTCCACAATGAGACACAGTGAATTCATAGCATTTGAAATCTTCGATACCACTTTAATTTATATATTTAAACATAAACTCACTCATACATCAATTCCAGAAGCTGTAGAGCAGGGCTGGGAAGACTTCAGACTTGCCAGATATTATTATTATTATTATTATTATTATTATTATTATTATTATTATTATTATTATTAACCCAAAGATCCACCAACCAAAGTGAAACACATAGCAGGTAGAATTAAAGAACGAGGGTGCTTCCGAGCATATTCTGAGCCTAGGAATTTATTTTCAGTACTTTCACACATAACCTCTATTTAGCTTGTTTCTTCCCAGTGCCCTATTTTGGGTGGGCACTGGGTGGGCACTTTGTGTTGCCATATTTAAACAGTCAGGAGTCAGAAACCCTTGCCGATCTGCTGCAAAATCACCCAGGGATCTGCCACCAGATCCCAGTCTATCTTTTACACAACCCTGGCTTAGGAGAGAAAGATCAGTGACACAGTAAACAGCAGAACTGAGGTGGGAAAAATTGTGAAGACAGTCATAGGAGGAGAAGCAGAGTTGTTTTCTGGTGCAGGAATGATTGTGGGCCTCTGGTCAAGGACAGCAATTCTAGTCCAACAGACTGGAAAGGAAGAGGGTGGGCTAAAATCCAAAACCTACCTTTACTCCATCAGACTTCTTGTTCAGTAAGCTTTTGGCAGCTGCGGAGAGAAACAAGAGACACAAGTAAGCTTCATTTTGTGAACGCCTGTTCCCTTGCCCTTCAACTCAGTCCTATGGGAGTGTTAGCAGAAAGTTTTCCTTGCTAATTAGGGTGGCTTTAAAGGCCAAGCCATATCCATCTCAGGCTCCTGCTTGCTCAAAACAACAAATTATGCAACCTGCCTGGTATTCACACCAAAGACACTGATTAGTAAAACAGGCCTTGAGAGCCCTTGAGGTTTGGTTTCAAATCTTTCACTTTCATTGCTTGCCCCATCCCTTCAATATTCAAAGTTAACAGTGACAATAAAAAAAGGGGAGGGGGGAATCTCTTAAATTCCAAAAGCTGAACGTTACCCCTTGAATACAGTTGTTAAGGCTGCTTCACACAAGGCAAACTTTCTTCACGGAAGTCATCAGCACTTTTTTTTTAAATTAAAAGTTCGAATCTCACATGTAGTTTTGTTGTGTGCAATGAATTCAAAAGTTGTCTTGACCAGCTGCAAGTTCCTGCTGCATGTACACATGGCGAAATAGACGTATGATTTCCATGCAGGAAATTTTGCCTGTGAAGTGGCTCATGCATAGATATTACCTATTAAAAAGTAATAGCCGATGGCCGTGGTCAACGCCTGGGAATTCCAAGTGCTTTGACCAATCCAATCTACCAGCGGGAATCCACGTGGAATAAGAACCAGGAAAAGATGGCTCACGTTCTGCGGTGGGGAATGGGGAACAGAAGCAAGGCAGCACTGGTAGCTGCCAAGCGGGAGAACGCAAGGGAGACGACTATAAGCAAGATTCAGGCTACCTGTTTCGCCTTCAGAAAGGCAAGGCCATGTCACCTTTGTCTGAACGAACAACTAGCTTGCAGACACACAAACACATCACACACAAGTATACATGTACTGCGGATGCATGTGTAGCAGAGGGATACAGGGCGACCCCCAATGCACACATGAGACCACCTACACATGCCCAAGGACGACAACTCAGCATATCCATTTACAACAGCAAAGCGGCATTTGCTTGCAACTTTGTGGCCAACGAATTCACACTCAACAGGTGCCTATTGGCATAAAGGAACTGCCCCACAAACTGTACACTGCAGTTGGTGAAGGGTTCTAGGGACACGGTAGGACAAATGAGTTGCAAATTTATGCTAATGCCTCTTAAAAACTGCTTACGTCACATCCACATGAAGGTACAAGAATAGGGTCAAGGCGAAAGCATGATGTGAAATTTCCGTGGCTGGGACCGCAGCACGGATCAAAGGCTTACAATGCAGAGAATGAAAGGCAGAGAACATTCGCTTTATTTCTAAAAGTGCGAAAATACTAGCCCTTGCGGTCACCATGAAAGCATAGTTAAGTTTCTGCTTTAAAATCCCAAGAGAGCCAAGTTCTGGGCTCTCTGGCATCTCCTACACGTTTCAAAACAGGTTGGGCTAAATATGGGGTCGGCTTCATGAACATTTTCTTGTCTCTCCTTGTAAAACTATTTTTATATAGAAGCTAGATGGTCACCTATCAAGGGTGCTGCAGCAAAAAATTCCTGCATCAGCAGTGGAATGGATTGGGTTGCCTTTGAGGTCTCGCCCAAATCTAGGATTCTAGTACAGCAAGTTAGGGAAATATAACCTGGTTGCCTTAGCCGTGTGTTCCCTCTTCTCCCCCTTCTCTTTAGCAAGGGCTATGGAAGGAATTCATCCCCAGTGATGTCATCACATAGCCAAATCTGATTTGCTATACAGCACTGGGACATCGTTGTGTTCATTATGCAACTGGTTGGGATCATGTAGCGGTAAGGTAGCACATATTGGGGCTGTAAACAGGTACGAAATAGACTTTGCAGAGGCCACTGAGGTAGTGGCGGTGGCAGGGTTTCTGTTAGAGGAACTCGTTGCACTCCCTAAAGCCCACGTTTTGCATAAAACAAATGTAACTCATGGTAATTTGGCCCAGAACTGCACTCAACACAGTTATTGTGTGCCTAAGGAGGTTTTAAACCCAAGACTTGGACAGAAATATTATGCAACCCACATATCAGGCTAAGGAAATCTGACCAATCAGCAGGGTTAAGATCTCCTGCTTGCTGAATTTGGAATTTAAACCCTGAATCCCAGATTATCCTGAATATGGGCAGGTTTGTATGGAAGTTGAAATTCCTCTGAAATGTTGTGCCCACCTTGAAAACAAACGAACAAAAAGAATGGAGGTGTTTTTGCTTCCCTATTTACATGAGTTTAAAAAATGCAGAAACAAAAACAAAACAAAAAACTTCTGACTTTCTATACACAAGTAAAAAAATAAAAATAAAAGACCCAGCTACCACCACCCTCATAAACTGCATTCATAGACACTTGGAAGTTTCACTTGCCCCAAAGGCATACTATCTCAAGTTTCTCCAAGAACTCCTCTACATTTCATGGGAAATTCAGGGCTACAAATGAACAGAGGGAACTCTGTTAACTGCCTTAGTTGACAGCGGAGTCAGCGTGAAGGAGACATCACCTATATGAATCTAATGAGGCCTGCTGCACGGACTGAAATCAATTTTTTACCCTTGTGTAATTAGTCCTGACTCCACTCTATGAAACTGATGCTTCATGCTTGGAATTTATTTTTTACAGTTTATAACTGCAGCGCACAAAAACTCTGCTGCGTGCTGGATGACAAAGTGCTCAAGCACATTTCTGAAAGAGCCAGAAATTTCATATCGATCTCTCCCCACCTGTGAAGTTATCATATTGGGGGGAAAGGCAGCACCTTATGTGGTCAGTTGTACTGAATACAGAGACAAACACGAGAGAAAATTCCTCTCTGAGTAGTCTTTCCAGGCTAAAGAGGTGGGGTGGTGGTTACTCAACTACAGCCTGTGCCATTTGCGATATGGATAGCATAGCTGCCATGGAAAACCACTTTGACATGAGCACTTTTCACACAAGCTGCTCTGTCCACGGGATGCGTTGCTTACACTGGCTTTGCAACAACAAACAGCATGGTGCCTTGGTTATGCAGAAGTGGGTTTGAGGTTCTATCACGCCACCAGCAGAACATACGAAACAGGTCTCGACAAGAGGAGAGTTAAAAGCAAAAAGAGAAACTATACACCACATGGCACACCCAAAGTGGACATACATCGAGTTAGGCCACAAAATTCTGATGTGTGAGTTCTAGTTTGGTCTGGAACAGAAGACAATATGGAGGAGGGGCTGGGAACCAAGGGAGAGGTAACAGGAAAACACAGTGCTTCTTACTGGAATTTGCTTCCATCCCTGGGGGAAATGCAGGACAAAGGTTTAAGAAATAAGAATAGTGAAAGTGTAAGCAAGCTGCGTAGTTACACAGAACTTACGGCTTTGTTCTGCATAACCCACTTAAACAATGGAAATCACAACCAAGAGAGGGCACTTCCTTACCTGTCTCGTATCTTCCTTTTGGCCCTGTCAGAAATTATACCCCCCCCCCACAGAAAGCAGGGAAGTATTTGCATGGTTCTAGAGCACCTGGAGCTACCTTAAGGTGATAGGTATCACAAATTCCTCAATGCCTGAAAAAAATCTATGCCCACAAGTGCTTGGAGAAGGATGGGGGCGGGGGTGGGTGGGTAGGAAGAGCAGCAAATGTAATAGACCATCACAGATTGTGAACAGGCTGCAAAATGCATTTAGTTAATTCCCCACCCACCCCGAAATTCTTTAACATGTGCATTATGGAAATAAGTAGTCCGCGTTTATAGTGGGGCTAGAAAAATAGCTGGGTAGGAGAAGCAGTGGGAATAAACTTTCTATGCAACTACTGTGCACTGCGAAGAGATGCAAAGGACAGCCAGGAAGCCTGGTAATGCTAGCTTGAACACAATTGTGGAAATCTGCTCACATCCTGACCCTAATGAATGTTCCACAGTTCACATGCTTCACCCACACAGCCCCAGAAAAAAAACAATCCAGTTACTGGCCCAGCACTGCAGGAAGAGAAAAATTTGCTACTCATTTAAAGCAGCTCATGCAATAGAAGATGGTTGGGGGGAGACTTATAAATTAATTTACAACACGGTGACAAGAGCAGACATCCCAAGCAGACAAGACAAGACAAAGATGCATGTTTGCTCAGAGCTGTGGCCTGCAGGTGTCAGCCGACACACTGGAAATGCGGAGGCAGGATTCCCACAGATGAAGCACCACGCACAGGCACAAGACATGGTGTAAGATGACTCCAAAAAAACAAAAGCACAGGGCACAATACACAACTCAGCACAAGACGACAGCAGGGACGACCCCAGGAAAACTGCCTGGGAGGTCCCTTTCGGGTAAAGAAATGTTTTTGCATCCATGCTCTGCAGATTCCCAGACATGGGACACATTGCCATCCACTCTTGACCCCTCTCAACCCTTCCCCGTGTGATGTTAGGTCAGGTTCTGCTTTGAGAAACTATTTTAACATTAAAAAATATATTAAAATGCTTACTCACAATTTTAGCACAGGGTTGAGTGACCCAGAGTTTGCAGACTCTGCTAAACTTGACGTCACGAAAGCATGTATGTGAAAAATTCTGTAGCCGCAATGAAAGCAAGAGCCCCAAATTTCTAATCTTTATGGTCCCTAAATCTGTCTCATCTAAGAGAGTCTGATACGGGTTTCATTTTTAAAAATAATAATAATGGTATCTTTAATGATGCATGAAGTTCTCTGCTGGTATCAATTTTGGGAACAGTTTCCCTTCCCCAAAGGACAACGTATATATTATCCGGCGGGCTGATCATCCTGGTTTTAAACTAATGGGCAGAGAGAGAAAATGGGAAGCCTTCAAGGTTGCAGAAATAACTTGGTATATAATGACAAAACATTTTCCAAGCAGTCCTGCAGGGACTGATGAATTCCTCTGCCTTTTCCTCTTGTTTAATTCATGGGAAATTATCAGTTAGTCTGCAAGCCTGAGTGCCAACAACAGAGGCAGGAGAAATAAACTTTGCCAGTGTCACAGCAAACCAGGGGGAAGGCCCCTTTTATGGGGCACCAGAGGCTCATTTCCTTGCCTGCACACTCTCATTTCTCTCATTTCCTTGCCTGCACACTCCTGGATCTTAGGCATCATCCCACCTACGGCACATTGGCTAAAACATATAGTGAAATTGGGTAGTTACTTTTGCTAGGTTCCTTTCTTGAAGTGGTTCCTTTCTTGAAGTACTTATCACCAATCACTCACAAAAAGCACAACCCTACTCCCCACCCACCGAACTCTGTGGCAGGAACACTGGATCGCGAGAAGTCTAAATTCTGCAATGTGATTTGTATTTTTATGTATATATATATATATATATTGCATGAAACACCACACGCATAGTGCACCCAGAAACAAGCATGCAAATTAAGTAGAACAAATGGGGGTCTGTGAGGAACTTGTGGGGGAGTAGGGCACAGTGAGGATGACTTCCCTCCCCCTTCCTTCCGTCCCTCCCCCTGCAAGTTCCTCAGCTGACAGGCATGAGGCCTCTGAAAGACTATTCCTATGTCCCAAGAAGCTCAAGGGATGTGGTCCCAGGCATTTTGAGGGCTCCATGGAGCCTAGCAGCGAAGGGGAGCCTGAGGAGCCTGGCACTTCAGCCTGAAAGTCCTTAGGTCCACTTCTGCCCCTGTTTATGTGGAGGCTCGGCTTCAGCTCAGGAGATTCATTCATTCTGAGCCTAAGGCACTGTCAGTGTAATGGGTTTGGGGCTCAGGTTTGGCTGAACATTAATCCTTAGCTGGCTGAAGACTTGTGTCTGCACACTGCTCTCTGCTGTTGGGGATTTTGGTGGAAGAGGGTACAAACCTCAGATAGCATTAGTCCTGGAGGTGTAGGGAGTTTAACATGCATGTTGATGATCTCCTCCACTGTAAGAGGCCCTTTTCTTGTCCTATTTGCTTCCCCCTTTGCATTCAAACCCACAGGTGCTCCAAACAGATGGTTCGGAACCACAATTTTTGAACTAGAGAATGTAACTTTTCTAAGCTACTGAAAGCTATTGCTTGATACCCAACCGTGTGGATGAATTGCAATACAACCCTGTATCTCCTCTTACTGTAACGTGACAGGCCACTTTGCTAGGAACAAGCTTCATTATACAACAGCATCCCCACCCTTGCCAAGCCAGTTTGCTGGCCTGTTTGGTCCCCTCACTCTAAGATACACTCACCTTCTGAAATCCCCTTCAAACAGCAGGCACTGGCAACCCCACATCCGACCAATCCCTGCCTCCAAATCTCGTGCTGATTCATTGCAGGACTGGGTTAAGAACCCAACATGCATACTTTGTTAGTAGACTTAAAATCCATGTGGTTATGGTTCTTGGTTAGATGGATACCTTAGTACATGCCCATTTCTCAGCCAGCAAGCATGGATGGCTTCTCACTGGGTTCACAAACACTGGCATGCTGGTTTTAACTGGTTGTGGAGTTGGTGGAGGGTAGGCGGATAGGTAACTCTAGGTTCAGGCACTCAGGATATACGACTCATGCCACATACCTTGCTCAGCCAGGCCGGCAGCACTCATGGCGGCCGAAGCAGGGGCGGAGCTCTGCCTGCCAACTGATTGGACACAATCATTCAGTGGGAGGAGCCATAATGAAGCAAAAAGGCCCAACAGCAACGAGAGAGCAAGGTGCAAGTAAATTAGTTTTGAAAGGAAAAGTAGGAAGAAAGAAAGGATCGAAGAAGGGAAACACACTATTACAGGGGGTAAAAAAAGGTAATTGATTCCCCTTAAAACATTAAGATAGAACTACAGAATCCAGCACAGAGGGTTGGACGTCAGGAACGGCGTTCAGAAAATGGCAGGATTTAGCTGTAAACAGTGTTTATAAAACAGGCTCTCAGATACAGAGTTCTGGGATGACAAAGTCAAAGAAGAGGGACATTAACATCAAAGAGGCAGTAATAAAGGCTTTGGGGGGGAGGGGGGAGGAGTCGGAGGGTGCTAAACACTTGCATCCAAATGTCATTGCAACATCTTCTATTATGAAAGATCAAATTGTGAGAATTTTCCCCAAAAAAACCACACACTCAATCGGTACGTTTGGGTTCATAGACACCATAGCATCTTCAGCCACTGTGTGCCAAACATGTGTTCAGTAAAAAAAATAGTAAGTTCAGTAATAGGGAAATCAACATCCTTTGCACGGGAAGTACAAACATGGTGTGAGCTGTAGTTTATTAGGAACATTTTCCAGAGTAGCATTTCTCACAGCTCTCCAGAGTGGAAAGATGGTAGTTTATCTCTTCAGCACTCAAGGTTCTTAAGCACCCCCTCCCAAACAGAAATGCACTGGGAGGGTCTGGATACTTCTCTTCCAAGAGTTCTGATATGCATTTACTGAGTTTTCTCATAGGCCTGGTTCACACAAAACAGTAAGGCAAATTCTGACTTACTAGGGCTGCACACTTTGCAGCCTCCTCAGTCCTTTTTACTGCTCCAATGTGCCGAGTTAAGTCAAGGTTTTGCTTTGTGTGTTGTCCGAAACTAGGCTTGTGGTTAAGCTCTTTTCACTAACCACGAGCCGCAGCCAAGTTCTGTTCTTGGCTACAGCTTGTGGTTAGCGAGGAGACAGCTTAACCATGAGCCTGGGTTTGGTTGACACATTAAGCCAAACCTTAGCTTAGCTCAGCGGGAGCAAAAAAGATCATGAAAGAGGCGAGCGGCTGTGAGCCTACACATCTGTGCAGCCATTGCAAGACATAGCATGCAGTATTAAAACCACCTTCCTAATAAAATGGTCAATGAGAAAACAAAGTTAAGATGTGGTTAAACCACCCGGATGATATCAAACAAAACGGAAGAAGAAAGTATGCAATTCTACGCCACCACTCAGAAAAGAGACCAACGGAGTATTTGGGTGTCTTAGTGGATCTTCAGGAAGGGCAAACGTCCACCTAAAAGCAAGACAGGATAGTAAAACATGCCTGAGAACAGGTACTTATGGGGGGGGGGGAGAGAAGAGGATGTAGCAGCACCATTTTCTAAGTCAGAGCTTTCCAAACTTTTCATGTTGGTGACACACTTCTTAGACACCCATCGTTTCGTGACAGAGTAATTAAGTTTTACTAGCAAACCGGAGGTTAAACTAACCCCTTTCCAGCCCCGGGAAGAGTGTGGGGTGCATTTGCGTAACACAACTACACACTGCAGCCAACACACTAATGTGTTGCGACACACAGTTTGGAAAGCTCTGTTCTAAGTGAGGCAGGCAACCCCCGGCAGTCTTCTCGTTAAGTTATAGGAGACCTCATTCTTCCCCAAAGTGAAAACTAAGCAGATAAGCTCTTCGGGAACCCGCTGAGAAGAAGACTACAGCATTAATACAATGCATTTCAAGTATTCAAGGCACTTCGCAGATGTTATCTCAGTGATCCTTACAAAAGCCATGTAAAATCAGGAAGTATTAGCTCCTTGAGTGCAAAGGATTGAATCGTGCCTGAGGGCATCTAGTGAGTTTGTGGCTGAGGTGGGATTTGAAATGGGGAACCTGGTGCTCACATCTCTAGATCTCAGCTACTCTATACCAGTCTGCAAAAGGAAGAGATATATAGAGAATGGATAGCAGGTTCAGTAAATTAAGACTAGTCACCTTCCCAAATCTACCGTATTTTTCGCCCTATAGGACGCACTTTTCCCCCTCCAAAAATGAAGGGGAAATGTGTGTGCGTCCTATGGGGCGAATGCAGGCTTTCGCTGAAGCCTGGAGAGCGAGAGGGGTCGGTGCGCACCAACACCTCTCGCTCTCCAGGCTTCGCGGACCTCTCCGCAAGCAGCGGGAGCCCGGCGCTGGGCTCCCGCTGCTTGCGGAGAGTTGCCTGCATGCTGAAGCCTGCGCGCGCTGAGCTCAGCGCGTCCAGGCTTCGTGGACCTCTCAGCAAGCAGCGGGAGCCAGCGCTGGGCTCCCACGGCTTGCAGAGAGCTGCCTGTTTGGGGGCTGGGGTCGGGGGATGCTTGGGCTTCCCCTGCCCCAGCCCCGCGCCTGGGGGGGAAATAATTCCCCCCCTTTATTTCCCCCCCAAAAAACTAGGTGTGCCTTATGGGACAGTGCGTCCTATAGGGCGAAAAATACGGTAATCCTCCTGCCTTGCATATTCAGAAGACTAATGAGTTAGTCACTAGTTCGTTCGCTATCTTGCCCAATATTTTATATACCTATATCTGCATTTATTCGAGTGCGTGCTCGCGCGCTCTCTCTCTCTCTCTCTCTCACACACACACACACACACACACACACACAAATTCAGTGTCATAGGTCCAGTCTCACGGGTGGTTCACATTTGCAGATTAATTACTCAAAGACTGGAGCATCAAGAAATCACAGAATCGTAGAGTTGGAAGGGACCCTAAGACCCATCTAGTTGAATCCCCTGCAATGCAGAAATCTCAGCTAAAGCATCCATGACAGGTGGCCATCTGAATCTTGAGCCAGTCTTTAGGTGTGACTGAGATGACCCTTGCGCCTATTTAATCAAGTGAGGGCAAGAAGCAGCGCCCTCATTCTGATTTGGCTGCCATATAACCACCATATTCCATTGGCTGCATGATGAGGTGTCACTGTTGCAATGTCCAGGCTGGCTAGGATCTCTTTCATTCTCCGCTATGTAAAAAGAGCTAAAGCTTCTGATCAGAGGGAAAAGTACTGGTGGCCAACAGTTTAGAACCAAAATACATGGTTTGAAATACAAAAGAGGAATTGGGGGAAAGGGGAGGGGGAAGAGAGAAGGGTTTCACACAAAATACTTGCTTAAATTACTACTACTACTACTACTACTACTACTACTACTACTACTACTCTTGGAGGTTTTTAACACCTGATGTTTTTATTATGTTTTTGGATATGCTGTAAGCCAGATGGGCAGGGTATAATTATTATTATTGTTTAGTCGTTTAGTCGTGTCCGACTCTTCGTGACCCCATGGACCAGAGCACGCCAGGCACTTCTGTCTTCCACTGCCTCCCGCAGTTTGGTCAGACTCATGTTTGTAGCTTCGAAGACACTATCCAACCATCCTCTCTCGTCCCCTTCTCCTTGTGCCCTCCATCTTTCCCAACATTATTACTATTAACTTGTTGAGTGGGTGCGTGTGCACACACACACACAAACATGGATGGCATCCAACTGTATCCACTCACGAGCAAATAAGACTCTCCCTTGTGCAATGGGACTTGCCCTTCCTCTCCATCCTGGAACACACCCAGAATCTGCTCTGGAGGGGGACTAGATTTTTATTTTTTGGAGCTGGGGTTGGTGAGGGGCTGTACCAGGGAGATGATGATTAGGTCCACTTGAGTGACACTGAATATCATAAAAGTGAAGCAAGGTTTTATGAAACCTTTCCTCTCTCCCCTGCATTATCATTAACGAACATTAACGAACATCCAGCACCAAAGTAAATTGAACCAAGGTGTGGTGCCAGAAACTATGCTCAGTGGGCAGCCTCAGTCAGCCTTGCCTCCATTAAATATATTTGTATGACACATACATCTGCAAACGTATTTGTCACGTCCACACTTCACAATTGTACCTCTAGAAAACCATTTCAGGTATGGTCTGTCGTGCATCTTGCATACGTAGCACACCTCATCCTGCACATATAATGAATGGTAAAAACAATGTGATGAAGGGAAAGTACTTGGAAGCAATACTGGTACCCATGGTCAACAGCTGTATTATGGTACTAAAGGTTTATGAAGGATCTAAAGATGGTTATCACCTCCCTCCCACTGTGCTAACCTCTGAGCTGTTGGTTCTAATCCTTTGCCAGTCTGGTGCCAGCCAGATGTTTTAGGCTACAACTCCCACCACAGCCCCAATCCGAAACATCTGGAGGGTACCAGGTTGGGGAAAGCTTTTCAATATGAGTTCAAGGACAATAAATATCTTTGAAGCCACAAAGGCTACTTCTAGAGAAGAGTCATCAATGCTTTAAGCAGAGCTGTGTTTTCTCCGAGCGTAACTAAATTCAGGGGTGGAAACTGGAAAAATCTTTAATTCTCAGGAAGTTGTATTGTACAACCACTGCGGCTTGCAGAACAAGGAAAGATCGATAAATCACAGAATTGTAAGGTTGGAAGGGACCCTTAAGGTCATCCAGTCCAATGTCCAGCAATGCAGGAATCTTTTGCCCAACGTGGCGCTTGAACCCATGCACCTGAGACGAGGAGTCTCACGCTCTAGCAACTGAGACGGGGGCAAAGACCAACACCTCAAAGCTTGCTCCGGTTGAAGACCCTACCCCACCCTCCTCAAAACTAGACAGTTGACCACCAAATGCCCTGTGAGGATAATTTCGGGGGGGGGGGGCAGGCAACTAATACATCAGTCTGCTCCAGTTGAACTGTACCACATTTCACGTTGTCTACCACCAGTTGCCCCATGGGAAGGATTCTGACACACTGTTATATTTTATTATTTCTTGAAAGGAATTCTATCCTGAATTGCAATAATCTGTAAACAATTGCAATGAATTGTAATAAAATAAACAATTGCAATAAATTGTAATGAAATAAATTTTCTGCTCTCCAGCAGAATCATGGCTTATGCACAGCCCTGGCACTAAATGAAACATAGTTCCTGCAAATTCTACTTGATTACTTTCAAATATATGTATGTAGAAACTCCAGTTTTCGCTGAGAAATATCAGACATGCTTGGGATATCCAATAACCAGAGTACATGAGGACTTAATGAAAAAACAGAAAGCTCTACAGTCAGCACGGGGGGGGGGGCGCGGGGGGGGAATTCTATGTTTGATCGTTTCTTCAGCTTGTATGGATGAAGTCACAGAAACAAGGATTTGTCAGAATTCTGTGTTATGAAGGTAAAACAGGACAAAAACAGCTGTCATTTCAAAATCCAAGAGACCCAAGAGATAGCAACTGGAGACAGGCAAGAAAAAATAAATAGCAGTTAACTTGCAGATTTATCCTTTGGTGTGGTGGTTAAAATAGCTCCTTCTTAGTATCTCAGTTTGGCCAGACTGATTAAATCCACATATATGGGTCCAAGCCAAATCAAAACAGTAATCAGAAGCCGAATTCTAAAAGCAAGCCCCTTCCGTATTCATCTGCTGGAGGGGGTCAAGAGAGCCCTGTGGTGTCTCAATGGCAGCACTGTCTCTGTTCTGCAAAAACTAAGTGCTGATCTGTATATACACACACACACACAGAGCGCAGAACAAAGTGGAAACCAAGTGGTACAGTCCCACAGCGGAACTGTAGCTTTCTGAAAAAGGGCTGTGTTCCCTCGTTTTCTGGGGGTTCACATGCCAGTGGCGGGCAGGGACAGAGGCAAAAATGGGAGGAGCAATGGAGGAAGCTTTTACCCTAGTACAGTGGGCTGCATTCCATACGAAAGTCAGAGGTCTCTACACACACTCCTCTCACATCTATTGAATTTGACAGCAAACCATGGTCATGTGTTCTGAACCAGCTCAACAGCACTTGCATCCCACAGCAGGTCCTAGGTACAATTTAGGATGGAGGATCACATGCCAGCCATTGGTGGGGCGAGAGGCAAAAGAGAGTGGTACAACAAATACAAAAATTTAACTTTCTGCAGCAGGCTGGTTGCTACACAAGCTCATGTACCCTCTCTCCATTGTCCTTCCAGGCAGGCAAGAGGCATTATCAGAGCTTAAAGCAAGCGTTCCACCTAGGCAGAAGCGCTCTGGAAGGGTGTAGACCAGGGTCACGGCCTAGCGAGAGTCTCAAAGGCCAGGCAGATAGCACTGGAGGGACACATTCATCCCCTTAGCCTGAGGCTTCCCACCCCACATTTTGGAATGTTCCCCCAACGCCCCCTCCCCAATACTTCCAGCAAGCAAAACAAAACAAAAATATAGAGGGCACCAGAAAGAAAAGTTATTGCGTTATTATGCTACTTTTATTACTATCCTCTGTATTATTTTTTATTATGCTCCCTAAATTATGTTCTCAGTGTTGTACACTGCCCTGGGATCTTTGAATAAAGGGTGGTATAGAAATCAAATAAATAATAATAGTCCGGCCTGATGCATTGTTTGATATTTCTACATACTGGGCTTTTGTTACAGACAGAAATAAACAAACAAAAAATACTACCGTCCACCCTATCAGAAAGCAGCATAAAAAGGCCCAAAAGGATGAGCTGTTGGGGCAAGAACGAATATTTTTTTGATATATTTCAAATATCTGTGTAGGAATATGCCATCTTTTTGCCCCTAGTTTCTCTCTATCATATCTTCAAGACTGCAAAAACTTTGTCTCTTGTCAGCCAAACTTCCACATATGGAGTGCGGAACTGCAGAACTGACTCGGACAGGAAATGGACTGATTCGGCCATCCATAGTCCAGTAACTAGTGTAAAAGTAGGACAACCTGCGTGACCAACCCACACAGTAAACCAGAAGAGAGTCTCCTGTTAGAGGAAGGTCAGACACTGCAGATTTTGCTACAGGTCCTACTTAGAAATAACCAACTCCCTTTGTGCGAAGTCCAATAGTTCTTCAGGTCAAGGATTCAATTAAGCTTTGCAGGATATCAAGCTTCTAATCCTCTTGTTGGTGTCTAGCAGGTTCTTCCAACTAGACAGAGCACACCAAAAACAAACACTCTCGACGCATTTGCTGCTGGAAATACCAATTTAAACTCTGTTGCCATGTTAACCCAATATGAAGACTCTTTAGGCAAGACTACAACACGACAAATAGCAATCCTTTGAGCTACAGCACCAGCACTGTTGCAAGATCAAGCCAGAATGAGCGGTTTTCGCACTTCCAGCTTGAAATACAGAGGGGTAGAACGGGGTCTGCAACTGAGGGGAGTGGGTAAGTTGGGAGGCTTGGCAAATGGGTGGCGAGCAGCAGCACTCTTCATTTTGCAACCCCAAAGCTCTTGGTGACGTTCACCATCCCCTCTCCCAATAATGCCCTAGATGAAGCATCATTCTTGAGCATTTGGGGGGAGACTGTGGTTGCTACAAAAGGTAGCCATCATTTTATTCCCTTGACTGGCTTGGGTCGTCATGGGCTCCATGGCAACCATGCTTCTGTTCCAAACTGTCACAGGGCGGGGCATACCCATGATTTAGCATTAACCTCAGGGTGTGTGAGAGTAATCTGAATTTATGGAGGGTGTGTGAATTACTGTATTTTTTGCTCTATAAGACTCACTTTTTCCCTCCTAAAAAGTAAGGGGAAATGTGTGTGCGTCTTATGGAGCGAATGCAGGCTGTGCAGCTATCCCAGAAGCCAGAACAGCAAGAGGGATTGCTGCTTTCACTGCGCAGCGATCCCTCTTGCTGTTCTGGCTTCTGAGATTCAGAATATTTTTTTTCTTGTTTTCCTCCTCCAAAAACTAGGTGCGTCTTGTGGTCTGGTGCGTCTTATAGAGCGAAAAATACGGTGGCCCTGTGGTCATGGTCAGAGGTTTGGTGAAGTTAAGCTGGTACACCACCTACAACAACGTTGTTGTTGTTGTTGTTGTTACTGCTACTCCACCTATCTGGCTGGATTGTATTGGACTACTATAATATGACCTACGTGGAGTCTCCCTTGATGCAGAATGCTGTGGCCAGGTTGAATGGAGGTTGTGTTGTTAACATACAAATCCCTGAACAACTGGGGACCACTTTATCTTTCATGTTGTTACTGATAATGATTAAAAAATGTTTAAGGGTATTCTCATTTTCTTACTCATATTGAAATACTGCCCCACAATGAGGCCAAACTTAGATTCACAAATGTTTAGGGGTATGTGTCCCCCCAGAAAAAAAGCACTGATGATGATGATGATGATGAGGTAAAGGACCCCTGGACAGTTAAGTCCAGTCAAAGACGAATATGGGGTTGCAGCGCTCATCTCTCTTTCAGGCTGAGGGAGCTGGTGTTTGTACACAGACAGCTTTCTGGGTCATGTGGCCAGCAAGACTAAACCACTTCTGGCACACGGAGGACTTTGACAAGTGGCAGGGCGCATGGAAATGCTGTTTACCTTCTTGTTGCAGTGGTACCTATTTATCTACTTGCACTGGTGTGCTTTCGAACTGCCAGGTTGGCAGAAGCTGGGACAGAGCCACGGGAGCTCACCCCATTGCGTAATAATCCCTGAAAGACCACCTCCCCCTGTAAGATCTGTAGGGTCACTTAGACCATCTGGGGAAATTCTACCTGTAGCACTGCACTGCACCCTACAGAAGATCCTATGGCACTGATGCATGCCAATCTTAGTGGCATGAATTAAAGGTCTGCCGTAAATTGTCTAAAATTACTAAGTTTGGTGTGGTTGATATCCAAGTTACATCTTGTTTTCCTGCGGTCAATAAAGGGCAACTACGAACTCTCAAATGATTCTCTATGTTGTTAATGATCTCCCAGATCTGTTCAGTCAGATTTGCCATTTCCAGGCAGATTCCAGAACTTGCTCAGTCACTCTTTTAACGCTGGAAGATTATGGGCTGCACCATCTGCTAGTTAATAAACCAGTTTCATCTAAGCTTTTTGTGTGTGCACCCATTCATTTCTGTTGGGTGTCCCAGACCTTTTACATTCCTGGAATTTATGTCAACCTTTCTGGCTGGCAGCTTTTTCAGCATGGCAGAGATAAAATTAAAGAATCATGGCAATTAACTGAGTAAGGCTTGGTTGCTAGTTCATCAAGAGAGTGACCATGAGTAAAAGGTCAAAGAAGGGAGCTGTAGATGTCATGGAAGAAAAGATTTGGAACACAAAGAGTTCTGAGTTTCCCCTGAAACAATGCGCACTTGTGCTCATTCACTAGTGTCAGGCGAGGGCTTCAAAGGAATCCACTGACCCATGTGGACACAGAACTTAAAATATATCGAGAAAAACATAAAGAAAAGCATTAAAGCAAAAACCTTCCCTGTAGTCTCTTTAACAACAGCAGTTTGTTTCTTCCCCAATAAGATAGTAGTCAGTTGCCTGAGATAAGAACTTCTTGGTCAAAGAATATTAATTTGCAGAACCTTTTTCTATACAGACGCTAGATGGAGCTATCCGCCTTCTTCCCGAGAAAGAAAATTAAGGCAGTTAGAAGAAGGATCTCCTGTCTCGAAAATTTCTCTTGCGAAGCAGCTGGAGGGGGCTCTGAACTGGATCAAGACTGAAAGGGAAAAGTTGTCCTACAAGGCCCTCTGGCCCTACCTTGGGGGAAAACAGAAATGTTAAAGATTCCATGTTTGGAAAATAAGTATTTTAAAACACCCTGTGCCAAATGTTCTATACAAATGGAAAGATGGATCAGTAACTTGTTTTGGAATGGTTTTTCCCTTGGTCTCCCTGGGCTGAGAAGATTCTTCCCACTCATATTTCATGCATAAAGCATAACAAGGGGGAAATGTGTACAATCCCCAAACAGATATAATTAAGACCCATTGAAACAACCAGAACAGAATGAAATGTTGTACATGCATTTCAACCATACCTAGATTAGCAACTGTGTGTTTAACACTCTATGTAAGTGACACAGCCCCCATCTTGGTGGGTTTGCAGTCAGAAGATGTAAGCCCCACTGAGTTTAATGGGGCTCGAGTATATTTAGCTGTCTCTTGTTATAGGACTGCCTCTTAGACATTCAATCAACACAAACAGTGAATCTTACAATTACCATTCTATGGTCATAATAATTTGAAGATTGCAATCACCGGATAATGCACTTTAAAACGTGTATCCCTACCAATGTAAACTCAGCCCTCAAATGCAGGCAGCTTGAGTCATACTAGACAATATTCCAATTGGTGAAGACAATATTCCAGTTGGCGTTAGGGGGGAGACCCCACGTTCAAATATCTGAAGCACCCCTTGGTTCATGTGTTTTCTTCTGTGGAGGCAAGAATTTAGACCTGAAACCCTCTCCCTATTCTCCCTGCACACAGATGTAAGATCATGAACATATTAACCAAGTAAGCACCCTATTTTTCGCTCTATAAGACGCACCAGACCACAAGACGCACCTAGTTTTTGGAGGAGGAAAACAAGAAGAAAAAAAAAAATTCTGAATCTCGGAAGCCAGAACAGCAAGAGGGATCGCTGCGCAGTGAAAGCAGCAATACCTCTTGCTGCTCTGGCTTCTGGGATAGCTGCGGCTCCATAAGACGCACACACATTTCCCCTGACTTTTTAGGAGGGAAAAAGTGAGTCTTATAGAGCAAAAAATACGGTACTTGGGCAGCTTCCTCTGTCCCTGCCCCAAACTGAATCGTTCTGACGTTTAATCACTTAAACTGGCAGCTTTCTCTCTCTCTCTCTCTCTCTCACACACACACACACACACAGCTTTTTAGACATTCCCCTTTCACAGGAACTCAAAGCAGCAATATTTCCCAGTTCAGGTGTTGCCTTCTACATACAGAGCTCTACAGCAGGGTTGGGGAACCTCAGGCCCAGGAGTCAAATATGGAGCCTCAGGACTTCTCCTCAAGCCATACTGCCTCTCCCCAGGGCACAGCCCTCATCCTATATCCTCAAGTGCTTTTGAATGGCTAGAATGCCTCATTGAACTGCGATAATGCCTCTTCCTTGCTTGGATGGAGGCTGAGGAGATGTTTGTTTTCTTCTTTTTCTTCCTCTTCTTACCCCACCTACTTTTGCCTCTGGCCCCTACCCAACTCTGGCACGCTGCTCGCCAGGAATAAAGCCCTCAGGCTGGAAATTATTATCACTATTATTTATTATTATTATTTGTTAAATCTGTACACCGCCCTTCATACAGCCGATCTCAGGGCGGTTCACAGCATTAAACGTTTCCCACAATGAGTTTAAGATTTAAAAGCAGGTGGTAACCCTGTTTTTCTTGCCACAGCTAAGAAGATCTTGTTCCCACAAATATCTCCCCACAAAAAAACACAGCCCTAAACAAAGTGAGAAGTTGTAGGGTGGGAAGTTTGCGACTTCTCTCTCTTTCTATAAGTATTTGTTGGAAATTAGCTCCGTGAAGCTAACTATTAACATTATGTATTTTTCAGTTACAAGCAACGCTAAAGATTAAAGCTGCAACAACCGCCTCAGTTGTAGCTTCTGTATTCTAAAGGCACGATGTAGCCAAATGGTACACATGAAATAATAAAATAATAATATTTGCACCCCACCTCATCTAGCTGGGTTGCCCCAGCTGCTCTGGGTGGCTCCCAACATATACAAAAACTTAATAAAACATTAAAAATTCCATATATAGGGCTGCCTTCAGATGTCTTCTAAAGGTTGTATAATTACTTTAAAAAAAGCACGTAGCCATCCTCAAAAATAGTACAGGCGGCAACTATTTTAGGCACGTCCAATTGGTGCGTGGTTGCCAATGCGCAGGTCCTTTTGGACCCAGAAGAGGGCAGAACTGGGACGTAATGGGGGCAGGATGTAACAGGGCAGGGGGCACTTATGCGTGCTCCGCTGATGCATGCAGGGGCCAGGAACGGAAGCCCTGTATGAAATGGTTGCCACCTGCAATTCCAAAGGAAAGCAAAACTCTCCTTTTAAAAAGAGAGAGAAAAGGCTAGGATTCACTATCCTATCTTCCCAACCACGCCTGCCTGCCTGCCCCCTGACAAGCCACCGATGCACACAAAAAGTAAACATATATAAATCCCCTGTAGGGGCAAGATTGTTTCCTGAAATAAATCACATAAAAATGAGCAGCAGCAGCAGCACAAAAGGAAGGCATTCTCTGCTTTATTAGCAGACGCACCTCCCAACAATATATATAAATAATAGAAGTTAACAGTCAAGTTTTAGGAGAGAAAAAAGGACATGATTCCATTCCCCCACCCCCCACCTAAATGAGCCACATTTCTTGGATAAGAGAAAGGCACAGGAAGAGGGGGAGGAATCACAAAGTGACGTATTATGGCCCAAGACCGTCTGCCCCCATCTTCCAGACACATGCAAAGACTACTCACATGAGAAAGGCACTATTAGGGTAGAAACCAACTTGGTGATTATAAAAAAGCAAATTCAACTGGTTTTTTTTAAAAAATGGGAAATCCCCCTTTATGTAAATTCCCATTTTCTGAGGGGTATTATCATATCTGGGATAGCACCAGCTCTTGGCTACAGGCATTGTCAAGGTTGCTGGGATATCAAGGAGGGTGGGAGCTACCAAACTTTCACAACTTTTACCTGCTTGCTAGGCAGGGCCAGCGTGAAGATTTTCTCCCCACTGCAACACTTAGGACACTGTGACTTTAATACAGAGTGAGCCCTGTTTCTGGCTGTGAACTAAAAACCTGTTTCAAAACACATCAGAAGAAAACAGGCAACAGCCTGAGTGCTTTAGGACTCTCTGCAATGGGATTTGCGGGACCAACCACTCCATTTCTTCCAGTAATGCATCTTGTTCTCGGACGGAATTAAGCTCCCACTTCTGAGCTGAAAGAAATAAACCTGCCACCACAAGCTCTAAAGAACCGAGTTCCTAATGGAAAACTGAAGGATGTGGAGTAATCCATCTCAAAAGTCGAGTGTAATGAAGGGTCTTCAGGTGAATGAACCGACTCTCAAGTAGAATGACTGCACCTTCCTAACCTCAAGTTCTATGTATAATGACTACAGAAAATCTCGAAAATTGACCCTTCTTTAACAAAACTTGGGATACAATCTGCGTCGCTCACTCTTCATCATTTGTTTAACACGTGCATTAAGGCCTATATTTAAAAAAGGATGAGGAAGGAGGAAGAGAAAAAGGAGAGGGGGGGGGAATACTTACCTGAAAAATTCCGGGACACCAGCATCGTTGTGAGAATTGCACCCTAAAAAGAGAGAGGAAATGATTTGCGTTTGATACCAGGCTCCTGAGAGATATTCCACACCATGTTAGCAGGCACACATGCTGACTGCAGCCTGTAAACAGTAAATGTTAGCCAGATGTAAGGCAGGCCAGCCTAACAATACAGAACAAGCTTCCTTGAATGAAACTATTTCACTTCAACTTTTTTTGCCAAGAAGAAATGTGATTTTTGTATGCCACAACGGTCGCCCGAATATTACTTGGAAAACACAAGAACTACCAACAATGGAAGATTGGCAGGTGAAGATGATGGACTTTTCAGAGCTAGCTGACCTGACTGGAAGAATCCGCGACCAGAAAGAAGAGGAGTTTCAAGAGGACTGGAGGAAATTTAAGGTCTATTTGAATAAATATTGTAATATAAAAAGTTAGAAATTACTTGAAAGAAACAAATGGGCCTAGGATTAAACTAAGTTATAATTAAATAAATGGGATTTAGAATGTTAAGTGAATAAGATGGACTATAACTGGAAATTGTTCTAGTTCAATAATGATATTGGAAAGCTGTTACTTTTAACTACAAGGAAACTCAGAAGGGAGGGACTTGAGGAAGTTAACCAAGATGTTTAAAAGGTTGGATTTGTGAAGAATTAAGTTTGTTGTTATTGTTTATCTGTTTATTGTTCTTTTTTTCTTTTTCTGTTTTTGTGTATCATTCTGCTTTGTGGCTTTTGTTATCATTGTGGAAAATCTAATAAAAATTAAATAAAAAAAAGGAATGTGTCCAGTACACAATGCAAAACCTTGGCCTCACCCCAATGTCACAAGTTAAGACTTGCATGGGAAGGCCCTGCCATCAGACACCCCTGAATACAGCATGTCTGTGTCAGTAGCAAATATGCACCCCAAATATGTACCACCACCTACCATAACCCTAAACCATGAGAACATAAAGTCTGTGCCTTCAACCCACCTTCAGCTTCCTTCTGGCATTGAACTTCCTCAAACATTCCACAGTCTCCTGTCTGTGCATCATGGAGGCCACAGTTGATCGTTGCTGGGGAGGGAAGCAAAGAACACTGTTAGGAGTATCTCTGATAGGAAAGCAAAGCGAATATCTGCAAAATTTACCCCCCCTTTTTTTGTCTTAGCCCTGAATGGTGCTGTCAAGAGCTGTGCTCTTAACACTACTGTAAATGTGCAGGGGGGCGAAATGACTGAAACTAGCCTTCCAACAAGGAAGAGGAAGAGGAAGAGACAGGGAAGGGAGATACTTACGCAGACCCATGGGTGCTTAAGAGCCTGGTCAGCTGTGATACGTTTTGCTGGGTTTATTGTCAGCATCTGGTTGATTAAGTTCTTCGCTTCCGGAGTCACAGTGTCCCATTCTGGAGACGGAAACTAGAAGCGAGAGAGGAGACAGGGAAATGCCTTTTGCTCCTTGTTGCACCGAGCCGGCTTCTCCTGCCCGTGCTCCACCATGAACTCATTGCCACATTCCACCCTTTCAGCTGGCAGCTTTGGCATATTTACGAATATGAGGGCATTCTGAGATTTGTATTTTGGGGCAATGCATAGGCAATGCATGATACAGTTTTGGGGATGGCTGCAAGTGGACTGCAGAACCCTGCAGGTGCCGTTTTCTTTTTACGTGCTGTTATAATCATTTGTACCTTACGTTGGTGCTTGAACTTCACACACCTTCCTGCATGCGTAAAAATATAAAATGCCGTCGTGCTGCAGCTGGGCAGCCACACCGATTACAGCATGACAAACGGACAGGCAGGAAGGCGAGTGAGGCAGTAGAACTGGTTTAGGGCAGGGAGGAGTTGTGAAGGCCCACAGTCTATCTATACTGCCAAATTCCAGCCAACTGATTGGAATTAACTGTACAGAAAACAATTCTCTTACATCGTAGGCTCCTGCCTTGATCTGCTGATACAGTTTGTGCTGATCTTCATCCCAAAATGGGGGGTACCCCACTAGCAATATGTACAGAATGACACCTGGGGGAGAAGAAAAAGGTATTGCAGTTACATTGGCTTGCTCCAATTAGGCCTGCAGCCCATTCTCACAATGCAGTCTTGGCATACGAGTCTAGACACTTTCAAGACCACCTTCTGTGGAGGGACTTTCTGCCATGGCCATGCCACCGCCCTAGGTGCTGTGATTCATTTGGAACACCAAGAGCTCAATTTTAAAACTAATGCACGGGTCATCAGAGAGTATTTGCGGCTTCGTCAGTCATACAATGTCCCAGTGGTTACTAAACTGCAAGCCCCAAGTCCTGGAAAAGCCCTTGTGTGATGCTCTTCTCCTCTATGTACAGTCCATTGTAAGGCAGTGCTTGATGTTAACTTCCTGTGTTCTCATAACCAGACTCACTTTAGTAGTGAATTGTGGGGGGCATGTTTAGGGGAAGGCCCCACTGCACAAGCGGAAAGTGTATTTTAATGAACTGAATAGAGTGAAAAGACATGGGGGTGTGGAGAATGCGTGTATGAACTTAACAGTTCTGAGCTTTATTTTTATTTTTAGTCGCTATTTGTTGCTGATATTGTTTTATAGATTATAAATGTCGTACCGATTTGTTTATCATATAATATGACTTTTGATGTAACTGCGATGCTTAGCTTATTTTTATAGTTATTCTATAGATAGCAATTGTTTTACTGATGATTTGTTAATTATTTTAGACGATTCATGATGTACTTGTGAAGTCATACTATGCTCTATGATGTTAGTTCTATTCATTGTAAGCTGCTTTGGGATTCATTAGAAAGACAATCAATCAATCAATCAATCAAGTCATTGCACAGGGCTCCTGCTGATGGGACTCGTTAGGGTGAATTCCACCCTAGCTTTATTTTTAAAATAACTACCTTCCCTTCCTTTCTGCGTTATTGCAAAATGAATAATTAACTTGCATAATTTGCTGCAAGATATTGTGGAGACCCTCTAATGTAAAATTCATTTTAAAACGATGTCAGATTTTAAGCATGCATACCCCTCACTGTCAAACAATATGAATGCTAGGTAGCCTTACCACATGCCCATATATCCACGGGTTTTCCATAAGGATCTTTTCTTAAGACCTCGGGGGACAGGTAGCCTGGAGTACCAGCAAACCCTGTCGAAACACAAGATGCGGAACAGACTCAGCAGCTTGAAATTAACGTTGCCATTCTCGCACAAAGCGGCTGGTGCATGTGTATAAAAACTAGGATATTCAGGCAAAGTCACTAGGCTGTCAATAACAAAGCAAATGAGACGACATCCTATCAGGAAACCTTGAGCCATATCATATTATTACTGTATGTTCAGCAAACCCAAACAAAAACGCCAGACTCATCCATTTCCAGATATGCACAGGGAGCATTTGGAACAGAAAATGCCACTAAGGTGGTAAGGAGAGAGGGAAGCAAATAAGGCACCTGGAAATGTTTTAGGCGCCAGTTTTTGGTTTGTAGCTGGGGTCCCATGCTGGGGGGAAATGCTCCAAAAAGAGTGAATATGCTAGCTATGGGATTTATTAGACTGGTGTAACATTGGTTCTAGCAGGATGGGAGAGCATCATTTGAGCTCCAGTTTAGACAGGAGGACAGTACTTGGCTGATGACCAATGTACTTTGCTGCTGCTTTTGGTGGCAGTCAAACTACTCTCACTGTGTTACTGCAAGAACAGTGCATTTCTAGCTACTGGCTGTTCACTGCAGGTGTGAGCTGTGTGCACATGGAAGTTTGCAAAACACCCAGAAGATAGATTTGTCTCTGGAAAAAAATAAAGTTATTTGATGCACAGCCTAGAGAGATTGCATCACTGATTTCCACTGGCACAGTAAATACCGTCATCAATATTCCCTTCAATCAGAGCACAACCCCGTGGACAATCTTAGATTTCTTCCTGTTTGGGGACACACTTACCAAACCATGCCTGTTGCTCCCCCTGAACTTCAATCGCAAGTCCGAAGTCAGCCAGCTTGACAGCTGCACCCTTGCACTTACTCGCAAGGAGCAAGTTCTCAGGCTAGGAAGGTGAGGAGAGAAAACAAGAAGAGAAGGAAAACCTTGAGTAAATATATTCTCTCTACAAACGCCTGGTATATATTTTGAAAAGTTCACACCTACAAATGTCCTCTCCAACAGAAGAGCTGTCTTTAAAGTAACAAAAAGAATGGAGTAAATTTATGGTTTATATAAGTGAGAACTGTAGAAATATAAAAACGTTGGCAGGATTGAATTAAATCTTATGTCATGGTGTAATTTTTAACCAATGAAACTGAATTATAGATTGGAATAAGAAAACTTGCGGAAGGGAAGGACGGAAGTCAATGGCTCTATGGAGCATAAAGTAGGATATATGTAATATGTAATAAGATTTGATGTATGTTTGTTGGTTGGTGTTGGTATTCTTAAATCTCAATAAAAAGCATTTGGAAAAAAGAAGAGCTGTCTTTAAAAAGCCAACTTCAAACTTGCACCTATGACGAGCTCCAACTGGTGGCATTCTGCAAAGGAAACCGTGTTCCCCTCCCACCCTACCCCAAAGATTATGAAGTTAATTTATATAGAATTCTCCTAGGCAACCCTTGCAATCCAAGACAAGTTATTAAATATATTGACAGTAGATGGCACTGGCGGTACACTTCCTTCACTTCTGCTGGAGATAACATCCATGTGGAGACATAATGATGCAGCAGACATAGCAAACTGCAGTGATACAACTCCCAATGAACATCATACCAGGTCCCCAAGGCACAGGACAAGTAAAAAAAGGGGGGGGGATAATATGCAGGACCATGTACACAGTGATTTATTTGCACAGAGCAAGGGATTTGAAGTTATGCACCAATAAAAGAGCAGAAATTCTAAGTTATGCAAATCAACACGCATTTGCATAATTCACCCCGCTTTTGTGAATCATGAGGGTGGGTGGGCAGGAAGCTGGACAAGCCCGTTCGGTTCTTTCAAGCCTATGCTGGGCAGTTTTAAGGGACAGAAACTCTTCCATCACAGAACGGTTCTCTTTGTATTCTTTGCTCAATTGTAAAGTCCATCACGGAACGCAGAGCATCCAGCTAAGGACTGCTGAATGGAGAGATCCAGATGGGGCTGGTTATGTAGTCACTGCAGCGCTCTTGTCTGCTGATTCAATGTGAGCTCTGTTGGAAATTTTCATCTGCAAGGATTTATTACGGCGAGGCCTCTGTTGCCATGAGGCTGAGGAGAATAGCCACTATATCCTTCCCTCCTTGCTCAGGGCATGAGACAAAACTAAAACAGCTCCAATGCAGATAATCAGAGAAGGCAGAAGCAAGGGGCTCAGAAACAGACTGGAGTACGGATCGCCCGGGGCTGGCATCATTCTACTTCTGGAGAGATCGGGGTTCTTGTATCTTAACACGCAAACTCTTAACTAAGCAGACTATGAAATTCAACTTAAAACAGGGCAGCTGGTTCAAGTAATGAAAAACCACACCCAACGTAAACTTGGGGGGGGGGGTTGATGAGGGTGCCCCATGGTGTTAGGGAACAGGATCCTTATTTGGGGGCAAGCACTGAGCACACAGAAAGAATGTTTATTTTCCATGGCCTCCGATATTCATGGCAACTGAAGCTTTTGTTCCAGGCGGATTTAGAACTGACAGGGTGCCCAGAAAATAGGCCAGGTGGATGTTCAGGGATCAGTTCTGTTGTGCTCCATGGCGGGAATAGGTCAAACATACCCGAAGAAGCCAGTGTGGTGGGAAGGATTTACTAGTAAGTGTTGGAAAGCTCGCACCCATAATCCACTATGAGAAATGCATTGGGATCAAGTGTCTAGAAAAGATACAGTGGTACCTCGGGTTTAGAACTTAATTCATTCTGGAGGTCTGTTCTTAGCCTGAAACTGTTCTTAACCTGAAGCACCACTTTAGCTAATGGGGCCTCCTGCTGCCGCTGCACCACTGCTGCACAATTTCTGTTCTCAACCTGAAGCAAAGTTCTTAACCCAAGGTACTATTTCCGGGTTAGCGGCATCTGTAACCTGAAGCGTATGTAAACTAAGGTTCCACTGTATTCTTTGAAGGCACACACTTAAGTCTGAGCTGAAGTCCAGTATTTACTTGTTTCAGGGCTACTTTCTGCTCTAATCTGAATCAGGTGGTAACCATGTTCCTTTTCCCCTTTTTTTGCAAACTATTTTTTATTGCTTTTCAAAAGTTTTAACAAATTAACATCAAATTAATACAAAATGAAAAGTTGACTTACCATCCTGCTAACTTGATGTTTCTCTTCCCTTCCTTCCTTGCTGCTCAATGTTACATACATTTCCTAATTCCATTTCAATACTTAAAATAATTTAGCATTATTTCTTCTTCCCCACCCCCTTCATTTCCCATCGGATGTGTATATTTCAATTCCTGCTAGACTTTTGTTTAACTATAACATATTCCCAAATGTTAAGTAGAGTTACTCTTCACTTTGTCAGCCTGCAAAGATCGTTAACCATGTTCCCGGTCTACAACCACTTCGGACTAGCATATGAACATGAAATAAACTGTTGGGTCTTTGGACACAGAAGGTCCAAGCTGAATCGTTTTGTGTTCCCAACATACCGTATTTTCTAAAAGCAGGGAGGCAATCCTCCATATGGGAGCATCCAAACATCCCATCTCCACCTGCAAGGAGAGGCAGTCCAGCCAAGAAAATGCCCTACCCCTAGATTTTGATTAATGTATCAATTCTCACAATCCTGTTTTCCCTCCTCCTGGTTAGAAATCATGGGGCTGCTGCAAAGGTGTGTGTGTGTGTGTGTGTGTGTGTGTGTGTGTGTAAAGCAAGAGACACAGTCCTCCACAAGGGCTTAATAGCAATGGCTCCATCAACACTGGCAAGCCCTTACATCAGCAGTAACAACAACTAGAAATTCAACTACTGCTATGCAGTACATCAGATAGGATACTACAGATAGGCAGTGCACAATATTCTTGCTCATACTTTGAAGGATGTGGGTGCATAATAATCAGACTTAGGGGGAGGGAAATGCATGCAGCAGCTAAGGGCACTGAGTTGACCACCACCATTTTCCCATAAATTTGTCTACTTCCCACTCTCTTCCCTGGCACATCACACAGCTGGCTCAAGATATACAGTGGTGCCTCGCAAGACGAAATTAATTCGTTCTGCGAGTTTTTTCGTCTTGCAAATTTTTCGTCTTGCGAAGCACCTCTTCAAGCAATGCACCCTGGGTATTAATGGTTTTAAGAAAAAGGAAACAAACTTGCAAGACGTTTTCGTCTTGCGAAGCAAGCCCATAGGGAAATTCGTCTTGCAAAGCAACTCAAAAAACGAAAAACTCTTTCGTCTTGCGAGTTTTTCGTCTTGCGAGGCATTCGTCTTGCGAGGTACCACTGTATACCGTATTTTTCGCTCTACAAGACGCACCAGACCACAAGACGCACCTAGTTTTTGGAGGAGGAAAAGAAGAAAAAAAATATTCCGAATCTCAGAAGCCAGAACAGCAAGAGGGATCGCTGCACAGTGAAAGCAGCAATCCCTCTTGCTGTTCTGGCTTCTGGGATAGCTGCACAGCCTGCATTCGCTCCATAAGACGCACACACATTTCCCCTTAGGAGGGAAAAAGTGAGTCTTATAGAGCAAAAAATACGGTATATATATAACTGTGGGAGTTATTTACAGCCAAAGCCTCATGCCAAGGCTGAAGACATGCCATTCCACTGGTGCGTATCACAACTCTGTTCTGCATCTGGATTATGATTCCTGGCTGGTTGTGAGAGCTTCAGCATTCATGGTGGGAGTGTTGGCCTTGCTCTCTTAACATAAGGCTAGGTAATGAACCTCTTTTAAAATTAAAAATGAACCAGAAAGGCTCAGCACGAACATATGTCACATAACGGAACAATGAAATAGTTTACCAGTAATTCAATTCCCAGGGAAGACTGGACATTCATAAGCAATTGTGTAATAACTTCAGTGTCCAGATATTATACACTTCTTATTTCTAGTAGCTCCAGTTTAATCACCTTCTTCCCAAAGATTATGCTAATATTGTCAATACTAGTGGTGCATGACCCACCCACCCCAGCTTGCATCAAAGCTCACCTGTTTTTTTGGCAAGCATTCCTGCTGAATACTCAAAAAATGGCAAGGTAATTTTCATGGCCCCCTGCAAGCCTCCTCCTCATAAACAAAATCTATGGGAATGAGGAGGAAATGGCAAGCAGTGAAGAAGGCTCACTGGGCAGGCCTTCCTGAACCAGAAACAATGTCATCCCCTACCCTTGTTTTTCTAGACAGAGAAAACTACAAGCCCCATGATTCCTGCAAAAAAGAAATACTTGGGCAGCATGTTCAGAAGCATCGTTTCAACCTCGTGAGTTCAGAGCCTGCACCCATAAAAAAAAATAGTTTAGCTTGGCTATTATTCAAACAAGTTGCTTGTTTTGCAGCTCTCTGTGGTCCTACAGACCCATGTCTGTCTAATCTCTGCCTGGGAGAAGAAAGCAAACCACTGCATCTGATAAAAACTATGCTTTACTCTAAAGCCAGGAACAGGGAAATGCTGTTTGACTCCAACTCCCATCAGCCCCAAACAGCACAGCAGATAGTCAAGGATGATGGGAACTGTAGTTCGATAATACCTGGAGTCCCAGAGATTTCTCAACCATGCTATAAGCATGTTGCAATGGGTGTGGGTGGGTGTCGACAAACAGAACAATATTCTTTGACACCTTTTGAAGTTCTCTTTGAAGTTGTCACACCCAGACTTCATTGCATGTAACTGTCATGATTTATGCACTTGTTCTTTTCCGGAATCATGCCTTAACAGGAATCAGTCATGGAACCACATGCACCACCCCAAAGTCCCTGTCCTTCTGTGTGTTGAGCAGGAAGGTCCAACGGGGTCTTCCAAGCACGTTCAATGGAATGCACAAAGAAGCTTCCCCAAAATTGGTTAAGCTTGCTTAGAAGACTCGCCACGCTCAAGAACTCTAATAACACAGTGTTCCCCAAACACACCAAGAAGCCCCCTTCATACCTCCCCACAAAACGTTGGAGGAGCAGGGGTGGAGCATTTGGAAGCGGTGTGCAACATACTGATTGGACTGTAAGCAGAGACAAATACATCAACGCACAGCTCAACAACCCCCGTGAATTACCTAGTTTCTAGATCCCAACACTGATGCCATTCCAACCCCGAAGAGAAAGTTTTACTCGCTGGAGACAAAGTGGTGGTATTATGCCCAATCAACGTAGTTTGTTCCTAGGTTTGGGCTCTCCAGCCTTTATATAAGCCTCTCCCCATTCCCACAATGACAGCAGAAAACAATATACTATATTTTGTTAATCTAGCCACATGTACAAAATACTCATTGTAGCTCTTGGCTTTCTTGTAGTAAGAGATGGAACACTGGAAGGAGGAGGAGGGGGGAGTGGGAGGAGGAGGAGGAGAAGGCATCCTGGCACAGGATACTCACTGTTCAGAGATTTTAATTTTCTATGAGAGCAGCAATATTAACACTTGTGGGGTCTTGTTAAAGGCGAGGAAAAAAGCATCTCAAAGTGATGTTCACTTCCATTTGAATCCATCTGCAGCATTGGCTAATGCAGGATATATCCCTACTTTGCATGCACTTAAACATTATGCTGCAATAAACTACTCCCTAAAGCATTCTTTGCAGTAGTTTTATAACACTGCATGAGTGGTTTACCACATGACTCGTGCAAATGGCTTTCCGGTAGTAAACATCAATTTGAAAGGTGCTCCAGTGATGGGATGCTACCAAAGGTCTGACAGGGCACTTATCTCCCTCCAAACTTTCATGGGGTGGGAGAGCCAATACGGGCAAGTTCTGGGCAGTTCCTAATTTGCATCTGGTTTCCATGTGAGTGACTAACTGTGAATCCTTGTGCAGTTGCAGTGGCAATCTTAAGTATGGAACAAGCATTTCCATACAAGAGACAGATTAACACCTTGGGCAGGATGGCCTCACAGTTGACTAGCGGCAGATTCAAATGGCTCCACATTCAGCCAAATTCCAAAACCAAAAGGCAGGGGTGCTTACATTCTTCACCAATGAAAAAGTACACATCAGGGCATATAAACTTAGCATGCAAAGTAGTGTCCCCACTTTACCACCCTTTGCTCCATCACTGCAGGCACTCTTCTCACAGCCCAACTCACTTCTGGTATCAGCTGGAGAAAAGAGCTCAGGTGACAAGAGGCGAGTAGGTAAGGCTAGGGAGAGGATTCCACTCTCTTAACCTGCATAGGTAAAGGTAAAGGGACCCCTGACCATTAGGTCCAGTCGTGACCGACTCTGGGGTTGCAGGGCTCATCTCGCTTTATTGGCCAAGAGAGCCGGCGTACAGCTTCTGGGTCATGTGGCCAGCATGACTAAGCCACTTCTGGCAAACCAGAGCAGTGCACGGAAATGCCGTTTATCTTCCCACCAGAGTGGTACCTATTTATCTACTTGCACTTTGATGTGCTTTCGAACTGCTAGGTTGGCAGGAGCAGGGACTGAGCAATGGAAGCTCACCCCGTCGCAGGGATTCGAACCGCCGACCTTCTGATCGGCAAGCCCTAGGCTCTGTGGTTTAACCCACAGCGCCACCTGTGTCCCCTTAACCTGCATACCACTGCATAATTTGGGGCTTGAGAAGGGGGCATGAAGTTCACGTGAAAATTAAACATCACATACATCACGCCCCCCCCCCCTCCGCCCAGCCCCATTAGGAATTGATTTTAGAATGCTGTGTTACTTTTATTGTTGTTAGCCACTCTGAGCCTGGCTTCGGCTGGGGAGGGCGGGATATAAACAAACAAACATACACAGTCACTGCAGACATCAGATCAAGAACATGGCTGCTCCATCACATTTAGTTTGGTCTTATATTTAAGCAAGTGGTAGATGTAGCAATAGTATGTATTAGTATTCACTATACTTAAATACTTAAATAAACACTTAAATACTAACACTTGAATATCAGTATTAAAGCAAATGTCAGATTTAAGAATAGAATGTAGTTCCTTGATACAAATCAATGAATCATACACATTTTAACATGCTCTTGCAATTCCCCACGTTGATAATGCTACACCTGTTTTCCTCTTTTGATTCCCAGCAAAGTAACTTATATCTGCGTTGTTTAGTTGCCTTTTCCTTAAGCTGGAAGTTTTCTCTCCCCCCCCCCCCGCTCGCTCAAACCTTTTCCGTACCTAACAGATACTGATTAGGAAGATCAAAGATCACCCCTGTCTTGAACAAACTCAGATCTCCTGTGGTCAGTTTTCTAGCAAAAGTTCACAAAAAAAGCAGGCGGGAAGTTAAGACTCTCTCACAAAGGACAGCCTTGCTGGAGGAGCATACAAATGTCTGAGGCAAAAGGAGAAAATCTTATTACCACTTCAAAGAACTTTCCAGACGTTGCCCTGAACTCTTCATGGCCAAAGGCACAAAGAGATATTTGATGAGGCAGGCCCCTGCACTGACTATAGGTCTTTTCAGAGAAAAGGGGTCAGAGCCATTTTCTCATGATGGGAACTAATTTTCTTTTTTCTGGTTTTGCAATAGACCTCAAAATATTTGCTGTCTCACAGCTGCAATCTGAAGGCTCCAGTATCTTAAAGCTTCATACTAGCACAAAACTTCTCTGCTAAGTGAGTGTATATGCTATGAATGATGCCAATGAACACATAGTGCAGACAAGAAATTAAAAGTGCCGTGGTTTTATAAAATAGCTGCTGAGGAAGACAAAAGTCAAAACCTATTTTGGCAGCTTTCATTGGATCGCAGTCTGGCAAGCCAGCAGTTTTCAAACTTCTCACCTGCAGGGAACCTTGTCCACATTGATTTCTCTGCCAACGAACCTTTGATCACCTGCTGTGGAACTCCGAAACACAGCAGAGCTTTGGGGAAGCATGTTTAAGGACATGCTTACTGTTCATAGGGGATGCCAGCCACGTTTGTTGGTCCAGGCTGTCACCCTATGTGAACAGAGAGCCCCACAAACACACACACCACTCCTTAGCTGCCATGTAAAACAGAGAGTAGGAATAAATGGACCATTCTCTCAGTGCTTAGATGTTAAGATGTGGGGTCCCTCAAAGTTATGTATTGCAACTTGTATTTTTTCCACTTGCCCATAAATGACCGAGTCTTGTGGGTTAGCAGTGAAGTGGTCAGGCTTGCTGATGACCCCAAACTATTCAGGCTGGTAAAAATAAAAGCGAAATTGTGAAAAGCTCCATAAGGGTATCTCCAAACGGAGTGAATGAGCAGTAAAAGGGCAAATGCGAGTCAATGTAAAGGTAAAGGTAAAGGGGGCCCTGACCATTAGGTCCAGTCGCGGATGACTCTGGGGTTGTGGCGCTCATCTCGTTTTACTGGCCGAGGGAGCCTGCTTACAGCTTCCGGGTCATGTGGCCAGCATGACTAAGCCGCTTCTGGCAAACCACCACAGCAGTGCACGGAAACGCCGTTTACCCTCCCGCTATAAAGTGGTACCTATTTATCTACTTGCACTTTGATGTGCTTTCGAACTGCTAGGTTGGCAGGAGCAGGGACCGAGCAATGGGAGCTCACCCCGACGCGGGGATTCAAACTGCCGACCTTCTGATCGGCAAGCCCTAGGCTCTGTGGTTTAACCCACAGCGCCACCGCGTCCCTTTTAGTTTGCCTTGTAAACTAAGCCAAAAATCATAGCCTCACAAGTATACTGATGGGAACTGAGCTGAGGGAGGTGAGACTGAACAGGAAAGAGATCTTGCAGGCTCCCTCAGAAGGTGGTGGACTCTCCTTCCTTGGAGGCTTTTACGCAGAGGCTGGATGGCCGTCTGTTATAGATGCTCTAACTGAGATTCCTGCATTGCAAGAGAATGGACTAGAGGAGCTTGGGGTCCCTTCCAACTCAACAGTTATTTGATTTGTGGTAAATAGCTCAGTTGAAATAAGATTGTGGATGATGGGACAATGAAGGTATTGACGACATGTGTGGGAGCTGTGGAAAAGGCGAATTTCATGCTAGGAAAGGGGTTGAAAACAAGTGAGTGAAGAAGTACGGTCTACTGCATCCTTGGTAGGGCAGGTATCATTAGATATCATTAGAGCTGAAAGCCAAAACTTGAGTAGAAGCAGAACTAGCTGTAAAAATGTCTATTGCCTTTACTGGCTGTAATTCGCTCCTGGCAGGAGCGTGTGGACTTCATCTATGCCATTCCATTTAAATCCAGGCAAAGAAGCCAGGAGCAATAGCAGATCCTTAGCTGATCATTAGCAAACGAAAGAGGAAAACAGGCTAACCCCTCCCCACTGAGAGCTAATGACTAGAAGTTTGAAAAGCCTTAGCTTCAGGAGCAAAAGACTAGACAGGGAGGTGGGGTTGGAATCCAGAGGCTACTGTGACTAAAGTCAGCAAAGCAGAGGACAATACCGAGTCTAAAGAGGTTGTAGATAAGGAAACCAACTACAGAACAAGCCGCAAAAAATGAGCACAAAAACATCAAAGGAGTGCCGAGGAGACTAAACCATGGGTTGGCAAACTAAGGCCTGCAGGCCAGATCGGGCCCAAGTGCCTTCTAAATCTGGCCCGCGGAAGGTCCGGGAATCGCCGCATGGATCGCCAACATGCATGTTCTTTCCCTCTCCCTCTCTCTCACACGGCGCGGCGGCGCCTCCTCCCTCCCTCCCTCCTCCTGGCTTCTCCCTGCCCTGCCTAGAGGAGGAAGGGGGCTGGGCTTTGTTGGTGCCAGCCCCTCTTCGGAGCCCTTTCACAGGCCACTCATCGTCCGGCCTCCCACAAGGTCTGAGGGACAGTGGACTGGGCACCTGCTGAAAAAGTTTGAGGACCCTTGGGCTAAACACAGAGAAAAATTCAGTAAGAGGGGGAAGAAATAAGGAAAAAACCAGCCTGAAAGGAGAACACGAAGAGTTTTAGGAGGAAGCGAATGCTTTCTGCAAGGCAACCAACTTTAGCACTGGGTTAAAGAACAACAAGATGTGTACGTACAACAGTCATATAACTAAGAGCATCTTCAGGGTACCTTATGCAGCATACCTCCATATTATGCAGCATACCTGTTCTGAATATTCTGAGATTCTATAAAATGCAGAATTAGGTAGAGCACTGGGTGTTACAGGAGCAAAGGTATGAGTAGGTGATTGAGCAGTCCCAAAAGAAAACTGTAATTCATGCTAGTTGGAAATAAGGCCCATCCTGTGTCGCTATCTCGATCTCATTTCCATTCCTACCAACGACAGCTTCAAAGCAACTCTGCATTTTCACCAAAAGAAAGGATTACCTTCAAGTCCCTGTGTACAATATCATGCTGATGGATATGATTGACACTCTCCAAAATCTGGTGAATGCAGTGGCTGCAGAAAAGAAAAAAAGGAAGAGTGTTATTCATTAATGTATTTATTTATTGATAACGTCAAGGCTCCCAAGGCAGAAGTGTCAAGATTATATCATCACCTATAACTATGACCAAAAGGCAGTGGAACCAGGGAGCAGTAATACATAAATATTGCAACTAGTAAATACAGGGCAGTTCTGGTGCAATCCTATGCCTTAACTGTTACCTGTGTGATCTACTGTGAAGATGGTGCAGATCGCAGTACCTTGCATTTCAGCTTGCTGCAGTGTGCTTGGAAGCCCCACAAGCTTCGACCGGTCCCTGAAATTGTCCACAGGTACGCAAAAGAGAACACCATGCACCCCACAAAATATGAGTGGCAGGGGCCAGCTTACAAACTGCACTCGCCTACATTTGGCAGAACTCCTCGAGACTTTAATCAATCAGCAGCCTCCTCCATCAGTCTCAAGGCTGGGATCCCGCCAGCGTGGAAAGGTTTTAGTAGCGATAAATGCAACCACATTACAAAGATGATATGCGTCTGCAGAGAGGAGCTGGACACCTTTTAAGCACAGAACCCACTCAGCGTGCATTTTCAGTTCCCTTGTTTCCCTCTTCAAGCTCCCTGCAAGCTCAATGAAAATCTGCTGCCTCTTGTTTCTCCCTCTTTTTGCAGAGAGAGGAGCAACATGTCATTTACACCTATCATGTCAGGACAACACTACACCCACATTGCCTGTGCATGAGGCAACACACACAGATTTCTGGGAATGCTCAACCAGATAGAGGTTTCCAAGCGCTTGGAAGGAAGCAGACACGGCAGCTGGTATGTAAGCGACTTACTGCAAGTAGCAAAGTCTCTTTGGTGTACGGAGGAGTGTGTATTTTAACAGCTCCTGCAGCACACCATAGGAATCTGTTCCTAGGAAGTTACAGGTTTCAAACCACCCCTTGGCAATTTCACGTTGCAGGAGTCAGACCCATCTTGGTGCAAATCCCTCTGAAAAGGTAGCAACAGCAGTGCCTGGGGCAGGGGGGGGAGAGGGGGAAAGTGTGTGTGTTTTCAGAATCTGCTTTAAGTGTTGAGGACACGGGCTTGCTCTAGGAAAGAACAAGGCTGTGCAAGGCACAGCTTCCACCACCCAGTAAAAGGGGCTTTCAATGTAAACCACTCTGGCAGGCCCTGTGACTCTATCTTCTCAATCCCAGAAAGGGGGGGGGCGGTTGGGGGATCTGTATAACTAGGACACAGCCAAATTCACAGCAAGAGACTTTCTGGCCAAAAATGGCAAAAGCGCAATGAGTCTCTGGGAAGGTCAGATTGGCACAAACTCCGCTCTCACTTGCTAGCTCTCTCCAGCCGGCTTTGGAATGCAGCTCGAAGCTGCAAGGGGACAAGCTAGCAATGACTTGAGCAAGGAAGCGCTAGACTTCTTCAAGCTGGAGGGGGAATCCAGGGGAGCAGGAGATAAGCTGGGAATATGACCACCCAGAGACATTTACACGGGCGAGGACCCCCCCCCAAAGCTTTGCTTAAGTGGCACTGTTCTCCTTCTGCAGCCAAAAAAAAAAGTGTGGCTGGCAAGTGTGGCGTTAATAACAGTATTTCCCATGAATTGCTTTTAAAGCAACATTTCAGGCTGGGATAGATTGCATTTATTGGAGGAGGAGGAATCCTTGCCTTGCTTTGCTTTGCTGCCGGCTTCCTTCAACCATTAAAGACTTCCATACAACAAAGATGCACCCAAATCTCCTCTCACTTGCACACATCTAGCTGAATGTATCCACAGCCTCCCTACAACCATAAAGACTAGAAACTGCTTTTTGATTATTGCAATGAGAGCACCGGTTTCCTGACGTCTCCACTGCATGTGGTTCGACTTGCTTACTTGATCAAAGTTGAAGAGGACCAGGTAATGCGGAGCTAATTGCTCTGCTGGCACTAGTATGCATCTCTTCAGTTGCAGCCTATTATGAGCACGACTGCACAGACTGTTCTGCTGGGGGAGGCGCAGTAGACTATCCTGCCTTGCGACGCAGAGTCGGAGTCAGGCAGATGGCCTTCTCATTCCTTTCAACTGAGATTTAGGAAGGTTTCAGCAGCCTGGTGAAGCTTTCCAAATACACTTCCTAACCGTAGGTGTCGGTAAACCCCTGGGCCCAGGTGATGTGGAAATACTGTGTTATGCAAAGATGAGCTGAACTGCAAGGCTAAGCACGTTTTTTGCTATTTTAGGTGCCTTGCAGGCTGCTCTCAGATTGACTTTATTCAGGCAACTGAAAACCCTGCCAAAGTTGTGCCTAAAATGTAGGTACAGGGAAAGAAATGCAACAGCTATAGCAGAACTACCCCACCCTCCTAAAAATGCTGCAGCATAGGTGTATGGTTTCAGGGAGTGGGTGGCACTGTGGTCTAAATCACTGAGCCTCTTGGGCTTGCCGATTGGTAGGTTGGCGGTTCGAATCCATGTGATGGGGTGAGCTCCTGTTTATCTGTCCCTGCTCCTGCCAACCTAGCAATTTGAAAGCACATCAAAGTGCAAGTAGATAAATAGGTACGGCTGCGGCATGTGTTTCCATGCGCTCTGGCACTCATCACGATGTTCTGTACGCCAGAAGCAGTTTAGTCATGCTGGCCACATGACCCGGAAAGCTGTCTGCGGACAAACACCGGCCTGAAGCGAAAAAAGCACCACACCCCATTGTTGCCTTTGGCTGGACAGGGGTCCTTTACCTTTTTTTATGAGACAGTAGTTGGAAGTCCAAAAATTAAATACATCCATGTGTTTTCCCGCTCTCAGGGGAACAGGTACCAAACAGAATATAGGACTAACAGGGTGTGGAATGGGAGAAAACTTTGCACCGTACACAGTACAGACTCCACAAACAGTGCTGCGAGAATTCAGTTTGCCCAACCCAAATCAGGGGGCATACAAAGTGACAAGCTCTTCTTACCTGGCATCCGCTTCACTGTAATATTCCCTAGCAACAATGTCTTCAAAAAGCTCTCCACCAGTGACCCTAGGAAGAGATATAAATTCATGAGGATACAAGTACCCACTTTTCATTTGGAGGCTGTTAGAATTCACACTTCCTGCTCAAAGCAGATGGGATTCCTCCATCAGACTTCCCTAAATACTCTTCAGAAGAATTCAGAGCAATCCAGAAACTATAAAAACTTGCTGCTTGTTGTGCATATGCGCAGATTAAAGCCAAGCTATTATTTTAGCTTGATTTACAGTGCCTATTATGCCTTCTGGTTGTACGCAAGATGAAAAGATTGAAAACGTTGTCCAGGTCTGGAAAGCCACCTAAAACATTGCTTTGCTGAATGTCCAACATCATATTGGAATTGCAAACGTACTTCACCAACTCAGATAAGCCTATCCCCAAATGGTGGATTGAATAAACTTCTTCAGCACACCCACAAGCAATCCTTGCTTGTGTTTTTAGACTAGAGTTACCCAAACCTGGGTCTCCAACTGTTTTTTTTATGACTACAACTCCCATCATCCCTAGCTAGCAGGACCAGTGGCCATGGTTGATGGGAATTGTAGTCCAAAAACAGCTGGAGACCCAAGTTTAGGAAACCCTGTTTTAGACTTATCAACTCCTGGCCAAAAAATGGCTCCAAGTACAAGGAATTACTGGGTCAGGTTTATTTCATCAACTGCAGAGACAAATGTGATATCCCTGCAGTTGGCAAGAGCCTATTGCTCTGGTTATTTTTTGCTTTTATGATTAGAAAACTTTAAGGTCCAAAGGATATATCATTGCCAGTATAGGGTGGAAGGTCTAATGACATGGCAGTGGAACTTGGGGTGTCTGCGCAGGTTCTAGTAAAATACACTGTGTAGTACTGTGTGCAAAATTCACACATAATTTGGGTTTAAAAAACAACAACCCCACACACCCCTGAATCTATCAATTGCTGTAGCAATGTCTGGAGGAACAGAAAGGGAGGAGAAAATAGAACACCTGGATATATATTTTATTTAGAAACTCCTTCTACAGCCCACACATTTTTGTCAGTGATGATGGATCAAAGTTAAACAGAAAGCACTTACAGATCAAAGACGAGGTAGTGGAAGCCTTCTTCCGAAATGCTCTCATGGAGCCGCACTGCAAACAACAAAAAGAGACAGAACAAACTCAGCAGGAAACTGAGGAACAGAGGAAGTGAGGCAAAGTGTATTGACCTGGACCAAACCTGTGGAGAACCGCCCACCACAGTGTTCCCTTCATGAAACCACACAACTGGGTTGTGGATATATTTACATTCCCATTTGGTATTGCTGCAGTGAGTTGTTATTCACTAATAAGCGAGTACCAACAACCAACCAACAAACATTTATATAGTGCTTTAGAGTATTCAGAAGTGCCCTCAGTATTCTGTAAGACAACATAGTAAGAAAGGCAAATTTCATCTCCATTTTGCAAATGGGAAACTGAAGCTCTCTCTCTCCCTCTTCTCTTTTTTTGAAGCCTGATCCAATCAGGGCTTTGCCAGTGGGGGGGAAAGGGGGTTTCCCCAATTTAAATCGCCATGCCGCAAAGCTGGTATGAGACTTGTATGTTTTGCCCCGTGCACAATTAGCAGCTTCCACAGGCCATTTAGATCAAGGAAACTACGCTGCGGTAAAATCATCATTAACGGAGCTCTGGTCCAAACCTGCCAAGCAGGCCTTGCTGCAGTGACACTACGAGGGAGCAGCATTCCACAGGGGGGGGTGATCTATATGTCCGATTCCCCAGAGGCCACACACGAGGCACAAAGTCAAGGTGAACGTGAACATGGGCACAGATGCAAAGCGAACCAGTGCCACAGCACAGATCGAGAGGAGACACCCGACTAATGCAGCCGTCAGCAATTCTGCAAGTAAAGGAGGAGGAAGAAAAGAAAACCTGAAATGGAATAGTCAGGGCAAGGATTAGCATTTCTGCTGCTGCTGTAAACTGCTGAGGCAGAAGGAAAGAGTTTCATTGGGCATTCAAGGAGTCGCCAGTTTTTGACAGCCCAAGGCAATGTGAAACAAGGACACTTGCAAGTCAAAAGGTTAAGATGGGGCAGAGAACCTAGGTGGGGCAGCGGGTGAGTGGCATGCAAAGGCGCACAGTAGAGAGAGCAGAATGGTGGCTTTGTGGTCGCCGCTAGAATGGAATATTCAACAAGTAGGTCATCTGGACAATGTACAGCGGAAGAGCAACTTAATTGAAAACAAAAGCAGCATCTTCTCTCTGTGAAATTGCACTCCTTTCACTTAATTGCCTATTGAGCTCCAGCTCTTCTCGAACTGGAACAGCCCCAGTATTGATTGGCTGCAGCAAACCAAACAGAAAGGAAGAAAGAAATGGAAAAGGGAAGGAAGGAAGGAACAAAACCTCACTCTGTGTGTGTAGATGAAAAGGGAAATGTTCTCTGTACAGACAGCAGAGGATGACGAAGAGGAAGAGGAGATGCTCCTAACAGTGTTTGCTGGCTTGGTCCCCCTTTATGGGCAGACACACCTCTGGATTTGTGCTTCCTCCTTTTGTGCTTATTGCCCTGGAAGTGGGCACTGCAGTAGGAGAGGCTAGCAGACTCAGGTGGTAAACCCTTGGACCTCTCTTGACACCAGCCCCTTAACCCACTGTAAGAATTTTGGAAATTCCTCTTCCCCAGGGAAATCTGCAATGGGAGAAGGGGAGAAAGCTGCATTCAGCATAACCTATAAGATCATTTCTGCTACTCATAACACTGCAATGGGGTCCCATCCAGCTATCTAAGCAGTCTGTGGTATGGCAGAAGTTGGATTTAAAAAGCTTGCCTCCTTGCCAGCAAGTGGGGCACAGCATCTCCTGAATAGGCTTGAACCTCAGGTTGCTTCAGCAAACACCTATGTCTGCCAGCATCTTGACAAGCTACAAGAGACTTTGCCTCCTGTGCAGCGGACTATTGAAAAGGTGGCACTGGGTGCCAAAGACCTGGTCCTAGGTGCCAAGGAGTCTGTTTAGTAGGTGTAGCCAAAGGAACTGCCCAGGACAGCATTTTCTGTGTTGCACCCCCGGGAATTTGGCACCAAAACCATACTTGGAGGCGTGATTCTGGCCTTCCTTGCCCACCATCTTCCAACAAAGAAGTGTTCCTCAGTCTGTGACCCTGGGATGGTGAAGAGTTCCTGTGGCTGTCCATAGTAGAGGTCATGCTATGCTCAGCTGACCCTGAAGGAGGTGGGGCTAAGGGGAAACAGGTGCCATATAATTAGACATGACAATGAAGTCATAATCTTTGGAAGTGCCAGGAGTTTCCCCTGCTGCTAGCTGTGCAAGGGGAGGCCACACAGGCAATGCAGACCCACCTGAGCACTCCTGCACCTACTTGTGAGGAGGCACAGCCATGGGGACCATGCTGCTGTTGCCCAACCCTCTCCATGGACCCCAAGGGGTTGGCCCTCCTCCTTCCGTTCTGGGAACAAAGGAGGTGGGGTGCAAACCAAAAAAAGACTGTAGGGACAAAGAAGAAACAGGAAAAGAACGAAATGGAGCCAGGGGGTTTGGGAGAGAGGTTTGGAGGAACAAAAGACAGGAGGAAAGAAGACAGAAAGGGAAAACAGAACAAACACACAAAGTAGCAGGCAATTTGGCTATGCACTTATGGAGCTGTAGCCACACCCTATTGAGTCCAGCATTAGCCAAAGAGAGGTGCCATCCTAAGGTAAAGGAATGCCCTCCAAAAGGCTCTGGAAAAAGAAAAGTGAAGATGTCCTCCTTTCCCAGTCCATTTCTTTAAAAGCACGTACCGTAGCGAAATGGCAGTGAGCGTTATGATCCAAGAAGTCCTGGTTCAAATCCCATCCCATCTAGGAATTCACTGCATGCCCTTAAAGCAGGCAAACCAGGATCTCAGCCTTCTGGCTGTGTGCATTAATGGTAACACCACTATAACCAACCTTGCAGAGCTGTCACAAGGTTGGCTGAGAACGTATGTGAAGTTCTTCTGGACACCGCTGTCTAAATGACTATTTACCGCTATTCCTTCTTGGCATACTGCACGGAACACAGCATTATCCTAAGTGGATTTCTGTGCTTTGGACTTTCCTCAGGTTGCATTAATGCTCCTCCTGTCTGTGTGTTTTACGGTAGGCACACCTGCCCTGTATCCCAAAAACCCAAGAGATTAGACCAGTACCAGGAGGTTCTGTTGCTAATGGACATTTACCCAGAAGTGATTAGTCAGCTCATTGTTATTTAATTAACAGGCTACATCCTGGATAGTTGACTATTAAGCTGCCCTTCTTTTGCAATGCTCTCTGTCATAAAAGTGGTCCGTTGCATTTTCTTTAAATCATTTACAGATGGAAATGCCGTGTTCTGTGTCTTCCCATGGGCCTCCTTGATTCTGGTACCTTATATTTTCAAAGTTCCCCACTGAGATTCTCAACGAAAGAACTACCCGTCCCTCCTCTGTGGTTAGGAGCGGTGGACTCGTAATCTGGTGAACCAGGTTCGCTTCCCCGCTCCTCCACATGCAGCTGCTGGGTGACTTTGGGCTAGTCACACTTCTCTGAAGTCTCTCAGCCTCACTCACCCCACAGAGTGTCTGTTGTGGGGGAGGAAGGGAAAGGAGATTGTTAGCCGCTTTGAGACTCCTTAGGGTAGTGATAAAGTGGGATACCAAATCAAAACTCTTCTACTGTTCAGATAGGAAGCGCCATCAACTTCCCATTGAATTTATATAAAACCACCTATGGAAGGCGGACAATCGCAAGAGAAACTTGTTTCCCCAATTAACAATTACCACGTTAACAATAATGACATTTTAAAAACTCTTTACAAGCAGGGCTTCCTTGCTAAATAAAACTGTATTCAACTCCATTTACACTGTTCATATGTAAGCCTGGTTATAAACCACAGTTAAGGAAATAAGCTGGCTGTTCAGTCCAAGCAGCCCTCACTTTGCTCCTCCTTTCCTACAACAGGAAAACAAACTATGGAGCGGCTGGCTTAGCATTATGTGCAAACAAGCATTCATGGTTGATTGGTTTCTAAACAAATGCATGGACAAAAACTTGGGTCCCCGTTCATGATTTCTTTGGAGAGAAACAAACCATGAGTGTTGGCTCACATATGACGCTAAGATAGCTGCTCCATGGTTTGTTCCTTGCTCTAAGAAAGGAAGAGTAAAAAGCAGGGACTGCTCAGCTGCTTGCAGAAGTGTGTAGCTCATGCACCCACTAATTTCCCCAACAATTTAGCTACCGTATTTTTCGTCCCATAGGACGCACCTAGTTTTTTTGGGGGGGAAATAAAGGATTTTCCCCCTTTCTTTCCCCCCAAAACCAGGTCGGGGAACAGCAGGATGGCGGCGCTGCGCCTCCCCGCTGTCCCCCGAGCTTGTGGGGCTGCCCGATGTCTGCCTGAAGCACGGGGCGCTCTGCTTCAGCGCTCCCCGCACTCCGTGCAGCAGGCTGCGGATAGCTTCCCGAAGCGCGGGGTGCTCTGCTTCAGGGCGCCCCGCGCTTCAGTAAGCAGGCTGCTATCCGCATCCTGGGGAGCCCTGCGGGAACTCCCGTGGGCTCCCCAGGCTTGCTGATAGCTTCCTGAAGCCTGGAGAGCGAGAGGGGTCGGTGCGCACCGACCCCTCTCGCTCTCCAAGCTTCAGCGAAAGCCTGCATTCGCCCCATAGGACGCACACAGATTTCCCCTTCATTTTTGGAGGGGGAAAAGTGCGTCCTATAGGGCGAAAAATACGGTAAATTTAATATAAACAAGGCCACTGGAAAGAGCTTCAAAAGCACAGCTTGAAAAGTGAGTGAATGGGCAACAACAGCATGGCAAAAAATAAATTCAGCGTGACTGGATGTAAAGTGATGTACATTCACGTATGCAATGGAGATCTGAACTGGCTACGCCTATCAAGGAAGAAGATACTTGGGTTCTGGTGGATAGCTCAATGAAAACCAGGGATTTTTTTTTCAGTCCGTACTCTCCAAAACGCAGCTCCGGCACCTCTCAGGTGGGCATCATTGCTATTGTAAGACAACAAGGGAGGTGTTCATTGTGAGTTCTGCCACCTTTTTTTCTTTAAAATAAAAATTAAAAAATAGCACTGATGAAAGCCAGCAGCTTTGAAACAAGCAAATTCCAAGCTAGGATCTGAAAATAAAACTGCCAATATCATAATGCCTTTATATAATCTATGGAGCAGTTAGATTTGGAATACTGTGAAGAGTTCTGTTTGCTCACATCTCAGAATGGATAGGATAGAGAGCTGGAAAAGGTACAGAAAAGAGCAACCAAAAATAAGATACAGGCTGAAGCACCTTCCCTACAAGGAAATGTTGAAGTATTTTAGGTGTTCTAGATTCAGAGAGGCAATTTGGGGTGCGGCGGGTTGGGGGTGGTAGTAAGGATAGCAGAAGCAGACAGAATTACTGTGTGGAGAGAGATAATGATTTTGCTTCCCCATCACAGTCCTAATACTCAGGGTCAACCAATTAAATGGCTTGGCAGAAGATACAGAACAGACAAGTCATCCATCCTGTATAGTTTATTAATCTGTAGTTATCATATTTTATTTTAACTGCAGTATGTTGTTTTGGGTTATTTGTAAGCAGAAAATGCCGACGGTACTAATGAATAATTAGTAAAATAAATCCATGCCTAATACATTGGTTATCCTCCAATTCGAATTAAGCCCGCTGGACTCCTTTCATCTTTTTTCTTTAAAAACACACACACACACACACACCAACACACCAACCACCACAAAAACTCTGCCACCCACCATCGCCTCCTCATTTTCAATCAGATACAGTGCTCTCTTCCACCCGCACAACCCAAAACCTTGAGGTTCACAAAGCCTTTCTTTCTTTCTTTCTTTCTTTCTTTCTTTCTTTCTTTCTTTCTTTCTCTCTCTCTCTCTCTCTCTCACACACACACACACACAGAGAGAGAGAAGAAGAAGAAGAAGAAGAAGAAGAAGAAGAAGAAGAAGAAGAAGAAGAAGAAGAAGAAATGGACAGATTTCAATACTGTAGGAATCTCTCTGTGACATTTAGGCTGCTTAGGTGAAACAAATGCTGATGCAAACAGACAAGGCAGCAATGAAATGGGGATCTCAATTTCTTGCCCAGTAACTCCAACATTCTCTCTCTTTCTTTCTTTCTTTCTTTCTTTCTTTCTTTCCCCATGTCGTGTAGTCTCCAAATTGCTCTGGAGATCCTTTTGCAACAAGACACTCTTTATAAATGCCAGGTACTCAGAGTCAGCACTAACCTCATCCCTGGGCACATGCCAGGCAGCCATTAGGCAGAATCTGCATCTCTCCATATCGGTAATGGCTCTCTCGCTGCCCCCATGCATTAGCTATTGGGGGGCAGGGAGGCAGTTGCCCTACTGAACTACCGCAGCAAATTGAGTGGAGATGGGATAAGAAGAACAACCAGAATGAATTTACTCCAGCCTACCCCCCTCCACCGTCCCCACCTCAAAATACTACACTCAGCATTAAGGATGTGTTGAAGCTACAAATATAGAATACACACAGGCTGACAGACGGCAAAGTGAGTGCTATCATCAGCAGCAACGCAACTGATACACACATTGACACAGATGGCCGCCACCCACTCGCCATTTTCCCCAACTGCTCATTATCCCAACACAGCCAGAAACGCGCATGGAAGAGGCTGTGAACAGCCCCGCCACATCAACAACACCCATTGCCAGCAAGACTCCCCATTGCACACCAAGATACAGGTTCCCAGTAGGAGTTCACCGTTCAGCTTTGGCTGTCAAGGGCAGCTCAGCTTCCCACCCCCAGCTTCTCCCTAATTATATTAAAACGGGCAGAGTTTTGCTGCAGCTGCTAAGGCAGCTTCCAGAAAGACTTTCCTTTTAATTAAAAGTTTGCTATTAAAAAGCATTAGCATGTGTAATGCAAATAATCCTTTGTAAATCATCTGCTCCAACAGCAAATGACGGGCTTCGCCGGAGTGGTAACGGGTGACATAAGGATGGTTAGCTAACAGGACACCGTGTGCAATTATTCACTAGTTCCTTGGGATTAACCCTCTTTCCCCCAACCAACACGCACCCCAACCAACCGAGCCACACCAGGGATAAAAAGGGAGTCAAGAACTTCCTGTCTTCTGTGCCAAAACCCCCCCTAAAAAATACGTGCACTGCCTGCCTTTCCAAACTGAAGAAACTCATCCTGTTTTTCAGCAGATCCTTGCACATAAGAGATCCATTGCAAAAGCAATCATTGGCAGCAGAAACACCCAAGACACAACTGAAGAGCCCTCTACTAAAAGGGAAAAAAAGAGTCGGGGAATTTGGGACACCACTGAGGATGGAAAAGGGGGAGTCAAGTCAGAATCACTGCTGTTTGTGTAAGGGGTCAGTTCCCAGCCAATCCTGCTTATTTTTGCCATCCGGCCCAAATCAAACCAACCTTCAGCACCTACCTGGCTTGAGGCCCAGCTATTTGATGGACTGCCTCTCCCAGTCCCTACCAACCTGTGCCTTAAGATCTGCAGGAAGGCCCTGCTTGCACTTCCAGGAGAAGTTGTAGTTTGCAAGGCAACAGTGCAGAGAAGGGCCTCCTCTGTTGTGGCACTCTGGATCTGGAATTCCCTTCCCCTGGAGTTATGTCTGAGCACTCCCTCTGCTGTTTTTAGACATCAAGACAAATCTTTTTATTCAGGTCTCTGGAGACGCTGATTTATGTGACATGTTTTTGCTGTTGGATTTCTGTTATATAATATTGTTCATTTTAATACTTTAATATTGTACTGATGTGTCATGTTTTTATGAACTGTTGCTTACCACCCCGAGAACCCTTGGGTTGAAGGGCGGGTTATAAATCTGATTAATAATAAAACAAGAAAGAAAGCATGTAGGGGTAACGTTCCAGAGAATTGTAAAGGATAGGGGAGTGGGTGCATTTTTCACCTCTAGCACCAAAATTACTTTTGGCCAGCTAGACTAGAATGCTACACTGTCGAAGGGTGGGCCTTGTAGGAGGTTCACTGAATGACAATGGAACCGTTTGGCAACCAGCTTCCTGCAGACATAATTAACGAAATTATCACCCAAGAAATCATCGGTGGAAAAATACGAGGAAAAATAATTCAATTTATAAAGCAGCGACTTTGGAAGATGCAAACATGATTCCAGGAGATTCGAAAGTGAAGAGATGGCAAACCTTTCCTTCCATTTGTTGTCTGTGTGGGTAACTTTAGCCCAAGGAGCATCAGTAAGTTATCATTAAAGTTATGGCACCAGTGTTTAATCAACTAACTGATTAAAAGCATTTTGATAAATTAAAAATATGCCCTGAAACAAGGCAGATCTAAAACATTTTTTTAAGACATACAGTGGAAAGGTTTCCAAACATCTTGGAAGCCGAACGCTGAAAAGTGAATGCTTCCGTTTTCGGATGCACCTCGGAAGTTGAACGGCTTCTGAGGCGCGTTTCTCAATTTTCAACATAGACTTTGCTGACAGGCCTTTGATCCTGGGTTTTCAAACGTTTCAGAAGTCGAACGGTCTTCCGGAACGGATTATGTTCGAAAACCAAGGTTCTACTGTACAGTGGTACCTTGGTTCACGAACTTCATCCATTCTGAAAGTACGTTCATAAACCAAAGTGTTCTTAAACCAAGGCGTGCTTTCCCATAGCAGCAGGGGACTCAATTTACAAATGGAACACACTCAACAGGAAGCGAAACATGTTCTTATTCCAAGGCAAAGTTCACAAACCAAAACACCTACTTCTGGGTTTGCAGCATTCTTAATCCAAGTTGTTCATAAACTAAGCTGTTCTTAAACCAAGGTACCACTGTACTTACAAGAACTGTAGATGACAGCCAGCATCTTAAAAAGAAGCACACTCTCTGTACCATAAAATAGGACACACGTCTGTCCTAAAATAGTATTGTTAGGAGATTGTTAGTCTTTTAAGATGCTATGGGACTTTTTACCAATTTATTCTATAAAGCAGGCTAGCATAGGTGCCTCTCAGTTTTGTTGGTAAGTGCCCCAAATGTGTGGAAGAAATAAATACTGTGGAAACGAACGATTTCTACCTCTCTACTAAAATGGCCAAATGAGTGATGGAGGCTGCAGCTACCTTGCTAGTAATGTTTCAGCTTACGTTTCTTTTAGCCTTTCTGATAGCCTCTTTTCCCCTAGGAATGCCCAGCCAAAAAAAGATAGATGTTCAAAGTCTGCATTGCCTTCTCCTATGGTTTTAAGGAAACCTTGTCTGCTGGCTGCAAGACTGGCAGTAAGTTCAGCAGTCCCATTAAAATTTGGAAGGCATGAAGAGAAGCAGTAGCAACCCAGAGATGCTGAGCAGTTGAGACATAACTTCTGGCAAAGACCAAGATAAGAAATTACACAGGATCCCAAAGGCTCAATCAGAAGACAGATATTTCCCATACTAAGAATACAAAGATAAATGGGGAAGGAGATAAGGAGGAAAAATAAGGATATACAGATCCAAGAAAGTACTTGAAAGAAACCTAATTTCAATATGAAAGAGAGAGGGTGGTATCATTTGTGCCACCCAAAATCTACTCCTGCCCACCACCAGTTAAGAAGTTGAGCTAAAAAGCAAGGGGGGGGGGAACAGATTCTTTAATTTTTAGGCAACAAACCTTATTAAGCCCCCCACAAATTAGAGTTCCAATGTACCTCCGATCTCACCATGCCAAATTTCCCACCCCAACAAGCAGAATTCTATTTACTATTCTACATTGGCCACCCTCCTAAAACATCCAAGAAAGGAGAATTCAAAACGTCCTCAAGCAACTTGTTCTGATATCTCCACCACATCCCCCAGCGCAATGTGTTGCCTGGGAAGTGTTTTTGCAGAGGGGGAGGTTTGATACCAAGTAGGGGAGGGAATGAAGATTACTATTTTACCCTACAAACAACTCCTGGAACCATGACAACCCAGCCTTCTCTTCAGCAGCTGTGAGATCATTCCAAAGCACAACTATTCAAAGCAGGAGCTGGGAAAACAGCAAACTGTGTCTCCTATCAAAAGGGACTCAATAGCAGGTCCTGTGCCCTTCCCTCATGACTCCAGGTTCACACGGGAAAAATGGAGTCACCCCATGCAGAAAGCATGGGGCACAAACGCTGGCTTAGCATACTGGCATGCAAAAGTCCATTGATGTTGCTTTTGCGAAGGGAGAAACTGGGGGCACGAAACTGAAGGACGTCAGGAGCCAGAGTTTCCCAAGCTGTTCTCAAAAATTCTCTGCTTCTGAATCCATCTTAAATGCGGTTTGGGCACTCTAAACTCAAGGAAGAGGCTCCGTGCAAACTTTCAAGGTTGGGAAATGGATTCCTGCCTATGAAATACTCCTCCTACTTACAGAAGCACTGGTCTCTAAAATTGCATGTTATGAGTTTGGGTTATTGCTGCTTTCTGATTCCAGGTTCCACTTCACCCTCAGTACCCATGAATGCTGGTGGGCAGAGGGTTGGATTTTGACCAAGGTGGAGCTCAATTTGGGCCAGTTACCATCTCTCGATGGTACTCGAGTTGGACTCGATGGCCCTTGTGGTCTCTTCCAACTCTATGATTCTATGATTCTCAGCATAATTTTCCTCACAGGATTCTTGATGCGATTACAAAAATTGTGAGGAGGGAACTCTGAGCTACTTGAAGGAAGGGGTGTGTGAACACAGATAGAATTGTAGTGTTGGAAGGGACACTGAGGGTCATCTAGTTCAACCCCCTGCAATGCAGGAATCTCAACTAAAGCATCCATGATGGATGGCCATCCAACCTCTGCCTCCAAGGAAGGAGAGTCCTGCAGGAGTTCACACTGTCAGGAAGCTCTCCTGACCAGAGACAACCTTGGAGGGCCCAGCATGACATGGCCAAGCCATTGGGCACTGCGGGCTTCTAGAGAAGTCTTCTCCTTCTGGCTCCAGCTCACATTTCAATAGGGGTGGGTGAGGAAGTAGCACAGAGATTCCCTTTCTAGCCCTGCTTTCTAATCCAGAAAGAAAAGAATGCTTGCAACATGTTGTGCTGTGTACACACTACCTGCCAGATCCACAATTAAGAAGGGCAACCTCACAGCTGGTAAGGTTAATTGTTTTAACCTGCCATTGTGACAAGAGGATAGTCAAGGGATATTTGGGCCTTTCCCAAATGTCCAGAGATTATTCCCACCACCACTGTCTGGATATTACTCATATTCCCACGCCCATTTGGAGAACTGAACACACAAAAACCATATACTTATTTATATGCGCTGTTGTCTCAATATTACAAGATTAATTACACAGGGTCAGGAGGCACCCAACATTAAAATAAAAAAACATTAAAGGGTTAAGGGGAGACAGTCTCTCCCCTCTTCTCAAACCCACAAAACAGAATGTAGTAAAAATAATTTCCATTTGGATGGTGGCCAGCAAGAAAGTGCTCATGAGGAATGCGAGAGTGAACTGGTTGCAAATCATGCTTTAGTGAAGCTATGCACAAAAAGAAGAATTTATCCTCCCTGACTTATTTGCAAACAATGCACTCGGCTTTTGAGCTGCCTTTACCAGCCATAGCTCCTTTCACACCCCCTTCTTGTCCTTCCACAGAGATGGGTAGATTATGGTCCACTGGTTGATCACTTTGCCAATCTACAGCAAGTTGCTCCTAACATCTGCTGGTTGCATCATCATCATCATCATTTCTAAAGAATACCCTAAAGTGGGGAAGAGGGTCTTGTGGCCCTCTAGTTGATTTCAGACTCCAGCTCCCATCAGCCTGTCCAATAGACAGGGTCAATGAAAGTTATAGTCTGGAAAATCTGGAAAGCTACAGGTTGCCCATCCCTGCCCTAAAGCTAGGTATTATTTGCAGCCTGTTAATTGGAATGAGAAGAGTGTACATTTGCAGCTCTCCTAGCTGAACTCATCAGAAAAGATCAATCTATTGGTGCAGCCAACCCTTCATCTGAGTGGGTTGTGGGTTTTTTTGCAGTGTTTTAATTTGCATGAGCAGTTCAGAAATTACTTCACTGATATATAAAGAGGTGAACACAGTGACTCAGTGATGTTTACTCCAATAGGAGATTTGTATTTTCCTCGTTTTCATGATGAAGACTTAAGTGAAAGGTATCTCTGTAGTTTAGAGTGCAAATTCATAACTGTTGTGTAAAATTGCTATATCACATTGTATATTCATAACTATTGCATATATACATGGGCTATTTATGTCTTCCTATATGTTAAAAGGGGGAGCTGGTGCAAACTGGTTTATGTGCTGCTATCCATTTTTATCATTATTTGTGACTGTCAGGGCTGGGCTCTGAGCAGCAGTCTCCATTAAGCCAGGAACCAGTAGCTGTGGGCTGAAGCCAACATTCAGAACTAAAAAGAAAAGCAGGCTTGAAGGACAAAACCAGGAAGCAGAAGCAAATGGCAAGCTGAAAGTCAGGACCAAAGATAGCCAAAGGATACAGAACGCACCAGGGCAAAGAAAGAGCTTTGTTCCTCAAGCAAGGGTTAATTGGAACTGGAATTTTATCATCTTTCCGGTCCAAGAGGGTAAAATGGCAAGTCTGGGTGCTGGATGAGTGACCTGGAAACCTGGGCAATCACCCCCACAATCACATTGTACTTCTGAGAGACTACAAGTGCCTCAAAAACACAACATGGCAAGCATAAATCTTACGGCTTTTCTCATGCTGGGGGTGGGGTGGGGGGCGCCATTGCAGCAATTGCACACCCACCCCTCACAAGCTTTAATTTTGCAGGTGGGGAGGAGAGAAGGGGACTATGACCTCACAGTTCTAAAGGTGCAACACGACGTAAGGGGGCAAGGCAGTTGTGGGCGCGGGGGGCGGGGGGCTGACAATCACTCTTTTTTTGGTAGTAAACTGCCAAAGTCAACCACAATTTGAGGACTCCTGACCACAAGAGTTGTTCCAATTCGAATACAAGTATTAATTATGTGATGCGAAGAAAAAATGGGGAAAGGAGAAACTGTAATACCCCAAGGGTATTTTGTCAAATGAGTTCCCAGAGCAAAAAATGTGTCGAAGCCTTAGATGTTGTTCTTGTATTTTCAACATCTCACCACTTTACGGTTCAACGTTTACGGTGCAAAGCCAGATTAACTATTCTGCGAAGTATTCTGTGCACTAGGATCCAAAGTGAAAGGGGTTCAACTTTTAGCCTACAACAGCAACAGCAACCAGCTGAGCAATATATCATGTTTCTAGACTCAGAAAAATTAAGGAAATTGGTAGCTTGGCCGGTATAATAGAAATTGATGGTTGTATTCAACGTTAAAACTAAGGAAAATACTCCGTTGGCACGATGATTTTTCCTTGCACAACTGAATGCCCTCCCTCTGCGCCAGAGATGATTTGGGGGTAGTAAGGAGCGTGGAGGGAAAGGGAAGAACATTCAACTGCACTAACGCTAATCCTTGCACTAGTGCTAATATTTCATCCATTACCATGCTGATTATTTATTTTATGTGTATTCTGCTTTTCAACTGAATTATTGATTCATCAAGCTATTTCACACGCCAGAGGAATTGTCTTATTTCTTTCCAAATCATCAGAAATCATCTTAGATGTTTCACAGTATGTAAATTCACAGCACAATCTATACCTGTTCAATGGGGTTTTGCTCCCAGGTACATGGGTATATGAGTGCAGCCTAAATCATTGCTGGTTAAAAAGCATGCATGCAACTGATTGAAACATTTATTTGCTGCCACCTCTTCCTGCAGTTCCAGTGCTATACACTATCTGTAACCTTCATGAACATCCGTTACATAGAACCTGAGGGTATATGCAGAAATTGAAGCACTCAAATGATGAATATTATTTTTTTGGAAGGTTGAAAGACCTCTGAGCCATTATGCTCAGTAAATCTAAAATTCAGAACCACTTCTGTCACACACTGGACTGATGCCGCATTCAAGAGCACACACGGAGGTTGAAGAGGCATGAAGCCCAATAGCCGAGTCAAAGCTTCCTAGTTAACATGGTTCAATTATGCTCAGCTTCAGTCCATTTAAGTTTCTCATTTGGTTTCCCAAGGCATCACACCTGGACCCTGTTGCCTGCACTAAGTTCTTCCTAAAAGGTAAAGGTAAAGGGACCCCTGACCATCAGGTCCAGTCATGGCCAACTCTGGAGTTGCGGCACTCATCTCGCTTTATTGGCCGAGGGAGCCGGCGTACAGCTTCCGGGTCATGTGGCCAGCATGACTAAGCCACTTCTGGCGAACCAGAGCAGCGCACAGAAACACGGTTTACCTTCCCGCTGGAGCGGTACCTATTTATCTACTTGCAAGTTTGATGTGCTTTCGAACTGCTAGGTTGGCAGGGGCAGGAACCGAGCCACGGGAGCTCACCCCGTCGCGGGGATTCGAACTGCCGACCTTCTGATCGGCAAGTTCTAGGCTCTGTGGTTTAACCCACAGCGCCACCCGTGTCCCTGCCCAAGTTCTTCCTAGGCAAGCATTAAATGTCAGCGCTGGCTTAATAAAACAAATTTACATTTTCCCAGGAAGAGATAAAGCATCAGCTCAAGGTTAGCTCGCCTACGGCATTAAGGAATTAACATGACGGTGGCAATGCTTGATGGTGGAACCCTGTGGAACGCCTTCCCGTCAGGTGTCAAGGAGATGTGTAACTATATAACATTTAGAAGACATCTGAAGGCAGCCCTATACAGAAAAGCTTTTTAATGGGTAATGCTCTATTATGTTTTTATATATGTCGGAAGCTGTCCAGAGTGGCTCAGGAAACCCAGTCAGATGCGCAGGGTACAAATGTTGTTGTTATTGTTGTTGTTGTTGCTGCTGCTGCTGCTGTTGTTGTTAAACTAAAAGGTTACAAATAGAACAGGGCCATCCCTCAAAATCAGCATGCCCCACACATTACAATCCTGCAGTTGGGGCAGGAGGAAAGAGGGGGAGAGAGCGCAAATCTAGACAGAAACCAACTCGGATGTCCTCTTCCATTTGTAAAGTTGGCTGGCATATCTGCTGCCCCATGCAGCGTTCCCTCATTCCCTCTGAAAAACCTAGTATACAGTGTAGTGTGTTCCTCTCCCTCTGGCTCCACATCACTGGCTACTGTTGGCAAGCAGGCATGGCACTGGCGTTAAAATGCCAGGCCTCCAGGTAAATTGCATTTGGTATTTCAGAGGGGGAAATGAGCCTGCTGCTTCTAGTAGTAACCCTCTTTTTCTAGGAACACTTTATTGCAGACATAAACGAGGTTGGGTGTGACTTAAAGTGATCTTCTTCAGAAGTATAATCCTGCCAACTTAGCTTTCCAAAGCAACAGAGGAAATCCAAATTGGGGCTTTCTTTTCCCTTGCTTAAAAGAGAGAGAGAGGTCGCTTTACCACACCCCCCGCCTTCCCCAATGGTGCACCACAAAGACTGACATGATGGGCAGCTTTCCACAAAGCTGTGGAACAAGGAACAATCCTACTGCTGTTTGGCAGATTCAGTAAATAACGTGGTTTTGTCCCCAAAACCGAACTTTATTTTTTCCTCTCTTTTTCCCCAGTTCAAGTTGAAGTTTGTTCCCACGATCCCACCACTTGTTGCAGCCCTTCAGCGAACCCTCCAAGCGAACAATTATCGTGCTCCCTGTTCCTTGGGGTGACAGGAAATAAACCTGCTCACAGGATGATAACCATGGAAACACAGGCCCAGAGTGAGTGGAGCTCTCCAGCAACAGACAAAGGAACTTGCAGTGTAGAAATAAAAGACAATCAGCTCTCCCCATTTACAGAAGCTAATGGTCAAAGGGGCCAGGGATCTGGCAGCTTAAGAGCTCTGCATCTGAGACTTCTGGATCTTCTGAATGCAAGACTTCAAATGAATGCTCAGGGAGAGGGGCCAAGGATTGGATGTGGGGTGAGTCCCAAGAGTTCAGTGGAGGATGAGTATGTTAGGCAACAAGTCCCCTGTTCAACAGTTTGGACTGTGCAGCAATGGATGTGTACGTAGGGAATGGCTCACTGGTGTGGTTCTTTTACAGCACACAACCTTTGTTGGGGAGCAGGCTTGTAAACTGCCTATTTGGCGGCAAAAGCAGGATTCCCAAACCCATGGCATGCAAAGCATTGAGCGGTGTGTGGAAGAGTGTGTCTGTTGCATCTGCAGGGCTATGCTTAATTCTTTCCTTGTCTGACATTTTCTTCTACAACTATCCACTTACTCATCTGCTTTTCCCCACTTTATTTTAATGAAGCTTCTACCTGCCTTTACATTTTGGAAAATGCCTTAGGAACGTACAAAACAGTGAAACACACACAAAAACCAAACTAAAGGGGAGGGGGAGCAGATAAAACAGATTTAGATTAAAATGCCTAGGACAGAAAGCTTAGGCTGCCAGAACTAATGCTTGATAGGGAAGAAAATATATTTTTGCACTGTGGTGGAAAGCCTTTGGGGAAGAGGCAAGAGGGTTCCACAACTTCGGTGCAGCCATAAAGAAGACACTTTCTCATGTCCCAATCATTAAATGCAACTCAGATGGTGGTGGGACACAAATAAGAAATTCTTAATGAGGGAACAGGGTTCATATGGAAGAAGTCTTTCAAGAGTCATAATGGCCAGTCTGAATTGGAGCTGGTATAGTTCTTGGAACAAGGAAGTTGCATGGTGAAAACAACTGGATCCAGACAGCTCTTCTGAGCCAGCAGAGGTTTCCAGACACTTCTCAAAATTCGGTCTCCCCAGCCCTATTGAAGATCTCTACAGCTTCCAACTAGGGTTACTGGGAAATGCAGTTTCCCCAGTGCTGCTGGCGCTTATTAGCAGCCCTGAGAAATGTAGTTTCCCCCAATATTCCTGGCTAGTGACTCCGAACCATGGCCACATGAGAGGCACCAGAGAAGGGAACCAGGAAAGAGGTACCTTCCTCAGGTTCAGTCTCATATCTGCACCACCAGAGAAGGAAGACTGATACACCAGTAGGTGGAAGGCAGGAGGAGATTTGCAGGAGAAGTTTGCACCATCACTAGTGCAAAGTCCTCATCACATGTTAGTGAGAAATCAGACTAGATCTTTGGGTTGTAACCTAAAGAGCAAGCAGCTATGAACTTCCAAAGCAGGGTGACAGTAAGGTCTCCCAAACATATGACAGCACAGCCCTTTACGGCCTTTGATAATTATCTACTCATTTGCTCATCATGTCATACAAAAGAGTCTCAAGGCAAAAGTAAAGATACAAATATAAATAGGAGGGCAGGTGGGCGGGGGAGGAATCACATATGAGATTAAAAACACAAGCAGCAAAGCACCAAACGTGATCACACACAACTTCATAGAACAATAAAAAACCCACATTCCCCAACGTCAGCATGACCACTATCAAATTAATTAATTAAAAGATGCCCGACAAAGCTGTGCGGGAAAATCAATCAAATGTCTGGGAGAAGAGGAAATTATTTTCCTGGAGCCAGAAATATATGCAAGCCAGACTCCAAAGTTCCCTGCTTCGTAGTTCCAGAATTAGTTTGCTGTTGTTGTTTTTTAAAAAGGGAAAAACACTGAGTTAGCTGAGAGAGGCATGTGTGGGGAATTAAGAGATGGAAACACCATGACCAGAAAAAGGAACCACGTCAGATCCCTGCGCCTGAACTAACTTTTTTACAGGGAGTCTGAGGAACGGAGGCAAAATTATGGTGGGATTAAATTCTAGGCCAGGGGCTCTCCGGCGGCAGTCTGCCATATTCATTCAGGTTGATGGCTGAAAATGGGAGACAGCACTTCCATCACACTAAATATTCATATTGATTTTAGCTGCACTTTTACTGGTTCTTTTATTTCTTATGTTACATCTTATAGCATTACAATTTAAATTCCATGGAATACAATAAGGTACAAGATGCAATAAACAACAGGATCAATGAAATTACAATTAAGACTCATACAACATCTAGCACAGCACACGACAATGCATCACTGCAATGGGTGGATGGGGTAGTGGTTCACCAAGATCCTCAGCAATTTTCAAGTGGCACAAAAAAAAATTGGAAACCACTGTCCCAAGCCTTCTTGACAAAACAGAAACTGGCAAATCATCAGGTCTAGATGGCATCCACCTAAGAGTTCTTAAAGAACTCAAGGGTGAAACTGCTGATCTAACAAAAATAAATGACTTGTTCAAAAGATCAGCCTCCATAAAAGGGGACAGGAAAATGGTTGGTGGTCACACTGATTTTTTAAAAAAGGGATCCAGTGGAGATACTGGAACTTGCAGGCCAGATAGCTTAAACATAAGTTCTAGCTATACTGATAAAAAGCGGTAAGAGATAAAATAGCCAAGCATACAGAAGAACAAGCCTTGCTGAAGCAGAGCCAGAAGGTCAAGTTGTGTGCGGCAGCTGTGAAAAAGCCCAATTCCATGCTAGGGATAAATAGGAAAGGAACTGAAAATAGGACTGCCAATATCATGATGTCATTATAGGAATGTATGGTGTGATCACACTTGGGAGTACAGTGTACAGTTCTGGCCACCTCAACTCAACAAGGACACTGTATAATTGAAAAAGGTTCAGAAATGGGCAACCAAAATGATCAATGGGAAGGAAAAGCTTCACCCTTTAGGACTTTTTCATTTGGAGAAAAGACAAGTAATTATGCATGGCATGGGGGGGATAGGATAGAAGTTTTCCTTCCTCTCTCACAATACTACAACTCAGGGCAGCTGACTGCTGGAAGATTTGGGGCAGAAGAAAGGAAGTACGTCTTCAAACAAATTGTGGAACTAACTCCCACAAGAGGCTATGGTGGCCATTTACTTGAGTGGCTTTAAAAGGGAATTAGACAAATCCATGGAGGAGAAGGCTACTAGACCTGATGTTCTACCTCCTATGTTCCACCTCCACTGTTGCAGGCAATATGCTTCTGGATTCCAGTTGCTAGAAACTACAGGCAGGTGTCTGTTCAGCCCCTGTAAGAACAGGATGCTGGTCCAGACAGGCCTCTAACTAGATCCAGCAGGCTCTTCTTAGGTCCTTATGGATATGGGTAAGGAGCTGTGCTGGGCACTGGAATGCCATTTGCATAGAGCAGAAGCCTTGGGCTTATGAGGCTTCAGCAGGGATGCCCAACACCATTCTAAGTTTCCGTTTGCTAGGATGAAGTTCGGAGACCCTCTTCTAGGAAAACGCTATTCATTTCAGAGATAGCGCACGTGCATGCACAAGGACAAGGGCCCTATAAACAGTGGTCAGTCATACAGCTAAATGAAACCTCCATATTTCAGGGGCAGTATACCTCTGAATATCACCTACTGGGGAGGGAAGAGGAAGTATGTGACCTTCATGCTTTGCTTTTTCTGGCTAGCTGCGCTTTGGTCTGTTCCAGCAAGCAGTTCTCATTCATGTAATGGATCCCTTCACTGAATATACCCTAGAGCAGAGCTAACCAAGTAAGCAGTCAGGGACAAGCCAAAGGGAGTGCAACCACTCTGTAACGCCAACCACTCTCTTCTGCTTGGGTGTGGAGGAGTTGAGGAGACAGATCAGGGGATGGGCCGATAGTGGTGAAATGCAATTTCTCTGAGGAAATGTCTTTCGAAGTGGAGGACAGAGGTAATTGCCCCTCACCCTGAGGTAGGCTACCCAAAATGTTTCTCCAGCTCAAATTATCGCTCTCTACCCACCTGACTCTGGCCCCCACAAAATGGCTCGCTCACCATTTGCAGGAGAGAAAATTCCAAAAAGCTTCCTGTCCCTGCTGAGCTGAAGAATTTGAAGACTTTTCTCCCATGCTACTTACCGATATTTGGGTGTTTTAATAATCGGCAGATTCGAGCCTCACGTTCCAGTTTCTGGTGATCTAAGAGTAGGAGAAAATAAAATAAAGAGTTAGTTGGCAACTTTTGCTCCAGGGCCCTTGCTCTGATCTAAACAAAAAGCCAGACAGACACACCAACAGACCAGCCGCAAACGGAATGTGGCGGATGTCTGAGAGCAGCCTTCTCTCTCCCAGAACATGCCTTCCTCCAGGATGGCAAGCAATCCTGACAATATTTATATTGAAGGTCGGCAGAGATAGCGTTAACGCGCAAATGACATGGTACTTTTCTATGCGAAAGGAATTGCTTTAGACGGCCCGTTCTTTCATTGTGTGAGACTTTCAGTAGTTATACACGAGACCTGAGTATCTTTTCTAAGGCACATATACTTAAATGTGTGTTTAGGTATATTCTGCTAATCTCCTCTATTAATAATCATATCAAGATACTCCTCTGAAGGAAAGGTGCATTGCTCAAAACACATTTGGACTGAGACGATTTGACTGCCTCAATAAATGTGTGCACCTTTTATTCATTCTTTCCCTCTCTCATATCACAATTTTTCTTTAAAATTCAAATTATTCTGGGTTCAGAATAAGCAGTTGAATGAACATTTTGTCAAGGCCAATCCAAGACATTTTGGCACCTGAGGCAAACCCCAAAATGGCAGCCCCTCCTCCCACCAGAGAAGAAGAGATGAGTGCCAAAGATCGAAATCAGGAACAAGGTGTAGGGGAGATCAACATCGGGATCTGTTGCCCCGATCCTGCAACATGAGGCAGTCACCTCACGTGGTCACATGTGTGGGGCAGCCCTGCTTTTTGTTGATTTGTATAATCTGGGTGTAGAACTAAGTTTCCTTGGTGCAAAACATGAACAGAACTTGGTATCAGGGGAAATGATTGCTTTGTTTTTGTTATGTATTCTGTGTTTTTATATTGTAATTTTTTGTTGTGGATGGCCTTGAGATCTACAGATGAAGGGCGGTATACAAATTTAAAGAGTAAAACTAAGACTAAGAATAAAACATATTGGGAAAGGGTTTACAGAAGAGAGTAGGATAACAAGATTAGTATCGAAAGCCAAAGAATTCACCCTTAACCTGTTTCTAGGAAAGATACACAGAAGGTTAGGTTGGACAATCTAAACCCATGTGGAATGGCTTGGAGGTGGGGACACAGAAGTGCTGCCAGTTATCTTTATATCCTAAGGAGGACATTTATCGCAACAGAAAAGCAACGTCAGTTCCAACAGGGTTGTCATCTGGACTAGAAAGAAAAAGCATCGAGGCAGCAGCTTCTCCATAACCCTGAAAAATCAGACATGATGTGTGTTTGGGGAGGGGGAGGTTAGGGAGGGAGAAGATGCCAGAGGGCCCTTTCTAGTCACCAAGGATCAGACAGAGAAGTGATTTGTCAACTCAGTGATCACGTCCCTTCTCTAACAGCAGCAAAAAGGAGAAGATCATCAAGCAAGGTGAAAACAAGGCCTGAAAGTCAACAAGGAAGACTGGCGTTTTTTTAAAGCAATGCTGGTGCTGACTTTGGGCAGCTTCACCCCTTGCCAATGGTAGAGAGTTATTGCCAGGATTTGTTTGCTTGTGTAAAGGAGGGAGACTGCCTCTAACCTCAGCATGCACACACGTTTATTGCACCAATATTGAGCCTGCTGTTCTCTCGCAGCTCAGAGAGATCAAAGTCAGGGGCTCATGATCAACAAGCTGGGTTGCAGAGGGGTTTCAAGAGGGCCTCCAGCCCCAGGGAAGAGCTGCTGTTATGGGTGAGAGAAAACCTACCACCAAAAAAGTGTCAACTGCGCCTAGTGGTTTTTGGAAGGCCTTCCATTTCACACAAGACAGGGAGGTCTCATGCACCTTCAAAAACTGTTCAGAAGCAAAATATAGTAGTACTATTACCACTGCAGCACAAAGTCGCATCACCCTGCCACTCTTCCTATAGTAATACTTCTCCCCCAAACTAAGAATTAGTCCTAAGGATCACATCAAGCATCCCAGGGCAAGGAAAGGAAAGTGCTTGAGCTGCATCAAAATGCAGCGTTTCAGAAGCACGGAGCAGAAGTATCAGAAGGTCTCCTCCCTTGCACCCAAAAGATGCCACAAACTGTGCAAGCAGAACCTCAAAAGATCTAGTGCAATGATCACCAAGTATGAGAACAGCAGCTGCACAGCAGAGCAATGCAGTTCTTTGCCACTCCAACACAGTGGAAGGAAAATACTGATTAATCTTTTATACAGTCTAAGAGCCTTTCTGCACATTATGTAGCTGTGGCTGCAGATTTGGCTGCAGAGCTGATCTATGTGTCACACAGAACAAGGTGGTAGAATTCTGGATGCTTCCACTTCAGACAACAAATGGGAGGGAGGCATGCTTTTGAACACCACCATCCGTATGCAAAGACAAAGCCATCAAAAGTAGGTCTTCGGTGAGAAGACCCTGCTAGGATACTTCCCCCTCTTCATGGGTTAGTTTTCTGAAGGCAGGAAGTAGCCTGTGTGAATGTTCCAAAAATATTAATACCACTCCCCACCTGGAATCTGATGTGCTCATCTCAGCCTCCTAATTCATTGCGCATGACCTGCATCTTCAACCTGCTCCTGGGGGTTAAATGTTGGGGCCCCCTTTTTTTGTCTGCATGCACAAACAAATGCAAACTTGCTTCTATGGAAAGAGAGTTGGCTTTGGATTTTGGTCAGCAAACTGCTCATACAGCAGGACATGGGCTCACAGGAAGGGCAGAAGGTTTCAGTATGTGACTGCAGATATATATATATATATATATATATATATATATATATATATATATATGGATTAGGGACTGAGAAGTGACCATGCGCCAACAACAGGCCATAAGAGTCCCACAACCTACCCAAAAAAATTTTAGTTGCCTATTCTATTTGTCATTAATCACACAAACTATAAGGGCTAGAAATATGCTTTTCAAGAAACCAACAACAATAGATAAAGATTTACATACCGCATTCCACAACTACAGAAATGAAGAGCTCCAATTTATAAACCTTTGTGAAACATGTACCTGCATATAAATCTGTCCTCTGCATTATTATTTCCTACTTGATTAGTACACCCAGCTATCTTTTTAAATGCCATAAAAGGGAAAGTTTCTAAGGTTTTCAGTGAATAAAAAATATTGGGCCAAAGGAAGCTGGACTTAGCCAACACATGCCAACCACATGAAAGGAGAAGTCTAGAAAATACAGCACACACTAAAGGGATGACTTTAAGCACTTTATGAAGAAGTCTCAAACTGCCTACTCCTAAAAACTTTATTATTGCAACCTTGAACCCTCTCTCAATGCTCACCTGTCAAGATTCAGCAACCAGTTTTAAGAAACTTGCTGATGAAAGTGATGATCAATTGTAAAAAAAACCACCTTCTCTCACTAGAGGAGAGTTGCGCCTGTTGTCACCACCCAAAGATCTGCAGATGATGTCCACTGCTGAAAACCTAATTTCCGATAAGCTGATGGTGATTGTGTTGGGCCAATGAGTGAGTTATGTTTGCAGTGAACCTGTTTCTTAGGGCAACAATGCAGGGAAGCAAACAGCTGATCAGGAGAGGGATGGAGACTTACCACGTGCTGCTCAGCTAGCCAGCCAAGATGGACAGCTGACCAGCTCACAGCCTCAGCAGACATGACATAACCAGTGAAATGCCACAGGCGATGTAAATCAAGAGCAATTGCTGCAGGGAATCTTACACCCTCTTGAGACGCAGGAGGCAAGAGATGTAGGGTAGAATATAGCGATACCCACATGCACAGCTTACAACAAGGAGCCATGACCTCTATGCTCCCTGAAACCTACCTCATCTAAATGCATGCCCACACATATACACACAGCTGGCTGCAAACCAAGAAGGAAAGCACTCCAGTCACAAGGTACAGGAAAACTATTTCTGGTCAGGGGGAAAGAATTCCACGCTGTTCTGTCTCCAGGGCAACAAAACAGGCGGACAAGCACAAAGCGAAGAATTCAAGCTCACTCCGGTTGTGCGGGACTGCTCCTGGAACTCCATGGCATCAGCCACCAAGCACTGTAAAAGGTCAGGCACAAAAAGAAAAAATGGTTTCGGGATCCCCATCACTGACTCACTTGGAATGCAGACGGATCATCAATCCAAATGCTTATTCCAAAAGCTCATGTGACTACCAGAATGCCTGCAGTTATAGACTTTGAAACCAAACTCAGAGCAATCCACTTGGCTGCTCCCTTCCATATCAGCTTTTGAGACAATGCATTTCAAATTTTAAGTAAAGGTAAAGGTAAAGGGACCCCGGACCATTAGGTCCAGTCGTGACCGACTCTGGGGTTGCGGCGCTCATCTCGCTTTATTGGCCGAGGGAGCCAGTGTACAGCTTCCAGGTCATGTGGCCAGCATGACTAAGCCGCTTCTGGCGAATAAGAGCAGCACATGGAAACACCGTTTACCTTTCCGCCAGAGTGGTACCTATTTATCTACTTGCACTTTGACGTGCTTTCAAACTGCTAGGTTGGCAGGAGCAGGGACCGAGCAACGGGAGCTCACCCCATCGCGGGGATTCGAACCGCCAACCTTCTGATTGGCAAGTCCTAGGCTCTGTGGTTTAACCCACAACGCCACCCGCATCCCAAATTTTAAGTACTTGCCCACAAAAGGAATATTGGGAGGGCCGTGAGTTCCATCCCAGCTCCTGCAATGGACTGGGCAGTTCATGCCCATGCTGTCACCAGCAAACTTTTATTTTCATTAAAGCGATGAACCAATATGGATTTATTCCTGGGACAATATCTCCAAAGTTTGTCGATAATAGCCTACTTGTAGTAAAATATGGCGATGGCATCAGCAACCTAGCGATAGAGACAACCACAGCCTCAAAATGGCCGTGGTCTTTCAGGTATTCCAATTATATTTAAAAAACCATTGTGTGTCTATCACTTTGCCTCCTCCACCAAGGGCCCAGAACTTTTTACCAGGGACCAGAACTACAAGTCCCAGAATATAAGGCAGAAACACACACCTCACTGGGGCTGGGTAACACCTGCTGCCTCCTCTTGCCCTTTGGTAAGCTTTTTCAGCCCTTGCAGTGGGGCAGGGCAGCTGTAGAGAGGTTTGAACAGGATGGAAGTGAGCACACCTTGTTTCTTCTTGTCAGAAATAAGGCATGCGACCACCCAGGTCTGAATTCTCACAACAGTCATATTCCTATGACAACGCAGGTTAAGTGCATTAAACTCTTGTGCTAACAGAGCATTCATGCAACTTTCAATTCCTCTTTATATTTTTGTTGTGAACGGTACATCGTCTGCTTGTCCACGTGTTCTCAGTACGTTTGACCACCTCTCAAGATATCATCTCCAAACTCAGCTTGAGGGTTCCCAAGGTGGAGGATGAGGTATTTGTGGAATCAAGATGGCGGACCAAATGAAACCTAATTAAACATTAGCTCTCTCCACATACACACAAATTGATTTGAGGCCAGGCCAGGGGTTTCTTGGGTCAGGGCAGAGCTCTGGGTTGGTGGGTGTTTGTGCACAGCCCTAAAACTCACAACTTACACAATCCATTTAAAAACCTCGATATTTTCTGGTTTCTTAAAACTACCAGGCAATACCAGGCACTTTGTGCTAGTAAACAATAAATAAAATAAATGCATAGCAATGTGCAAGCCCATCCCCGGACAAACTGTAGTTAATCTTAACTATGGTTAATGGAAACAAGCCAACTTCACAGTGGCGTAGCGTGGGGGGTGCAGGGGGGGCCAACCGCACCGGGTGCAACATCTGGGGGTTAGGGTTAGGGGGCGCAAATCCACGGGCTAGGGGGCGCAAATTACTTGCCTTGCCCCGGGTGCTGACAACCCACGCTACGCCACTGCAACTTCAAGTCATAAATTATGAAGGTGGCTTATTCCAACTATTCATACTAAGATGAACCACAGTTTAGGGTTCAGACAACACGCTAAACTATGTTTAAATTAAAAGGAGATAAAAGCATTCAATCTCCTCCTTAGAGAAGAAAGGGAAGAGGGAGCACCCAAGTCTAAGTCTCACAGGGGCTCATTCTCATAAATCTAAACACATGCATCATTCAGGCTTTATGCTATGACCTGTAGTAATATAAAGCTTCATATAAAATCAGGATTTGGACACTAAATTAACTGTCTATTTAATTATGTAATTTGAATAGCAATATAGATTTGTAAAAGTTTTGGTGAAGGTGGTTTGTAGCAGCACCAAATCCCAATTCTGAAGTCCTCATTTTAGCTGCAGTTCCTTAGACAGCTTTTTCTTTTTTCTTTTAATGGGGTGGGAGGAAGCCTGGGGCAGAATATTTTCAGACAGACACACAAAATCAGTGGCCATCTGCAAACCCCGGGTGACCTCAGAGCTGTCAACTAGGAACATTTATGTAACACAAATAAAGAGATATGATGAAAAAGGTCAGTGTGCCTAATCAGCTGTCATGTGGAGGAGAGGAGAAGAACACAAGTATGGCTGGAGAAAAAGGACAAGTAAAACCCATCCATCCATCTTGGCCACCTCCTACTTCCCTAAGGGTGAACAGAGTTAAAAATAGAAAGTCACAATAAAAAGTGATCAATCTCACACAAAATGAGGCCAAGCTCAAATGACTTGAGAGGGGAAGAGATTTTTGGTCAGGTGCACTGGCAGTACCATGACCTTCCTGCCATGACACACCACACAACGAAGGCCCTTGCATGCATTCATACAGAGAGCCTTGCCCTTGCCCTCCCCACCCCCACCCAGCCAGAAGTTCATTCATAAATGTCCCAATGGATCTCCTCAGAGTGATGGCAAACGAGGGTTTTCATTACTGCTTGGGGCAACTGCAATACAAAGCACCATTTTCTAGTCAAATTCTTCTTGAGGCAGAATATAGGCAGAGCAGAGAAAACTTTAAAGAGGCTGCACAGGATCCCATCCTGCCTCCCTTCTCCAAACACCTACCTAATCATCTAATAGTTATTATTGGACTCTACATACAATTCATGGGGATGAACACTAGGCTGGACCTCACCTTTAAGGCCAGAAGCAGTGTAAGAAATAAATAAACGCAGTGGGCCCAGGAAACAGCAACATACAGCCGAAGGAGAATTATCAGGAGGAAAGCCACAGAAGACTAATGGGGAGGTGCTCGTTTCACATTTCAGAAGATCCCAAGCAAGGTAGGGAAGCAAGCCCCATTATTCCCAACCGTTACTCAGAAGAAGAAAAAGCTGAGATAAAGGCCAAACCTGTATCTTGAAACATTCAGTTTTCACGTAGCTCTGAGGTACTAACTACAAAATGCATACACAATCAGAGGGTAAATCTCACTTCTGCTTAAGAATCAAGTATAATAATTATTTCAGTGCAGGCCTTCCATAGCCTGATTATTACAAAATGCTTAGCCCCCATTTGGCTCTCTCAGAGGCAAACAACTTGAACCTTTTGAACTTCAGGAGCCTTTAGCTGAAAGTACACCAGAGGTGGTGCTTGGTTTGCATCTCTAGGCAGTTTAGCTTTGGGTAGATGATAGCTTATTTCTGCCTGGGTGCTGCTTATATATTTGTATTTCCCGGCTTTTATATCACAGTCTTTGCTTTCTTCCTCAAACATGCTGGGGGGTGCGTATTCTCTCACCTGGCTACACATGCACTGCACTGAGCTCAAGGCCCTCTTAGTTCCACTCTGTCTTTTGGGTCATACAGAGACTCAGGGCACTGAGGAAAATGCAATGTTACAGTAGTCCTATTCACGCATTACTCATGTCCACATACCTGGGCTAACCCTGCCTCTGGCACTGCACAGGTCTCTCTTTGTGGACATCCTCACTTGTGGGGGTTAGGGAAGTACGACATCAGGGGAGAGACGGACACAGTTTCTGCTCTGATACATGACTGCCCTACACAAGAGTAATCTAGCAGCTATGTTCAGACCAGAGGCCATCCCTTCTGCACACACAAGGCCCCAAGCAAAATCATTCCCATATCTTAGTAGGCTCTCCAAATAGCATAGCTGGCAAAGGGAGTTAACCGGTGGTCATAACCAGTGGCTTAACAGTACAAAACAACTTGGCTATGATCAGCCCATGCCCCACCAACTCCAGAGTTCACTGGATGCGACAATTTTTGAGGCCATTGCTAACAACAGCCTGATTTTTAAGTGCATTGCCTGAGAGCCATACCAGGAATGGAAGAAGCCATCTCCACTTATGGAACATGGGGTGACCTCAAGTCGTCCTATTTCCACAGTTGGCTTGCCTTGCCAGTGATAAAGGAATGGAATGAAGATGGCATTATCTTTGCGACCAAGCGGAAGTACTAAAAAGAGCTCCCCTTTGGTTCAGGAGTCCCTTGCAGCTAACAACTGCCAGCAGGAACCAAATAAAGCAGGCCACTCTTTGCTGCAACAGCAAAAGACGCAAGTTCCTAGGATGAGTCACTCAGCCCCCGAATCCCTTTGCTGGCCTAGATTAGCACTGCTGCCACTCAACAAGGGAGTTGTGAACCAACTATTCTAGCCTGTGGCATGCTAGCTGCTCCTCTCCCAGCCAGCCCAAGGCCCACACAATGCCCTCCACAACAAAGAGTGAGTCAGCAGCAGGAGGCGCATTAGCCGTCAGCCCACAGCAAATTCTTTGTTTCACCCAAGCCACGGATGGCAGGCGCCGAGAAAAGTTTGCTTCCTAAGACCTCAGAAGTCTGTCTTTCAGAAGGATGAAAGCAAGAGTGGTAAGGACCAAGGTAGAAAAGGAGACCATTTAAAGATATATAGCAGTGGAGCTCCCAGCTGTAGAACAGAACTCCTGTTGCTAACATGCATATTCAGTCCTAAGCAATATTCACACAAGGTTATCAGTCTTCTTGTGACGAAAAATTGAAGAATGTACATCCAGGTCTCATCCATATCGCTGCAGCATTTGCTTTTCCCAGCGTGGACACCATCATCCCCTAGCTCCCAGACTTGACCATGCTAACAGCCCTTTGACCTTAGGAACAACCTGTGACACACTAAGTCTGCAATCCTATATGCAATGTCCTAAGAGGAACTCAGTGGGACTTATATCTGAGAACTAGAAATTTCTTATAAGGGTTGGTTCTCATAATGGGATGTGGGTGGTGCTGTAGTCTAAACCACTGAGCCTCTTGGGCTCATCGACCGTAAGGTTGGCAGTTTGAATCTGCGCAATGGGGTGAGCTCCTGTTGCTTTGTCCCAGCCCAACAAAGCAGTTCAAAAGCATACCAGCCTAAGTAAATAGATACCGCTGCGGCAGGAGGGTAAACAGCATTTTCGTGCGCTCTGGCTTTCATCACGGTGTCCAGTTGTGCCAGAAGCGGTTTAGTCATGCTGGCCATATGACCCAGAAAATTGTCTGCGGACAAACACCAGCTCCCTCAGCCTGAAAGTGGAGATGAGCTCCACATCCCAAAGTCAAATTCGACTGGACTTAAACGTCCAAGGGTCTTTTATCTTTTTACCTTTACCTGTTTCTCATGTTGTTGCTTCTATTGGAATCTACTCAGACATAGTTAAGTGCATGTTCATAAGTTAAGGAAGCCTTATGGATATCAATAATACCCAAGGAAGTAACTAGCCCAAGCACATAAATGGCTCCTTGATAGATTGCTTACGGTAGCAAGTCAGAATTGCTTCCAGATATGCAGGCGCAAAGTCAGTGTTTGGGTTGTGGTGGTTTCTGTCATTTTCATTTTCAAGCAGTTGACATACCACAAACTACTAATACAGTGGTACCCCGCAAGACGAACGCCTCGGAAGACGAAAAACTCGCTAGACGAAGGAGTTTTTCGTTTTCTTAGCCGCTTCGCAAGACGCATTTCCCTATGGGCTTGCTTCGCAAAACGAAGCTTGCCCCGCAAGCTCCGGGGATAGCGGGGAAGCGCAGCGCGTCTTCCCCGCTGTCCCCGGACCCCTTTTGAACCAAGGGGCGGCAACGGGGAGAAGCGATCTTCTCCCCTCCGCCCCTTGCTTCAAAAGAGGGGACAGAGGGGAAGGCACGCGCGCCTTCCCCTCTCTCCCCGGACCCCTTTTGAACCAAGGGGTGGCAACGGGGAGAAGCGATTCTCCCCGCTGCCCCTTCCCTTGCTTTAAAACAGGTCCGGGGACAGAGGGGAAGGCGCGCGGCGCTTCCCCTCTGCCCCCGGACGGTCTCCATAGGAACGCATTGATTGATTTTCAATGCATTCCTATGGGAAACCGTGCTTCGCAAGACGAAAAACTCGCAAGAAGAAAAAACTTGCGGAACGAATTAATTTCGTCTTGCGAGGCACCACTGTATGGGAATGGGCAGTTGATGGCCCATCCTATGAGCTCGTTGCCTTTTGCAAACTTATTTGTAGGGCTGCATTAACTTCATGCTACTGATCTGTTCCTGAACAGCGACAGAAACAAATTTCCTAAGAGTAGAGTTTGCACTTCAGCACTATATGCAATTAAGTTAACGCTCCAGCTGCAGCTCCAAGACACCTAGGATAATGAGTATTTTTAAAAGGCACACTGTGGCCCCAGGATTTGTAAGTAAGTGCTTGGTGTAACTTTCTGTACAAGAGGAAGTGGCAGGAGCCTTGTTACCGCAGCACAGCAACTTCCGTACTCTTATATGGTGCAAAGAGATGACTGTGGAACAGCTGTACACAAGGAAAGGTTTCGTGGCAGGCAGTGGACAATGCCTGCATGCAAAATGAACAGAAGCAAACCAGTATCGCAAAAGGAGGACCAGGTGCGATTATGTGAAGGTACTGGGCAGTATCCAGCCAACTTGTTCAATCTGTGCAAGGATTTCTGCATCTGCAACAGAACTTTCTCCCCTCTTCTCCTTCTGCCCCCTAAATCAAAAGTCAAATCCATGGAGATAGTGGAAATCTTGATAGATCAGCAGTGTATTTATTTTTATTTAAATATTGATCAGGTGCACTTTCATATAAAATATCACAAGGTGATATACAAGCTGGGGGGGTGGGACATATAAAAACGTCAAGCACATCAACAGAAAGCTGGTCGGAAAAGAATCTTATTTACAGGCAAGAATGAGCCAGACAACCTCTCCCATCCCCACTATCCAGCCACAGGTACAAAAGAGATTGCATTTGCTTCTGTGAAGTAGACACCAAGCTGCACCAACTGCTAAACGCTATCAGGCTACCAAGCCCAGCCAAAATTTGTGGACCCCTGCGTTGATGGAAATCGCTTAACGGTTTGGGAAGTTTCCGTTTTGCTTAAATACTACCCTGCCATATCCCAAAGCAATTAAGAGCCTACTAGCCGATCACAGAATTCTAGAACCTGCCCCTTTGCTGCCACTGAGAAAAGGACGGAAGTGCCAGATGGCAGCCAAAAAAACACACTAGCTTTGCAGCAGGGGGCTGAAATGGAATACACTCCTGTCAGATGACTTGGCTCCTCCAATCGCAATGCAGTTTAATCTCTGCTTAAAACTTCTCCGCCGCATCTGCCTCAGGAACACGGAACACACGTCACCGAATCTCAGTGATTACACATCTGTTGCTAAAGGCAGATTTGTATTAGCTTGTCTGTGGAAGGGGGAGGAGAAAACCCCATGGCACTCCTCCTTATGGGTGCATCAGGAGTTAACCAACACCGGCCAGGTATTCTCTGAAGAGAGACACTAGACCTAGGCTCTCCTGTGCCTACACAAGTAATAGGCAAAGACTGCAAATGGTTTTTTAAATTTATTTTTGGTATATTTTTGGTATATTTTCTTAGTGTTTATAAAGAGAGATACAAAACTGAATACCAAATATCTTTTTTTAGCCAACATTAAATAAAATAAAAACATAGAGAAAAGGAAAGGAAGAGAAAAGAAAAAAGGAGGGGAAAAACAATGAGAGAGATAGAACATAACTGAAGAGAATAGGAAAAATAAAATACAGAAATTAAACAACTTCCAATTTTTCATCTGTCCACTATATAGAAACTTCATCCAGCCCAATATAACACCCAACAAACCCACCTTGTATAAACCAACATTATATTCAATCCCCAAATCCATATATCATTGTTTCATTTTCTTTTTCACAAAAAAGTCTATGAGAGGTTTCCAATCTTTAGTAAATGTTAACAATGACCTTTCTCTGATTAAACATTCAATTTTGCCATCTCAGCTAGGTCCATTAATTTTAGCAACCATTCTCCCACTGTTGATAATAATTAATATTTCCATCTTTGCACCTACAATAGAAAAGACTGCAAATGTTTATGACTGTTGCAAGACTCTCTTTGCTAAGGCTGCCGTCCAATAAGCGAATCTAGGAATCGCTACCTTTCAACTCAGTGGGGCTGACTTCTGAGTACATTTTTCTCTTGGACCACTTTTATAGATCACACTGGCCAGCACTCCAGTTTCACGGCCACACTTTTGTCACTACACATGAGGGCTCGTCTTACATTTCAAACACACGCAAGTCACATCTGCGGCAAAGCAGGCTGACGGAGGAACAACATGTACAAACAAGCTCAAAGAGAAAACTCGTGAATAGGGAGAGTCTGAAAACAACTCTGTTCGTGGGTCTTATCTTTTCAGATAATTTGTGCACCGGTGTTCTCACATTACATCTGTACATAATTTCAGGGGAGGGTGTGACTTGAGGACACGCACGAAAGCTTTTAAAATTGCAACATGAGGAGCCGCTAGCAATTTCCAGCTTTGGGTCCGTTCCCAAACCACATCCAACGTTATCACACTTCTTTATCTTCACATAAATGTCTTGTCCAGCTCCTGTCCAAATCTGAACTTTTTAGAAGCAATTTGAACAAATAACCCTACAGGAGCTCTCAGTTAACACAGTTTTCTTGACCACTAAGGGGCAACATTACGATTTAGCTGGAAGTCACCCAAAGGTCATCTAGCCAAACTTCCTGCAATGCAGGAATCTCTGCTAAACCATCCCTGACAGATTTTAGTTTACCCCATTATATAAACCCAGCCTCCAGTCCACCAGCTCAAAGGATACCTACACAAGTCTTCAGAGTATAAGTAGCTCATTGCTTCAGACATTTGGTACACCATTTTGGAAAGCATTTTGTCTGAGAAATCTATAAGCCATTTAATTAAAACAAAGGCCACCAATCAATATTATTTCACTGCTCCTCAGGAGCAACATGAGAACATGTTGCATTTCTAGGAACTCAGGTTGTTTAGTGTGACAGCACCTACACTTTGGAACTCCCTGCCTATTGATATTAATCAGGAGCCTTCACAGTACTCTTTTCGGCACCTGCTATAATAATAATAATAATAAATATTACTTATACCCCGCCCATCTGGCCAGGCCTCCCCAGCCACTCTGGGCGGCTCCCAACAGAATACTAAAAACATGATAAAACATTACATTATAAACTTCCCTAAACAGTCAGATATTTATTTCCTTGACATCTGATGGACGCGCGTTCCACAGGGCGATCGCCACTACAGAGAAGGCCCTGTGCCTGGTTCCCTGTAACCTCATTTCTCACAGTGAGGGAACCGCCTGAAGGCCCTTGGAGCTGGACCTCAGTGTCCGGGCTGAATGATGGGGGTGGAGATGCTCCTTCAGGTATACTGGGCTGAGGCCGTTTTGGGCTTTAAAAGTCAGCACCAACACTAAAAACGCCAAAAACACCTTTGTTTAGACAAGTCTACCCAGTTGCTTAGGAAGTTGAGGTACCGTATTTTTCGCCCCATAGGACGCACTTTTTCCCCTCCAAAAATGAAGGGGAAATGTGTGTGCGTCCTATGGGGCGAATGCAGGCTTTCGCTGAAGCCCGTAGAGCGAGAGGCATCGGTGCGCACCGACCCCTCTCGCTCTCCAGGCTTCAGGAAGCTATCCGCAAGCCTTGCAAGCCCGGCGGGAGTTCCCGTGGGCTCACAAGGCTTGCGGGCAGCAGCCTGCAGCCCCTGCGAGTGTCCACAAGCCTTGCGCGGCAGGCGGGAGGTCCTGTCGAGCGCGCGAGGCTTGAGGCGGCAGCCTGTTGCCCGAAGCACAGGGAGCCCTCCGGAGGGCTCCCCGTGCTTCGGGCGAGTGTCTGCAAGCCTTGCGCACCCGGCAGGAGCTCCTGCCGGGTGTGCAAGGCTTGGGGCGGCAGCCTGCAGCCCGAAGCACGCGGAGGAGCCCTCCGGAGGGTGCCCCGTGCTTCGGGCAGGTGTGTGCAAGGCTTGGGGCGGCAGCCGTGGCTGGGGGGGAAAATAAATTTTTTTTTCATCCCCCCCCCCAAAAAACGAGGTGCATCCTATGGGCCGGTGCGCCCTATAGGACGAAAAATACGGTAATTTTAATCTGTTTTGTATTTTTCAGGGGACAATTACTGAGACCTTTTGCAGACACCACAGGAGGTACTGGCAGCCACACTGGCACCCATGGACTGACACACACACAACCTTTACACAAAGAGACTATATATTCCTCCCATTTTTCTCTGCTCAAGACTTCCCACCCTGTGCTGCAGCCTTTGAAGAAACAAGCACAGAAACATGTAGGGACTTAAGAAACGTCTACCACTTGGGACCCATTGGTCCATCTAGCTCAATACTGCCTGCACAGACTGGCAGTGGCTCTCCAAGGTTTCAGCCAAACCCTGAATCTTTCCCTGCCCTACATGGAAATGCCAAGGTTTGGACCTGGGGCTTTTCACATACAAAGCAAAACGCATCATGACTAGTGGTCATTGAAAGCCTTACCCTCCAAGAATTTCTCCAATCCTCTTCTGGAAGAGGGGGGAAAAGCAAAGGTAAATATTCCTACATGCAGCTTCTCTCTAGTTCTGGCTACAGTGACTAATTCTACCTGATGTTTCTCAAAGTCTGCTCATTTCAAGGCCCGCACAGTTCCACATAAACAGATTATGTGCGGGATAAACATTGGGGAAAAGGATGAGGCAAACAGGATTTCCTAGGCCTCACCCACAGAAAGAAGGGGGGGAAATATTTCTCCTAGCCCATCTGCCACCAACCATTTGCAGCCTGAGAGACAAAAGGAAACAATTCTTGCACGTCCATATTAGGGTGATATATTTATTAGGCCAACCAAATAAATGTCACAAAATAGTGTGGGGAGTTTCTTCACGTTCTCCAGAACTCCTCACCAGGTGGTGGGAGAGAGAAAAGGTTGGCTGATGGTCAAGTCGTAGTGTCTGCTGCTGATCACAGGCTTTAGGATGGAATGGGAAGGGACGGGACAGAGCAAATGTTCAAATGAGGGACTCCATTAAGTGCTGAACAGGTTTGAGTTTGCACCTATGGGTGCTGGGAAGAAGGAGCATAACAATGGCTCGTTCTCCATACTTAACAATATATAACCCTGGTTATCCTGGTTTGTCTCCATCTTTAGGCAAAACATACAAATGTCTTGGTAGGTAGAAAAAGAATAAGAGCAACAACAACAACAAAGGTAGAGAATAATTTTAGGAGTTGTGCTAGGTTTGAAAAACGAAAGTCAACATAAGCCAAACTGGGCAGCTTCATCTTGCAATAAGAGGGAAAGCATGAAATCCTCTTCCTGAGCTTTAGAATCCTGCTGCTTTATGACTAAAGTTGGCATTATTGGTCACGCGAAAATTAAAAGCTAACTATGTTGGCCCATAAAGAAAATAATCCCTATTAGGGCAGAGACTTCATTAGTACTTCCATTTGTACGGTTTCCCTGCTCAGAGCCGATTCTTGCATTTGATGCTGGTGACCAGGTGAGACTAGCTGCTTGCAGGCCCCTCTCTTCCCACCTGACTAACCCACAGCTCAAATTCATGTTTGTTGTTTCCTCCACATGCTTTCAAAGAAAGGGACCATTTTACTCTGCCCTTAAGAAAAGGCAGTGCAATTACACATTCATTTGAAGGATGGATGGGATTAAAGAGCTCTTCAGAAACAAAGATGCAGCACCTTTCTGAAGCATTTCAGAAAATGCAGGGGTAGGTGGGAGAGGAAAAAAGAGACAGCTGGAAACAATGGCACCCACAGAGCAAGTTGCCCGACAACAACTGCTTTCCACGCCTTGCCGTGTTGAAGAGTGATCCAGCAGACTCAACAGTTTAAAAACAGCAAAATGGATTATGACCTGCTCTCTTGAACTTCTTAACCTACAATCCACTTGCTACCAACCTCTTGGAGTCTGCAACTCGTCGGCTCCCCCTGAGAAACCAAAGCACCCTGCTCCTCATTAACACACTAGTAGCATTTCTGTTGCTGATGGAAGGAACAGAGGCAAAAATGGGTCCCACCTAGGGACACACATACTAAAGGGAGATTTGTTTCAGTTGCATTCTGTCTGATTGTGCAATATGCAGCAAGAACAGCACAGCAGAGATTATAATGAGAGCATCTCACAGGTCAGGTCAGGTCCTCCACCCAACTGTAATATGGCTGGGTGTGTGTGTGTGTGAGAGAGAGAGAGAGAGAGAGTGACTCTGTGTGCTCTGCAACTGCACCCACCCAGGCAAAGACAGTGGTATTTGTTTATTTGAAAGTATTTTGAGCCCACCCTTCATCAAAAATTGATCCCAGGGCATGGTACAAGCTTAGTAAAATAATGCACTTAAAACAAATTATTCAGTTTCAGACCTCCATACCGCAGCAGCAGCAGCAAAAACATGATAATTATCTACAGAACCAGAAAGCAATTTCACCCTTCAGAACTAAACTTTACATAACACACTGGGTGTTAAGATTACTTGAACTCCAATGAACATTAAACTATTTGTGTGTTAACTGGATAGATCTTCCCTACAAAAATAATCAAGAAGCGTGCCACAGGTAGTTTAATGTTTTTTATTTTGTTTTAAAAGATGTGACCAACACAACAGTTTTGCAACCTCAAGAATTCATCTGTAACACAGGCAATTATATTCTCTTAAAGTATGCATCTACAGCAATATCTATATAAACAGCTAATGCTTCATGGCCAAATGTCAAATTCATGGTAATGTTTATTTGAAACTGCGTTGGGAGAGAGAGTTTTCTAGCAAATGGCCTATGAACAATATAACATGACCGACATAACTTGTGAAAATTGATTGACAACCCACACACACACAAACGAATGCCTCCAAAGAAAGACCCTGTATATATGTCGGTCTACTATGCATCCACAATTTGCAATTGTGCACCAAGTCCATGTGGGAAGTTGTAATGCCCACAGAAATTTACACTTGGCGGTGGCAGTATTCTAATGATTTCACTCTCTTCAACCCAACAATTATCACCATTTGCAGGGAAAACAAATGTCAAGGAAATCCATTTTTAAAGAAGATTTCATATGATTCTACATTCACGATCATATTGCCAACACCTGGGCAACACATTTTCTTTTCAGATTCCCTATTTCTAACTCTACTAAGTTGCCAACTTGCACCGGTACAGGCAACCCACAATTTGTTTATGCCTAAACTACCTTCTCCATTTCCATATGCAAGTGCTCTAAACTATGAAATTAGTGCTCTGTGTGGGTGACACAGACAGTGTTAGAAACTGAGATATGAAAGCTAGGAGCCAAATGGCACCTTAAACCTTGGTTATGGGTGCAACAACAGAATGTCTAGGCATGCTTTTTTTTATAACAAGAATACAAGCCTGAAAATGAATGAACTACACCTAAAATATTACTGTCAGCGCTGCCCGAGGTCCCAGCTCACAGAAGACCAACGCTGCTTCGTTCTTTAGTATAAAAGTCTTTATTGAAGTTCAGTTTCACTTCCAGACGCGCAGCGCGCAACGCTACGTCTATACCTTAGACCGTCGAAGCTCCATCTGAATCTCCTCCCCCCTGACACCAGTTTAAGATTCTAGCCTTGCTCCACCTCTTCCTCTGTTCCTTCCTCCTCTGGGTCCGCCTGCTCGTCGGGGTCTCACCCTTCCAAAACTCTTCTGACGCTGAGTCCCCTAACTCTTCCCCCTCCCTCCTTCGGGCTTTAGGACCTGGCTCCCAATCCGGGTTTTCTGCTGTCCCGCGCTCCTGCACATTTGAACTTGGCGCGCGCGCGCAGCCTCCCACTTTCCTCCTGACCGTTACACTTGTGTCACTGCTCCCTCCTTCGGGGAGGCTAGCTGGACCTGACCTCCCCTCCGTTTCCCCACTTTCCGATGGGGGCGTGTTCAGCCCTGACTCATCTTCTCTCCCCGCTGGAGGAGAGGCTGGTCCTGACTCATGTGACTCTTCCCCCCCACTGCGCTCTGGTGGGGGAGCTGGTCCTGATCCTCCGCTGCTCCCTTGGGAGTCCCTGCTGGCCCCTTGCTTCTGGTGCGTCCCCCCTGGGACCCCCCTTGCCCTTACCTTAGGCGCCCCCTTCTGGGAATCTTCTGATTCGCTGGAGAAGCTCATGGAATCTCTCGGGTCACTGTCATACTCCCCTACGCTCCCCTCGGATTCCTCTCCTTCGCTCTCTATTTGCTCTCTCCCCTGTGCTTCCGCTCCTGAGCCTCTGACATCGATGTTCATTTTTCAAATGGTCTAGTCCTTCCCCTGCCCACCCCCCTAATATTCTTAAGAGGGTCTCTTCTCCAGTCTTCAGAGAGTAGCTGGAAGTGGGGAGACAGAAAAAGGTCCTCCTTTCCTTCCACTCTGCAGTTTTAATCTGAAATCTTAGGCGTACTACTGTGCCCAGAGCTCAAACTGCTCACACCTAGAACAAGGGGAGTTTCGAACACTGGATGTAGATTAAGACGACATAGTTTCAAGGACAAAAAGTGGACCATGAGGTCATTGCATTTGGAAATACAGCTGGGTCTAAAGTCAACAGCTCAGGCTTTGGTTATGAATGCATACAGATAAGGCTGCAACCCTAATGTCCCTGACTAGCAGCGGGTAGGTAGGCTGGAGCCGGAACTCAGAAAGGAGCTGAGCTAGGAAGATCTGGGGCTTAACCAGGGAGTTCCAGAGCAGGAACGAGACAGCTAAGGAGATGTTCATCCAGAAAAGGTCCAGAAGAGACTGAGAGACATATAGTTACTCCAGCCTCTACCACCTCTATCTGGTCCACACTTGGGGAATTTCTCACAGCTGCATTTTCTCCCATGTTAGACCCCTGACAATAGAACACTCTGGCAGCTTACAGGTACACCTTCTGTGACTCTGTGTTTTGCATTGGGTCCACAGATCCATTTATGCTTGATGCAGGAGTGTCCAACAGGTCAATAGACTGGTAGATCCCCACGAGGTTTTGGTAGATCGTGGTTGACCTCTGGCTCCTTTTCCTTAGTGTCGCTAAAACTGACTCCTGCCACACCCCCACACCCCACCCTCCATTGTTGTATGATCTTTGGAAGGGAAGAAGGAGCTTTCTCTGAGCTGCTGTATTGATCCATAGTGATCTTTTCGTGAGTGGCTTTACCCCTTTGTCCCTTGCCTCCCCCCCAAAAAAGTGGAACTCCCCCCCCAAATTTTTTCCCCCAACCCCTTAAAAAAAAGCTCAACTGTGAGCTGAACCCAAAAATGGGGTTAGATCACTGCCAGTTTTTAATTCTGAAAGTAGACTGCAGTCTCTTGAGAGTTGGCCACCCCTGGAATATAGGATCTAGGCAGGGCTTGGAATGACATTCTTAGGAGGTCCAGGTGGTTAATCTCTGAAATATGGCTCTTCAGGCTGTTTTTGGGGGTCTCCTGTGGGTTCTTCGGTTGGAGCAGAGTTTCCATAGGGCCTAACCCTCTTTTTCCAAAGATGCCTCCTAAGCAACTCCCAGTGTTTTCAGTGTGGCTTTCATGCACAGGATTTCAGCAAAAAGGATGGAATAATAGTGCTATGCAGAAGGTAAGGAAAACTAGATAGTTTGCAGTATGTAAGGATAATCTTCTTAAAGGCGATAGAGAAACACTGGCAAGATGTGATTTAAATGCATAGTTGAAGAATCTAAAAATATAATGGATGGGGAAAAGGCTACAGTGGTGCAAAAAATGAATGTGCTGCCAAAATGTCTATACTTTTTTCCCAACTATGGTAATAAGAATGCCATGGCAGAAGTTAAAACTAATTCGGTCTCTAATCAGTCATTTCATTTAGAAAAAAAATAAGCCTTCACAGCTAAAAATGAGTGCTACACAGCAGAAGGTTTTAGAAGACGATTTGGCAATGCAAAATATTACAAAACATTATCACCCTGGAAATCCTAACTGCAATGTGTCATAGTTGGGAAACAGAGACTATGTGTTTTCGTTGGGTTACAAAACAGCAAAATATTCCTGCATTTAAGAGCTCAGGTCATGTTAGAAAGAGATCAAAACATGAATTCACAAACAATAATAAAAAAGATGATTATTATAAACCTATGAGACAACTATCAAAAGGAATTGGCACTGACTATGTTAGTGAATTATCAGAGAGATTATTCTGTAGCCAAAAAATGTAAGCAACTAAATCAACAAGATTGAAGGGGGAATTGCAAACATGTAACAAGGTGAGGAACAGAAGCAAACAATCTTTTGTTTTCCAGTACCCACAAATATAAAGGTAAAGGGACCCCTGACCGTTAGGTCCAGTTGTGGCCGACTCTGGGGTTGCGGCGCTCATCTCGCTTTACTGGCCGAGGGAGCCGGCGTACAGCTTCCGGGTCATGTGACCAGCATGACTAGGCCGCTTCTGGCGAACCAGAGCAGCACACGGAAATGCCATTTACCTTCCTGCCAGAGTGGTATCTATTTATCTACTGCACTTTGACATGCTTTCGAACTGCTAGGTTGGCAGGAGCAGGGACCGAGCAACGGGGGCTCACCCCATCAAAGGGATTCGAACCGCCGACCTTCTGATCAGCAAGCCCTAGGCTCTGTGGTTTTAGACCACAGTGCCACCCACGTCCCAACAATATACCTGGTGGCAAAAAAAAAAAATACAAGCAAATCTGTATGTTTTTACTGGGTTTTAAGAAGACACATACATCTCATTGGAAAAAGTTACACCCAAATGATAAATACAGAAGGAAACAGAATCTGCGAACTAATATTTTAATACAGGAACACTGTATTTGTAAAAACAAGTCTAACAACTTCCTTAAATGTTACAAATAAAGAACATTTGGATAAGATGCTCCCTAGTGATATTATATGCCTGTAACACTTAAAAAAAATAAAAATATGCAAACAGTACCACTTGTGGATGGATAAATAAGGCACTGAAAACCCACTTTTTAAAAAAATAAAAAATGTTTGTGGTAGTGGTTGGAGATATGGGGTTATAAAAGGAGGTGGTAAAGACAAAACAAAGACAGAGTTCTGTTTGTACCACATGTCCTCCTAAATGGAGATAAGTATGCAACTGAGAGAGAGAGACTGAATTTGTTTTGGTTAATAGCTGCCAAAATAATTATAGCCAAGAATTGGAAGAACAACATTAAACCATCTGTGGAAGAACGGTGTGGGAAGGCTTGCCACGTTATGCTAATAAGTAAGCTTGCTGCTATCCTTCAGATGAGAACAGGCAGATAAAGGATGACAAATGTACTTACTGAAAAAATGGTAACACTACATATAATTAGCCAGGCTTTTTGGCTGATTTGACATCTAATGCCCTTCAAAAATGTGTTGTGGAAGCAGGGGTTATTGGGTTGTCTTTGCTTCTGTTTTTATTATGCGTTTTTTGTTCTTTATATTGCAATTCTTAATGTTGTGAACCACCCTGAGATCTATGGATATAGGGCAGCATACAAATTTTTATAATAATAATAACAACAAGAGCTGTTTTTCTAGAAAAAGAGGTGCCATATCTCACCATGAACTTCTCTCTAGGAATGGCACGCACCTGAGAGGTGCTGGAGCTCTGGTGAGCTCTGGCAAGAAGAAAAAAGAAGAAGCCCTAAGAACAGTACAGTGGTACCTCAGGTTAAGTACTTAATTCGTTCCGGAGGTCTGTACTTAAACAGAAACTGTTCTTAACCTGAAGCACCACTTTAGCTAATGGGGCCTCCCGCTGCTGCTGCGCCGCCAGAGCACTATTTCTGTTCTCATCCTGAAGCAAAGTTCTTAACCTGAAGCACTATTTCTGGGTTAGCGGAGTCTGTAACCTGAAGCATATGTAACCTGAGGTACCACTGTAATGATAATAATAATAATAATAATAATAATAATAATAATAATAATAATTATTTATTGAAATGAAAATAAGGCTAGACAAGGAATTGGATCCAATGTATTAAAACATCTGAAAAGTTAGGAAAAACTGCTCTACAATTAATTAGATGCCCTTGAAAAGCCTCAAGTCTTCAGAGTGGCTGCCCAGTCACAGGGAAACATCAGAGAATAATGAAGGAGGAGCGTGAAGGGCAACTGAGGATTTACCCTTTTTCTTCTTGCAATAACTAGGGAAGATTTACCAACACACACCCTACAGATCTTTTCAAAGCCAACAGTGGCTTTGTGTTGCACAGAAAGTTTGAAGCAGAAGCTTGTCAATGAAAGCAAGAAAGGCCACAATGAAGCAGGAAGGAAGGGGAGCATGAGGCGGGATGCTGGGAAAGAATGTTAATTGGCAGGAGGTAAACTTAAGTGTATGAAGACTTTTAATTACCCACTGCCTGGCTCCAAGGCTGAATATGGCCAAACAACTCTGAAGAGCCAACACCCTGGAGTCATGTAGCTTTAAAACCCACTGAACTCCCCTACAAAAATACTTCGAGTCGCAGTGCACACCCATGTTCATTTAACATGACTACCCTTCCCTCTTCCATTCATATTTTAACTAGGTAAATGTCCTCTGTTGATTGATGGCTGGCCTCTAGGACCAACCAAGTTAGCGGTACTGAAAAAGATCTCCTAAAAGCAACAAGAATGGAATCTGATTGCTGAAACAGTCAACAGAGATCAAGCTCACCATCAAAGAAGAATAAACAAATAAAATAAGGGGGTGGTGGGGAAGGAGACATACTTCTCAAGAACCAGGAAATAGTCTGAAGGCACTGTAAACAATTCCACACTTCTCGGGGGACATCATATCACCATAAAGCTCTGCCATACAGTGCCCAGTCCCTTAACTCTACCCAAGGATATGCTCAAAATAATTGCTCCTAAACTTTGTGCGTAGGGAGACATTCAGTAGTAAGGAAAGGCCACTCTGAACTCCCCCATCCCCCGAGATATTTTACCTGCCACATTCTGGGGGTGGGGGATTATTGGAAAAGGCAATAGTTCATTTGTGGAGTATATGCTATGGGCACAGAAGGTCCCACATTCAACAGGGGCTGCCAAACTGACACCCACAGGTGCCATTGTGCCCACCAGCACATGAACAGAGTCAGTGAATACCCCCTCAAAAACTCATACAGTGGTACCTCAGGTTAAGAACTTAATTTGTTCTGGAGGTCCGTTCTTAACCTGAAACTGTTCTTAATCTGAAGCACCACTTTAGCTAATGGGGCCTCCTGCTGCCGCCGCGCCGCCAGAGCACGATTTCTGTTCTCATCCTAAAGCAAAGTTCTTAACCTGAGGTAATATTTCTGGGTTAGCAGAGTCTGTAACCTGAAGCGTCTGTAACCTGAAGCGTATGTAACCCGAAGCACCACTGTAGTGCATAAAATACTGTTTGCTCTTCCTGCTCAGTTCCTGTTTGCACCTGCTTAAACATGCCCACATTTCACTGGGTGCCATTCTGGAGAGGAACAAAGAGCTTTCCTCTGCGCATGAGCATGGCAGTGTAGGCGACTTTGCCCCCACACCTTTGATGGCGTCTTGATGGAAGCAGACATGTCGGCCACATGTGGTGGTTTTGTCTTCTTTTCTGCTCACATCCAGGGTTGCTTCTACACTAGCAGTTCAGATTGGAGCTGCCGCCATTCATTGACTTGCTTTTTTGCAAACCATGCAGCCTATAGCATCTGGAGTTTCCCTTGCTGCAGTTCTCCATTTCTCCAGACCTGCTTTGTGGCATTTAAAAAACAAACATATACAAAACGCAGTGCAAATGTCATCTGGTAAAGCACAATGGAGGTTTTCCATGCCTACTTTACTCTTAAATTAAATACAAGAAACACAGCCCTACCCTAGCTTGGATAAAAACCTGGATTGCGTTGGTCGTGCGATTGTCTGCCAGGCTAGCCATCTCGGTCCTTAACTCAACCCTGTCATGCGCAGGTTGTTTGCCTATTTTCAGTTGTGAACTTTTAGATAGTACGATGAAGTGACACAATCTCTCTATTTCTCTCTCACACTATGCCCCCACTTTCAGTATGTCAAACAGAACGAGGGTATATATATTTCACTTACCCCATCTGTTACCTACAGTAATCTACACATGCATGAGTGTGTATATGACTGAATTTATCAATACTAATAGAAAGTAAATTATTGCTAGTAATGCAGAACTATATAGACATTCCTTCCTTCCCATCATCTACTGTCAAATGGGAAAAAACAAAAACCCACTTTTAAAAAATGTAATAGTATAAGGCATGCGTAGGCAAACTAAGGCCCAGGGGTCAGATCCAGCCCAATTGCCTTCTAAATCTGGCCCGCGGACAGTCCTGGAATCAGCGTGTTTTTACATGAGTAGAAAGTGTCCTTTTATTTAAAATGCATCTCTGGGTTATTTGTGGGGCCTGCCTGGTGTTTTGACATGAGTAGAATGTGTGTTTTTATTTACAATGCATCTCTGGGTTATTTGTGGGACATAGGAATTTGTTCATTTTTTTCCTTCAAAATATAGTCCAGCCCCCCACAAGGTCTGAGGGACAGAGGACCAGCCCCCTGCTGAAAAAGTTTGCTGACCGCCAGTATAAGGACAAAACCAGCAATTTAGGGAAACCACCAATATCAGAGCCTAAATGAAAATTTATGGAAATCATCTATATTGGAAACCCAGACAAGAGTTGTGGAATTCCATGGGCAACTTATCAACTAACCAGCAAGGCTCCAAGCAGCGAGTACTATTTTGGTGGAAGCTAGTCTGAAAATGCTTTACGCCTCACTGTGAAAAATCACTCTCCCTTTATTAATGTCACTATTGGACTCGGAGGAGCTCCAGCACCTTTGCTGTGAATGCCCTGAATTACTGTGTGCTGTGATGCCCATGCCAGTGATTAGAGCCCAGAGAAAACTGCATCTGGAGATAAAGTAAGGGGGGGGAGGCAGAGAGAGATTAACATGTTTATTGCAATGCTTACGTCTCTTACTGGCTAATGGTTACAGACGGATGGCAGCAACAGGACTAAAAATAAGAGCTAAGGCATTACCAGTGACTCACCGTGTGGGTGGCGGCACTATCAGGGATCAAACACAAACCTATTCCCTGCCAGAGGCTAATGCTGCGAGGCACACAGGGAACGTCTCCCTAAGGCAGGAAGGAAAATCAAAATAGAGCGACTCCACACACTTGCTTCTGTGCTGTGGGAAGGGGGGAATCTAGCCTCTGCCCCTTCTGCTACTACCTTTATATTGGAAAGAAGCTCACAGGGTACATAAAAGCTGTACTTCTTGGAGAATACAGAACAGAGGCATTATCCGAAATCAAATCCCGGAATCTCACGAGTGAAACACTTAAGAGGATATACCAGCAATTTTTTTAAAAAATGAGCTATTATTCCCAGAACATGTAGTTTCCAGCGGCATTGCACAAGTATATAAACTGGTACTGGGTACAGAATTTAACGGAAAAGGATTTCCGGTGGTCAGGTCTAGGGAAAGGGCGGTGGCAGGGTGTGTGTGTGTGTGTGTGTGTGATTCAGTGCCCCTCCCTGAGACTAGCTGACACAGCAATTTAGGAAAACTTGCTTAATCTGTATAATCTCCACAGGTGGCAGTATTTCACCTTTCCTTAGTGCACGGAGGTTTGTTTGTTTTTTAAGACAAGTGCAGAGTACATGCAGGCATAGCTATTTTGATATGGTTCACATACACAGCCTTCCTTAATTCTACTAATGTCTGCATCCTCAATAGTGAATGCTATTTAGCCCTCTGGTGAAGGCTACTCCATCCTCTGTTCAGGGAAGTTTTTAATATTTAACGCTGTATTGTTTTTAATACTTGATTGGGAGCCGCCCAGAGTGGCTGGGGAAACTCAGCCAGATGGGCGGGGTATAAATAATAAATTATTATTTATTATTATTCTCCTGCTTGGGAAGAAGAAGAAGAAGAAGAAGAAGAAGGAGGAGGAGGAGGAGGAGGAGGAGGAGGAGGAGGAGGAGGAGGAGGAGGAGAAGGAGAAGAAGAATACCCTGACCATCTAGATGGGTTGCCCCAACCACTCTGGGTGGCTTCCAACACATATGAAAACATAATAAAGCAACAAACATTAAGAACTTCCCAATACAACAAGAATGTCACACTCCTAGGCAAATGTCCCCTCCCCTGCTTGAGGTTGGGGAGGGACAGAGACATCCACTTCAGCTGCAGTGAGCTTCAGAAGGTTCCTAAGCGCAACCCAACTCCAGGAAGATCCCTGCCAAAAGGCGCTGAGTCTGGCTGTCTGTGCAGGTTCTCTAATGCCCAACCCACACACAGAAACCACAGCCTTCCCCTCTGTCTTTCAGAGAGAAAGGCTAGAACTTCTTTGGGTGGAAAAGGTGCTGTCCAAACCCACAAAGGTCCTGCTCTCCCCCGGCACCTCCAAGTTTGGAGCTAGAGGAAGCGCAAGCTAAAGTGTAGCACAACCCCAACAACCAACAGCCCACCTCTCCTTTGGTCCCAAAAGCAGGGGGTGGGGAGAATCTCCCTCCCCCCCATGAGGGGCCATTCACCCACAAGAAAATTCAATGGAGGGCTATAGCCAAAACAGGCAGTTTGCAGCTTGGCTCTCTCTGTGCCCCCCATAACAGCAGTTATAAAGGTAAAGGGACCACTGACCATTAGGTCCAGTCACAGACTCTGGGGTTGCAGCGCTCATCTCGCTTTACTGGCCGAGGGAGCCGGCGTACAGCTTCCGGGTTATGTGGCCAGCACGACTAAGCAGCTTCTGGCGAACCAGAGCAGCGCACAGAAATGCCGTTTACCTTCCCACCGGAGCTGTACCTATTTATCTACTTGCACTTTGACGTGCTTTCAAAGTGCTAGGTTGGCAGGAGCTGGGACCGAGCAATGGGAGCAAGTGGGCTTACAAGAAGGAATAAAATGAGCCAAAATTCAAAAGCATTAGAACAGATAATAAAAAAGGATAACACTGCATAAAAAACCCATGTAGCAAACAGTAAAACAGTTTCAAACTGAAGTAGTTTTAAATAGGTTCGTTGGAAGTGGAGAAAAACCTGCTTTTCTTTTGGCACGGTACTTCTCTATGAGCAAGTAGTCAAGTAAAATGTAAACAGAGCCATCTGGCATACAGACAATATACACACATACATGTTCATTATTTGCTTATTTAAGTGGGATGAGCAGGATCTTAAAGGAATTCATTGTGTACTTTTCTGGGGATTGACCGGACCATCATCTCTGGGATTCAAGAGACCATCATCTTTGAGCCTAATCTCCCTACAAGGGATGGACTGAGTCCCCAGGCAAGTGGGTGAATCAGATTATTAAAAGTGATTCTTCACTTGGCTGCATGACTAATACATATGGAAGCTTTTTGAGTAACACAATCAAGTGATTAAAACAAGCAGACAAGTGTTCTCGGCAGGCAAGCAGGGAAAGATACAAGTTTATGGTTTCAACTATCAAGGCACCAAACATCCACTTCTACAGAATAAGCAGGAGGAGAAACCTGGGTGCCAAAAAACAGAGAAAAGGTTATGATATGAGCCAGGATGTTCATCTTTGGCAGTCCTCCATACGGGGCTATGCAAAAGAATCTGCAATCTAGCATGGAATCCAATTAAGATTATGCAGCTCGGGGGCAGCTGTTAGGTGCTTTGCATGGCTACCTTTCCACTCCTTCCCAAACAGTCTTCAATCACATTCTCATTTAGTTGTAACAGAGCCACCCCAAGCTCTACGGAAGGAAGGGAAGGTATAAAATGAGTAATAATAAAAAATATTGCCCTTATCCGCTTGGACACACTTCCAAGTACCATACTGCTTCCTTCCGACAACTCCCAAATTTATGAGCTGTATATTGACGCTATCAGTGTAAATGTAAATAAAGAACTTGCACGTTATCAGTAAAGATATAAACAGCCTTGGATAAAGAACCGCTTTGAATGAAGTTCTATCTAACAGCAGCTCTTCGGTGAAAAGATCTCCTTTGTGCTCCTCAAGACTCCTCAACTCAATATGCCAGAAGCCCACACACTACCAACATATAGAGTTTCCCAAGCTCGGGCCTCCAGCTGTTTTTGGACTACAGCTCCCATCATCCCTGACCACTGATCCTGGTAGCTTGGGGTGATGGGGGTTGTAGTCCAAAAACAGCTGGAGGCCCAAGTTTGAAAAACACTGATATAGAGCAAGTGGCTTGCTCCCAAGGCTATATGCTACAAAGCTAAGAAAGCGTTCATTAGGTAGTTCCACAGATAAGGGTCAGAAGCAAGCACAGAGAATCTTTCGGAAAACAGAAAATTAAGGGAAGTCGTTGCATAATTGCTTCATGGCCTTTGTGACAAGGCTGTAGCTATGGGTGTTGACCTTGCAAGCAGTGACTTCGCAGACAAATACGACTATATCTGCAATTGGTTGCTACCGTTTTTTGGTTCACCTTAAGAGTTGAAGCAAAGGAAATGAAAAACACTTTCCCTTTGCAGCTAACTAAGTTCCCCGTGAACTCGAGACTTCATGGCAGGGGTGGGGAGCCTGAATATGTCCCAAAGTATGCCAGATTGTTATTTCTCCCAAGAAAGCTACAAGCAATTAGCTCCCCACCACCATTATAAAGACAACAGGTGGTCCTGCCAACTGCTTTCACAATTTAGTGATGGCAAGTTCTCTATTCAAAATGTTAATAATAAAAGGTAGAGGCTGTGGCGGCTAATGCGGTGGCATTGCAAGAAGCCTGCGCTACAAAATCTCACCTCTGCCATGACCTCCCTAAATAAGCACTCTCAGCCTCAGGCCAACAACACCTGCAATGTGGGGGCGACGGTGAATACCTATTTTATGTGGTTATTGTAAGGGTAAGATAGTGTACGTGAGGGGCTCTAAAATGCAATGAAAATGAGGGTTTTCCCCCATATGGAGCATCAAGTTAAGATTCCATAGGGTTAACAAGTTTACAATCAAGACCTTCTTGCAGAAAATTGTATTGGTGGTGTATCGATTATATCTCTAGCCTTTTCTGGGATTGTCAGCCTTGCCACCATATTGTATCTTACAAGCAAAGAGAAACAGAGAGGGAGGGAGAAGGGCCAATGAGATTTGCAATTTAAGCTAGCATGTGTGTGTATGTGTATATATGTGTGTGTGTGTGAATGTTTGTGTGTGTGTGTATATATACATAGACATATATATGTATATAAAGGTAAAGGTACCCCTGCCCGTAGGGGCCAGTCTTGACAGACTCTGGGGTTGTGCGCCCATCTCACTCAAGAGGCCGGGGGCCAGCGCTGTCCGGAGACACTTCCGGGTCACGTGGCCAGCATGACAAAGCTGCATCTGGCGAGCCAGAGCAGCACACGGAAACGCCGTTTACCTTCCCGCCAGTAAGCGGTCCCTATTTATCTACTTGCACCCGGGGGTGCTTTCGAACTGCTAGGTTGGCAGGCGCTGGGACCAAGCAGCGGGAGCGCACCCCGCCGCGGGGATTCGAACCGCCGACCTTTCGATCGGCAAGCCCTAGGCGCTGAGGCTTTTACCCACAGCGCCACCCACGTATGTGTGTGTATGTGTATATATGTGTGTGTGTGTGTGAATGTTTGTGTGTGTGTGTGTGTGTGTGTGTGTACATAGACATATATATGTATATATAAGACTACAAAAATGCCACTTGAATTTGGGTTCTCAGAATGGACTGTGATCAGCCCTAGGCTCAAAAAATCCTTTCTTGTCTCAAAGGGCAGTACTGTTCCTATCTCACAGATCAATCCAAGCATGAAATTGTAGGCAGAAACTGCTGGAGGTTGCGAAGCCTCGGCGCGGGCATAGAATCTTCTGGAATCAATATCCTTAATCAAATAAGCATGCGAGGCTCAGCAAATGGGATCGCCACGCATTGTATGTGCTATTATTACCCAGCTGTGGCATTTAACAGGCAAGCACACAAAAGGGGTCCCGATTCTTCTTAGAGCAGCACCCAGACCACATAGTCACTGCCATTGAACATTTCCCACACACATACATACACAACGTCCACACAAAAAGGCCACCGCATCCATGCAAGCCTAAAATTTCATACTCTGCTAACACCAACCACAAAAGCTAGTGCTGACGACGGTCTCTCTGCATTCCCCACCCACCCACCCACCTGCAATGATATTTCACGAAGAGTAGAAGCTTTTAAAAAAGTTTTCCCTCACAAAGGGCTCCATCACTTCACACATATCCAGAACTGTGACTCTGCATTACTACCCTCAGGCTGCAAAGAGCCAATCACAGCAAGTTTCAACGTCAGAGAAGATGGCGAAGGAAGATTTCTTTCTACCACCTCAGCTTTGCACTGTTTCACTCCAAATTGTTTCCCCACCTCCTGTTGCCATGGAAGGGGAAGTGTGCTGAAAGCTACGACTATCGCCTTCTTTAGATGTCGCACTAAACGACAGTTTAGCGTTACAGGAACGGTGCGGCTCATGCTCTGAGCTCCTGTGCTAACCTTCCTCTCCCCTCAGATATGGTGGAAGGGAAAGTACTTGCTTCCCTGTATTAGCGTACTGCAATTTTTCATCAGAGTCAGGCTGAACTGTGGCTTGTTTAAACTAGAGCGGGTCCAATAATTTCACTCGGGACTTTTCCCTATCATTTGCAGGGGGAGAGGTAAAAAAAGAAGAAATCACTCGGGGGGTGGGAATGAGAGGGGGAGCATTCCTGCGAAATTTCAGGGTTTTATAATTAATGGTGAAAGGTAGGCAAGAGGTGTGGGCGTTTACTTTTATTTTTTAAAAGAAGAAGAACCACCACCAAAATCTCAGTACCATTCCGCTGCTTCCCCCAGCCAGCATATCTCCTGGAAGCCCACCAGCCAACACACTTCCTTGAACGCCTGTGGAAGGACTTCCTGATGGAACATCCTTCCATGTGCATTTCAGGAGGTCTGCTAGCCGGGGGGTCAGGACGGGACCTGAAAAGCACCAAAGGGGGGTGCTATTTTTTTTTCTAAGTTCAAAACAAGAACACCCGCATCTCTCGGCCACCTTGTGACATCAATGATTTAAAGATTAGCAAATCCAAAAATGTCACCGCTTTCTTAAAAAGAAGCAAAAAAACCACACAAAACTACCAGCTGTCACAGAAGTGAAGAATTTAATGGAACTGCTTGCTGCAGGTTCAGCACAGAACTAGCTTTAAAACTATTGCGGGCTGAAAAAAAGCCATGCTCAAACCATGCATTCAAAATCAATTAATTCTGCAAAGGCAAAATTCTCAGAAAGGCAAGGTAAGTTTCTTCAAAAGATTTTTCTTCCTGGTTTAGCAAGTCTTGGGTGGGCATTCTCCAGCCATTCCCGCAGCAGCAGAATATATTTTTTTTAAAAAATCAAAATTAAAGATCCTAAAAAAATTATAAAGTCAAGCTCTGATGGTTCAGAGCAAGAATGGTATAAAGGACTTCATTTATTCACTAGGTGCCCATACCTAAAACACCATTCAAGGAGGCCTTAGAACCTAATCACCTTCCCTTCAATCTGTATTGTAGGCGACATATCCATCATTCTCAATCCAGTCTATGATCCTTTTGACGGTATGACTTATAGGCCAGCTTTAGCATCCCTGACATTTGATGCTAAGAAAGCATTTTGACAAGTTCTCTTTTCTGAGTGCCATGTCTGCCTGAACAGTTCATGAAATGGACTCTGCTACAGTGTTCCATTATCTAGAGTGGTTATAAATGGATTATCCAAATCATTTTCACTGCCTACAATTAAGCATTAGGGCTACCTCTTTTCTATTCTTTGATCTTGCGCTAGAGTTCACAGCATGTGCAATTAGAGGCTATGAAGATGTGAGGGGTTAAAATAAGAGACTCCCAATTTTATGTTGTTGCTGCTGCTCTGTGTCGATGGTGGGTTACTAACTTGCTCAAATTCTCCCTCTTCTAACCCTGAAATTATACTACAGCTCCCCACAAAATTTGGATTTTCAACTATTAAGTGGGAAAGGTCTGAACAGCTTGGTTTGGGAACTCATCTCACATCCTGCTTTATAAATCATCACCTGCTAAAAGTTGGCCATGGATAGAAGTTAAATATTTAGGAGCATGAATCCAAAGAAATTAAAAATACAGTTCAACAGAATACGGATATGTTGGTACCTAAACACCACTAGATTTGGAGCACTGGCAAACACTGTTTTTCTTGCTTTGGGGAAAAGCCAACAATTCAAAACAAACATCGGCTCATTTAGTCTACATGTTGAGGGGCCTGCAACACAGTTTCTGTAATGTGTCTGGGGACTCCGACAGGAGGCGGTTTACCCTCTGCACCATCGAGGCAGCTCTCAGGCAAAGGAAGTTATTGGCCCGATCTTTGCTGCACTGCAGCATCATGCAGATAACAACAAGGGTACTGCTGCACATCAGCCCAGTCAAAGCAAGTGATCCGAGCAAACAGCAGGAGGGGCCATGGCTGGTTTGTTTATACCACTTACGTCAGGCTTGCTTTGACAATCAGAGCAACCTGTTGCTCCAAGTAGCCAGACAGACCCTTCCCACACACACCCCTTCCATGATCTCTCTTCCCCTAAGGTGCCACCTTAAAGAATCTGAAAACCGCCTCGCTGTAACTGCTTGCCGGTTTCTGACCCCTCAGCTGCTCAGAAGCTTGACTTTCACCTGACGTAGAAGATGGTAACTCAGCTCTGAACCTTCCAAAGACCTGTCAGACGGCCTGACCCCGAAAAAGCTTGAGGGTTTTCTCTGCACCTCTGAAAAACACACGAAGCTCGTTCTCTGAATTCCACTTAAGGGAGGGAGCATCTGCACTCCACAGATTATCATGCAGCTTAAAACACCACAGGACTATAAGGTACAGCCCACCACTACATGGTATTGAGCCTCTGGGGCTATGTCAAAATCTCTATTAAGAAATAGTCAACGGTGAACAAAGTGCCTACTGGAGGAAATCAGATAACGAGTTAAAATTGTTATCCTTTCATACAAGAGAAGTCACCAATATGGTGAAATCCTATACTTTTTCTTTTTTTAAGGGCACAAGCCTAGAGGCAGTACTCAACCAAACAGATCTGCAAACACAAGCATTTCCGCTTGCACAAAGGAACTTCTGCCCCCCCTCCTCCCCCCACCCCAGAAAGTTGGGGGGGGATGACCCAAAACGGATTTAAGGAGCATGGGATATGCACAAAGGGAGAGGAGAAGGAAGGAAAGTTCCTTTGTGCACCTGTAAGTCCTTGCACTAGCTGATATAGATCAGCTAGTGTTGGATATTACCCTGGGGGTTCAAAAGTCTGCTTACCACGGTGAAGTTTCCTTCCCCTCTGGCAAGCGTAACAAGGCCTCCTTCATCCACAACATGATACACATGAATTTGTAGACTCCTGGGTAAGAGCCTACTCCTGTTATTTCAAGATCTACACCCCAATCTTTGAGCCAGGGTTTGTGTTTCCTTTTGGAATTGAGGCACAGCGGAGAATGTGGTGTCTTTATGATATATAGTTTTTTTAACACATATACACAACCTGAGCCTGCAATGGAGGGGCTCACAGCATCAACACCCATAGCCGCAGCCTTGGATTCAAACAGAAATCAAATATTGCGCGTGCTCTCGCTCTGTCTCCAGCTTTACCTCTAGGTCACATCACTGCAAACTCTCAACTCTCACTTCTTTCTTTTCCTAACTACCCACCAATTGCAGTGGTAGAGTCTCACACAGGTCCACTTCCTTTGTTCCCTTAATGGCCCATTACCCAGGCAATTACCTGAACAGGAAGCTAGCCTTACTTAAACGTTAACACTTGCTGGATCCAGGGTCTCTGCATACAGCCTCTTTTCTCCTACCCTGACAGCTAGCCAACCATTTCTTGGTCAGTCAGACTGCTTCAAACTGCTTGGTCAATGCCTCTTCAATGAGACCCAACCATTAGGAGATGGTTTTCCAATGGTGGTAGTATCTGCGTGTCTGATCTATACCTTCCTAAAACTCAAGGTGTAAGTGAAAGGCATGGCTTAGCATTAACATTAATGAACTCTACGCTCGTGCATCCTGGTGTTGTAGGTCTCACTCATATCTCCCATTTGCCAGTCTATATCTTAGACAGTTTCCCGGGTAGTGATGGTTTTCCCGGTAGTGATGTATGGAAGTGAGAGCTGGACCATAAAGGAAGCTGATCGCCGAAGAATTGATGCTTTTGAATTATGGTGCTGGAGGAGACTCTTGAGAGTCCCATGGACTGCAAGAAGATCAAACGCATCCATTCTTAAGGAAATTAGCCCTGAGTGCTCACTGGAAGGAAAGATCGTGAAGCTGAGGCTCCAATACTTTGGCCACCTCATGAGAAGAGAAGACTCCCTGGAAAAGACCCTGATGTTGGGAAAGATGGAGGGCACAAGGAGAAGGGGACGACAGAGGACGAGATGGTTGGACAGCGTTCTCGAAGCTACAAACATGAGTCTGACCAAACTGCGGGAGGCAGTGGAAGACAGAAGTGCCTGGCGTGCTCTGGTCCAGGGGGTCACGAAGAGTCGGACACGACTAAACGACTAAACAACAACATCATCTTAGACAGCAAACTATTACTACCAGAAACTTACAGATCATGATGGGGATAAGAAGATGTAGCATTCGTGAGAACAGGACTTTTTCATTAACATGAAAACCAGTTCAGAGAGAAATACACAGCAAGCTGGCTGAAGGGACCTTGAGTGTGTGTCGAAATGTGATCCCTGGTAGCATTACTGTTGCCTTTCAGGAGATCCTTTTATCTCTGCTTATGCTCTGTATATTTGTAACTAAAGCAAATATTAGAAAGATGCTACAAGTCTCCCTGTGTCGTTATTTCCAAAGTGAAACTAAATAAAGCAGTGTTAGTCCTGGATCTTCTCACCACATGGGGATGAAGAGAGCAACAGCATATACTGTACACCCAACCCCACTAATCCAATTCGGAAGGATCTTCACACTTGTAACAAATAGCGCCAACAGCCTTCAGGCCAAAAATGTGTGCCGTTTCAATTGTGCTTCCTTATCGAACATCTCCTGGGATGTATTCAGCTTCCCCTCTCCTCTTCTGGTACCAAATTTGGATCCACTGAGGTGAAATGAAAGCTACACCATTCCCCCCTCACACTGGAAGAAAACGCTTATGGAAATTTCCAAGTCCTTCCTCACTTTGTAGCTTAGATTGATCCAGCGGAGTATTCTTGTATACCCCACCCATGCAATCCCATGGCCTTGGCAAAGTTCACCTCCTTCACTATTTGGGACTCTCTCTGTTCTTGCCTCCTTAAAAAAAACACATTAAACTGTACGTTCATGTGCGCGCACCAACCCATGTTACTAACGAGCATCCAGTTTATTGAACCCAACTTGATACAGCCTTCTCTGAAAGCGGAACTCCAAAAGAATGTGCCAAAAGGCAGTGCATAGCTACATGGTGCACCTTTATCAAATAGAGGTATGAGCACTTAGTTAAGAGTCTAAAGAGTGCTCCGTTTCCAATTCCTGCTGAAGGAGGCCATATAAGTTTTCAGTTTACTGTTTTGGGCATGTAACTGTATTTTCTTTTTTACTTATCATGCAATAAATAAATACAAATATACCATATACCATCAACAGAAAAGGGGAATGAGATAAATAGGAATGTCTGATTGCCTCTTTAGGCCTGGGCTGAACAAGAAGGATGAATCAACATATACCGTATTTTTTGCTCTATAAGACTCACTTTTTCCCTCCTAAAAAGTAAGGGGAAATGTGTGTACGTCTTATGAAGTGAATGCAGGCTGCGCAGCTATCCCAGAAGCCAGAACAGGAAGAGGGATCACTGCTTTCGCTGCGTATTGATCCCTCTTGCTGTTCTGGCTTCTGGGATTCAGAATATTTTTTTTCCTTGTTTTCCTCCTCCAAAAACTAGGTGCATCTTGTGGTCTGGTGCATCTTATAGAGCGAAAAATACGGTAATGCGGAAGAACAATAGGGACAATAAAATAAAAAGGATGTGACTTGCACAAACAGGTGTGGTGAAGTTCATCCATTATTGGAACCACTAGTGAACCATCCTTTGATTTCCAACCAATGGAAATCCTTTGGCCACAGGGCTCCCCACCCCCACCCCCACATGAACTCTTACATTATTGAAAGCTCAGATTTCCCTACAAGGCTCTGTATGCTGCAAGTAGCATCTCTCCCATGTATGTTCTGCAGCGCTGATGACAACCAGATTTCTAGAATGAAAGAGAGCCACCCCCCTCACACACAGTTTCTCTGCTCAACAAAGCCACAATTTATACAAACTTATTTTGAACAGTCATCAATGAAAGGCAGGAAGCCATAGAATCCCTCTTACTTTATTTTGGCCGACTAATTCTGCAGTGCAAATCTACTGGTCACAAGAGTTGAACGGGTGTTTCAAGAATCTGTTTAGTAGAGAAACGTTCGCATTAATTACCATAACCGCATAAGAAGATTAGATGCCTGAATTAAAGTTAGAAATTGTAGGCGGTCAAAGTGAGTGTTTCTGGGACTGGAAGAGGGGTGGGGGAGTGAGTGAGTGTGTGTGTGTGTGTGTGTGTGTAAGTACATGTTTCAAGGTGTGGAATAAGGAGGATAAGTTTGCTTGCTCCAAATGCTAAACTCTTACGGACAGCTGCTTAACCCACAGTTCCAGACATGCACACCTACAGATTCTGAGCATGTGCAGTTGGACCACAAGAGGTCATCAACTGTAGGGGCTGATGAACAAATGTCTATCATGTAAGGTCTCCTTCAAGTGGCAGATTGACAGCGGGAGCTGTTGCCTTTCCAGAATGTGTGTAATAGCAATACATCCTTCACATGAAATTATACATGGAGACTCATGGCATTCTCCCTTGCATGTAGATCTGGGAACAAACTTTTGATTAAAATTTGGTAATGCTACTAAGGGACAAGAAATGGGGTTGTGGGTTGGATTTGGCCTGCTGGCTGCTGGCTGGCTATCCCTGCTCTAAACAATTCTACAGAAACATAGTTGAGGATGCAGTCAGAGAAGCTCCTCAAGTGCACCCACAGGCTCAATGAGGAGATCAACTTTCTGCAAAGCACTGCGCTCTTCTTGGCTGTAGTTTATTGCGTCAAAAGGCCAAAGAAAGGAGACAATCCCCAGTATCAGATGTACAATGAAGTCCTGGCCAAAAGGATGCAGAAGGATTGTGCTGGAGTGCTAAAGACATATTGGAAGCTTAGGTTCAGCTCCTGTAAGAGGGGAAAAGTTTTGTTGGCACAACTTGTGCCCCAACAGCTTCTTAGGTTCTAAAAATAAAACACCATCACTGGTAGATGTAACTTGCACACATATACACCCGCAGCAGAGAGTACAGGTTTTCCACTTCCATCCTTCAGAGGAGACAGACATAAGTCTGCCAGAGCATAATCAAGACAACTGCAAGCCTGGGAGAGAAACCTTTGGGGGATTGTTGTAATTAAACAAAACGTGCCATCTTCCTTAAGGCAGAGTTCCCCGAGCAGCTTTGGGTTGTTTCAAATTAAGTGGACTCTGCTGTAAATACAGAGCAAATTCCCAGGAAAATTATCCTTGAAATACTGCAATTTAGAAGTGATGAATCTGCACTGAAAGGTACAAGAAGCTGTGAGCAGAGAGCAAAAGGGGAAAGTCGAAGAGCCCCTGGAGGAGTCTTTAAATGTAGATGTCAGACTTGGGAAGCCAGGAGTCTGGGCTGTTCCACTTAGGCTTTTTTAAACCTACGAACTGCCCTTTGCCCTGGGAGCCCAGCATGAATGACAACGGTACACATATAAAACAGTCAGTAAGGAAAAAATAATTTAAGAATAATATAGTAAAACATGACCTTTGTCTGTTTTCTATGATCCGGGCACAAACCTCCAGGATGAGTGTGTTTTACAGCCCGGGTCCTATTACTAAGACAGCCTTCTGGCAGGAACTTTCCTTAAAGCTAGATTACCAGCCAGGCCTCCCCAGTAGATCTTAAGCCATGGCAGGGTGAATACGGACAGAGGCTGTCTCTCAGATGCTAGGTCCCAAGACATTTAGAGCTTTGTGCAGAAAGACCACAAGCTTGAACTGGGCACCTTAGTTAATTGGCAGCCAATTAAATTTCTACCGATTGGTCTTATATGGTCTCTAGACATCAGACCCAGCAGGACTCCGGCTTCTGCATCTAACCATTTCCAAGGACAGCCTAACACAGCATGCACTGTAATAGCCTAAACGAGAGTTTTTACTTGGCTATTTGGGTCTGAGCTGTTATGCAATTTATGTCACTCCCATCTTCACATTCCTCCAGATGTTTCTGACTACAACTCCTAAATATCTGACTTATAGATTATCTAAAGATGGCAAGGCTTTATCTCAGCCAGCCAACATTCTTCTGAATATTACCAAGCACCGCAATGATTTTAAACACAGCTTTAGACCTTATCCTCATTAAAATGAGTGGTTGCAAGATTGGAAACAATACAAAAGACCACTCTTACTTACACCTTAAAAATAAAATCAAACAACAACAAAAGTGCCTAAAAGGTGCTTTGAATGTGAAGTCACTTCAACAGACTTGGAGAAAGATAGAGAGATAGATAATACTTTATTCGGCTATAGGCCCACAAGGTAAAACCAATCAATAAATAAAATAGCATTTTACATTCTAAAATATCAACTAAAATATTTCAACGCATAATCTCCTTCACGTTACATACAATCTTTAGATGTACCATATTGTGGCCTTGAATATAAAGATGGTGGATAGAGTTTACTAGATTTTTAATAGTCATGCAGCATTCCATGAAGTCTTTTATATGAAAGAACTGAATTCAGGAATCTGGCAACCTGTAATGTTCTATAAGAGTCAATGTCCTGGAGTAGATAGGCTAGATGTAATTCAGGTGGTTTAGCAACAGTTTCCAAAATGATTGAACTCAGAATCCTTGATCGGGGAACAATATATAAAGGACAATTAAACAAGATTTTGGCTAAGATCAAGTGTAGTATCTTGGAGAAAAGTGACACATAACATTAACAAAGCTGGCCGAGGAAAGGAACAAGCACACAGAAGACTTCAGTTCTCCGCAAGGCACAAAATGCGAGCTCTACCACAGAACAGAGTTGATTCTGAGCTTTGAAGGCTTCAATGAACCTGTTGTGTTACATGCTTGGAAACAAGAAAAGGCATGTAGCTGGGATTTTCAAGCAGGCAAAGGAACAAGACTTGCTTTGGTCAGCACTGGTCTTCTCTCTGAATACTTGTCCTGCAGCAATGCCCATGAATTTCCTTTCTGAATGACAGAAAGCAAGCTAAAAATTGCCACACACGCACACACACAGCCCTGAACACTGCCCAAAGCGTATCAAAGGCATAAGAATCTTTTTCAGATCTCTGGATTTTTAGTGCAAACATTCAGAAATAAAGGTAATCTCTCTCTCCTCTTTTGGCTTGTAAGTGAATAGGGGGTACCAGATGGTACTCAAAGCCACTGTAGTGCACTGGAAAAGGTGGTAGGCTTGAACCAGGTATCTTTGCTCATCTATGAAGCTCACTGCCGTTGGCTTCAGACAAGTCACTAACAAAGAAAGTTGCAAGGTAGGTGAAAGTAGGAAACGCATTTCCATCATTCACATGACTTCATGTCTAAGCTACATTTTTTTGTAAGCAGCCCAGAAGACTGGTCGATAGGTAGTTTAGAATTTGACTGAATGAAGTGGAAGGAAAGGTGTGATATAGACTTAAGGGATGGGTAAGGGGTGGCGCTGTGGGTTAAACCACAGAGCCTAGGGCTTGCGCATCAGAAGGTCGGCGGTTCGAATCCCCGTGACGGGGTGAGCTCCCGTTGCTCAGTCCCTGCTCCTGCCAACCTAGCAATTCGAATGCATGAAGTGCAAGTAGATAAATACGTACCGCTCCAGCAGGAAGGTAAACAGTGTTTCCGTGTGCTGCTCTGGTTCGCCAGAAGCGGCTTAGTCATGCTGGCCACATGACCCGGAAGCTGTATGCCGGCTCCCTCGGCCAGTAAAGCAGAGTCATCCGCGACTGGATCTAACAAGTCAGGGGTCCCTTTACCTTTAAGGGGTCGCACACAAGTGCATGTATGCACAGCAGTAAATTTAGCAGGGAGGGAAGCACCTATAAATTTATCCAAGTGTGCCAATTCAAGTGTATGATGATGCAACAGACCTCCTATGCATGCACTTAAGGGCCAAACTACACGTCATTAGTCATACACTGAAACCAGTGTGCTTAAGGTGGCTGTTTTTATTTGGTGAAAAGGCATTTGTGGGACCCTGATCCAGAATATCTTCCCAATTGGGATCAGGGGCCCATGCAGGTTTTCTGCTGAAAATGACTTCCTCCTGGCTGCTTTTTGCCTCTGTATGAACTGTTTACTGCAAATGGAAGCTTCAGGAGCAAATAGCAACCAAGTGGGTGGCATACTTTTAGCAGAAAACTGGCACTACTTATTTCACCAACTAAGCACACTCATGCAGACACGTGATGTGGAGCAAACTACCGTATAATGTTAACTTATCCTGTGCAGCACAGAACAAAGTAAGCTTCATGTTCAATTTTCCTAGTAATCCATGTTCCTTGGTAATGTTTGTACCTAATTTCGTATCTAGTTCCATGCAAAGGATCTTAGCCATTTTGGGTTACAACTTCCAACTGCTGGCAGCACATTAGCGCTCTCCAGTACTGCCATTGCACACATATATATTTTGGAAGGAAAAGCTACTAGCAAAAGGCTTAGGAGCCCTTTCCTATGCCTTGGTGACATTTTCATCAAGATAGCCGGCTGTGAACAGCATATCCCAGGAAGCAGATCCTAAAAATAGCCTCTTACGGCAAAGTGGGGGGGGGAGAGAAAGAATGGGGCATGTGGCTTATATACAGACCAGTTTACACATAATTCTGTATTGCCAGAGCATGGCAGTGGGAATCCCACCAAAGCTTTCCTAATAAGCTCATTAATGTAACCAAAACAAATATGGAGGAGCCATGATGCTGAACGTTCCACTGCAAGGCTGTACCAAGAAGACCCCAAATTTCTGCACTTAAGAGAGCAAACAAAACCAAGACTACAGCACTGTATTTACATTTATTCAAGAAATTTAGACTGGTATTATTGGTAACATTTGGTGCATTGGGCCTTAGCTGTGCAAAAGCTCCTGTCAAAACCTGGGCAACCGGGTTGAGGGCTGAATCCAAGACTAAGCCTGAGTTTTCATGGGGGAAACCACCCATTTCAAAGCAAGATAGACCCCCTATTCCTTGACCAGTCTTCCTACCGACAAGAAGCATCTCTGTCTTGCCTGGATGAAGCTTCTGTTTGTTCACTCTCATCCAGTCCATTAGCAATGCTAGACACCGACTCAGCACTGCTTCCCCATTTCCATTTTATCTCCACCGATGCATCAAACGTTGGGGTGGATGCTAATCTAAGTGACTTTAACCACCACTTCTCTGATCAGCTATGGATATTACCTGGCTGCAAGAGGAAGATGGAAGCTTGAAAGAGCTGCACTTCCTGCTACCTTACGCCTACGATAACCCTCAAAAATCAACTCTGAATTGGGGAGGTCTTCACTCTTCACAGGGACACTTAACTTCCAACATCTTCCAAGCACAAGTTCCTCTTTGAACACTGAAGCAGCTGCAGGAAAAAACAGGAAGTGCAACTCTCTCATGTTTCCTCCTCTCCCCGCCCCCCCAAAAGTTACAGTTATAGCTGATATGTGCAATCACCCCTTGGCATTCCCCACACATCACTGGGGCAACTGCCATGTACAAATGGGAACATACAGCATTTCCAAGGCCCCACAAGGCAATAGATGTACTCTGCTGTTCCTGCCTAAAGCTTCAGAGCTCTCAAAGTTATTTTGTCAACTGGGGGGGGGGTGGCTTGGGGGGAGGAGAGGAGGAGGGTGAAAGGAACTCTTGGGTTGCTGCTTGAATTGCTGATGTGGTAGATCGGATATGTAGTCAGTTTCCAAGAAATATGGGCGCCACAGAAATCCTGACGTATCAGCTAAAAAGCAAGATACCAGATTATTAAGAGAGAAGCACTGAGCGCAACAGGATTTTCCAGTTCCACAACTATGGCCCACCAAGCTATTCAAATACCTTTCAGTCTGCTCAGCCAGTGCAGATTGTGCACGAGTAGGGGGGCTCTGGCTAATGCTCCCCCAGGCCTATGGAAAACTTCTTGTGTGCCAGTCTCTCTCTCTCTCCCCCTCTCTGTGTGTGCTGTAATAAGGAGTTCGCCACGACTGCAGCCAAACGCAGGGCTCGCTTGTTCCTTCTTGGTTTACAGAACTTCCCAGCTAACAGCTGCATTGCAGATGAACCCTCTTAAAGTGGCCAAACACACTGTTAAGCCAGTCAGCAGGGCACTGTGCTACAGCAAAGCAAGCACGCAGCTTTCCCCCCTCTGAAATAAGCATAGTAATCCTGATCTCATCCAAACCACCATGAGTAGACCGTGCACCCATTTGTCATCTCACGCAGAACACCTTCCAAAAACCAACAGATACAGAGCTCTCTTGCCATCTCAGAGTCTGACTTTCAAACAATGCCTCAAAAGAGCACAATGACTGTGAACAGACACATCCCAAAACAAATACAGAATGCTAAAGAACAGGATACAGTATTAAAGGGTTCATTAACCACGGCACTACAATGGTGATTTATGGGATAACATGCCGATGTGGTCTGGGTCAAACTGTCATCCCATATAATTTGAACCACAGATTTTGGAACACAGGAATTCTACAACAGCAAGGAATATACCTACTGGGAAACATTTCTGTGGCTTTAAAATTCATATAGAGAAAGGTTTTAGGACTATATGAATAATGGACAGGTGAACAGCCAGTTGTGTAAGAGAATTATTTTGGCATCTATATATGGAGTTTGGTTAAAAGAGGAAACGGAATGTGTAATGTAGAAAACTTACAGTTCTTTGCTTGCTACTGATTTTTTTTAATGTCTTAAGTTTATTAACTACAATGTCCAATTATGGCAGCTATAATTTATAAATTGAGAATGTAGAATTATATGGGATTTTATGACTGGTCACTGGATGGATGCTAGATGTAGCATCCTTTATTTCCTTTGGTTCAGCTGGAAATATTTGGGGGAATGGCCCCCCGCTATGTATCTTTAAATTTCACAGCCTAAAACCCTGTGTAAAATGGGGAGGGGGAGAAAGAGAGAGGATAGAGAAGAGAAGTTCAGAAAAAAAACTTAAGGCATTGCAAGGGTTGGAAACAAAAGATGTCTAATCCTATAGGCAAGGCTGGTCTATGAGAAGCCGGTGATCCCCCCCCCCCGGGTGTAATTTTCTTGCATGAAGACCCTTCCCTGATAGGCAAGAAGTGGGGCATTCAAAAAATAAAGACTGCCCCACCCTGAAATAATATGGTTATTTCAGAAAACTTCCTTTCACAGCTTTACACAAACCAAAAATGGATGGAAGCCTCTAGAGGTGCAGAAAAATGTAACTGTTCAGAAGCTTTTAGCACGTTTAAGGGAAAGAGAGAAAGGGCTAATAACCTGAGAAAAGCCACACATATGGGTTGAAGTAATTGATATCTTGCTACTTTTGTGCCCAGGTACCTAGATAAGTTAGTCGAATCAATGGCCTGGATCGCAAATGCTGCTAAGCCAGGTTTTATTAAACCACTGGTTTTGCGGCCATCTGAATCTTCCCAGCAGCTTAACTACATTGCCAACAAAGCAACATTTGAAGCCATGGTTTGCTGTTAGCTTATGGTTGTTTTAACTATGGCTTGCCATTATATGCAAACCTCACATCATGGTTCCTTAACCATGGTTTATTTGGCCACCCCAGATACCCACTAAGCTACAAAGGTACAAGGTAATAGCTGATGGAAAACGTATCAAACCATAAAAGGCCATGGTTTGTTTGACTATCCATGCAACAGACTGTAGTTTAACTCGTGGTTTATTAAACAAGCCACAGCTTGGCATTAATAATTTTTTTCTACTGACTTGATAGAACCTATCCAAATCTGGCTGTTTTAAATGTATTGCTACTGAAGATAGCCAATTAGGCTGAATTGGTTTAGGTTTTTATATTAATCTTTGTAGTGAGCGCACAAATTATCACATCACCACAACTGAAAGCAACGGTTCCTTAGAGAAGTGGGGAGAATTCCCTGTTGCTAGGAAGCTACCTGTCACTTTGATTGTTTAAATAATGCCTTGTGAGAGCATAAGATAAATCAGAAAATGGAATCAGGCACTGTGAATATGCTGGTATGTCCCAAACAAAGGCTGAATTTTGGTGGGCCTTCATAAAGGCAAGGTGAGGAACTTCAGCTCTGGGGGGCAAATACAATTTTCCTGGCCTCTCTACCTGATCCTTGGGAATCTCCCTGACCACAGCCCTAAGTATTTTTAGGTAGTACTATGTTGGCAGTTGATGTATGGAAGTGAGAGCTGGACCATAAAGAAGGCTGATCGCCGAAGAATTGATGCTTTTGAATTATGGTGCTGGAGGGGACTCTTGAGAGTCCCATGGACTGCAAGAAGATCAAACCTATCCATTATTAAGGAAATCAGCCCTGAGTGCTCACTGGAAGGGCAGACCCTGAAGCTGAGACTCCAATACTTTGGCCACCTCATGAGAAGAGAAGACTCCCTGGAAAAGACCCTGATGTTGGGAAAGATGGAGGGCACAAGGAGAAGGGGACGATAGAGGATGAGATGGTTGGATAGTGTTCTCAAAGCTACCAGCATGAGTCTGACCAGACTGCAGGAGGCAGTTGACAATGTTGGCAGTTTCTACTACAGCTCAAGGGGCAGAAAGTTTTGGTCAAGGGAGCGAAACATGATCTGGCCAGTGGGCCAAATTCTGAGCTCCCACGGCCACTGACAGGTGAATGGGAGCCATCACAATGACATCAGGTGACCAAACTTCAAAGGAAAGTTCCTGATTTGTTCTGAACTGGACTGTCAACTGTGATGCTTGTATAGAGAAAAGCTGACCAAATGCTGTCATCTTTCCCCATACCCTTGTACTCACATCAATATATTGCCAGCTCTTAATGAATAGTTGAATGGAAGGTGACGACTTAGTCTTCCAGTCTGGCTGACCCTAACGAATGCATGACCCATAGTTCACAGCATACATCCTCATCAGGAAAAACAAAGGGCTGCTAAAGGTCAACAATTAAGAGCTAGTGCAGCCCTTTAACTGCCCAAAGGTTCATATCCGGGAACTGCACACAGACTCCCTAGGAGCTCCAGGGCAGGAAAAACCTTCCAGAGTACATCAGCAATTAGCTCTAGCCTGAAGGAACAACCCTTCTAGCTAAACTCAGTGTGTCCTAACAGGACAGCAAGGTTGCAATTCCCTAACCTCCACAGGGCCAGAGGAAATGCTACTTCTATTACCCATGAAATGATATTACTTTTTGACATAACTGCACAATATCATAGCAGAGCACAGTTGCACTGAAGCAGAAACACTAAAACATATCCAGCAATCACCGGACACCAAGACTGCAGGGAGGGTTTAAGAGGTGCCCATTGCTCTTCTCCATGTGTTCTTTCCCAGTGAACACATGACTGACAGTTCTCCCTCAGGTCACGCTTCACTCATCAGATCAGATGCACAGCATCAAGTCCCAGGCAAGGAGCCAGAAGGTTGAACACACGTCATCTATATATCCATGCCGCAAACTGCAACAGAGAAAAGGAAATCCCTCAGATGCTGTCTCACCTGCCAACTGCAAGCCCGTGTGGAATAAAAGGAGTATTAAAAACAGAAGGACTGTGAAAAATAGACTACAAACCTGAACACACGGGGGAAACGTTATAGATATATATACACACACACACACACACCTTACATCCAGCCAAACACATCCTAGTGCCCAGGCACTCACTTGGCCACAAGTGGCCAACAAGTCAGATGCAAAATGTGCCTGGCACCTGGCTAATTTTGAACACTGGATTAGCTAATTTACACACACACACCCCAATTCTGGCACCCATCGTATGTACTCCAAATCCAAACTCAGCATCATTACTCTTCTAGAGAGATCTAAGCATTGATTAACAGAACTACAGATTCTTACCTAACTTCCCATCCCGCAGGGGAACAAACACAACTTTTAAACTATAGCCAAGGATGCTCAATTTCTGAACTTTTACAAGTGATCTGGCATTGGGTACAGAATCAGTCACAGCCCAAGAATTACTTAATAGCTAAGCCTGGAGTCACAGCACAAAATGACTGCATGCAAGAACCTTAGGAGATCCTAGGGCCCCAGGGCAGCGCACTATATGAAGCACTGGACATTCACCACCATTCACTTTTAGGTGGCTCAGAGGAACTGGGAATCCTTGAACAAAGTACTGGTGACTAAAGCAGATAGCAAGTAACAGTGGGCTGAACATGTAGAACAGGGGTCAGCAAACTATTTCAGCAGGGGGCCGGTCCACTGTCCCTCAGACCTTGGGGGCGGGGGCAGACTATATTATTTTTGGGGGGGGGCGTGAACTAATTCCTGTGCCCCACAAATAACCCAGAGTTAAATAAAAACACACATTCAACTCATGTAAAAACACCAGGCAGGTCCCACAAATAACCCAGAGGTGCATTTTAAATAAAAGGGCACATTCTACTCATGTAAAAACACACTGATTCCCGGACTGTCCATGGGCCGGATTTAGAAGGTGATTGGGCCAGATCCAGCCCCCGGGCCTTAGTTTGCCTACCCATGATGTAGAATGAGTCAAAGTTCATTCAGTTATTTTCTTTCTTTCTTTCTAGCAAGAACCTTTTGCAGTGGTCTCTCCAACCAATGAAATATTCATGCACAGGCAGCATTTCAATCATATTACTGGGAGGGAATTAAAAAAGAAAAATCTCTGGGGGGTGGGATTACCAAGGGTGGGCCTGAGCTGAAAAAGCCCAACACATCACTTCCTCAAGAACTTGTGTGATAATGACATGCCATTTGGTGGAAGAAGAAAATCACTTCAGGAATGTCATTTATGCATCAGAGGGATAAGCCTCCTCTAGCAGCAACCAGTTAAGCAATGCTGGAGATTAAATACATCCAAGGCAGAACATTTTTCACAATCCCAATCTCCCTCTGCCCTGCCAAAGACCCACGCAACAACAACAAAAAGGTTAGACATGTAGCTTCATAAAAGAGGCAATGGAAGATCAGGAGCTAATGCTCCTATGATCAGATGCACTAAATGGAGCCATCATGTTTAGTGGCAGCACACCCATGAATATTTTTTTTATCTGTGTGATTTATAACTAGCCCTTCAATAGGTTTCCCAGGGTGGACAACAGCAAGTTAAAATTAGAATAAAACAAATTAAACCCAAAACTATAAGCACATCTTAATACAAGAAGGCAGAATAAAAAGAAGTCAGCAGCATTTAAAAATGAGCACTTAATCAAATATGACGTTTCTGTGCCTTGAACTAAAGTGACAAAAAGACGGGAGCCACCACCAAGTAGACCCTTTCCTCTGTTGTCACCTGTCACATCTCATAGACATGGGTGGAGGAGGGGAGAAAGAATGACAGATACTGGGAAGAGCCTTCTGCTTGTGAACACCCCCAGAACACCCCCAGGCCATTGCTGGAAATATCTCATTCTCATATATAATGTCAGGAATTATATGTCTTCAATGGTTATACCAGGAATAAAACAAAACAAAACAAAATGTTAATGGCTGCAGAATCTCTCTGTTCTCCACATTTGGAAAACGACACCTTTAGGTAGCAGGAGGGACAAAGAAAATGTATGGAGGCCTATTTGCAATTTTAAATTCCAACATAGGTGCTAAAATAGGTTGGGGTCCAGAATCTCTGGAGATGCAAAGCATGGTTGTCTTAAATGTTGCCTACTGTAGGGGTGACTGTCTCTGATTATGTATTTGTAAATGGAACAAATATGACAAAGACATGCCCCAGTCCTCTCTCATCAGAAAGAAAACAAGATTTTGTGTCATTTCCCTGAAATACCTTGTTACTCAGAAGGAGGGAGCATGAAACGAATTTATTAGAAGGTGTGTGTGTGTGTGTGTGTGTGTGTGCGGCTGCAAATCCTCACATATGTGTGTACAGTGGACACTCGGGTTGTGAACGTGATCTGTGCGGGATGCACGTTCGCAACCCGCGTCTGTGCACGCACGGGTTGCAATTCGGCGATTTAGCCTTCTGCACATGCACGACAGCTGAAACCCAGAAGTAACCCATTCCGGTACTTTCGGGTTTTGGCGGTCCGTAACCTGAAAAAAACGCAACCTGAAGCATCTGTAACCTGAGGTATGATGTACAGGTATAACATACATATGTACTTACTGGTGCGCCTAAACTCTATGCACAATTTTATACTTCTCTAAGTCCCACTCCCTGTTTTGTTTTGTTTTTTGTCATGTCTGGTCCTTCTGCATAGTTAATACCAAGGACAAATGTAGTAATATGTAAATAATAGTTATTCCCTGTGCTTTCATACTAACCCAAAATGGTAATTTACAGGCATTTTTTTATTTGTGCCAAACGTCACCAGTTTCAACATTATACAAAGAAAAGTAAGCTGTAAATCAATAGGTACCAAGCAATTCCTGCTGGAAGACACAAAAACTCTAAAGTAAGCTGACATGATTGGAGAAACAGCTTCAGAGTGAACCTGCATACCACAACTGGCTCAGGAGCTGCCTTTTCCAGAGGCCAACAACCACAAGAGAAAAGTCAATGGGGGGGGGAGAATTATATCTCCTAAGTATAGGATATAATGAGTCAACATCTGGAGTTGCCCAAGAAGGTGTCTCTGCTGCACGGGGTGGACCACGAATAGTATCATTTTGACATATTAAGATACTGAAGACTCCACAGTCTTGACATATATGACAGATGTGCCAGATGTTAACTCTCCATGGCAGATGGCTCTTCCCTGGAGACACTGGAGAACATGAGAAACCCCCGTTCTTCTCCTGAGCTTGACAGAAGGCAGCAGAACATGCCCAATCTTGTGTCATGCTCTGGGGATACTTGACCATTTCAGAACATCAGCAGAGAGTCAGAAAGAAGACTCTTCCCAAAGGAGTGGGAGGGGTAGACAGTCACAGCAACAACAGCTAGTGACCATAATCAACCGAGATGTGTGGGACCTCTACTGAAGGCTTTGGGCAAACTGCAGAGATAGAGGCAATAAAGGCAAAAAAAGTCCCAGCCAGTTAAGCAATGTTATCTGTTACAACTCCTACTATTTTTCGGAGATGAAACTTTTCAGAGTTAACATTATCTCATTAAGAGAACAAAATAATAATAATAATAATTTAAAGGTGTACATATGAATCTCTCCAACAAAGGCATCTTGGACTGGTGGTTCCCCATCCTTCTCAGGAAAAGGGACCTTCTTTGCATAAGTAGTAAGAAAAGCCCAACAAGGGTGTACCCATTACTTGCATGAGCTTTATAGAGCAAAGTTATGATGTCAATCAAGCAGCAACTCTGTGCATAATGTACAGTACATAATAGTCCAGAGCTCTTTTTATTACATCTCTGATCACAGGAGGAAAAAATCGCCCTACTAATAAAATACCCAATTCTTCAAGATCATAAACCTATTTGTGCACACTCCTTGTCTGCCTTCCTGTATGTGTTTCCATTAAAGTTGAACTGTACAAGACTTGGGCCCACGAACACAACTGTATAGATTCAAACATCTACTTCCTCTTACAACTATCTCCTCTCCCTGGAATACTGCTGAGTTACATTGCTTAACGACATCATTCAGTAACACTACCGTCCAAGTCCATGTGGACAGTTATAATTGACTTACAAGATGGGTGGGAGGGTAAAGCGACAAGCTTGACTTTACTTAAAGCGCCCACAATGTTTACCAGGCAGTGGCTTTTCTTCAGTCAGAGAGTGCCTGCACAATCTCCGGCCAAAAAGCATGAGGCTTGAGAAGGCCCTACTAGCAATAGCTATGAGGCAGCACAGTGCTTCTCAAACTGTGGACCACCTCGTTTCTTCCCTGCCCTGTCATAGCCTTTTGGTTGGGTGAACACCAGCACCTTCTCAGCTCCCCACATGCACAATCCATAGCTACATGTAGGAGCTGGTTAGAGAGCAGAGTGAGGCAGTAGCACCCTAAGTAGGGGAGGAAATGGATGCTAAGCAGAGAGGCAGAGGGGTCCCTTTGAGTGTGAGGGAAGAAAGAGAAAATGTGGGGATGGCTGAGGGCGAGGAAATTGAGAAGGGCCCAGGCAGTGGCTGCTGCACACCCTGCAACCCCATTTTCTCTCTTTCTCTGCTCCTCCTTCCTGCACAGTCTCCTGTCAAGACAGGAAGCCTCTCCTCCCTCTGAAAGGGCCAGAGAGGACACTGAAGGAAATGGAAAAGAGGAACAAAAAAAGTTATCGTTTTAGATAAATTGGTAAAGTTTGGAACAGAAAAGGGTGACATGAGGGGGAAGATGATCCAGGGGGAGGAAGTGAATGTAAAAAAAGCGCCAAGAGATAAAGCCTCCTTTAAAACCCTCTTCACCAGTAAGCTCTGGCCAAGATGAGGAGGGCCCAAGGAGGGATTAGACAGCAGAAAATGTTGTAAGTAACTGCTAGCTATTTATGCCAAATTCAACGTCCATCCACCAACGTTTTGTGACTGGTGGGACTCAGTAATCTCCAGCCTCTCAAATGGGCCCTGATTAGATAACCCCAATTTAGGAGTTGTCTTCCGTTTCATTTTTGAAGCCAAATTCCAACAAACCAAGACTTACTCATTTTTACCCCAAATTTCAGAAGTAACCCATATCTGACCCCAAACTGCTGGCAGTTTGGGTCTCGATCATAATATAGAGCTGGGCCTATTGAAGATCTCTATCCCTTAGCCTGAAGCAACATCACTGCTGGTCAGAACAGAATGGATGGGGTACCTGGGGGTACCTTCCAGATATTGTGGCACTACAACTATAATCATCCCTGGCCACTGGTCAACAACATCTGGACTGTTTCCTATCCCTGCACCAAGTCCTGTTACTTTACTCATAAATATGACTCAAAGCAATGTAGAAACACCAGAGCAGGCTTCCTCAACCTCGGCCCTCCAGATGTTTTCAGACTACAATTCCCATCATCCCTGACCACTGGTCCTGCTAGCTAGGGATCATGGGAGCTGTAGGCCAAAAACATCTGGGGGGCTGAGGTTGAGGAAGCCTGCACTAGAGAAATACAGAAAACCAATTACCATAAGTACCATCAATAAAGACCATAACAACAAACATATCTATGCAAACACAGCACAAGTCTAGCAAATCATGAGCTCACGTGGGGGGGGGGGTTGCTACCCTTCTTGGATGGGTATCTTGGATCCTGAGTGATCTGTTTATTCTGGATTGGTTCCAGAATGAACGGGAGGGCACCTGTTCAAACCTAATCTAACTAGGAGGAAAAGGTTTGCAATAAGAATTATTTGCCCTCCATCAGCCTTATTAGACTGAATTGCTCAAAAATTTAGAAAATCCAGTGTAAGGGATACTAGTCCCCATCCTTCAGCCCCCCACTTCTGGAGCAGGTAATCCTAGACTCGACACGATCGCAAACAGGACAGACAAACAGCAGACTGAAATCCTGCCTGCTGTAGCACATTTATAAAATATACAGCGTAAACCGAGAGGCAACTTGTAAGCCAGGCTGATCTTGCCCACGCACCTCACTATACAGAGGGAGAGCACCAGTTCCTTGCTGAGAGAGACCACAGCAGGGAAGCTCCCTTGCCCAGACCCCTGGTTCTCTGCAAAAGTCATTCCCAGCACCACAGAGATAGCGTTTCCGTTAAATATGTTCCCGAGCTTTTGGCAAGGTCAGGAGCTCCGTCACGTAAGCTCTTCTATTCCAGTGATCCCTTCTAAGTCAATTTGTTCCAACAATAAATAAAGATTCTATCACTACAGTGTGCATCATATTGCAACGTTGCGTTATAAGCAGGCAATCCCAGAAAGGCGAGGGAGAGAGTCGAGGCAAAAGGCAGCTGGCACAAGGGGAAGGCTGCAGTTTATGACATCAGCTTATTACTACTCCCCCACCCCACCCTCACATACATCTATCCTTAGAGCCGGGAAGTGTGTGCAACACAAAGCACAAGACTTCCAGCATCACGGCAACACAGTGTCCCCATTAAAGAGAAAAAGACTGACCAACAGCACGATCGCTGCTTATTGACCTGTATCCATTCCTGCCCTAGCCGACTTCAAGCCAACAAGACCCAAGACACATACAAGTCGAGAAAACGCTATTGTGGCCGTTTCTGCTTTCGTCCTCTTGAAACAAACAGGCTGAGCCCAAGGAAATATTCACTCATCTGCCAATGTTGTGGCAGCTTTTACCTGTGCTCCACACGCTAGGAGGAGGCTGAGCAGCAGGGGGGCATTGCAAACCACACTGACTGCAAGGCAGTTTTGACAAACAAGCCAATATTGCGCTTCATCTTGGAGAGTTAAGACTGCATCTAAGGCACAAGTGTGTAAACTGGTGGACAGGTCTGGTATGTTCTCAGCACCCGGCTTCCCTATATGCAGACCAGCTTGTATTCTTGCACTCTGGACACTAATACTAGAAACTGTGTTTCAGGCTTCTGCAAACTTGTATTGTGGATTCGCTTTTTCCACGACGGACCTGCCTAACTAACCTGCAGTGCAGCACACTGTTGCCTGCATCCAATTCAGTTGTGTGCGCACTGAGAGAGGGGGAAGGGAACAGGCTGACTTCACTCCAGCCCTGCAACAGAATTCTCGACAAGGAAGAACAGTGTGCCATCCCTGAAGGGATGGCAAACCGATTCCGCCACCCGCCCACTTCCCAATACTCAGCCCAGATTTCACTTTAATTCCTACCAGCCACGTCAACAGCTAATCACAACTTCAAAAAAGCCTAAAATAAACTGGTGTTGTATGTGTTTGTTATATTATTAATTAGCGTTATGAAACAATGCAATTTTTGTTTTAACGTAATGGAACCATTTCCCGGGGGGCGGGGGAAATTAGCAATGGATAATTTTCCTCCCCAAAAGTTACCATACGCTTTGCGGTAAAGCAAAGATTTTTTTTTAATAAAATAAAATAAAATAAAATGTATGGGTAATAAGGTTTGAGGCATTTCAAGAAAAGCCAAAAAGGTGCAATTTCTCAGGGCGCTCTACACCCTGATTTAGAGAGCACTTTTCTAGACTACAAGCAAATAAAGCTTCCTTGAACTGGTTCAGACCACTGGTTCCTCTGGCCAAGCGTTGATCAGGTTGCTTGAGGTTCACTTGAATGGAGGTCTTTCCCAGTCCAGCTGTCTGAGGACCCTTTTGGCTAAAGACCTGCTCCATCCCAACCTTAGCCCACTTTTGCATGCTCTCATAGACCCTCAACACACTCCTATAAGATAGACCATTATCACCACTTCCATTTTGCAGGAGATGGGGGCTGATGCTGCAGGATATTGGCTGGATATTGAAGATTGGTGTTAATATGCCCAGACTGTCTTGCCCTGGTGAGCAACTTGGCTGCTGAATTCTGAACCAGATGAGGTTTCTGAACCCTCTTCAGAGGCAGCCCCATGTATAATCTAACCTAGAGGTTACCAGAGCATAGACAAGAGATGTTAGGTTATCGCTGACCAGATATGGGTGCTGCAAGGTCACCAGCTGAAACTGATGGAAGGCATTCTGTGCCACTGAGGCCACCTGAGCCTCAAGCAACAGCAATGGAGGTCTGGCAATTCACGCCCTTCACCGCCATGCGACAGCCAGCTCTGTTGTTCTATGCATTTACCAAACATTGACAGCCACCTTCAAAAAGAAGTTGTGTGCAATTCAGCAAGAAGCTTCCCCACAATTTCAGTGTAGGTCATGGACTTTCATTTATACTTCCTAAACTCAAGATGCAGTCGTGTTGATTTGCAGATGTTCCCAAGACCAACTTTCAATTTTACTAAGCAAGTCTCAAAACTAGCTAAGTGCCAAATATTCTGCAAAGCGGGTCTTTATCCCTTGCATACAAACCTGTATAAAACTATTTCATAAATAAACTTTTTCAGCATCCCTGGCTCAGACATTCTCCAGGTGAAGCTTAGGGTGCTCCTGTCCCCCACTAACTTTGAAATTAGGTGGCTGGCCAAAAATTTGTTCCACGTAAACATTTTCTAGTTGCTTAACAGCAGAATCAGGATAGTCGAATATTCCTTCCTACAGAGTTCAATATTTGCTTTATTATTCCATCAAGAGAACAAGTTTGAACAGACTAGCTTCTCAGCACTGTTTTTTTAAAACACATCAGTACTATATTTGCTTTGAGGGCTTGGGTGAAAGTGCTACAAAAAGAGCGGCAAATTACTGCCGCACAATGACTTCTGATATTTAGCACAACAGTTAACGTGAACAATAAACAAAGCTCATTAAATAAGAAGTCATCTATTGACTGTCCAAGATGGATGCAATTTCCTCTACCCAATATTCCTGAGATTCTGTCACACAATATACTCTCTTTTACATTCAGACATTTATTGGTGGCAAACAAAATCCAAGACAAGTTTGCACCTTAAAAAGAGCAGTGTATTCCACATACAAGCACACATACAAGCAGGCCTTTGGATAATTAATCTTGTAGCCCTTTTAAATGTGGGGGTTTTGGGGGGGGGTATTGGTTTGTTTTCGTTTTTCTTGTTTTCTTGTGTATTTTGTGCTTTCATATTGTATTTTTTATATTTCACATTGTATTGTCAAAGTGCAAGTAGATAAATAGGTACTGCTCTGGTGGGAAGGTAAACAGCATTTCCGTGTGCTGCTCTGGTTCACCAGAAGTGGCTTAGTCATGCTGGCCACATGACCCACAAGCTGTACGCCGGCTCCCTCGGCCAATAAAGCGAGATGAGCGCCGCAACCCCAGAGTTGGTCACGACTGGACCTAATGGTCAGGGGTCCCTTTACCTTTATTGTATTTTTATGTTGCAAACCACCCTGAGATCTGTGGAAGAAGAACGGTACACAAATTTGATAAATAAATAAAACAAAATGTGAAAAAGCAACATGAAGCCATCGGAACCCTTGGTTTCACCACAGAGTAATAATGCTGCCTTGTGATCATGCCCTGGACAAGCAGCGATTGCTGCCCATGTGGCAAAGCGACCAGTGTTCTTTCGACTGGCCTAGAAGCAAGTCTGGCAGCCCATGAAGCAGGGATGGGGAATTCTTGGCCCCGCAGGTGTTGCCCAACTATCATAATCTCTGACCAGTGGCCATGGCGAGTTGGAATTTTGGGAATTCGAGCCCAACATCATGTAGAAGGCAACAGGTTCTCCATACCTTCCTTAAAAGATGAAAAAGGCAGACAAGGCTTAGACACAGGAGGGGAGAGTGCTCTTGTGCTTGAATCCTGCTTGCTGGCTTCCTATGGGCAGCTGCTCAGCCACTGTGTGAACAGGATGTTAGACTAGATGGGCCATTGGCCTGATCCTGCAGGTTCTTCTTGGGTTCATATGATTCCATGACAGTCTGTATGCTAACCTTAAGCACTAATGGTCTAAGGCACAGCAGTTACACACCTAGGATGACAGCCTCCCCACCACTGCTTGCCTTGCCACCGCCACCACCCCGGCAGCAGATAAAAGAACCAAGAGAGAAAACCATTTTCCAGAAACAAAAACTTACAACCTTCCCTTCTGCCCCCATAAGTAAGTTCCAAAATGTCACTCGCCAAAGCTCAGCAGGGATGGAGCAACTGAGCTGAAGAAGAAACTCAAGTCACACACAGTTAGAACCTTGGCACGATTGACCACAATTCTCTCGTGGGCAAAGAGAGGCATAGCTATTAGTGGGAAAGGTCCTATATGCTTTACACTGAGAGTAAGTAGCAGGGGGAGGGGAAGCAGTTTCATTTTAGGGTAAAGATACCAATAAAGACTTGAGTTGGGGTCATTCCCCTTTATCCGAGCAGTAGAACTACTTGGTAAAAAAAATGCTGATAAATATGGCCATTTTTAATTCCACTCAGTTATATCTTGCTTCTGCTGGTATTAAGGAATTTCTAAGAGAGTTGTGATGTGCTTCTCCCACCCACAATACCAGGGCAGCATCACGAACCGGAAAACAGTGAGCATACACTTTAACACCAGTCTCCCCCCCCCAAAACCTAGTGCCCTCCAAGCATCTTGGGCTGCAATTCCCATCAGCACAGCCAATGGTCAAAGATGACAGGAATTCTACTCCAACATCACCTGCAGGGCACCAGCTTGGAGAAGGCTGCTTTAGATGCTGCTGAAGAACTTGCCCTTCTCTGCCGCAGTGTAAACAACAACATTCTGTTAAACCAAGCAATAGGTTTTGTGCCAAGGTCACTGATGGTTCAAATTCTGGAAGGTGGTACCTCAGGTTAAGAACTTAATTCGTTCTGGAGGTCTGTTCTTAACCTGAAACTGTTCTTAACCTGAAGCACCACTTTAGCTAATGGGGCCTCCCACTGCCGCCACGCGATTTCTGTTCTCATGCTGAAGCAAAGTTCTTAGCCTGAGGTACTATTTCTGGGTTAGCGAAGTCTGTAGCCTGAAGCGTCTGTAACCTGAGGTACCACTGTACTCTTTTAAGTTTTGGCAGTGTGAGGTTCTGTGCTGCTATGTTATTAATTACCGTATTTTTCGCTCTATATGATGCACCAGACCATAAGATGCACCTAGTTTTTGGAAGAGGAAAACAAGAAAAAAAAATATTCTGAATCTCAGAAGCCAGAACAACAAGAGGGATCGCTGCGCAGCGAAAGCAGCGATCCCTCTGCCTGTTCTGGCTTCTGTGATAGCTGCACAGCCTGCATTCACGCCATAAGATGCACACACATTTCCCCTTACTTTTTAGGAGGGAAAAAGTGAGTCTTATAGAGCAAAAAATACGGTATATGTTTCTTTACTACATTCATATCCTGCCTTTCTTCCAAGTGGCTGACAGCTATGTGCATAATTCTCCCGCTGTCTTATCTCCACAAGAACCCTGAGAGGTAGGTACGGTTGAGAGTGACTGGACCCAGGGTCACCGGATGAGCTTCATGGTCGAGTACAGATCTGACTCTGGTTCTCCCTGGTCCTAGCTGAGCACTAACTATAGCGGGTAGACAGACGTAAGGTAGGGGAAGAAAGCATGAGTCAAGCAGGGAGCAGGGGCCAGCCCAGCGATCAGGGAGATCCCTGCCTCCACCAACCTCCCCATCTCTTTATCAAGTCACTGGCTGACAGGTCTTCTCTAACTTCTAGTCAGTCAGAACTTGGAACAAAGTAAAGATTACAACGGCTGAAGCGAGTGAAGCAAGCTATCATCTCCTTTTGAGTGTCCCTGAGAATCTTCACTCAAACATTTGTTGTATTAGAAGCTGATCCATTCTAAACTGGTTTTATGCAGCTTTGCAAGAAAGTCCATAGGTATTCACCACCAAAAAAATAATACAGAGCTAGAATATGATGCAGCAAGCTACAGCAATGGGAAACGGTAGTTATTTAAGGAAGCAGCAGCCATCAAAGTAAATTCATGACCTAGAGACGAAGCCCTGTGCTTCTGTAGTTTTCTTAGAAAGCTGCTTAGAAGCCATTCCAATTCATAGGGACAGTGAATTGGGGCCGCCTTCGCTGCCAGTATGCAGTTTGACCGCATTATCTGGTGTCACTTTTGCTCCAATACCTTCCAAGCCTAATATTTAGTCACCGCCTTGATTCACATGCCTGCCCTGCAGCACCACAGAAACTGAACACCTCTTAGGTCACCGAGAGCTATATCTGATCCTACATACTCTGCCAGATTCCATTCGTTTCCAGCACAGGTTCCTTAGACACAGATTCAAGGAGCCTCTCTCTCTCTCTGCCCCACTCCTCTGCCAGCCTTATACTTCTCCTGTTTTATTCCCTTCCGTTCCAAACGTGGCACCCACAAACCCCACGCCCCATGCAGCTATTCTCAGAAATGTTCAGTTTAATTAACTCACAGTCACCATCACACGGAATTTTCCTATGACATTGATGCTGTCCCTCAAAGCCATCCTGCCCTGGTTGCTTCCACAGATTTCAAGCTCATTAATTTGCCCTCTATGTAGTTGGCAAACGCCGACGGGCCGCAGTTTGCTGCAACCCAACAGCTGTCTGGGTACTTAAAATCTTAGGCGAGCACATTATCTGATGGTTTCGGATGCCATGGCAACTGAGTGACAGATATTTACTTTCCCCAAATCGCCCCAGTTTTTACGCTCCTATCCCAACTTGCACATTCACCCAGGGTAGACCCAGGCAGCCTTCCTGAGGTTTACTTTGCAATCAGAGATTCACATGGAACAGTCGCACGGCAAGCTTCTTACACATGATGCTAAATCCAACACGCCATCTATTTGGGGAGAAGGGGGCGAGAAAAGCTGGAATAATATTTTTCAGCAAGGACTGCGCTGCCACCGTCCTCTGATTTTCTATCTATCCCTCCTCCATCCAGGCGCACAGCAGCCAAGTAAGGCCCATGCTTCTTGCTGCCATAGGCAATCTGTAACTTTACCCATACAATGTCTTATTGTATGCACAACCGTTAAATAATAAATAACACATTAAATGTTCAGGAGTTGCTTGGGAGAATATATTCATATTTTCGTTTTTAAATATCTGTCACTTCTTTATTCCCCTCTCCCCTTTACAATGGTTCAATAATATTTGGGACAGAGCTAGTTCAGAACTGGGCTTAGATGAATTGCTAATGGGGTTACAAAGGAAAATACCTTTGATGAAACCTGGTCTCCCTTCTTTTTATACATAAGGGAAGACGAAAGGAAAGCTCTCCCATCAGCCTCACAAACCTGTCTGTGGAAAACCTATTATGTACTGCCAATGTTTTAAGGCTGGGTGAAACAATATTTGCCTGGCACCTGCTTCATATAATACAGGTAGGTGGTTTAAAAACTATTTTATTTTCCCAGGTTTGGCTGGCTTTGTGACTGCTTTGTTACAATATGTATTGCTTTGTGCTGTATCGTCTGTTTTATTGAATTTGTACGTAGCCATTTTTAATATATTTTTAAAACCAATTGTCTGTTGAAGCTGCTTACTTTGGCAAAAAAGTAGCTTCCCACACTTCATAACATATAAACAAAACACTCGGCAAGTTACTAAAATCCCTCACCTCCACGACACAGCACCTCTCTTCAACTCCACCACAAAGCCCAGGCAATTGCCTATGCAAGAGAAGGTGACCCAATATGAAAAGGATGCCCATTACTTCTGCACAGGATCTTCCCCAAACATCCACACACTCTTCCCTTATTCACAGCTCTACTGGTTTCCAGTTTTCCCTTTGCTCACACTGAATTATAAATTAAATTAAAGGGATCCTTTAAGGCCAACCCTTATTCTTCACTGTTCCCAAAGCTGTACATGGGTTCTACCGACTTCCCTTTGTACCGTTGTCACTGGTGTCCATGAAGACTCCCATTTAATTTTAGACTGCGATACCCTTCAGGTTATCTGTCTTATACCCCTGCACTGCATTGCTGCAATATGGCTAAGACACCATCCTGTTCTGAAGAACGATGGCTGAAACCCACCCCACCCCAGTTTAGGTAGCCGAACCACTCCACACCCCCTTAAGCAATTTTCTTCTCTACCCCCCACCCTAACAAGACCATAGTCATTTTGGTGACAACAGCACCCAAACAAAAGTGGAGGGAGGTTAAAATAAGCACAACACTATACCAGAACCCAGATGGAGATGCAAATCACCACCATCAAATTGATCAGCTGATCAGTGGAAAGGTGGCAATAAGCCCTTTACTTAAGCTAGTGTACGGGGGGTGGGGGGGTTGCCCCAGAGAGCTGGCCAAGGTTGAATGTGTCCCTCAGACCAATGAAGGCCTGGTTTCCCCTGGTTTAGATTCAGTCGCCCAAAGCTACACTTAAACTACCAAGATATTAATGAGAATTACTTGCTCTTTCCACCATCACTCGGCACATCCTGAGCTATTCCCTTTCCCACTCTTACAACTATCTGTGTGAGCAAGTTACATTGGAGAAAGCAGGAAAGGGAATGCAACACAGCACTACTATCCAGTTGCACACCGATAGACTAAGGCTGCAATCCTAACCCTGCTTACCTGGGAGGTAAGCCCCACTGAATTCAGTAGTACTTGCTTCTGAGTAGATATGGTTAGGCTTGCCCTGTAAATCATCATTTCATAGGCATTTCAGAGTACCAGTGGGAGACTTTCAACAATATTCCTGTTTTGCAATAGGAGACCGAGACAATTTGCCTCAAATTCAGCCCACAGCGGTTCCTCTGCCACAGAGCACCAGATCCAGAATTCTGGTCCAAGTCCCCCATCATCTTCTTCTACCACCTGCACGAATTCATTTCGGTAATAACAACTTAGCATTTATAATAGCACTTTTATTGAGTATTCACAGGGCTTCGCATGCGATCTGCGAGCAATTCTTACAGGAACCTTGTTAAGTACAGCTTTATTATCCCCATTTTGCTGATGCGAGACTTGAAGCAGGGAGAAGAGCAGTTAGCCTAAGGCCACTAAGTTCCCGGTCATGGTAGAAACTGAAATGGGGGCTTCCTGGCTTCGAGCCATTAAGCCAGTTCTTAAGACCAGTGCAGGGGGGCAGAATCTCAAGTCAGGCAACTTCCATTGCAAACGGGGCCAAGGCTATAACTGCTAGAGCTGCTTAAAAACCTGGAGAAAATCCAAATGCCTAAATGGAAGCAGTGCAGTTACAGAAGACTTGCGGGGCAACTGCAAAGAGAACAGAATAGAAGCAGTACATTTCACAAAAGGCAAAGCCTTCTGCGGAAGATGAAGGCCGCTGCATGTCTTTAGTTACATTAAAACCTGAAGTGTGCGCCTGTTTCTCATCCAGAATGTCCTCATCTCTTGAAATTAACTCAGATCAAGGCTGGTAATACGTACTCTGACTTTAACTGAAAACATGCTTGCTACACATAGCTGATTACTAGACAATACAAATAACAGTTTGCCAAAAACGACAGTGGAAGAAGGCTGCTGTTTTGCACCGTAATTTCTAGCATCTAATTAATATGGTTGCACCAATGTGTCTACCCTATGAGGAATGGGTAGCAGATCCTGCATCGATGGTCAAATTTTACAGAACATTTAGGTGCCAGCCAAAACCTTCCTCTTCTCCCAGGCCTCTAATTAAACAATCGATGGCCTTTTAAATGGAGGGGGAAGGTAACTGTTTTGTTTGTTATTATGTTATGCATTTTTGTGTGATCCTCAAATGAAGGATGGTATAGAAATGCAATAATAATAATAATAATAATAATAATAATAATATAATAATAATAATAATAATAATAATAATAATAATAATAATAATAATACCATTTATGAAGGCATAATACAAGATCTATTTCACCTGTTATATTTTCCAGGGAGATTTATTGGAATGTTTTAGTGCAAGTCCTTTGCTGTTACGGTCTACGGCTAGATACAAGTTTTTAAAATCATTTGGAAGATATAATATGCATGCTTCATGGTGACTCGTTGAGGCCTTCGTGCACAACATGGTACAGACTTCTTGACACAGAAATAAGTCTCCATGCATATATATTTTTTAAAAGATGCACCACAATGTTGAATATACCCATTAGATCTGGGGAAAACAAAAAGCTCATCACTTTCAACGCCATTAAGATTAGTACTCTTATAAAATCAATATTCCACAAAAGACTATGTATGAACCTAGATTCCTTCAGAGGAGCTTCTCTTTTTGCTGCCAACAGTGAGGACTGCTTCAATTGTTTGTTTGTTTGTTTGTAAAATGCACGGGTGTGTTTTACTTCATGCTACCATGACTAGGTGCGGTTCTTGAGAGCGCATGTTGAATCGTATGTGCCAACTCCATAAATACTTTCAACCCAACCTATACACACCTACTCAGAAGTAGGTCCCTCTTTGTTCTGTGGTAATTAGTTGCAAGACAAATGTCTCTATTCCTATGTACTGCAGAATAGCCACAAAAACAGCACTAACTCTTTAACAAGGATGGCTTCCACACGGGTAAGTTCTGTTTCAGTAACCTATTAAGATATATTTGAGAATGCCAACAAGCATATAGAGGTGATCCAGTTGACAGGGGGTACTTGGACTTCCAAAATACGTACAACGAAGTACATCACCAAAGACTGCTAGGTAAGCTTCACCGTCAGAGAATAAGAGGAATTGTCATTTGTGGATCAAGAACAGGTTAAGCAACAGGAAGCAGAAAGTAGGAATAAATGAAGAGTTCTCCTAATTGAGGGATGTAGAAAGTGGACTCTGCCAAGGATCGGTATTAGGTCCCGTGTTTTTCAATTCGTTCGTAAGTATATCTAAAACTAGGGATGAGCAGTGAATCTGCCACATTTGCCGGTGATACTAAATTGTTCAGGGTGGTTAAAACAAAAAGGGATTACAAGGAGCTCCAAAAGAATATCTCTAAACTGAGGGAATGGGAAGTGGCAAATGCAGTTCAATGCAAAGAGATGCACATCAGGGCTGAAAGTCTTATCTTATATAACGTTCATGGGGTCTGAACTAGCAGTGACTGACCAGGAATGAGAACTTGGGGGTCGCAGTGGACAGCCCAATGACTGTCGAACCAGTGTGTTTGGCAGACATGAAAAAGACAAATTCCACGCTAGGGATGATCAGGAAAGAACTGAAAATAAAACTGCCGGTATCACAATGCCATTATACAAATCTATTGGTGCAAATGCACCTGGAATGAGGGTATCAGAGAGTTGGAAAAGGATCAGAAAATGGCAACTCAAATGAGGAAAGTTCACGACGTTTGGGATTTTTTTAGCTTTGAGACGAGGGGACACGATAGAAGTGTATAAACTATTATGTATGGGGCATGGAGAAAACCAGAGTGCAGAGGAAAGCTTTTATCCCCTTCTCATAACACTAGATTCCAGTTAAGTTGAATGTTAAGAGAAGACTCGGGGCAGACAAAATAAAATACTTCTTCATGTAGTTAAACGATGGAATTCACGTCCCACCAACTTGGATGGCTTTAAAAGAGGATTCGACAAATTCATGGGCGATAAGGTTTTCAGTGACTACTATCTCAGACATCCCTACATCCACCCTAAGAGGAAATATGCTTCTGAATACCAGTTGCTGGAAACCGCTGGAAGAGGGAGTGTTCAGGCTCTGCTTCAGGCAATGAGGATAGCCATTGCAATAACAGGTTGGTCCAACAGGTTCTTATGATGTTCAACGGGCTATTGGTGCAGTACTATAGGCGCCAATCCCAAGTAAGAGACCTAATTCCAGGAAAAAAATGGGACCGATCTAATCCGCTATCAAATTTGAAAACACACACACACCAAAAAAACCTAAATTTGAACAATGACACAAAGAAGGGCCCGAAGCTGGCGCTTTTCACACGATGCAAATGAAAAGTTTTAATGATCCATTCCATTGTCATGGAGCTGCAGGACAACTTGATCAAAAACAGCGTTCATGGACTCACCTCTGGCCGACAGCTTCTTGGTATTGATTATCTTCGCAGCGTACTCCTGGGATGATGTTTTTTTCACACATCTCCGGACCACTGAAAAAGCTCCCCTGGAACAAAAAGGAAAGGCTGAACCTGTGAAACTGGTTTAAACATGAAGCCCAAATCAAGCATTATAAACTGATGGCAAACCAAAACCTCATTATCTACACCAAAGTATTTAGCCAAAGTCCATTCTGAGTGGCTACAAGTATTTTTAAAGAACTGAAAACGCAGCACTTCAATAATTCCAAGTGAAGTGGAAGAACAGAGGTGCATGAAAGGATGACTAGGGTGGGTACAAGAAGATTTTGTTCCCACAAAGAGTAGAGCTTTGATTATGAAGTTCTTTTGCAGGAGCTCATTACATCACCTAGACACACGCCTGCATCGTACACATAAAATCTAAATAAAAATGATAATCTGATATGCAGACAAGAGGAAGGATTTTGCTGGTGTTTGCATTACCTCTTCTGTAGCGTAATTAATACATATTTATCAACGCAAGTTCAGCAAGGTGTTTGTGGCAAAAAGAGAGGGGGGTGGAAAGGTGAGTAGGTACGCTGGTAAGGAAAAGATGCCAATTCAGGAAAAGATGCCAATTCCCAGAAAAGCAGGAAGATGTGGCAACAGAGTCTGGAAAACAGCTTTCATGAATGGTGACAGAGAGGACAGAGTAAGTGCAGGACAAAAGATGGGGGGGGGGGGGAGAATCCACCAGAGCCTTTTCAAAGGGGGGAACGTTCCTCAGGTGCAGAAGGCAGCCTGCCTGCACCCTGAAACGAGAAACCAGCCAGAACAGCAGACAAGCACAAACACTCAAGGAAGCAAAGATCAACAGAAACGGCCTGGTCTGGGCAGGAGATACATTTCTTTTCCACCTATCCTCATCCACATCCATTTCTGTATGCAAGTCAGAAAGAAGCAAGGCCGGTAAGGAAGATGAGAAGTGGCTCAAAAGGGGGGGGGGGGAGAGAAAAGATACAGCAGCACTCAGGGACTGGTGCAAGAAAGGAGGAGGACTCAAATGCAGCAGTACCTGGGGTGCATCTACCCCCAACCACACACACAACCAGAATATTGGGCAAATCTCCTGCAGAATACCGAGGGCAAGAAAAACAAAAACAGTGTCTGTTTTAAGATCAGTGCTGGAGTAATTTTGGGGGGGGGGGGAGCATTGGCACAGGGAACCTCCCTTGATGCAAGAGAAATGCAGCAATGTCCCTTGTTTGTAGTGCAGAAATGAGGGGGGGGGAGGAAGAATCTTGGAAGTTGCAGGCTGCAGCAACAGCAGGGAGGGTGGCATTCAGACGGAAAAGCAGTTCCTGGGTCAAAGCAGCAGTATCCAGCTCAGCAGTGGGTGGGATCCCCTATTTCTCGGGGCAGAAACAGCCCCCATCCTAGTGGGGGGGGAGCAGACCCTCTGGACTGCTTGCCCCGGCTTCATTCCCTCCCTCGAGCTACTTCCTTCAACTGCCTTGGCATACAACACAGCGGAGCACATTTCCTCCCGGGCTCGCTTTTGCAAAGCCCGGAGACCAAGTGCCTCTGCCCCGGTTGAACGGAGCCGCAACACGACGGCCTACATTTCCGCGGATGGCACGGGCTACAAGGCTCCGTTCCAATAACAGGTAAGGGAAAGTCCGCATCGGAGAGGAAGGAGGGAGGGAGAGGCTCCGAGCAGAGAAAAGAGAGTTTGCTAGAAAGACTTCCTGAGTAGAAACTACAGTTAGTAGCACCAGAAGGGAGGGGAGGGCAAGGAGCGGGGGACCCAAGATCGGGATCGGAGAAGGGGCGAGAGGGGATCCAAGCGGGAAGGCGGAGCAGCGCCCGGCCGCAATAACAGCCCGGCTGCCAGGAGCTGCGCCAAAGCGAGGAGGGAGGAGGAGGAGGAGGAGGAAGACACCGGCGAGGAACGCCTGGGCTGCGTACTTGCCGAGCTCCTCGTACAGCTGGTATTCATCGGTGAAGCGGGTGCACGTTGCCGGGGAGGCCATGTTCGCGCTGCGGAAGGCGTTGCAGGCTCGGCGGGCAGGCACGCTCAGCGCCGCCGCCGCAGGGACATCGGACTGGGCGAGGCTGCGAGGGCTGCGCGGGCTGGGACGGTCGTCTCCTGCAGGAGTTGCTGCTCCTCTCTTACTCCCTCGCTCTCACTACTTCGGCCTCCGTCTCCACCTCCTCCTCCTGGCGGAGCTGGTGCCGGCGTGCCTCTCCGCCCAGCTGTGCGCTCCCGCCCGCTTCACTGCGCACAGTCACCGCTCCCCGCAGAAAGACGAGGAGGCGGAGGAGGCGGCGTCGGAGGCTGAGCGCGCCCAGCACCGCGAGATCTTCTTCCCGGGGAGGGAGCCGAGGAGGAGACGCCGCCGCCGCCGCCTCCTTCTCTCGTCTCGTCGCCCTCCTTCCTTGCCTCCGCCTACCAGCCAGACCTCCCTCCCCAGAGGTGTGGCCGGAGGGAGCGCGGGCAGACTCGCCAGCAAGGGAGGAGCTGGGCGCGGGCTGCGCTTGCGTGAGGCGGCGGCGGCGGCGGCTGCTGCTTGGTTTTCTTCACAGCGAAGGAGCCCGCCTTCCCCAGTCTCGGCAGCCCAAAGCGCTGCTTGCCTTCCGCCTCACAGACAAGAGGCAGAGATACGCTGGTCGCGCGCGGAGCTTCCTCGAATGGAAGCGCGCCATTCTGTTCGGCGAGCGTTGCGCCGCCAAGTGAAGCGCAAGGCGGCAGCGCTTCTCTGAGGCGTGAGGCGCGTTTTCCCCTCAAGTCCCTTCGGAGGTTGGCGGATAGGAGTCCTTTCTATAGAGGCTCATGGAATGGTCGAGTTAGAAGGGACTCTGAGGGTCCTCTAGTCCAGCCCCCTGCAATGCACCCATGACAGGTGGCCAGCCAACCTCTGCTTAAAAAACTTCCAGGCGAAAGTTCAGCTCCTATCTTATTCTCTTTTTTTTTTTTTGCCACCTCGCTTACCAGATGCAAAACAGCACACAATTGACCCCCACATAGGAACTTTTAAGAGGGTTGGCCCGCGCTCCCCCCCTCCCTTTTGCAGTGACAGGAGAGGCGCCGCTGTCTCCCGCGCTCTTTCTAAGCTATGCGCGCGCGCACGAGAGGCGGCGGACCGCAGCCCTGCCTCGCGCTGGCTGCCCGCGCCAATCGGGCGAGAGCAGACGGCTGCAGGCGCTTGGTGACTCTGGCTTTGCATACCCTGGACCGGATGCGCCTTGGTGGGCGAGGGGGCGGGTCTCGTCTGCAAACGGGGGAGCTGGTGGCACTCGAGCAGGTGCAGAGGGCGCCCGCGCAATTATTTTGAAACGGGTTCTATATCTCGCGCAGGGGCAGTCTCGTAGCCAATGAGGTTGATCCGTGCGATTATTGCTAATTGAATATACACGCACACATATGAAATAACCCTGCTCTGCAGCCAAAAGCAGCTTTTTGGTGCAGCTTTTTCATGGATGCAGAATGAAACTTGAGCGCTGAAACCCACAGTGGAAAAGATAATCCGACCCAGGAAAACAGCATTTAACCAATAACAGTCCACGGCAAATTCAGCAACTGCAGAAAAGTAGCAGATCTTAGTAAACGGGTCTTAGTAAACCATTATTATTATTATTATTTATTGAATTTATCTATCGCCCTATACCCCGAGGTCTGCTATACCCCGAGGTCTGAGGGTGGTTCACAGAACAAAATCAAAATATAAAACCACAAAACAAATAATCAAAACCATTGTGTGGGATGTACAACCTCAGTGCCAAATATGAAGCGAGACCTCCTGTCTGGTTCATTTTAAGATAGAAGCAGCAGTGGGAAGGTGATGACAATAAGAATTTAGGGCTGGGGAAGCAGTGTGGAGAGAAATGGTCATCATCATCATCATCATCATCATCATATGCTTCCCCTCTACAGCAACCCTGATACAGTTCAGAACAGACTCATCCCAGCAGCTTTTTTAAAAACCCCACCCCCCAAAAAATCACCAATGTTAACATTGTTATGGTTGGCTACATCATTTAGAAAAGTGATTTATCTGTTAAACCACACCTTCTTGCCTTCATTCTAACTTTCATAATTTCATTATCACTGTGTTATTTAAGTACATAACAAGAACGTTGTCTAATAATAATGATAATGATAATAATAATTTATATGCCACCCATCTGACTGCGTTGCCGCGATCTGGCCAAAGCCTATTTAGCTCAGCATCTTGTTTCCCATAGCAGCTGACAAGCTCACAAGCACATTGGGGGGCTAGTACCGTATTTTTTGCACCATAACACTCACTTTTTTCCTCCTAAAAAGTAAGGGGAAATGTCTGTGCGTGTTATGGAGGGAATGCCTACGGGTGGCATGCCTACGGATTTTCCTCCTCTAAAAACTACGTGCGTGTTATGGTTGGGTGCGTGCTATAGAGTGAAAAATACGGTAATTGCCTTTATTTCATTGCAATTGCACAGTCTTTTAAATGGTCGCATATTATAATGCTGAGTTTTATTGCTAGCCAACGTGGATGCCTAAGGTCTGGCAGAAAGGCATATAAATACGTTCAAAAACAAAAAGCTTTACTTATATTGTTCCATTTCATGTTACAGGTAGTTGGGGGTTGCATATACTCCACACACCATTTAGAAACCAATTGTCGATAAAATTTTATTTAATGTTTGTATAGGCAATAGGTCGTTTTTTCCTAATGACAACCCCCCCACAAATAATAATTTAAGATCTGTGTTGTTTATTATGCAGATGGAAAGGACAACTCCAGTTAAATAGGTAGAGATGGGCACAGCTGCACCTCTGCTGGCCATAGTGGGATTGTATTAAAATGGAAAGCCTGAAGAGTTTTAAATAATTACTACAAGTCCATTTGGAACACAGCCCAGGATAGCACAGCAACGGAGCAACATGCAAATGCATATTAAGGCAGATCCTGCTCGCTTTGCTAGCAGACACAGAGAGACATGGAGACCAGCTGATGCAGCACAAGTCTCCAAAGAACAACAAACACATTTATAGTACCCAGTCATTTCAAGAGCTAACTTTGTGGCAGGTATTTCAAAACTGAGCTGAAAGAATTGTTTCACCCTGTCTTCTGTCTCCCAGTTTCTCCTGTAATATGAAGTCCTTTTCTCACAAGAAACTGATTAGGCCATATCCAAGGGTGCAAACATGAGAATTTTCTCCCACCAGCAGAAGGCAGTGGCATTTTTCCTCACTCCATTTCATCGAATCAGGGAATTGTAGATACCACGAGGGTTGTCTAGTCCAACCACTTGCAATGCAGGAATCTTTTAGCCAATGTGGAGCTCAAACCCACAACCCTGAGATGAAGTGTCTCATGCTTCACTGAATGAGCTAAGAAACATCTTCCACCAGTCAACAAACCCCAGGGCAGTTCAGTGGTAGCTTCCACTGATGTGAATTGAAGGAGCACAACTTCCTTGACCTCTCACTCTCTGTTCCAGGTTATAGAGAAAGTAAGGCATGGAAAAGGGACATGGGTGGTGCTGTGGGTTAAACCACAGAGCCTAGGACTTGCCGATCAGAAGGTCGGCAGTTCGAATCCCTGCAACGGGGTGAGCTCCCGTTGCTTGGTCCCTTCTCCTGCCAACCTAGCAGTTTGAAAGCACATCAAAGTGCAAGTAGATAAATAGGTACCACTCCAGCGGGAAGGTAAACAGCGTTTCCGTGCGCTGCTCTGGTTCGCCAGAAGCAGCTTAGTCATGCTGGCCACATGACCCGGAAGCTGTACGCCGGCTCCCTCGGCCAATAAAGCGAGATGAGCGCCGCAACCCCAGAGTCGGCCACGACTGGATCTAATGGTCAGGGGTCCCTTTACCTTTACCTAAGGCATGGAAAAGCAGGAACTGCAGGTTTAGGCATAGTATTGCACTGTCACAGAACTTCCCATGCCAGCAGTAGTTCCACACAAAGTAAATAAAGAGGTGGAGCTTTTCCTAGGAGGGAGATAAGTGATGGGAAAAGCTTCAACTGCGTAAGCTAAGGTTACCAGACGTCCCCATTTCCCGGGGACAGTCCCCAGATTTACAAATCAGTCCCCATATAAAATCCATTGAAGTTGAAAAGTGTCCCCGGATTCATTGAAAAAAATCTGGTAACCTTAGCATAAGTTCTTCATGTCAACACCTGAAATGTGGAAGAGGAGCAGCAGAGAAAAGTGGAAACCCAAAGGTTAAAGGAACTTACCACAAACCAAAAGGCCCACATAGACAAAGAAAGAAAAAACCCTGACACTTTCCCCCCATTATTGAAGCTGAAGAAAATGAAAATTTCATCGGTTTTTATTTAGCTGCTAATTTTCCATATTAGAGAAGAGAATTTCTCATCAAACTTATAAAATTGCTGGAAAAAACCCAAATGGCTCTTCCTTGTTTTTCATGCAAATTGAGTGTGAACGCGCTAAATTGTACAACATGTGAGATTATAGAATGTGCTTACAGCTACATAGGAAGTTAAGGTGGGTGCCTTAACTTACCATTTCCAGACTGTCTCTCTTAAAGGGAGGGCTTTTTGTTCCTGTGTTTTAGAATTTCCTTGCATTTTGAAAAGGAAGTTCACCTCCCGGCAGGTGAGTCACTTCTGCTTACTGGAAGTGGGAAGGGTAAGGCATCAGTCAGGTTAGTGTGCTGCAAAGACACCAATCCATCACTCCTGCCAGGGCCAGCTCCCCCTTCCCACCCCACCCCACTGTTCACTACCGTTTAAATGAGTTCTCTCAACCATAGGGAACAAAATTTAAGTTTTTGCAACTCTATAACATTTAGCATTTACGCTAAGCTTGAAGTTGTTGGAAGTTCACCCCCCCCAATAGTAATATTTACATTAACACGGTAAGGCTGTTTTTCTTTATCCCCATCTTTTTTCATCAACTTTAACTCTAGCAGCTCCTGAACTGCTAACTTGCAGGCTAACTTGCAGAGATGCGTGTGCCTCTAACCTAGTACAGGGGTTTACGTACACTCTTAATTAAATGAAGGTATCAGGCCTTAAAAGCAGAGACATCACCCTGCCAACAAAGGTCCGTATAGTTAAAGCCATGGTTTTCCCAGTAGTGATGTATGGAAGTGAGAGCTGGACCATAAAGAAGGCTGATCGCCGAAGAATTGATGCTTTTGAATTATGGTGCTGGAGGAGACGCTTGAGAGTCCCATGGACTGCAAGAAGATCAAACCTCTCCATTCTTAAGGAAATCAGCCCTGAGTGCTCACTGGAAGGACAGATCCTGAAACTGAGGCTCCAGTACTTTGGCCACCTCATGAGAAGAGAAGACTCCCTGGAAAAGACCCTGATGTTGGGAAAGATTGAGGGCACAAAGAGAAGGGGACGGCAGAGGACGAGATGGTTGGACAGTGTTCTCGAAGCTACAAACATGAGTCTGACCAAACTGCGAGAGGCAGTGGAAGACAGGAGGGCCTGGCGTGCTCTGGTCCATGGGGTCACGAAGAGTCGGACACGACTAAACGACTAAACAACAACAAATCAGGCCTTATGAACAAGGAATACACTACCTACCTAGTTGCCCAGCTGGGCAAATGGAGTGCTGGTCAGCAACTGCTTTACCAAAGAGCCATTCTATTTGCACTCCCTACTTACATCTCTCTGACAGCTGAGGAGCCAAAGTGGGACTCTTCAGAACTCTAAAACTTGGCCATAAGGCATCCAGCTGCTGATCCCTATGCTGCAGAGGCAACTTACCGTATTTTTTGCACCATAACACTCACTTTTTTCCTCCTAGAAAGTAAGGGGAAATGTCTGTGCGTGTTATGGAGGAAATGCCTACGGGTGGCATGCCTACAGATTTTCCTCCTCTAAAAACTACGTGCGTGTTATGGTCGGGTGCGTGTTATAGAGCGAAAAAATTATCTGAGTTAAAAGGTCACATCTCCTTTCCTTCATTGATGCGAGGAGTTCTGCACAAAGTGTCTTGTGCAAGGAATTTGGAGAGCCCCAATATTTCATCTTGTCCTCAATGCAAACCTTCATTTATTTCCCCAGAATCGGCCATCGAGGTTTGGCATCCGAATGGTGAGCTTAGGAACTCGGCCAAGCTGCACGGAGCAGATAAAGGTGTTGGGGAGTGAGACATCAACCCTGCAATCAAGTTAGTTTCACAGAAATATGAGGGGAGGATTCAGTTCCCTTTGATTTGACTGAACACTGGCCGCCTTTTCCCTGCAGGAGGAAGAGCAGAAGCCTCAACCCTTCTATTGACAGCTGTGGCACATAGCTAGGAAAACTATAGCTGGGATAAATAAGGTCACTGTCTTTTATTTGGCAGTGCTCCTATGCTTTTAATAGCTGTGCAACACTCTAGAATGTAGCAGGTGAAGTTTTCTCTCGTCATTGCTTTATTTATTCAGGAGCATTTCTAACCCATCTGCTAAGGCAGCTTGCAATATATTTAAAACACAATAACACAAGCGTCATTACAGCCAGGCAAAGGTGTATATAAGTGCCTCCACTCCCCTTCTTCTCTGATGTTCCAACAAATGCAATTCTTCAGCTGAATCTACTGGCTGTTGAAGCAGCTAGATGACAGTACAGGACATCCTCATTGGGGGGCGGCTGAGGTCTGACACAGACCTGGCCCTGGTGGCTGATGCAGGAGGTGCTGGGTGGAGCAAAGATGTCACATGCCATCCTCTCAATTCTCAGATGTTCCAATATTATCATGCTGGGAGAATATACCGTATTTTTCGCACTATAGGACTCACCGGACCAAAGGACGCACCGGACCATAGGAGGGGAGAACAGGAAAAAAAATTCTCCCCCTCTCTGCTCAGTGCCCCTTCAGCGAAGCGGGAGGAGAATCAGAGCCCCTTCCATTTCTCCTCCCGCTTCACTGAAGGGGCGCTGAGCAGAGACGGAAAACTGTGCAGCGCCTCTCCAGTGAAGCGAAGCCTGGAGAGCAAGAGGGATCGGTGTTCACCAACCCCTCTCGCTCTCCAGGCTTCAGGCGGCTATCCGCAAGCCTTCGGAGTGCAATGGGAACTCCTGCTGCGCTCCAAAGGCTTGCGGATAGCTGCCTGAAGCCCCCGGAGTGCAGTGGGAGTTTGCGCTGCGCTCTGGGGGCTTCAGGCGGCTTCAGCGAAAGCAACACGAAGCCTCCAGAGTGCGGGGGGAGCTCTCCCTCTGCGCTTCGGAGGCTTCACGTTGCTATAGCTGAAGCCAAGGAGCCTGCATTCGCTCCATAAGACGCACTTTTTCCCCTTCAAAAATTAATACGGTACTTGTTGAATTTCTGCCTGTTAGGCAAAAGCAATGCAATCTCATCATAAGAACGAAGGTGACAGCCTTCCTTGCCATGAAATCCTAAGTTTATCTACATAGGGGTAAGCTCCATTGTGTTCCTTGGAGGCTACTCTCAAAGACGCATGCTTGGGATTGCAGGATTAATGGGCAGAAGCCCAAAATATTTCACGAAACTTATACAGTAAGAGATGCCAAGCAGGTGTACTGTCTGATCTTGGGCACAGGAGCTAAAGATCACTGCTTGACATTAAAACAGACCAGATATTAAGCGATGGGTCAGTTTTCCTATGAAGCATGTAATTAACACTTGGCACTAAGCCCCATGGGATATCACTGACTTAAACAGCTTAGTAAAATAAAAATGGGAATCGGATGGTGTCAAGGATAAGAATAACAGGTGCATCAGTGGCAGCTAGAAACTAAATGATGGGGAACCTCAATTCCTGCGCATCACAGCGTGTTAAATGCACCTGCTGGCTCAAGTAGAATATGAGCTTAGAACAATACTCTTCCCCGAAGGGCAGGTGCACTAACTACTGTTCTTTTTCGTGACTCGGAACTGAGCAACATAAACTGCTGCTTGTCTGTTCTTGGCTATTCTGTTCTGCTATCCAGACTTTCAACGATCTCAACAGAACACCTGTTCAGCAATTCATTTCACAGGAGAGCTACTTGAATGGGAGAATGAAGAAATGCGAGCCAGCCCCCTCCCAGAGTCCCCCAAAGTGGACTGCCAACATCCTGGGTTCACAACAACCATTCCCCATCCCCATAAATTTATGCATTATTGAAGGTCCGATATTTCCCCTTGTGTATTCAGTGGATATCTGGTGAAGTTGTATTAATTCAATTGTATTAATGGCCACCAATTCTCATTTAGAGAAGGCCCACAATTTGAAAAGAGCTCCTTGTTTATACTGGCTATTTGCTTTCTGCAGCATTTTCATTAAACAGAAACAAACCTTTGGTTGGCATCCGTCTTGTCTCAGAAGAAAATGTAAGACTTCAGGGGTGAATTCAAACTGATCATACCTGCATTGATCTCCTGTACAGACCAATACAGGAGAGATATGTTTTGTTGCAGCCAGTGGCGTAGCGTGGGGGGTGCAGGGGGGGGGGCCGGCCGCACCGGGCGCAACATCTGGGGGGGGCCGCGCTTGCACTCGAGTGCTAAAATCCACGGGTTAGGGGGCACAAATTACTTGCCTTGCCCCGGGTGCTGACAACCCACGCTACGCCACTGGTTGCAGCTGGGGAAGATGAAGGCGTTCGGTTGTGCTGATGAAGATACACCATGGCATTTCTTCTTTCTGCACTCCTCCCAGTGGTCATTCCTCCTCTGAATATAATACCTCCCTCCCACGTAATGTTATGAACTGAACCATGGCTTGGTTTATCCAATCACCCTGAATAGCTAGAATAAACGTGATAGGCATTTTCATGCCAACAGCTCATAAAATATAGCTGTAAATTGCCTTCCAGGAAAAAACCCCCCTCTTATTACCGTATATTTTCTTCATTCACTATCGGTTCTCAAAATTCCCTTTTGTCAATTCTAGTTCATTAGCTCTACTTCTTTCTTTCAATTCTCTAACTACTGTTCCCCATTGTTCGTATCTTCCCTTCACAGTCTTATATTTTACTTCCCTGATTACCTATCTTAGTTTCCAATTCTCTCAATTTCAAGTCTGCCTTGCTCTGTTTTTTGGTTGCAATATTTTATTTAGCATCTGATCTCCTTATGGGTGGAATTCAATGTCTCGCTATCATGAACATTCCACCTGTGCTAGCATTACAGCTTATCAGACGGGATGTTTTTCCCCTACCTCCCACTACACTGTTCTAGCGTTCTCCTAACATCCCTCCCCCAAATCAGTTGGGGGGAAAGAAGGGAATGGGAGAGCGGAAAGCCCACTGCACAAGCAGAAATCATTGAGCAAGGCTTCCACAGATGGGGCACATTAGGTTAATCCCACCTTTTATCATATTAACGTTGTTGTTCTAATTCCTTGACTCTCTAAATATTTCTGTTATTTTTTGCTTCCTGGGGCAAACTGTTAGCTTCTTTCTTCAAATTATTGTACTCATTTGTGAAGACTTCATTAATTGTTTCAAGCATTAAATCAAAATTCATCATGTATTGTTTTCTTGTATCCTTATTTTTGATTCCTTTTTGCAGATCCATTTTCTCTAAATACATTCAGATCTGAGCTTCAGCTTTCAGATTTTTCATAAGCTAATCAAATGATAATATTAATTGACAGGCTCTATCAGGAAAAAAAATCCTTTGACGGCTCAATTAATTACTCATATGCACCCTTCACATATCAGTTATGGTAAAGATGAAGTCCACAATCCAAAAAAATGTTCATCAGCCAACTCAAATTATGGCTGTGCCGCCCACAACTAATATGATGGTGATCAAAACTGCAAATGAAATAAAATACAACAATTCCTTCAATAACCATTTCAAAATTCACTCCAAAACTAGATTCCCATTCCCTCAATTCCAAGACAGACAATTCAAAGACTGGTAATTCAATAATATGTTTTATATATTCTGTAAGCCGCCCAGAGTAGCTGGGGAAACCCAGCCAGATGGGCAGGGGATAAATAATAAAATTATTATTATTATTATTATTCAAAAGCACTCAGTTCTAGACTAATTCACCAATATTAAACTCCAAAGTAATCAATATGGACACTGTCGCTTCAGTTAGTTCAGTTAATTCCACTTAGTTTAAAATAAATAATAGTTGATAGAACATGAAATGAAAGGCAATCAGTACTAATGTTATCAATTCAGAAATCATCAGTTCAAAAGCTATTAAAATGAAACCAACACACCCATCACCACCAATCAGTGACCCAATACAGATAAACATAATTCAGTTCAGGGGTTGTGAATTCAATGCGGGGGGCAAGTCGGTGCCTCTGCTACTTGGACCATACTCTCCCCTCTTGACCTCTCCGCTTTAAAATACGTAGAACAAATCTTGGTCAGTATGACATCCCCCTATTGCCAAAGAAAAACCATTGAAATGTTGAAGTTTTGAAATGATGGCTGCTCTTGGCTGTTATACACCCTCCAAGTGTCCCCATTTCCCAATAAACAGTCCCAGATTTACAAAAGCCGCCCTGGTTTCTGATTTTATCTGGGAATGTCCTGCTTTTTTTTTTTAGGACGTCCCAATTTTCATCAGAGAAATGTTGGACGGTATGGAGCTATGCGACCCCCCCCCCCCGAGCCAAGGAAATAAGTAACTCTACAACGTTTAGAAGACATCAGAAAGCAGCCTTGTATAGGGAAGTTTTTATATGTTTCATGTTTTATTATGTTTTAATCTATGTTGGAAGCTGCCCAGAGTGGCTGGAGCAGCCTAGTCATTTGGGCGGGGTAAAGGTAAAGGTAAAGGGACCCCTGACCATTAGGTCCAGTCGTGACCGACTCTGGGGTTGCGGCGCTCATCTCGCTTTATTGGCCGAGGGAGCTGGCGTACAGCTTCCGGGTCATGTGGCCAACATGACTAAGCTGCTTCTGGCGAACCAGAGCAGTGCATGGAAACGCCGTTTACCTTCCCGCAGGAGCGGTACCTATTTATCTACTTGCACTTTGATGTGCTTTCAAACTGCTAGGTTGGCAGGAGCAGGGACCGAGCAACGGGAGCTCACCCCGTTGTGGGGATTCGAACCGCCGACCTTCTGATCGGCAAGTCCTAGGTTCTGTGGTTTAACCCACAGCGCCACCCTGCGTTGGGCGGGGTACAAATAATAAATTCATTATTATTATTATTATGGAGTGGAACATCCCTATTTTAATCAGAGAAATGTTGGAGGGCACAGTCTCATGGCAGGGTCGCTTTAGGGGAGGACAAGAGAAGTTTCACAGTTATGAAACTTTGCATCCGATGAGTCTCTATTCTGAGTTCTTAGTAACACGGAGGTTTGTCGGTATTTGCTATCTCTAATTCCTCCCACTTCATCCCATACCAGGAATCTCGCTCTCTCCTGTGAATAAACAATGGCTCTGTTTTTGAAATATTGAGGTGGAGCTGAAAGAAACCTGCTTAGCTCTAGTCTTGGTGAAGCCGTTCCATTTACATTCACCCATAGTTAAGAAAACAAACACTCCAGCCAAAAGCTGCAGAAGAGGGTGAGTTGAGATGGCACACCGGAGTCCTTGGGGAAACTTGGCAGTGTAAGCCGGAGTAGAATAAATAAATAAATTAATTAGCAAACACACATCCTGTTTGACTTGAAAAGGCTCCAGAGCCTAGTCTCAGAGATAGAGAGGTCCTGCAACTATTTACAGAAAGAGGCTCAGCTGAGATACGTGACTCAGGGGCAGCAGGGAGGACTGCAGCAAAAAAACTCTGCCCAGCTCTCCACGAACTGCACTCTCCGGTTTATCAAGCACTCAATAATTCATATACACGACAGTGGAAGGTACAATCCAAACAAAGAGAGAATGGCACAATGCACTGACTTCTAGCTTTTGAGAAGCAATAAACAGAGGTGGGTTTTTTTATTGATAGTCACTATAAAATCTTTAAGATGGAGGTAAGCATACAGTAGCTTTTATAGATAGGCAAGCTGGTTCAGATAAGGCAAGGTGGTTCTCCCAGGGCCTTAGAGCAAGTAGGAGTCAGGATCAGAGCTTTTCCAAGATTCAGAGACAAAATAATTTTCGGGGAAACCTAAGCCCGGCATGTCCCACTGCTACAACGGCTAGACTGAAGTGCTTGGGTGTTCTAGGTGAAATAAGTCTATATACCATGCAGGCTGCCTCTGAACTCCCAAACACAGTTCAAGGTGTTGGTGTTGGCATACAAAGCCCTAAACCAGGGGTCAGCAAACTTTTTCAGCAGGGGGCCAGTCCACTGTCCCTCAGACCTTGTGGGGGAACAGACTATATTGCGGGGGGGGGGGGGAGAGAACAAATTCCTATGCTCCACAAATAACCCAGAGATGTGTTTTAAATAAAAGCACACCTTCTACTCATGTAAAAAGACCAGGCAGGCCCCACAAATAACCCAGAGATGCACTTTAAATAAAAGGACACATTCTACTGATGTAAAAACATGCTGATTCTCGGACCATCCGCGGGCCAGATTTAGAAGGCAATTGGGCCGGATCTGGCCTCCAGGCCTTAGTTCGCCTACCTATGCCCTCAACATGTTAGGACTCAACTTCTTGGGTCTCCCAATTATTGCCTCTCCCAATAGTTACCACCTCATCTTGGAGAACGGCAGGGGAGTTCCTGCTCTTGACATAACTGGTGTGCGATACAGGATAGGGTTTTCTATGTGGTGGCACCCATCCCTGGGAAAGTACAGCATTTTCGGACATCAACTGAAGACGTATTTGCTCAACAAGGTGTTTGGGAGATAGGTGTGGTCTGAATCCAAGCTGGGACATGTACAGAGGAGGGCGGGCCAAGATAATAAGAGGGCCTGGAAACTAAGCCTTGGGAGGAATGGTTGAGGGAGTTTGGCATGTTTAGCCTGGAGAAGAGAAGACTGAGAGGTGCTTTAATGTCCGTCTTCAAACATCTAAAGGGTTGTCCCATGGAAGATGGAGAAAGCTTGTTTTGTGCTGCACCAGAGGATACGACCTGCACCAACGGATTTTAATTACAAGAATTCGGACTAAAAATTATGAAGGATTTTCTGATGGTTCGACAGTGAAACAGACTACCTCAGCAGATAGTGGACTTTCTTTCGTTGTAGGTTTTTAATCAAAGGCTGGATGGCCATCTTTTCACAGATCCTTTAGCTGTGATTCCTACATTGCAGGCGGTTGGGCTAGATGACTTTCAGGGTCCCTTTCAACACTAAAACTCTATGAAATGGGGGACAGGGGGATAGTTTTGTGCTGTTGTGCTATATTGTTCATTTGAGCTTTATGGTTTTAAGATGTTTTAGTTATTGTTGTAAATCAGATATGGCAAGTCTTTGACCCCCTGGGTTTTGCTGAACTACAATTCCAATCAGCATTGGCAAGCATGGGCAATGAGCCAAATGTTCCCCACAACTGTTGTAAATGATTGTACAGTGGTACCTGGGGTTACATACGCTTCAGGTTACATATGCTTCAGGTTACAGACTCCGCTAACCCAGAAATATTACCTCGGGTTAAGAACTTTGCTTCAGGATGAGAACAGAAATTGTGCTCTGGCAGCGTGGCGGCAGCAGGAGGCCCCATTAGCTAAAGTGGTACCTCAGGTTAAGAACAGTTTCAGGTTAAGAATGGACCTGCGGAATGAATTAAGTACTTAACCCGAGGTACCACTGTATTTTTACTGAAATGTGCATCACCCTTGACACCTTGGGAGGGGCATATACAGTGAAACTGTTCTTAACCTGAAGCACTATTTCTGGGTTAGCGGAGACTGTAACCTGAAACGTATGTAACCTGAAGCGTATGTAACCCGAGGTACCACTGTATAAACAAAATAAACAATACTTTTTTAGTTGTCCACTTGGTCCTGCAGACTGACAAACCCTAATAAGTCCTCGTAGCCTCTCTTTCACCCACTTGCTATAGCTTTGCCAGACAACTGGAGCTAAATTTCACCTCTGAACATTAAGTCTGTTTCTGAAACGAGGCTCTGCTACAAATCCACACTTTCACACCCCAGTGGCACTGTACTATTTGCCCTTCTCCTCTTTCGTCCTGCTACTTTTGGGATTTGTTGCCTGCTAGGTGGCTTCTTTTTGCACATCTGCAACCTGGCCCTTAATATTTCCATTGCTTGCTGCTGTTCCTGAGCAACACCAACAAGTTTATCGGAATGGCAACAGGAATGGAGAGTCCTTTCTACTTTGTGCTGCAGCCAAGAAGGGCTATTCTAGATAGTCACCCAGGATCACCTGGTGATAGGCCAGCCCTGAAAACCAGTGGCGTAGCGTGGGGGGTGCAGGGGGGGCCAGCCGCACCGGGCGCAACATCTGGGGGGGCGCGCTCGCCGCCTCCGGAGTCTCCGAAGAGCCTCGGGCGCAGGCCAAGAAGCCGAAGCTGAAGAGCCCGCTGAGCGCCGCGCCCAGGCAGAGCGCGCCGGGAGGCACCAATGCCAGGGCCCGGCGGCAGCCGCAGCACCTCGCCACCATTCCGCCGCCAGACTTGCTCGCACAGGCACGGCCGCCCGACGCCGACGCTGCTGCCTCTGGCGGCGGACACGTGGAGAGAAACAGCGGCAGCCGAGCGGGAGACTCTCCCTTTCTCACTGCAACGCTCCGGGGAGGGGGCGAGGGAGAGAGTCAGGTGGAAACGCCCCAAGCCGCATCTTCGCGGGGGTTGGGGGCGAAGCCGCCGGGTATTTGCGCCCCAAATTGGGGCGACCGCAAAAAGCCACCCTGCCAGCAGCAAGCTTCAAGGTCAAAGGCTCCCTTCGAGGAAGCTGCGATCCTCTTTCCAATTAAGTCCCCCCCCCCCAGCTCAGTTCAGTGGGAGGTGGATTTCCCGGGTCTCTTGTCCCTTAGAGGGCGCCTCTCATCATCCCGCCATTCTGAGAGCAGGGAGGGCGCCTCTCAGGAGACTTCCCCCCGCATTTGCTTTCCCGCTGGATCTGCAACTCTTCTGGTGAGCGAGGTTTAAACCAGAGGCAGGCGCTCCTTCTTGGACGGATGCCTGGAAGAAAAAGACCCCGGGGTCTCTTCCTTTCCTTCCCCTGCAGAGACCAGCCACGTCCCTCAGCCGAGGCCGCCTTGCTTCTCAAAAGAGCCGGTCTACTACAGTTCGTGGCTGCATGGGAGAGCGCTGCTTTCCTTGCAAAAGGCCCCCAGGTTGAGTCGCCGGCACCTCCAGCTATGAGAGGATGGGAGCAGTGGCGTAGCGTGGGGGGTGCAGGGGGGTCGGCCGCACCTGGCGCAACATCTGGGGGGGCGCGCTCGCCGCCTCCGGAGTCTCCGAAGAGCCTCGGGCGCAGGCCAAGAAGCCGAAGCTGAAGAGCCCGCTGAGCGCCGCGCCCAGGCAGAGCGCGCCGGGAGGCACCAATGCCAGGGCCCGGCGGCAGCCGCAGCACCTCGCCACCATTCCGCCGCCAGACTTGCTCGCACAGGCACGGCCGCCCGACGCCGACGCTGCTGCCTCTGGCGGCGGACACGTGGAGAGAAACAGCGGCAGCCGAGCGGGAGACTCTCCCTTTCTCACTGCAACGCTCCGGGGAGGGGGCGAGGGAGAGAGTCAGGTGGAAACGCCCCAAGCCGCATCTTCGCGGGGGTTGGGGGCGAAGCCGCCGGGTATTTGCGCCCCAAATTGGGGCGACCGCAAAAAGCCACCCTGCCAGCAGCAAGCTTCAAGGTCAAAGGCTCCCTTCGAGGAAGCTGCGATCCTCTTTCCAATTAAGTCCCCCCCCCCCAGCTCAGTTCAGTGGGAGGTGGATTTCCCGGGTCTCTTGTCCCTTAGAGGGCGCCTCTCATCATCCCGCCATTCTGAGAGCAGGGAGGGCGCCTCTCAGGAGACTTCCCCCCGCATTTGCTTTCCCGCTGGATCTGCAACTCTTCTGGTGAGCGAGGTTTAAACCAGAGGCAGGCGCTCCTTCTTGGACGGATGCCTGGAAGAAAAAGACCCCGGGGTCTCTTCCTTTCCTTCCCCTGCAGAGACCAGCCACGTCCCTCAGCCGAGGCCGCCTTGCTTCTCAAAAGAGCCGGTCTACTACAGTTCGTGGCTGCATGGGAGAGCGCTGCTTTCCTTGCAAAAGGCCCCCAGGTTGAGTCGCCGGCACCTCCAGCTATGAGAGGATGGGAGCAGTGGCGTAGCGTGGGGGGTGCAGGGGGGTCGGCCGCACCTGGCGCAACATCTGGGGGGCACCTGGCACAACATCTGGGTTAGGGGGCGCAAATCCATAGGTTAGGGGGCGCAAATTACTTGCCTTGCCCCGGGTGCTGACAACCCACGCTACGCCACTGCTGAAAACAATGCCAGGGTGTCAGTCCTTCCAAATTTCTGAAGGGCAGAACAAGCAAAAATGGAATCTTCTCTTATCTTCCATTAATAAAACTCAGGGGTTGCAGACTCCACGCCCTGCTTCTGAGACACACATCACACATAATTTGCTGCAAAGGGTTCAGAATGAATGCAAAGGGTTCAAAGTGTTGGTGCTGACCTTTAAAGCCCTAAACGGCCTCGGTCCTGTATACCTGAAGGAGCGTCTCCACCCCCATCATTCAGCCTGGACACTGAGGTCCAGCTCCAAGGGCCTTCTGGCGGTTCCCTCATTGCGAGAAGTGAGGTTACAGGGAACCAGACAGAGGGCCTTCTCGGTAGTGACGCCCACCCTGTGGAACACCCTCCCTTCAGATGTGAAGGAAATAAGCAGCTATCTTTAAAAGACATCTGAAGGCAGCCCTGTTCAGGGAAGTTTTTAATATTTAACCCTGTACTGTTTTTAACACTTGATTGGGAGCCGCCCAGAGTGGCTGGGGAAACTCAGCCAGATGGGTGGGGTATAAATAATAAATTATTATTATTATTATTATTATTATTATTATTATTATTATGGTTTGTTTTTATTCAGTTGGTGGTGTTGAGTCAAGAGCAAGTGTTCAGGGCACACAAAACTCTTATCCAAAGAAGAGAAAGAAGGGGAAAGATTTTGCCAAGTTCAGCATGTCCACCTTTAACAGAAGTTCAATCTGTTAATATCCCAGCGGGATATTTGCATGTTTGACTTCTTGTTCCTTCTCCTCTATGTACTTTCCCTCATATTTATAACATGCAAACAATGAACAATGAGCTAATAACATGCAAGAAGAAAGGTCGTTGAGAGACTGGTGTCATTCTGTTTATACAGGATATGCCTGTTCAGATTCACACAGCATAGGGTTGATGTGTGAAAACCCAGAACCAATAATGGCCAAGAGTTGACTGAATTCACAAAAGCATCAAACAAACTGGCTGAACGTAAGAAGAATCCTTCTGGAACAGAGCAAAGACCAGGATCCTGTTCTCACAGTGACAATCCAGAGGCTTCTGGGATACTCACAAGCAGGACAGGAAGACAATAGCTATCACTCACTGTTGTTCCCTAGCAGCTGATATTTAAAGGCATGCTGTCACTGATGCTGGAGGCAACCTATAACCATCTTCACTGTTAGCCATCAAAGACTAGTACGACAGACAATTAAGAATATTAGCAGATGTCAGGGAGGAGCTCAGATCATCCCTCCAAATGCTTTAGTTAGGCAACACTTATGCAAGTCAATAAAGCCGAAGAGTGAAGTTCTCTGCTATATGGAGAAAGGAAGCCATTTTCACTAATTTCCTCCTTTCCCTTGCTATCTCCCACACTGTTCTGGAGAATCTCCCAAATCTACGTAGCACACTTCGGGTGCGTGGAACATAAACAGCCTTGTACTGAATCAGACCATTGGCCCACCAAGCTTAGGACTGTCTGTCTACACCAGTGGTGGCAAACCTTTTAGAGACCAAGTGCCCAAACTACAACCCAAAAAACCCACTTATTTATCGCAAAGTGCCAACACGGCAATTTAATGTGGGATAATAATGATTGTCTGCATGCGCACATACAAATAAATATAAATAAATAAATAAACCCAGCCACATGGGTGGGGCGTAAATAATTTATTATTATTATTAGCCATTTGACGAGAGTTTGCCTAAGAACCCCATGAATGCTAATTTTGAGTTCTGTGATGAAGGAAAGGCAGGCTATTGGTGTACACAGGGGCAGCCATTATGTTGCCCTTCAGATGTTGCTGGACTCCCAACCTCACCAGCGGGCGTGCAACTCTCCCTGATGCTGCTGCGGACAGTGGGTGCTTTAGGCAGCGTTTGCTGCTCACAGTGACATCAGGGGAGGACGTGCAACTCTTCCTGACGCCATTGTGGGTGGCGGGCGCTCTAGGGAGTGTTTCCCACCCGCAGCGGCATTGGGGGGGGAGCAGCTGCCCACTTTGCCAACCCCCAGCAGTCGCCCTGCTGGGGCGATGGCGCGTGTGCCCATAGAGAGGGCTCTGAGTGCCCACTCCGGCACGCACGCCATAGGTTCGCCACCAGTGGTCTACACTGACTGGCAGCTGTTATCTACCGTTTCAGACATAGGTCTCTTACCTGGAGGTGCCAGGGGCCTTTTGCAAGCAAATCAGATGTTCTACCACTGAATTATGGCCCTTCCCCAAGGGGCTGCAGAGGGAATTTGCAAAAATCACTTGACCCTCCTTTGGGGAGCTGCTGTGTCCGCAGATTCAAAAGCCCTTCTGCTAATGGAGAAGCACAATTGCATCCCATCAATAGTATTCTGCACTACTGAAGCTTTCTGAAGCAGACCATTTATTGGAAGCAAGACACATGGATGGGTGGGATATTGTTGTGAACTTCTTACATTCTCCTGTGTTGTCAAATTTAAAGCAACAAATAGGAAGTGTGGGAAGAGGTGCTGCTTCAGGTATTTTGGTCCCTTTAGGGTTTTAAGGGTAGCTGCCATCACCTTAGATTGTGCTCAGAAGCAAACTGAGAGCCATTGAAGTGTTTTTGTGTTGTTGTTGTTGTTTAAAAGAACTGGTGTTCTGTGCACAATCACTGCCTCCTGGGGAAGCAAGTTCCATAGTCAACATTCTAGAGGTTGTACCAATTTAAGCTCCTGAGTCATGTTCAAGGGCAGTTCTGTATATAATGCATTTCACTGTTCCTGTTGAGAGGTTACCAGGTTATCCTCCTGTTGGGAGGTTATCAGAGCGTGGATCCCTGTCCACCAGCTAACCAGCTTTTGAGTGGTGCTCCATTCTACTAACGTGCAACCTGTCCTCTAGCGACAAAGCCAGCTCTATCAGAAGTGCAAGTCAAAGACCTGCTAACCATCTCCCCACAGTGCCTCCTACTTCTCAGCGTTAAAAGTCAGTGCTTTGACTGACTAACTCAGGATTAAATCCCAGTTTATTGAGCAATTCATCTGAAACCTTTAAGCCTACACCACTTACCTTATGCAGCTATGCGATAGTTCTACCCTCAAACCATGATCAGAAAGACCCAATTGAAGTGAAGCAGTATTGCAGTAACCAATCACATGACATTAGGGGAAAGTCCTGATTTCTGAATTATCCCAAAGCAGATCTGGTGAGAGAAGTAGGCTGATAGCTGAATTTATACTTTGTCTTGTTGGTTAACCACAATGACCTCCTTTGCAGACATACATCAGATTTATACGTGTTATGCATCACCAGATTCAGATCTTATCATAATTGGAAACACTTATGTGGGCTTACACAAATACAGCTTTGAAGTGCAAATTACTTCTGAATGACCAAAAATACTAAAGTTATCTGTAACAGATCACTGAAAGTATTGTGCAATGCATTTCGGATGATCTTAAATCTGGCACAACCTGCCTGAGAGCTAATTTGGTTCATCTTTCAGCATTATGTATTCACAATAGAAGGCTACTTCGGATCCTTTCATTTTGTCCTCTGTTGACCTTCATTTTAAGCTTACACCCCCAAAAATGAATTTTGTACTAATTAGATTTTTTTTTTTTTTAAAAAGACCTTGATATAGCTATTTTAAAAAATAGCTGCTGATGCAGGTTTACATGCAACTGCATTCCATGTGATTTGGGAATGCTCTATTTATGGTGAACTTTTAGAAAGTTGTCCTTGGCAAGATTTATTTAGTCTTGCCCAGAGATCTCATTTATTAACCTTATCATGGGATACATTTCTGTGAAGCTTCAGGAACCTGGACTGTTAGAGCATTGCTTGTAGCACTGCACATTATTTTACACTTTCAGAAATCACATTTTGCACCTATTGATTTGAGGGCCTTTTAGGCAAATCATATGCTGCAGAAGGGATAAATTAGAGAAACGTAATGCTTTGTCAGCACTCCTATAAATGTTCTCTAATTAAACATTAATCTTTTGTTGGAATCCAAGCCATATGCAAAAACTCAATGTTTCTTTCCCGCTTTTTAATTTGTTTTCCCTTATTACCATAAAATTCCCTTTGTCTTTTATTACTTCTTCTTCTTCTTTTGCCAATAATAGCGCTGATCTAATTGAAAACTGTCATTCAAAAGGCACTCGCTACAGGGCAGGCCGACCAGAGGTGCCAATAGGTGCTCCTCTCCCTACAAGCTCAGCGACACAGAGAGTTTCCAGTGTTCTGTATGTCAGCTAGGAATGGAAAGATTTATCCATTTCATTACTCTCAGTTTCTCATTTCCCCCTTCTTAAATTCAGTTCTCCACATTCTGCAGCAATTTGTACTTTTTAAAATGAAAAATCCACATGAAATGTCACCAGTATTTTAGTGTGAATTTCTGCTTCCAAATGGATTTTAGACGCAGTTTTGACCGATGCAAGCAATTTCATTCAATAGAATGCATTTTGCTATGCTATTTTCCACTAATATCTCCACTTTTGTGCATACTCTCCCCTAATACATGCATATTTGTTAACATTGCTTGGTTCAAAAAGTGCATTGCAAAAATTCAGATAAGTGCAAAGTTCAAAGGTGGGCTGTGTTTTGGTTTGCATAGCATTTCAGAAAGTGCGAATTTCTGAAATGTGTTTAAATGCGTACTGAATTGCATTTCTCCTTCATCCCCAATTTCAGCCATCTATAATACAGTTGGTGGACCATCTTGAGAAAGTTTTCTTGGTTGTTGGTGAAAACTGAGACGAAGGACTAAGTGGCCCTGGAATCTGCTTTTGACTGCAATCATGTGTTTACCATAGCATCTAATGACCACTGATATTTTTCATTTGTCATATGAGTGCATAACTCTCCTTGGTGTTTCAAGGAGGCAAGATTAGATCTCACCCACAAAAGCCTAGAGACAGCCCAGTTACGCAAACCTAGCTTAAAGCAAGTTCACTAGACACAGCAGTGTTGGGGTGGGAAATGGAATGCAAATGAGTTATAAGAATGGGAACCAAAACTGTATAAATATAACCAGGGAATCATTGGTGCCAAGATAGTTAAGCACAAATATTTGTCCACTGACAATGAATGCTTCCCACCCTGGTTTAAATCATCATTCTACACTTAGAAATGCCTTATTTGTCATTCGCCAACCACTGACATGTAATATCCCAACTCTTCGCCCAGCTAACACAACTAAAACTAGCACATGCATTCTAATATTTAAATTCATTCTGTTGACATTCTCATTGGGTCTGATTTCAGTTAACTCCCGACTCACTGCTCAATATTCAGGCATTTTTAATTGTCATATGTTAAGGTAGTGATGTATGGAAGTGAAAGCTGGACCATGAAGGAGGTTGATCGCCGAAGAATTGATGCTTTTAAATTATGGTGCTGGAGGAGACTCTTGAGAGTCCCATGTAAGAAGATCAAACCTATCCATTCTTAAAGAAATCAGCCCTGAGTGCTCACTGGAAGGACAGATCGTGAAGCTGAGGCTCCAATACTTTGGCCACCTCATGAGAAGAGAAGACTCCCTGGAAAAGACCCTGATGTTGGGAAAGATTGAGGGCACAAGGAGAAGGGGACGACAGAGGACGAGATGGTTGGACTGTGTTCTCGAAGCTACAAACATGAGTCTGACCAAACTGCGGGAGGCAGTAGAAGACAGTGTGCCTGGTGTGTTCTGGTCCATGGGGTCACAAAAAGTTGGACCCAACTAAATGACTAAACAACAACAAGGTTGAAGAGACAGAAAAGGTGCTTTTGTTCCTTGCCATTTGTAAATTCAGATCCTTTCTAAAGCTACAAATTTTTTCTAAACAATGTAATATTTCTCCTGCATAAATTACACAAAGGTCTAAAGCTTTGGTGTGCATCAAAATAAGGAGCTCTATAAATAGTCACAACTTGTTGTAAACTTCCTAAAACTTTTCACCATCCATTTCCAATATGCAAACAGGCTGGGAGAGAACGAAAGAAAAGTGATTTGCTAAGCTCAAACCCTTTTCAGCTGAAAGGCCACATTCTAAAGCTACAAATTTGCTATTTAGATACTTTTGTAGCATTTGGAATGGCAATGATAGCAACACTAATCCTTGGCTGTCTGCTGACCTCTCTCACCAAGGTTCAGGTAGGTGACTGCCTTTGGGGAGGGAGTTAAAACGCTTTATCAAATTCATCATCTACATCATCATCATCGTTATATTAAATCAAATTCTTAAAAGTCAAAGAACTGTTCCACTGAGGGAAAGGGAAATGAATTTGTGACATCACATCTGACATAACTTTGCACAGCTGACTACACAAAGGTGTGTTTCCATTGAGCTCTGTGCTTAAGAACAGATTGTATGCCTGAAAACACACACATTAAAAGTGTTTTCGGGATGGGTGGGTGGGGCTCACTGCTAAAAGTTTGCACATCTAGAGATCCCCTGTAATTATAAGCTTCTCAAGGTAGAGAGAGAGCCAGCGTGGTGTAGTGGTTAAGAGCAGTAGTCTTGTAATCTGGGGAACCAGGTTCGCGTCTCCGCTCCTCCACATGCAGCTGCTGGGTGACCTTGGGCCAGTCACACTTCTCTGAAGTCTCTCTGCTCCACTCACCTCACAGAGTGTTTGTTGTGGGGGAAGAAGGGAAAGGAGAATGTTAGCCGCTTTGAGACTCCTTCGCGTAGTGATAAAGCGGGATATCAAATCCCAAAAAATAAAATAAAAATAAAATAAAATAAGGCAGGGACATTTTTCTGGAATGAAATCTCTCCCAGTTATGTCAAGCAGGTTTCATGGTGCAGCAGAAGTCAAGACGCAGCAGACATAAAAATTACACGAAAAATTAAACAAAAACGATCTTCAGTGCATTTTTTGGGGGGTCTGCAAGGCTAAAGGTCTCTGCCCCCCACCCAAGATTAATAGTCATCACAACTTCACAAAACTGGAACCACATATATTTGTGTACCTAAGCCAAAACTCCAAAGCGAGGTAGCTCAGTCCTGTTGCAGGAAGTACAGCTGATCTACTGAGTTAAGGGCCCCCTCTGCTGGCAAAGTGGTGATTCTGAAGACTTCAGAGTACCTGAAACGTCAAGAATGGCATTTATAGGGCATCTATGCACAAATTAACAACAATATTTTTAACAGGATCATCAAGATTTCTCCCAAAAATCTAGGGCAGATGTCGGAAAATAGGGATTGTCCTGTAATGCACTGTATATGAGACTAGGAGGCAGTCCCTCAGGATAAAAGGGGTGTGATGTGATGGGTATGGATTTGAGAAAGTACAAAATGAAAGCCAGTGTGGCTAAAACATGAAACAATTGCCTTATTGGGGTAAATGTTTGATCCATTTTGGGCTTTCTATAGGCATCTGGTTAGCTACTTGAAAACAGAATGCTGCACAAGATGGGTCTCATCCAGCAGGAAACACCAATCAGACTCATATTTCCAAGCAAACAAATACACAATACAGTCTTATGGCATCTGTATTCAAAGGGAAATCCAGCAAATTAAAGGCCAGTTCTGGATAAATTGGTGGAAAGGGCTATTAAATTTAAAAATATCACGCATACAGAAGAACAAGTCTTGCTGAAGAGGAACCAGCACGGCTTCTGCAAAAGTAATTCCTATCTTAGGACCTCTAGAATTCTTTGAAAGTGTCAACATGCATGTGGATAGGGGTTTGTACCTGAACTTCCAAAAAGTTTTTGACAAGTGTATCATTCAAATTGGTTGTATCTGGCTGAAGTGAGTTATTTTACCATATATATTCACCAGATAAAGGGCCCTTCCTTTTATGAAAGCTATTGTACAAGTTTGGTATGAAAGGAATGTTTTCTGTGGTCTGTAAGGGCTCTTTGTCTCTGGTCTCTGATTCTGCCATTATACTGGAAGAAATGTGGGACGCTAATGGGGAAAACTATCCTTGAAGGATCATGGAAGACCATGTGGCACAAAGCTCCATTCTGTGAGTATTTATTATTATTATTATTATTATTATTATTATTATTATTATTATTATTATTACTACTACTACATTTCCGAGCACAATTCAAAGAGTTGGTGCTGACCTTTAAAGCCCTAAATGGCCTCAGTCCAGTATACCTGAAGGAGTGTCTCCACCCCCACTGTTCAGCCCGGACACTGAGGTCAAGTGCCGAGAGCCTTTGGTGGTTCCCTCACTGCGAGAAGTGAGGTTACAGGGAACCAGGCAGAGGGCCTTCTCGGTAGTGGTGCCTGCCCTGTGGAATGCCCTCCCACCAGATGCAAAGAGGAAAAAAACTACCAGACTTTTAGAAGACACCTGAAGGCAGCCTTGTTTAGGGAAGCTTTTAATGCTTGACAGACTATTGTATTTTAATCTTTCGTTGGAAGCTGCCCAGAGTGGCTGGGGAAACCCAGCCAGATGGGTGGGGTATAAATAAATCATCATCATCATCATCATCATCATCATCATCATTTTATTAAGGTTTTTTGTAAAAAAATAATCTTTTGACCCTCACCAAAGGCTCATGGTAACTTAGCCCTCCTGAGTTAAGAGGTCAGATCAGTAACTGGTTAAAGAACAAGAAAATGTGTGGGAACAAATGGAAAGTTTTCACAAGTATATAGCCAGCGAACTTGGGGGAGTTGAGCCCCCTCACTGCTCAACTCCCAGATAATTTATTAACAGGTTTTTAAAAAGTGGGGGGGGGGTCGATCCTTGGCAGCCCTAGTTCTTACATTGAAAAGTTGTGGAATACCATTCATTCTCTTTAAGTCTGCAATTCCCTGTCATTGATCAGATGGCAAAACTAGAGTTTAGCAGCTAAGGAACAGCCAGGACATTGCCAGCCAGGCCCGTGCAGAGCCTGTCTGAGGCCTGGGGCGAGAGTCAGCTGGGTAGCATGAGATGTTCTTGCTATGACAGTGTAAGTCCGGCAGGCCCCTGGTGCCCACCCCTCCAGCTGTCTTAGCCCCCTGAGGGCCAGGGCAAGTGCACCCGGCTGCCCCTTCCCATCTGCATGGGCCTGCAGCCAGCCTTTAATGGGTGGCATATTAAATGCCAAAATCTCATAAACAGTGAACAATACAGGAGCATAGCTCTCCACCCAGCTACAGCCAGGTATATCTATAACATTTAATCCTAAACAGATTAGTTACAGACCTAATAGGCGCAAAAGGTTTACCTGCTGAGCAGCAAGCAATCTGAGTTAGCCTCACATTACCTCTTAAGGATACCTTTGCTTTTAGAAAGACACCTGCTGTAATGAACTGGCTTGTGTATTAAACAGACGACTGATCTGCATGGTCTCTGAAGAAAGTGAGAGAGAGGTGCAACAAGAGGTTGGAAGACAGAGGCTGGTATGCCCTGCAGCCTGGCTTGTCCCCTCAAAGCTATCCGCCTGCCCTCAGGATCCAGGCCTGTTGCCATTGTTGATGTTATCAGTTGTTAAGCCACTCAACTTCTTTTTGTGGAATTGGGCAAGGGGGTGCCAGCTCATCCTTTGCCTCAGGCAACAAATATATTGGGCTCAGCCATGTTTGCATGTGTGCAGAGAATTATGGAAATATACAAATACCTGTTAAAAATCCATTTCTTTATACAGTGGTACCTCGGGTTACATACGCTTCAGGTTACATACGCTTCAGGTTGCAGACTCCGCTAACCCAGAAATAGTGCTTCAGGTTAAGAACTTTGCTTCAGGATAAGAACAGAAATCATGCGCCAGCGGAGCGGCAGCAGCAGGAGGCTCCATTAGCTAAAGTGGTGCTTCAGGTTAAGAACAGTTTCAGGTTAAGAACGGACCTCCAGAACGAATTAAGTACTTAACCCGAGGTACCACTGTATATCAACAAAAAATGAAGGCTGGTCATTAAGAATAAACAGATGCTTTGAAGGCATTCCCCAAAGTTAACATCATGCATGGAATCACCTATGGATGTCAGCACTTTTGTTTGAAGTCCACAAATTGCTAAAAGTCTGCCTGAAAAGTCACAGAATGTTGTCCCCAAAATCTCAGCTGAAGACAAGGAAACCTTGTTCTGAGCACTACAGAGTCCACAGCACTGCCAGTTCGATAAGTCCTCTGTTCCGAGTAGCACTGTGGAAGGATTAGTGTGGATTTGTGTGATTATGTAAGCAGCTGGATCTTAAACCTTATCTATTTTTAAGGCCTCTCAGCATCTGAGTCATATTTGCATCATTTTACAGCAACCTCAAAAACTCCAAGCACCAGGCATTAGCAACTTAACGGACACAATGACAAGATTCCTGTTACCTGCCAATACACTATGGTTGTAGCCCTGCTGCAGGAATCTAGGATGGCAACAGTTAGTGTTGTTTTATAAAATCACCCCAGACACCACCCAAAATGGTTTGTTCTCCAAATACATCCCCAGTGGAAAAGACAAAAACTGTCATCAAAGGCTATTTGGTTGTGTCATAGTGTGAGACCTCAAGGCTTAGGATGGATCACTTGTGGAAGTACTACTTGAAAAACTATAGCAGTTATCTAGGAGATACATGGGGACACGGGTGGCACTGTGGTCTAAACCATAGAGCCTAGGGCTTGCCGATCAGAAGGTTGGTGGTTTGAATCCCCGTGACAGTGTGAGCTCCCGTTGCTCGGTCCCTGCTCCTGCCAACCTAGCAGTTCAAAAGCATGTCAAGTGCAAGTAGATAAGTAGGTACCACTCTGGCGGGAAGGTAAACAGCGTTTCCGTTTTTTTGCTCTGGTTTTGCCAGAAGTGGCTTAGTCATGCTGGCCACATGACCCGGAAAAACTGTACGCGGACAAATGTCGGCTTCCTCGGCCAGTAAAGCAAGATAAGCGCTGCAACCCCAGAGTTGTCTGCGACTGGACTTAACAGTCAGGGGTCCCTTTACCTTTACCTAGGAGTTACATGAGCTCATGTAATAATAGTGGCAGATTTATACGGAATGATCCACACACCATCCTGCTTTGTTAGTTGTTCTGCAATGCTTCCCCAGCGTTAACATATTATTGATGTCTGGAGAGACACACTCGAACAACAAAAGTAGGGGACACACACACACACACATGCAGAGCCCAGAACATTTGAGGTATGGAAAGGTTGCAGAATTTTAGCAGGAAGTTACAGGACATGCACCAAGTGGAAATGACGCAGTATGCCCACCTTTTGGAGGTGCAGGCGGCATTGAAAATGTGTTTGTGGATAACTGCCCTGATACCAACATGAGCACAAATATGCATAAATGCACATGGTAAAGGATGTCTAGAGAAGCCCTGCACACCTGTTAGCTCAAATTTTGCCCTTTGGATCAGTTACCCACGCGGGTGGCGCTGTGGGTAAAACCTCAGTGCCTAGGACTTGCCAATCGTATGGTCGGCGGTTCGAATCCCCGCGACGGGGTGAGCTCCCGTCGTTCGGTCCCAGCTCCTGCCCACCTAGCAGTTCAAAAGCACCTCTAAGTGCAAGTAGATAAATAGGGACCGCTTTATAGCGGGAAGGTAAACGGCGTTTCCGTGTGCTGCGCTGGTGCAGGCTCGCCAGAGCAGCTTCGTCACGCTGGCCACGTGACCCGGAAGTGTCCTCGGACAGCGACGGCTCACAGCCTCTAGAGCGAGATGAGCACGCAACCCCAGAGTCGGACACGACTGGCCCGTACGGGCAGGGGTACCTTTACCTTTACCTGCTACTCAGTGGCTCCATGTGAAGCTGTTTGTCCTCCAGGTCTAGCCCAGTGCTCATAGCATGGCTGAAACAGGAATGCGGCAGACTGAGATGCAAACTGTATGCTTTGTTTTGTTTCTGTATAAAGCAGCCTTGGAGGAAAGGTGGAGGGGCTGCCTTTTGCTTTCGTTTTCTGTTGTTTGCACACTCAGCATCATTTTCTCCAAGGTATTTTTTTCCAGGAGAAAAAAAGAATGAATTGCCTGTATGTTTTCCTCAACAGGGAGAATAGTAGTTTGGGGTGGGCAGTTCTGAGCGGACAAACGATAGGATGGGTAAGATTTAAGCAGCCCTTCCTACTCTTTTCCTACTCTTAGACTGGTAGCCTTGGAAGTTGCTTTCCACAGCTCATTGCCACCTGTAGTTCGAACTTTGGACAGCAGCTCTCGTAGAAAGCAAGTGGATTCCTAGGTAGATCTGTTCATGTCTGGGCTGGGCTGCTGCTGTAGTTACAGCTAAAACCCACCAGATGTCAGATACATCTCAACCGTCTAAACATCTCAACAGTTGCTGACTGCTGACTGCTAGGAGCCACTGCGGATAATCTTAGGGACCACTCGATAAGGGCAAATTGCGCAAGGAAGGGGGCTGGCTTGCAATGTCAGATACGACAGTCACATAATTTTGAAGCAGCTTTTTATATGTGAGGATTGTGAAGAGGAACAGGGTTTAAAAAAATCAAATCACCCCTTCGCTTAGGTAAAGGTAAAGGGACCCCTGACCATTAGGTCCAGTCGTGGCCGACTCTGGGGTTGCGGTGCTCATCTCGCTTTATTGGCCGAGGGAGCTGTCGTATAGCTTATGGGCCATGTGGCCAGCATGACTAAGCCGCTTCTGGTGAACCAGAGCAGCGCACAGAAATGCCATTTACCTTCCCGCCGGAGTGGTACCTATTTATCTACTTGCACTTTTGACGTGCTTTCGAACTGCTAGGTTGGCAGGAGCAGGGACTGAGTAATGGGAGCTCACCCCGTCGCAGGGATTCGAACCGCCGACCTTCTGATCGGCAAGTCCTAGGCTCTGTGGTTTAACCCACAGCGCCAGTTGAGGCTTATTCCAGCCTAAGTGGCATGAAATCTGAAACAGCAAGTGCTTTGTGTTTACCCATTTAAGGGATCTAAAAATACAGTAAGAACCACTTTTGTTAAATATTTTATAAATTTTGTATCAAGATGGCCATCAGGGTTTTTTTTAATGCACTTCTCAGACTGTTAAAACACTATAGTACATATCCAAACAATTTGTGGGAATCTTATCGATTAGTAGCAGTGACAAGGAAGCCTTACATTATGTACCCCTGCCTGGTCATTTTGGTCCTCGTGAGAGATTTGTTTAGTAGTGCTGTGTGCCCATGAGGTTCTTTTTAAGTCCACTAAGCCCAGGATATTTAGTGTTGTGGCTCCTGGACTTTGGAATGTACTTCCAATGAAAATCAGGTTTGCACTTAGTGCTGACATTTTAGTTGTCTGCTTAAAACTCACCTGCTCACCAAGGCTTTCCAGCAGTGTTTGGTGTATTAAATTGATCTACAGCTTAGCGTTGTATGTTTTCTTCTGTTTGGTTAACATATTTTTATTACTTTCATTATACTTTTTCTTAATGGGACTATTACTAAGAACGTTGGCGCAAGAAGCGTGAAATTTATAGGGAGAATAGTTAGTTATTGAACTTGTATACTGCTTTATCTTTCAAGCAATCTCTAAGCTGTTAGCAATCCCTAGGGATGCCCTGGGATCTGTCTATCAATGATTAATGCTTAAGCTTTACTTGTCTTGAGGTTTGCTAATCCTTCAACACCTCAGTAATTCTTCCTAGTCCATCCCAACTTCACGCAGAGGAAACCAAATCCAACAGGATTTTCTCTTCTTAACCCAGTCATGAAAGGCAAATGGATGGAAACAAGACTAGTACCATTTTTGTTTGTGTTGAGGGTGACTAGTGTTGGTGTAGCATTGACATCTGTTCTTTGTTAGGAGGAGCAAGCATATTTACACTTGTTCTAACGCATTGTGCTGCTCTGTGTACCTTCATTGACTTTCCAAGCTCTGCTCCACCCACCTGAAGTCATGACGATGTCAAGTCTCTGGGATGGTTCAGTCAGTAGAGCATGAGACTCTTAATCTCAGGGTGGTGGTGGGTTCAAGCTCCACGTTGGGCAAAAGACGAGATGAGCCTTGTGGTCCCTTCCAACCCTACAATTCAAAGATTCAAAGGTCACCATTCATGCCCAAATAGTCTTCAAAAGCCCCATTCAAAGTGTAGGGCAAGATAGCACACTAACAGATGTCTTCAGAAGCCCCTCTCCCAAAGTGCTATTTTGTGTAGGACTTTGAACTGGGCTTCTGAAGAGTTGACAACCAGCTATGAAGGGGCTGTGCAGGCAGCTGATTGGCAGTGCCTGTGAACACTCATTAAGCCAAGCCCTGCCCTTGCCTGTCCCATAGGTAAAGGTAAAGGGATCCCTGACCATTAGGTCCAGTCGTGGCTGACTCTGGGGTTGCGGCGCTCATCTCGCTTTATTGGCCGAGGGAGGCTTCGGGTCATGTGGCCAGCATGACTAAGCCGCTTCTGGCAAACCAGAGCAGTGCACGGAAACACCATTTACCTTCCCGCCAGAGCGGTACCTATTTATCTACTTGCACTTTGACGTGCTTTCAAACTGCTAGGTTGGCAGGAGCAGGGACTGAGCAACAGGAACTCACCCCGTCACGGAGATTCGAACCACCTACCTTCTGATCGGCAAGTCCTAGGCTCTGTGGTTTAACCCACAGCGCCACCCGCGTCCCATACCTGACATCATATACAGCTCAGAGGCAGAACATTTGCTTTACGTGCAGAAGGTCTTTAGTAAAAGGCGAAAGATTTATACGATCTGAAGAGAAACCAGAGTCCACCTCAGCGAGAAACTGTGCAAATGGATAGAAAAAGCGAAGATTCTTGATGATGCACAGGCAGGATTTAGACAGGGGAGATCCACAATAGATCACTGCCTGATCTTACAGCACCTAGCTGAGAAATACACGTTGCACCATAATCACCACCTATTCGCAGCATTTGTAGATTTTAAAGCAGCCTTTGACTCCATCTCAAGAACCCGACTCTGGGACAAACTCAACAAATCATCCATAGACCGACGTCTGCTGCTACTAATATCCAAACTGTACAACAACACACAACTTCGTATAAGATGTAGCCAAGAAGGTCAACTCTCTAATTTCATTAGAACAACAAAGGGAGTTAAACAAGGATGCATCTTGGCCCCCTTTTTGTTCAACATCTATATAAACTCCCTAATAGACCACCTACAAGGAGCGGATACACATGCCCCAAAATTAGCAGACAAAAAACTGCCTATCCTACTCTATGCAGACAACGCGGTTATATTGTCCCAGACTCTGAAGGGCCTCAAAAGAGCTCTTAACAGCTTATCCCAATACTGTAGAGAAGAGAAACTAGCAGTGAACTATCAAAAAACAAAAATCATGGTTTTCTCTAACAAAAGAAAAATATACAGATGGAAATTAGACAATCAGGAGATTGAACAAGTGACATGCTTTAAATATCTAGGAGTTATATAACAAGCATCAAGGAAGAAGACTGCCCACATAAATTACAGCTCCTCTACAGCACAAAAAAGTACAAAAGCAATTCTAAGATACCATCGTACAACGGGAGGAAATTTCATTCCTGCTGCAATCAAACTATTCGCTGCAAAACCAACAGCACAAATACTATACGGCACACCACTTGTCTCCCTCTCTAATCTAGACCCATATGAAAAGATACAATCAGGTTTCCTTAGATCGCTCCTGCAAACACCTAAATGCGTCCCAAACGCCGCCTTATGATTGGAAGCGGGCTTATACAGCATCAAAGCCAAAGTATCGATAAGAACCTTATGCACTTGGTTAAGACTTAACAACTCGCCGGTTGGACTACTTTCCCTGATGCTTCTTAACAAATTCCAATCTAGTTGGTTGAAGGGCACTCTCAGAAAATTGGCCACATATGGTCTCTCCCCAGAGTATTTATTAAGTTTAGAAAGGGGAAGGGCCAAGAACATAATCAAAGAAAGACTCAGGGACATTGAAGCCCAAAATGACTTTAATCAACTTTTGATAACTTATAAACTCCTATTCAATTCCCAAAGGCCCCATCTAGCAAACTATCTCAAAGTTCTACACAACGCTAAACACCGTTGGGCATTTTCCAGGGCCCGCTTTAACACTCTCCCTTCAGCTCTCCTAGAGGGAAGATACAACAAAATACCGATCGAACAAAGATTATGTCCCTGTAACAGCAACGCAATCGAAACCATCGGACATGTCATCTTATACTGCCCATTATATCGAGACTCAAGAAAAGAGCTGATCGAACCGATTCTGAGGAAAATACCTCATAGTACAGACGACACCTATATCAGACACCTCTTAGCTGACAAAGAGCCCGAAATCAACAGGCCTGTGGCAAAGTACTGTTACATTGCAACAAGAATAAGACGAGCAATGATGTCAGCAACGGAGTTCAAATTGTAAACATCGGAGGAACGATTATAAACAGTAGTGACATTTGAATTGAATTCTTAAAACCTTAAAAGTAGAAACCTGGTCATAAATATAAGCACCAATTCTGTGAATTGGCCATATTTCCACTGTTATTTGTAGCACAATACTACTTATAATGTCATATTTTTTATAAATTGCTTTCTGGTCGTTGACCGTATTAAAGATATTTGAATTTAAATTTTGCAGAAGGTCCTAGGTTCCGATTTGTTTGCAGAGAGGTTAGATGGCCAGCATTGCATCAAAGCAAGTGCCGCCCCACACTTTCAAATGCATATTTCCATCGCTTTCCTTATTGCAAAAAGTCTGGCCTTTTGGGGAGGCCAGTTTGTTGCACAATTAGAACCGTGCAACCTGAATTTGATAGGATGTGACTGAATCCCACCCAAAAATAGCAACAGTCTAGAAGCACCTCACTATAAGGCAGCTTGCTATGTTCATTCCTAAGCATCGTTTGAAATAGACCTGAGCAACTTAAACCAAAAGTACTGTGTTTGAGGATCTCTATGTGACTCATGGAAACACTGAGAGGGAGTCTCCTGAGATGCCAACTAGACCAATCTCTTTGGAAAATAGGTCAAAATGGTTAAGGGAAGCTAAACAAATAAAAGGAAAGGCTGGGTTGCATGGGCTCATTAGCATTTCAAAAGGTGCATACAAAGCAGGTTCTGCTCTCCAGCATGCTTACTCTGGCAAAAAGGTATTAAATGTAAAGCTCTTTTTAGATTTAGGATTGTGCTGCTTTTCGTTTGTGGTGTGTTTATGCTCTTAAATGCTTTGGGGATGGTACTTTTGCTTTAGCGCTGTAAGCTGCTCTGAGAATCTGCTTGAAGGGTAGAGCATAAACCCAGGAAGAGGTAAGATGGCATAATGAAGGATCTAAGAGCAAAATTAAATCTTGCTTTTGTGATGGTCTAAGAACAGAAAACCTCTTTCGCTACTCATAATCCAAATCTCCACATACACAAACAAAACCTTCCTGGAGGTTAAAAGCACCTCTGATTTTCAGGATTGGAACTGACCTCAGCCTCATCTGCAAACAATTCTGACCAGGCTCAGCCTTTTAAACAAACAAACAAACAAACAAAAGAAATGTTTATTTGAGCACGGAAATATTAACCACTGTACAAACAAACAACTCACCTTACAGTTCAGATTGAATTTGTTCGTTCATAAGACATAACAAGATCACATAGATTTTCAGTGTACCAATACAATCAAAGCCGTTAATTCTTATCCCATAATTTCCCCCCCCCCAAATAATAATCAAGCACACAGGTCTCTACAAAGTTTGTTCCAATTTTCTCAAGAGCTAATGCTAAAATCACCAGTCCCAAGGCTATCCACACCCACACCCCAAGAAGCAGAATAAGTTGGGAGAGAATAGAAACAAAATTTGGAAAAGTAGCTGCTGGTGGTTGCTTCTTTCAACCCATCTCCCCTTATCTCTCTTTCTTAGTGACTCAGTTTCCAGGGAAGGCTCAGCTGTCAAGAAGGGAGGGGAGATAAACAACAGGTTGAGAAAGATAGCCAGCAGCTCTTCCCTCAGTGGGTGTGTAAGTTGCGATCCCATGATCCAACCTTCTCTGCCTCTTGGCAGAGAAGCCTCAGCAGATAGAGGTGGCATGAGATAGGATTGCATTCGTATAGCAAGTATAGCCCACTTCTGGGTAACCTAGATAGATTGTTGAATTGCTTGCAGGATGGTGGTAACAACTGGTATTCTGACAAAGATTTAAAAATAAAAATAAAAAAATGGGCCACTGGGCAGCTGCACAGTACGTGGATATGAACTTTTAAAGCTTGGCTGCATCTTCATCAGTGATTGTAACTGATGGGGCCTCTGGGGACTCAAATTCTTGGAGAGCCAGGTTGCATGTGTTCCTATTGGATGAGTCTTAACTTTAGGCTCAGGGGTGGACTCAGTTATCTTCAAATCCATTAACTGCTACTGAGTGAGGACAGGAGTGTCTGTCCTCACAACCTGTTTGATCCTTGGTTCCCCTGCATCATTCAGGTATTTGTCTAAGAGTACCTCACCCTTCGGCCAAAGTAGAATCATAGAATCATAGAGTTGGAAGAGACCACAAGGGCCATCGAGTCCAACCCCCTGCCAAGCAGGAAACACCATCAGAGCACTCCTGACATATGGTTGTCAAGCCTCTGCTTAAAGATCTCCAAAGAAGGAGACTCCACCACACTCCTTGGCAGCAAATTCCACTGTCGAACAGCTCTTACTGTCAGGAAGTTCTTCCTAATGTTTAGGTGGAATCTTCTTTCTTGTAGTTTGGAACCATTGCTCCGTGTCCGCTTCTCTGGAGCAGCAGAAAACAACCTTTCTCCCTCCTCTATGTGACATCCTTTTATATATTTGAACATGGCTATCATATCACCCCTTAACCTCCTCTTCTCCAGGCTAAACATGCCCAGCTCCCTTAGCCGTTCCTCATAAGGCATCGTTTCCAGGCCTTTGACCATTTTGGTTGCCCTCCTCTGGACACGTTAGTAGGAGGACAAAAAGGCAAGGAAGGCTGAACACCTCAACCTTCAATTAATTGACTTGAAAATTGTATCTAAAATTCAAGAACCAGTGTAGCGAGCACAGTGTTGGGCACAGATTGGGGTAATCTGGATTCAAATTCTCACTCAGTTAATCTTGAAAATGATCATTCACCCTTTCTCAGGCTTGCCTATCTTACAAGGACTGTTGGGAGAATAAAGTAGGATGACTTCATGAACATTGCCCTGAGCCACTTGGAGGAAGAGCAAGGTACACATCAGGTATGAGTAAACTCAGTTTAGCCCTGGGTTCCCCCTTTCTAAAAATCAAACTAGTTTTAGTTGCTGTTGCGGCATTCCCACAGAGCGCTCCCACAGAGCTCCTTTGTCTTCTTTCCTAGATTAGTCACAAGGGAGATTCCATCCAGTCTGGGATCACACAATGGATCAAACCATGCACACAAAGCTTTGAAGCCCATCAGATTTGGTTATGTGCTGATATCCCTGAATTCAGGCAACTGAGGGCTAAAACACAGATGAAATCGCACAAAAATCGCAGATGAAGTCAATGGGGACCATAAAATGATACCATATATTATAGCAATAGTAGATCAAAAACATGTTTTATGTGCTGTTATTGCTGTAATGTATCATATTTCTCCCCCTATCAAGTTGATCTGTTATATCATTTATGAATTGGGGTATATTTCTGCAAGGAGTGCTAAAATAATATATAATAACTATTATAATAATAGAATCATATTCCCAGCACTGTTGAAAATGTTAGCAAATTGAAAATAGTTTTGTTTTTGTCTCCACTTTGCAGTTCCTTTGAAATTCAAGTCACCCAAGTTCTTGAGTTTGGATATGACTGTGTCCACCCCAAGCATGGAGATTTGTGTAACTGGAAATATTGAGTGTGTTCTCCTTTTCCAACCCCGATTTAGAGGTTAGGCCTCATGGGGGCTCCTTACTGCAACTAATACCAGGTATTCTTGCCTTAAACGTTAAAAAATTAAATTGGGGAGTGGGGGGAGAAACAGATTCCTCACTAACTAGAAATGACTCATCAGAAAATGGCATGTATGATCAACAAACCAATTTTCTGCAGCTGGACTCTCCCAGGCTGCCTTCACAACTGCAATCATGACTGGAATGGAACCCAAACCAAACAAATTTCCATGTATTACTGGAAACGTTTAAAAAATAATACAGAGGCAGGAAGAACAGCTGGGAGGAAGTATTTGCTTTTGGAATCTGAATTTTGACCCACACGTCTCCTGGGAGGAATAACTCAGCAGTCTTTGAGGGTGCATTTGTGGGTCACGTAAGTTTAAGAGAAGGAGATGTGGCAGCAAGGACAAAATTTGAATACTAAGCCCTTTTCTTCACACATGCCAACTTACCCCAAACACAGGTAGAATTGATATGGTGGAAAAATGAAAGATGACAGCTAACTGTGAAGATAATGGATTTTTTTGCGGATTACTATGGGTTAAACCACAGAGCCTAGGACTTGCCGGTCAGAAGGTCGGCGGTCGAATCCCCGCGACGGGGTGAGCTCCCATTGCTCGGTCCCTGCTCCTGCCAACCTAGCAGTTTGAAAGCACGTCAAAGTGCAAGTAGATAAATAGGTACCACTCCAGCAGGAAGGTAAACGGCATTTCTGTGTGCTGCTCTGGTTCGCCACAAGCAGCTTAGTCATGTTGGCCACATGACCCGGAAGCTGTACGCCGGCTTCCTCGGCCAATAAAGAGAGATGAGCACCGCAACCCCAGAGTCGGTTACGACTGAACCTAATGGTCAGAGGTCCCTTTACCTTTATGGCACACTGCCATGATCATTGACTGGCACAAAATCACAGAATGGAACATGATGAGTTTTTAGGAAAGGCTGCATGCCAATACTATTTCTGCCTGTATGAAGGTCATGTTAGAATGGGGGCGATCAGATGGCTAAGAGAGCATGGCCGTAATAAGGAGGTGGGCTGTAGAATACACAGGGGTTCTTCCTAACATGCTTCCACTGAAACATGCGGGGAAAGGCAGTGCCTGTATTTATTGTAATTTTGTATAAATTGTGCAACTACCGGATCCCTGTTTTGGAAGACTGAGAAAATCCCAATACTTGTCTGCCCCCTTGGCAGCTGCCTCATTGCATTCCTAAACATGAAGAGAATGGGTTGGAGGTAGGGAAACTGCTGGTGCAATGAAGGTGAATACACTCCATCTAGGGCACCCAAGGCTTGTTTTTATGGCTTCCACATGTTGGCAATTCCACACACCAGTTGTACAGGGCAAGAGCCACCCAACACCTAGAATCACCCTCACTACACAGAAAGTCTCAATGACAATGCTGCTTGTTTGTAGTAGTGGCCGCCACTGTAGCAACTCTCTATTTGACGTGTTGAGCAACACTTGTGTGTTATAACGGCCACATGTAGTTTCTGCGGTGTTGGAAGTGCTTCCAGTAGTTTCTATGTGGTGGCCAAAAGACCTACACCTGGAAATGAAACACATCAGGGTGCACACTTTATTTTCCCTACGGTTTTCCCCATAATTATAATTATATATAAAATTATAATTATAATTTTATTTATATCCTATAGCTTGGAAGTCGAACGCCTTGCCAGTCGAACAAATGCACCCTCCTGAACATCGCAAACCCGGAGGTGATTGTTCCAGTTTGTGAACGTTCTTTGGAACCCAAACATCCGTCACTGCTTCTGTGGCTTCCGATTGGCTGCAGGAGCTTCCTGCAGCCAATTGGAAGCCACGCCTTGGTACCCAAACGTTTTGGAAGTTGAACGGACTTCTGGAACAGATTCCGTTTGACTTCCGAGGTACCACTGTACAACAAAACATAAAACATTAAAAAACAGAATATCCTATACATATCCTATCCCAGTAAGAACTGCAAATATGGGAATCATACAATTGTAGAGTTGAAATGGACCACAAGCGTCATCTAGTCCAACCCTCTGCAATGCTGGAATATTTTTCCCAGTGTGGGCCTTGAACCCACGAACCTGTGATGAAGAATCTTATGGTCTACCAACTGAGATGTGGGCAAAAACCATCACCTCAGAGTTTGCCCCAGCTAAATACCCCACACTCCTAAAAACAAGTTACAGAAAGGTAGCCGTGTTGGTCTGCCATAGTCAAAACAAAATTTTTTTTTCCTTCCAGTAGCACCTTAAAGACCAACTAAGTTAGTTCTTGGTATGAGCTTTCGTGTGCATGCACACTTCTAGTGTATCTGAAGAAGTGTGCATGCACACGAAAGCTCATACCAAGAACTAACTTAGTTGGTCTTTAAGGAGTCCTAAAAACAAGACAATTGGCCACCATATGCCCTGTGAGGATAATATCAGGAGAGAAAGGGGAGCAGGCAAATAATACATCAGAAGAATTGGATGGGATAGTTGCTGTATTTCTTACTGAAGATGTGATTACTCTGGGTTAAGTTTCCTTTATACTTGAGAGGAATTCATCTCTGAAATAAGCTGACTCCTTGCCAGTGTCTGTTGAGCTCTGACAGCAGCAGACCAGGTGTATGTGATAATCCTGACCTGCAATCATGGGATATCTTATAAAAGTGGCGGTGTAAATAATTGCTGTGCCCATGCTGAATCAAGTGGCTTTAATTCTTCAACAGCCTTTTCCCACAGTTCAATCACTTCTTCTCTGCCTGCATGATCTCAATGCATTCTCAGTCATGTTCCAGGAATGTGGCATGCAGGGCAGGACGGATAAAAGGTGTGGGGCAGCAATAGAAGCTGGCAGCACGCCTAGAAATCAGGCCCTTGAAGTGGCTGGATCAACACGGTCAACTTCTCAGCCTGATAAATTCTGGTTTTTTAGCTGCTTTCTTTGTTTTTGACGATCAGTTTCAATGCATATTGTTGTTCATTGTATGATCCGCTGGGTTGCTATTATTTTAGTGTTCTGCACTCCATCCTGATGTCTGTACTGATGAAGGGCAGGATAGAAATATTTTTAATTTAATTAATGTGATAGATAGATGATAGATATAGATAGACGGATAGATAGATGATAGATTGATAGATAGATGATAGATAGATAGATGATAGATAGATAGATAGATGATAGATAGATAGATGATAGATAGATAGATAGATAGATAGATAGATAGATAGAAGTGCTTTTCTTCTAGAAAAAGCGTGTGGCGCTGTGGGTTAAACCACAGAGCCTAGGACTTGCTGATCAGAAGGTTGGCAGTTCGAATCCCTGCGACGGGGTGAGCTCCCGTTGCTTGGTCCCCGCGCCTGCCAACCTAGCAGTTTGAAAGCACGTCAAAGTACAAGTAGATAAATAGGTACTGCTCCAGCGGGAAGGTAAACGGTGTGTCCGTGCACTGCTCTGGTTCACCAGAAGTGGCTCAGTCATGCTGGCCACATGACCCGGAAGCTGTACGCCGGCTCCCTCGGCCAATAAAGCGAGATGAGCGCCACAACCCCAGAGTCGGCCATGATTGGACCTAAGGTCAGGGATCCCTTTACCTTTACTCACCATGAAGTTGTTACAGTAAGTGCCACACTTTTAAGCAGTGCTTTTTTTCTAAGAAAAAGAAGGTGCCAGTACTGTGTACCCTTGAGTACCCCAGAAAACAAGAACTGGATAGAAAGATAAATAGAAAGGAATGTTATTGGCTCATGTTATTGTCTCTCATTTCCTCATAGGAAACTGTTGGGGTAGTCTTATCTGTAGGTGCCTTGGGTAAAGTTGCATTAACTTAATCCTATGTAATTGTGTCCCCTTAAGTCAGTGGTGGCCAAACCTGGCCCTCCAGCTGTTTTGGCACTACAATTCCCATCATCCCTGGCCACTGGTCCTGTTAGCTAGGGATGATGGGAGTTGTAGTCCAAAACAAGTCTGGCCACCACTGCCTTAAGTTCTATGAAAGAAAGACTGCTGTCAGCAAGAGTCTTAGAGAAGCAGCAAAACCTATAGACCACCCCCTAAATGCTCATAAGGAGCAGAGACCACTATCCTTCCTCAGTCACACTGGTATCCCTGAATGCTTCTCCTCTCATTCCTAAGGGACTAAGCAAAGTGCTACATTAGGAAACATAGCTGAGGTAGGAGCTAATTCTGCCCTTATCCTTCCAGCTGAGGCTCCCTCGGATGTCTATGCAATAGGTGGATCCTTTGTTTTTAGGAAAGTGTATGGTTGTCATGACCCTCAGAGTCCAGCAGTGAGAACACTGACTTGGAGGCTACAGTGCTACCAGCTAAGGAGCCAAACAGGGTTTCTGGTTCTGGGCCTAATGCTGGTGATGAGGTGACCACTGAATGTGAGGTTGGCGGGTAGAATTTCACTGAACCATATGCCATTACTACAGCAGCAGGCTCCATAAAACTGGAGCTACATGGTCACCTCCTCCTGAGCTTGAGAAACCGACTGTTTCCCCACAGTATCTCAGCAGACCAATGGTGCAAGGACTTCTCCAGCCAGAAGGCCATGGAGCACAGAAGAACTGCCCATCTTCAGATCCTTTCAAGATCCTTTAGTTCTTCACAAGGGGACAGAGCCTATGAGGGATGGAGCAGAGGCAGAGGCTCAAATGGATTCAGTTCACTCCCAACCCTTGTTGGAGAAAGTTTCTCACAAGGAGCTCTCCATGGTGCTGTGGCAACTAACCTGCCTCTGAACTCCTCCATGGGACCAAAACAGGATACAGTGGTACCTCGGGTTACGTTAACTTCGGGTAATGTAATTTCGGGTTGCGAATGCAGCAAACCCGGAAGTGTACACTTCCGGGTTTCGCTGTGCGTGCATGCGCAGAAGTGCTCTATCACGCCATGCGTGTGCGGAGAAGTGGCGCCTCTGGGTACGGACTTTTCGGAGTAAGTACTGACCCCTGGGACGAATTAAGTTCATATCCGGAGGGTCCACTGTGTTGGTGAAGTTGGAAACTTCTACTGCAAAATATTAGCCAAATAACATAATTTGGGTGTGCTGGCTTGGGGAATAAGCAGCTGATCACAGCACAAGTTCTGATTGGTCTCCCAGTTCACTGTTACTTTTAGTTCTTGCCAATTTAAACGCTGTTGCTGAGGGTGGGAGTGGCTAAAGATTTTCGGATCCAGTGCAGCAAAATTACTAAGGCATTCTTTCCTGAAATTCTGACAGAACTTTGATTTAGCTTCCCCCGATAACCGCATATAGGATCAGAATGCAAATGGCAAAAAAACCCCACTATTAGTCTGTTGTATGAGGTGGATTATACTCATCATGACATATACTATAATAAGCAACACTCTGGACAAGTATAGGCAACAGCCTTGTCTGGCACAGTCACAGCAATAAAAACCACAGTTGGAAGATCAATCTGATTTGGCCTGCTTTCCATAGGGAGTGTTCTATAAGCAGGTCTTAACGGCACATTTTCTTTTCGAACATGTGACCAATTAATAAGGGGAATTAACCACCCCAGGTAAATAAGACAATGTGTGCCAGCCAGCTGAATTTGCTTCTGCCTCCAGGGTTAGGTACAACACTTGGTTCTTTAAAAATAGATGCAAACCACCCACGCCCTAACTCATGATCACCTGGGACATTGCAGGGCCTTTTTGCTCTGCAAGAGACTGGAGGTAAATTATTTCCTTGAAAATGTTGTTTTTTGAAAAGCAGTACAGTGGTACTTCGGGTTGCATACGTTTCAGGTTACAGACGCTTCAGGTTACAGACTCCACTAATCCAGAAATAGTACCTTGGGTTAAGAACTTTGCTTCAGGATGAGAAAAGAAATCATGCAGCGGCAGCGTGGCAGCAGCAGGAGGCCCCATTAGCTAAAGTGGTGCTTCAGGTTAAGAACAGTTTCAGGTTAAGAATGGACCTCCGGAACGAATTAAGTACATAACCAGAGGTACCACTGTATATACCGGTAGATTGATTAAGCTAAATGAATTAAACCATCTGAATGAACCATGCCTAAAATTCATGGGTGGGGTTGTAAACCTTGGGAGCAGGGGTAGGAGAATCCTGGATTTCCAGATCTTGTTGAATTCCAACTTCAGCCCCAACCAACATGCCCAGGAATGTCAGGAGTTGGAGTCCAGAAACATCTGGAGGGCCACAAGTTCCCCACCCCTGCTGTAGAGAATGCCAAATAAGCTAAACATTACAAATATTCCTATCAATCAGGAGAGCTGGACTCATAACAATAGACTTTAAGTTAGCAGATGAATAAAAAGTATGCCATCTGGCAAAGAAGAACCAAGAGCATAGATTTGGGCGAGACATCAGATGGGATACGATGATTATCAGGTAGAAAACAAGTCCAGGAAAAGGAAAGTCTAGATTACATATTTGAGGTAGGCAAATGCAAAGGAAGAGGCCAAACTGCTTTAAAAATAGACTTGGATCAAGCCATTTCTGGTTTTGATGGAACGCTTGGGTGCAGACTGAGCTGGCATGCTAATAATACACTTTTCGTAGCTCAAGCACATTTCCCAAACCTTTGCAAGTCCTGAGTTGATGATAACAGTTACTATGCCAAAACTTTGAATGAGTTTCAATATGTCAGAGAAACCACCCACAATATTGCTATCGGAGCCATGAGAATGGACAAACAGGTAACAGATAGACTGGAAGAGATGGATTTGAGGAGGCATGCTGTAGTTTCCTTGCCATTATTCAATGGTTTAGATTCTTAAATGGGGAATGGACAAACAGATGGTGAAAAGAGGGGGAAATGAGGCTTTTATTTCGAAGTAAACTAGTATGTCCTAGCTACAGTATGCACTGGGAAAATGTATCTGCACTGAATCATCCCCTATGTGTATTTGACTAAACTGTCGCATCTACTTTCTCATATTACAGGGTTTTCCTTAAAATTTTCACTCTAAACCAGAACCTTGCAATTATGAAGACGCCAGGGACGTATGCTTTGTACGTACGTATGAGTCACTTGTTCTCATGGGACGAAGAAGTACCTTCTTGACATGGTGGGAATCATACCATCATTGTCCGATGAGTGTGACTTGTGACAACGTAAGCTCTGATCTTGCACGACATTTTCAGCATGTTTACATTCTCAATTGCGTTATCACTTTTCTACCATAAACAAAGAAAAGCTCCTTCTTTCTGACTATCCCTAGCTCTATCTACTGGAATCCAAAAACTGTATAATAAAGTCTTAACAAGTGGAACATTTTGTACAAATATCCAACTGTATGTCAGTGATACAACTGTTAGTAATCCACAACTAAACTGAAAACAACCTCATTCTTTGGTTAACCTTGAATCTAAGCCAGAATTCTGGTGGTTGGGCTTAATTTTAGGTCTAAATCTTCAAATGTCCACTAGGATGTCACAGACTGAATTCCCATCCTATAGAGAGAAGGGCAACACCACCAAGACATAATAAAGGATGTAGGACCACCTAATGAATATGTGGTGCCAGCCTACATACCTTGTTACTCACCAAGCCAAACATAGCCCAACAGGTGACAGATAAGCTCCATGGTTTTTCAATCCTAAGCAGGCAACAAAAGCAAGATACTTACTGATTCTCTTCTCTCTATGTATACCTACAACTGATTTGGCAGGTCATACACACAAACACAAATGTATTCACATCAATTCACATAGTGCTTTGATGTCTTGCAGACCACAGAGGAATTTGGATAGGTCACTGGTTATAAGATTAATGCTACAAATTTTATTTTTATTACAGAAAAGAATAAAAGTTTATTGAATGTGTTTCCAATTTCCATGTCAAGTAGAATTCCATTTTCAGTATAATACTTATACTCTCCCCTCCCTTAAAATTCTAATGCACAGCTATACAGCTACACATTTTGGGACATGGATGTCAAAGCAGAATGAGAAGACTGGACCCATTTTTGCTCTCTGGGTAGAATGTTTTCTAACAAAATGATAGCAAATATTTATTGTAGAGTCTCCTGTTTTCAGATTTAGAGAGGAGGAACTCTGAAGGGATGGTAAACAACGATTAATCCTTCTTTTCGAAGCAATTTTAATGTACTTTGCAAAACAATCAAAGAAAGGAGCCTTGCACCTGCATTTTCATGCACAAGCTGCCTGAATTGGATTAACAGATGAGTACTGTGATCGAGCATCAGGTTCTGTACATAAGATGGAAGCAACCTAACGACATATGGATGTTATACATACAGATTTGAAAACTGTAATTTGCTTTATATGGCACTGCATTTAAAGAGCCTTTGGAAACTTCTCTTGGTCCAGAATGTGGTAGCAAGGGTGTGTTGACTAGTGTTCCTCTTTGGCAAGGGTCCTCAAACTATGGTCTGTGGGCCAGATCCGGCCCACCAGGGTCCTGAACCCAGCCTGCCTGCAAGGCCCAAGGCTTGGAAGCAGCCTGGCAGAAAGAGCCCTGAGGTAAAAGTGTGTGTGTGTAACAAAGCCCTGGTAACGCGGTTGCTACTGCCGGTGCCGGCTGCTTGATAATGGTGTGCTGCCCTTTTAAGCTGCCAGAGGGCAGGATGGTGGCAAAGGAACCCCTTGCCTTACCCTCCTACCCTCCCCTCAGGCTGTCTCTGTGCTCAACGGAGCAACGCCTCGCCAGCCTGTTGCCTCCTTAACCTTCACACGGGTCCCATGCAGCAGCCTTGGCAACCTTAAAAGTTAGGGAAACACCAAAAACACAGGCAACATATGCAAATAGAATTAGCAAGAAGAGAAGTCTGAATCGCAACAGTTCATTGTACAAGGGAATCTCCATGTAAATAGTGGTGGGTTAATCCGTAAAATAAAGCTCTCCAACCAAACTTCCCCAAGTTTGAAAATAAGCTTCAATGCAGAGAAAGTCATATGCATGAGGAACAACAACATCAGAAATAACCCAGAAGAAATGAAGTATAAAGGTGAAGTATAGGTAACTATAGTATTACTGATAGCACCTGTTGTGTGTCTGTTTTGGCTATTATTTTGAAACAAGGTGTTTTTTTAAAAAAAAATACATGAAAAAGAGCATGTTTCTGGCACCTCTTTAGTCTGGCTCCCAACAGTGTCTGAGGGACAGTGAACTAGCCCCCTGTTTAAAAAGTTTGAGGACCCCTGTTCTTTGGGACCGTTTAAAACCAATAGCTGCACTGGACCAGGAGACCTAAAGGGATATATTTTCCCACCCCACTCCCTCTCCCTTCCCTCTCCACCCCATGGCGGCTGAAATATGACAGCCTAAGAAATTGGGGAGGGGGTGTTTTGCGGGTCTTGCCTACGCTATGGACCTCCTTGCCTCAAAAGATCTGTTTAGTCCCCTTATTCCAGGAGGTTTGAGGATTTTTAAGGAAAACCTCTTTTTAAGCTGTTTTACCTACTGTAGGTACCTCAGATTTCTGTACCTCAGATATGCAGATGACACAACCTTGATGGCAGAAAGTGAGGAGGAATTAAAGAACCTTTTAATGAGAGTGAAAGAGGAGAGCGCAAAATATGGTTTGAAGCTCAACATCAAAAAAACGAAGATCATGGCCACTGGGCCCATCACCTCCTGGCAAATAGAAGGGGAAGAAATGGAGGCAGTGAGAGATTTTACTTTATTGGGCTCCATGATCACTGCAGATGGTGACAGCAGTCACGAAATTAAAAGACGCCTGCTTCTTGGGAGAAAAGCAATGACAAACCTAGACAGCATCTTAAAAAGCAAAGACATCACCTTGCCAACAAAGGTCCGTATAGTTAAAGCTATGGTTTTCCCAGTAGTGATGTATGGAAGTGAGAGCTGGACCATAAAGAAGGCTGATCGCTGAAGAATTGATGCTTTTGAATTATGGTGCTGGAGGAGACTCTTGAGAGTCCCATGGACTGCAAGAAGATGAAACTTATCCATTCTGAAGGAAATCAGCCCTGAGTGCTCACTGGAAGGACAGATTGCGAAGCTGAGACTCCAATACTTTGGCCACCTCATGAGAAGAGAAGAGAAGACTCCCTGGAAAAGACCCTGATGTTGGGAAAGATGGAGGGCACTAGGAGAAGGGGACGACAGAGGACGAGATGGTTGGATAGTGTTCTCGAAGCTACCAGCATGAGTTTGACTAAACTGCGGGAGGCAGTGGAAGATAGGAGTGCCTGGCGTGCTCTGGTCCACGGGGTCACGAAGAGTCGGACATGACTAAATGACTAAACAACAACAACAACAAACCTGCTGTAACTTGTCTGCTTTCTTCTTGTTAAATTGTTTTGTTGTATCATGGCATTATGTTTTTATGATTTGTTTTGTATACTGTTGGATTATTCTTACTGGCTCCAATTTTGCAAATGCAAGCTGAAGAGTGGGATATAACTGCTATTAAGTATATAAAATTGTGGAGGTTTTTAAGCAGAGGTTTGTTGGCCATCTGTCATGGATGCTTTAGTTGAGTTTCCTGCATTGCAAGGGATGGACCAGATGACCATCAGGGTCCCTTCCAACTGTTGTGAAGGTGCGTAAGAGGGAGGACGCCTGTATTAGGAGAAATTTGCACCAAAAATTCTGATGAATTTTAATGAGCACATTAAAAAAAAAACAGTAGACAGATATGGAAATGTTAGAGAACTGGATTTGGAAAATGGAGAAACAGAGAAACTGAAATTGAACAGATTCACCCAGCTGATAAAGTCAGGGCCAGCACCAACCTTTGGCATAGTGCATCTGATGGATTCTCTGCCACTAATGACTTCTCACAGTGATGCCACTTCCAGGTCAAGATAAATCAAGATGGCAGACCGAAACATGACTTTGGCATGACTTCACCCAGTCTTTGGCATGATGAGTCTAAACTCACAGATTATATGATCCATTAAAAAAACACAGTATTTTTTGGTCACAAAAAAATCCTGGGCAGCGTCAAGCATGCCCCGCTAGTTGTATATACTAAAAAATGGGGGAGCATCCCATTTCCCCTTTTGTCCTAATAAACCCCTTTTTTATATATATACACAATCTGTCTTGCACCTTGAGGACCTATTCCACTTATATCTGCAAAACACTTCCTGCTTTGCATACCAAAGTGCCTAGGGGAGCAACTGCACAACTAGGAACACCCCAGGTTCCTTAATATCTTTTCTAATGCAGGACTGGGACGTGGGTGGTGCTGTGGGTTAAACCACAGAGGCCACGACTTGCCGATCAGAAGGTTGGCAGTTTAAATCCCCGCGACGGGGTGAGCTCCCGTTGCTCGGTCCCTGCTCCTGCCAACCTACAGTTCGAAAGCACATCAAAGTGCAAGTAGATAAATAGGTACCACTCTGGACTATGCAGGACTAATCCTACCATTATACAGAAGGAGGCAGCTTCTTCAAGCATTGGATACTTGGGGAGCAGAGAGCAAAGGTGAGGTGTTTGAGGACCACCAGTGCTGAAGACTCCAGCACCAATCTGCTTCAAATGGATGGCGGGGGGTAGCATCATACTGTATTTTGCCTCAGACTTCAAACTGTCATGGGTTGCAAGACCTCTTGAGAACTCAAAAGCTTGTTCACCATCTGGCAATATTTTTAGTTGGGGCTAATAAGCATACTGTCCTAGTATGGATTTTGGAATTTCTCTGCCACTGTTTCCCTCCACAGGCTGTTGCTGCATTTTTTTTGGTAACATCTTTCAGAGCAAGTTTGCCTTCCACTGATTGCTTCCCATGGCTCTACCTTTTAGAGTGAGTTATTATGACATCTGGACCATCTGGCTCTGATTTCTATGACTCACTGGATTTTGGATTATTTTCATAGTCTGACAATTTGGAGGTCTAACTGTGAGTGGTTAGGGTGTGAATGGGCATGTTTCAACATCTGCATTCCCCTTGTTTTTCCAGTTCTGTAGCTTCCCTTCTCCTCTCCAGCCCGCTCCTCTTACTATTTTTGCAGGTTGCAACTGGGAGTTTTCTTGGTTCAGAACTGCACACTTTTGGCACAAGTCAGTCATAAATCATTTTCAACCACTCCCTTCTGGCAAGGGCGGTTTCCCACTAGCACTGCCGCTGGGAATCCAACAGATTTAGCTACATTATTCTTCATATTGAACTGATTTTAATCTTGCCTTGCTACAGATTTTCCACAAATGTAAACAAGAAGCACAGCTTAGCCCACAGCTTAAAACAGCATTTATGCATACATGGCAAGAAGTGCAAAGGCTGAGCATTCGGAGACTTAAGCTCCCCTATTCAAAACTGGGCCATGAAAACAACTCTCTAGGAAATGGAAACGATCCTTCAAAAATACTAACATTCATTCAGTTTCTCTAGGAGTCTCAAATCCGTGAAAGCCTCTTGTTGAGATGCCAAACTTTTCAGAAGAAGGACCAACCCTCTTCCAGCAAAGAATATTGCATAGATGCTGCTATCCAAGTTTATATTGCACCTGCCTCTCTGGCAATTGGGATGTCCTCAACAAGCGTGACACTAGGCTGTTCAGCTGTCCTGAGCTTGTGCACTTACAAGCACACATAGTATAATACAAGTATAATGCACCTGAAGCAATTTTAGGAGGATGTTTTGGAATGCTACCCCCATTTGAAATCCCAAACTCATGCATTTATGTTGAGATTTGCTAAAGCAAACAGACAGGAAAAGCAAGCTTTGTGAGAGCTGATCTCATTCCCAAGAATCATTACTATGCCAAGACATTGCAAAAGATAATGCAGTCCTCAGTGGCTTTGCAAAGGGGTACAAAATGACCCGAGAAAGGATGCAAAGCTTGTAACAGTTGGCTATGGATGATTCCCAGTGATGAATGGAATACTTGCCAAAGCCCCTTGCCAGACAGCCATCAGCAAAGCTCATTTTCTGCCCTGGGAAGAAGCAACAATGGGAAGGTGCAGTGAAAGTAGCACCCTTCACACCCTGCCCCCAAGGATGAATCTCCAGTGTGCCTCAGAGAGTCAGCTAGTGCAGAGAGGGCATAGCTGCACACCCAAGGAGGAGGAGAAAAACTGGGTCAGTTATGAATCATTGGAGAGTAGTTGAGTTGACTCATTGCGGTGTCTGCTGATTATATGTGCTACTTTGGTGACTCTGGTTCCTTGCTAAGCTCTGCTGAGCAATCGTAAAGCCTTGAAGAAGCACGCTCCTTGCATTTTGTGATATTAGAAGCTGCCTTAACTTTATTGATGGGGCACCCTGTTTCTGTTTAAATTGTGTACATATGCAAAACAAAAAAGGATGGGGACAAACATGCAAATTTTAAAAGCAGAGCATACTATTTAAGGGAAAGACAGAGGAAGGATTGAGCAGGAGGGGGCTGGGAGGGGAGGCTTTGCACTGCCTATCGGAACAGCCACAATCTCAACTCCTACTTGTGTGCAAGCATGAGGGGACAGGAATCTCTCAGTTAGGTAGCGTGATGCCTCCCTTCCCATCGGAGCAGCCACGATCTCAACTCCTACTTGCGTGCAAGCAGGAGGGGGCAGGGATCCCATCAGAGCAGCCCCATTCCACTCCTACTTGCGTGCAAGCAGGAGGGGGCAGCAATCCCTCTGCTGCAGTCCAGAATATTTCAGTTTCGCCCTTTGCTTTAGTGCAGGCATGTTTCCCCCCCTAATTGAGATGAATACATTGTAAAATCTCAGTTAATGTCAGTTGGTCTAAATCAGGTATAAATATATTTGGACACAACAAGTATACTTGGTGTTATGTTCCTGTTCATATGTTGTGAACTTAAAAGTTGACAACCTTTATTACTGTGTAATGTATTTTACCAAACCTAGACAGCATCTTAAAAAGTAGAGACATCACCTTGCCAACAAAGGTCCGTATAGTTAAAGCTATGGTTTTCCCAGTAGTGATGTATGGAAGTGAGAGCTGGACCATAAAGAAGGCTGATCGCCGAAGAATTGATGCTTTTGAATTATGGTGCTGGAGGAGACTCTTGAGAGTCCCATGGACTGCAAGAAGATCAAACCTATCCATTCTTAAGGAAATCAGCCCTGAGTGCTCACTGGAAGGACAGATTGTGAAGCTGAGGCTCCAATACTTTGGCCACCTCATGAGAAGAGAAGACTCCCTGGAAAAGACCCTGATGTTGGGGAAGATGGAGGGCACAAGGAGAAGGGGACGACAGAGGATGAGATGGTTGGATGGTGTTCTTGAAGCTACCAGCATGAGTTTGATCAAACTGCAGGAGGCAGTGGAGGACAGAAGTGCCTGGCGTGCTCTGGTCCATGGGGTCACGAAGAGTCGGACACGACTAAACGACTAAACAACAACAATGTATTTTACAATGTTCCTGACATATATTTCAGCTTTCTGGATTCATTTGCATAAAATTGTTGCATAAAATTTGCATTTAATTTTAATGATTCTAAGAATGTCAGGCAAAATGGTCGGGCCCTGTGCATGCTCACTTCATCAAATCATGCCTCAGCTCTCATGCTATCTGTTGCTGCTGCTGCATGTTGTAGTCTCCATCATCTGGGGCAACAGGTTGACAAAGGCTGCTGTAGAGTGTCAGGTGTTGAAGCAGCCCAGGAAATAATAATAATAATAATGATGATGATGATGATGATGATGATGATGATGGAGAGTTTGTTTCTTTGAAGTTTGACCACAGTCATTGTTCCCTTCTGTCTCCTCAACACCTAAGTATAAACGTAAGCTAAACCCAACAATTTCTGTGAGGAGCAATCCTAAAAACAGCTCAACAACTTTGGGGCAAAATCCTAAAAAAAGCTCAACATCATCAAATCTGGCCCTCTTTGAAAAAAGTTTGACACCACTGCCCTAAGCACTCCATGTAAGGACAGAGGAGAAGGAGTGGAGGAGGGTGGAGTTTTTCGGCTGACATCTCTAGTGGTAAACCAGGCAGTAACTTTTCCAGGGTTCTGTTTTTCACTTCCAATCACAGTGCCAGTCTTCCTGTCACAAGGAAGGAGGAACTGCCTCTTGTCAAATGAGCACAACAACCCCTCCCCAGTGAACTGTTCTTTAGTCATCATAAACCCTGCATCAATACATTTTGAAACGTTCAGGTTCCCTGTTTAGGGGGAACTGTACCATATATGCTGCTTTTATACAAATCTCTCCGCAAAGCACGGGGAATCCCTTTTTAGATTCCCCCTCATCAACTTTAAAGCTGTCCTGCATCTAACACAATATCCCATACCTATCCTGAAATTTGACAAGCTTTTTATTACTTAGGGGCATCTCAATGGCAGAATGTTATACAAATTACGTACAAAACAATATGGGGGGGAGAGGTAAGTGATTTTTTTTTAAAGGTGCATTTTAGAAGATTTCCAGAGTGATCCTAACCGTGTCTGCTCAGAAGTAACTTACTGAATTCCATGGGGCTTACTCTCAGGAAAGTGGGGTTAGGCTCACAGTCTTAGATTTTGCCTTTTGGTTGCAATCCTAAGCATGACTTATTTGGAGAAAAGTCTAGCTGAAATCTGTGAGATATACCCTGAGTAAATATCTCGAGAATTGCAGTTTTAATGTGAAATAAAGTGACTTTTCTATTTGGGGAGATTATAATGGTCAAGAGACAGGTTTTATTTTATTTTCTTTGTTCAAGGTTTGTGCAACCAATGTTTTGCTTCTGGTCATCCTCAAGAGAAAAGGAGGACAAGAACAATGGAAACAATTCATAACACTGATTTGGTCCCATGTTGCTTGTTGGTGAGTCTTCAGCCTGATGTGCCTTTGTATCCTGAAAATCATTGTAACATCTACAAAAGTTTCCAGTCTTTGCTATTCTTTGTCTCCTGTAAGCAGATACTTTAGCTGAGCCAATTAATGTTTAAAATATTTCATGTCTAGATTAGCATAATGCGTTCCTTCAAGACTCTGATTTATTTTTACTGTGTTACAAACTAACGCATTGGAAAAAGAAGCACTAATCCTGAAATACAGCCTTGAACTTCCCGGCTATTATCTTCTCCCCACTGTGGGAAGTTGGGAACTGATTATTTATGCCTTCATTTCCTCTCCTATGACTGTTATCTGCTTCCTGCTCTAATCCACAGAAATACGTTTCTGCTTATGTGACTACTTATAAAACTTAGTCTTCTTAAAGAAATGCCTTTGGTGTGGGGATCTTGCTTTGTCAGCAGCAGATGAAGAATTTACCTGTTAAGCTGAAGATCTTAACATTTGCTTTTGTGCTTCTCCTCACAGATGCCAGGCTAAAGACCTATATGTCAGACTGAACAGGGACCCACGACAACTAGAATTTATGCCGAATTTTGAGGCAGAAACTGCTGTCAAGGATACCAGGCCCATCAGCCTCACTTGTAAACCACCGTGAGACCTCTGAGTATAGGGTGGTATATAAACTCTAATAATAATAATAATAATAATAATAATAATAATAATAATAATAATAATAATAATATACCCAAATTTAGGTATCTTTGCTTCCTTAACTTTCCAGTGCCACCAATTCACTCAGAGTGCTTTGAAAAAGCCTCCTAGCACACCAGCACTTGAGACAGGATGAATTATAAACTAATATTATTGCTTTATTAAAGGGATGCTATAAGAGAATACTGATACTCGGGGCTTTTTCCCCCAGCCAGAGCTCACTGGAGCTCCAGCACCTCTTTTTCTAGAAAAATAGCCCTGCTGGTACTTATTGACAGTTTCTGAAAACTCAAGAGACCATGTTCCTAACACCAGATCTCCAACTCTTCAAGTGGCTTTTACCTCAGGCCAATTTTCCTGGACCTCCACCTCAGGCAATAACTCCCCAACCCAGTCCACCTATTGGGGATAATCTGTCTCTGTACCCCAAAACTCTACTTCTGGTTTCTTGGACATTTTAGCCCATTTGTATAACCTTCCTCTGGTAAGAGGATAGCCTCTCAGGCTACCTCAGCCACCAACTCCTTTCTCTGATCTTCCCCAGATGAGTATTATTATTATTCCTTAATAAATGTCTATACTGCCCTTCATCCGAGGATCACAGGGCAGTTTGACAATATAAAAACACAAAAATAACACAGATAAAACACTGGGCATTCTGAATAACACACTGGCTGTTAATATATATAGGCCTCAGTTTCCCCCCTGGTTTTATTCCTCACACTTTCCTTTATTCCCACCAACTTTCAGCAAGAACTACTGCGACAAAGGCTTACAACACCATAACAGAACAAGGCCTCAAACTCCGTAAGAGAAGTCGCAGAACATTTTATCCCTTCAGGCACAAATATAAACAGGTTTCATATCTAATTTCTCCACAGCCGCCCTGTGCTGTGCATTTAAAGGACGTGCATTTAAAAGTTGGACAAGTTGAGTGTGGCTTTCCTCATCCTTCTAAGAGCTCCATGAAGGAAAGGTGGGGTATTAATGTAAGAATAAATAATAAACTCTGCTGGCTTATACAGGGCATGCCCACTTGTCGCTCCAAGTCAAAAACTCTGGAAATGTTTTGAGTTTGGTTATGGTTTCTAAAGAATGTCGCAACCGGTACTTCAGCACAAACAGTTCTCATGCAGAGGGGGCATTTCATACCACATTTAGAAACAACTAAGAGAGGAAGTAACAAATTCCCTCTGCTTCTTTTTTAGATTATTTCCCTTTAGGAAGGTCAACAAGGATGCAGATCTTTACATTTCTTGCTGACATATCCAAAACTTTCACAGAATCATGTTGGGTCAAGTAAACAATCTCTTTTCCTTTTTCGGTCATGCGATAGGAGGCCATTTCTTTCTAAGAAGGAGGAAACTTCCTTCTTTTCTCCTTAGTATTGGAAGACTTACCATGTTGGACTAGGGTTCACGAAGTGCACATCCTCTGCTCTCATCTGAGCTCTCTGACTCCCTGAAGTCTCTTTTCCAGGAAAACAAAGGGCGCTTCCACACTGACATTATTATGGGACTGGGATCCAATCGCATATCAGCCCATTTAAGTTGCACAGTTATGGATGGATGGGATTAACAATTGCTGGATGCATTGTTGTATCATTTTCCTGCAAAAAAAATAAAATTGAGTGATTGCTCATTTCAACATACAGAGGGCCACCGGTTCCCCATTCATAATCTAGGGACCTGATGGAAAGTAGTAGTAGCCTGTTTGTTCCCGCTTTATATTTGTAAATACAGCCAACAGCACAAAACACCATAAGCCTCTAATGCTTTCTCAAATAAAGGAAACAATTCACTTTTTAATCCAGATAGCAGCCAGTTGAGTCAACATTATCTTGAGGATCCAGGAATGAGTTTCACTCAAAAGGCAAGGTGAAATGTGAGGAGCGGAATTTGTCATTGCACTTTTCTGTCTGTGCAAGCATTCCTGGGATGATTCCCCTTCTCTGTGGTGGACTTTGGGGTTTCAGATTTCAGTGGCGCTCTATGCAATGCCAAAATTTGGTGCCCTCCCACCTCTCGCCTTAAATTCTTCATCATAACTGCAGCCCCCCCGAGGCTCTACCCCCAGGGCAACTGAACAAGTTGCGCTCCCCTAAATCTGCCTCTGCCCTCCTCCTCCTCCCATGTGCTATACTGGGGGCTTTTTCAATCCACCCCAGCCATTTCAGGAGAGCCTGGCTGGGGAGAGGTGGGGGGAAGCCCCCTTGCCCAAGTAGAAGTCCTTGTCTAGGGCTTCTGCCGGCAGGGCTGGTTAGGTGAAACCTGCATGGTGTGTTTTGCATTACACCAGGATTTTGGTTGGGGGTTTTTTTTTTGGGGGGGGGAGGTTGCCCTAGGTCTTCCAAAGAGTTTTACAATCAATAAAAAGCTTGTAGTTAAACACAGAAATGTTGCAGACTGTTTCAGCGTTCCCATAACAAAATAGCAACCACTAACAAAAGTAATACCCAAGGTATAGCCACTCCAGGCTTTACTTGTTCTTGTGTACAACTGGATGGATTCAGTTTTGCTTCTTTTTTTAAAAGACAGGTACGTGTATGTAGCTTTCAAGGGCCTCTGGCTGAAAAACGGAATAGAAACAAACCCTTAACAGTCATGGATAACGAGAGACCTCTAGCAAGGGATGTGCAAATATGTCAATTTTGGCTGTCCAAGTTTCAAATCTTTTCAATCTTAAACTCTGTTCTTCATATTTCTGGAACAGTTTGACACACACACACACACACACACACACACATATATACTTCATACAAATCCATCAGCATTTTAGTGTGGATTTCTTCTAGCATACTTATTTTTGTGATCAGTTTTGACTAATGCACTTTTTGCAAGCCATTTCCCTTAATAAAATTAATTGTAGCTTGTAATTTTCACTACTTATATGCATTTTTGTGCACGCTTTACTCTAGCACATGCATATTACTTGTTATACGTGGCTGGAGATCTGCATTGCACAATTTGGAAAAATGTGAATTTCAGAGGATGGTTGTGTTTCAGTTCATATATTGCTTCAAAAAGTGCAAATTTGGTAAGTTTGCCTGAATAGAAAATCTCCTCCTTGCAACCTCTAGAGTAGCAGAAGTATGTCTCCCAATTGCTCGGGCCTGGAAACAAATGGGACACAAAGAATATCTACTCTGCCCTATGGGTCGGCAGATTTATGGGAAGGCCCACTTCTGAATGAAAGAACACATGTTTTGTTTCCAGAAGACTTGAAATTCACCTCTTAGTATTGTCAATTAAAGGGATATTATGGGAGCAGGGCTTGGGAAGAGTCTCTGTCTGAGACCCTGGAGACCCAGCTAGCGTAATGGTTTGAGGTTAGTTGGGTCCCTGTCCTGGCTCTTTATATGTTGCAATATTTCTGTGGGAGAGCATGTGCTTTGCAAGTGTAAGGTCCTAGGTTCAGTTTCTTGCATCTCCAGTTAAGAGGGGGACTTAGGCAGCGTGACAGACAGCTGCAGCCTCAGACAGCTGTTTTCAGTTAGACATGACAGCATCGGGCTGGAAAGACTAATAGTCTGATTCAGTGAAAGGAAGGTCGGCACTGATGCAGAAACAAGGAGAGAGGGAACCTCAAAAGTAAACCGGAGTTATGTTCGATTTCGCCCTAGTTGTGTCTCCTCTAAAACAAACACATAGCTTAGTGCAGGGGTCCTCAAACTTTTTAAACAGGGGGCCAGTTCACTGTTGGGGGCTGGACTGTAGTTTGAAAAAAATATGAACGAATTCCTATGCACACTGCACATATTTTATTAGTGGTGCACAAAAAATCAGAAAAACAATACAATATTTAAAATGAAGAACGATTTTAATCAACATAAACTTATACGTATTTCAATGGGAAGTATGGGCCTGCTTTTGGCTAATGAGATGGTCAATATCCGGTTCCATATTTGTCACTGCTAGTCGTAGCAAGTGATGCAAGTGTTCATCAGTTAGTCGGGATCTGGTTGGAGATTTCAGATGTTTCATTCGGGGAAAAGTCTGTTCACAGACATAGGTGGTGCCAAAGATGGTTGCAATTTTGAGTGCATGGTTCCTGAGATTCAGATATGTCTCAGAGAGGAGAGATGCATAGAAATTAGTGAGACTGAATTATGTAGGACATTAAATTTCTGCACCTAAATTTATGCCACTGCTGTGGCAAAGGGATCTACTATCATTCAAATAACTAAAGTTAAATTATGTGGAAACATGATGATAAAAAAAAGCATGCAACAGAAAACCTTACATGGGCAAGTTTCAGATTTAAGCAAATGATAAGGCAAGGAGCCCTGTTTAGGGAAGTATTTAATGACTGATGTTTTAATGTACTTTTAATCTTTTGTTGGAAGCCTCCCAGAGTGGTTGGGGAAACCCAGCCAGATGGGTGGGGTAGAAATAAGAAATTATTATTATTATTATTAAGGAGGTTAAAACTTGGTACCCTGTTTCTAGTTTGATGTAGGTGCTGTGAGTCACATGTATAACTGCTAACAATGCATTTTAACATGTTTCCTTTGTTCACTGTCTATTTCTGTATGCTGATAAAGAGGTGCCAGAAACATGCTCTTTTTCATGTTTTTTTTTTAAAAAAACACCTTGTTTCAAAATACCGGTAATAGCCAGAACAGACACACAACAGGCGCTATCAGTAATAATATTAGTTACCTATACCTCACCTTTATACTTCATTTCTTCTGGGTTATTTTTGATGTTGTTGTTCCTCATGCATATGACTTTCTCTGCATTGAAGTTTATTTTCAAACTTGGGGAAGTTTGGGTGGAGAGCTTTATTTTACTGATTAACCCACCACTATTTACATGGAGATTCCCTTGTACAATGAACTGTTGTGATTCAGACTTCTCTTCTTGCTAATTCTATCTGCATATGTTGCCTGTGTTTTTGGTGCTTCCCTAACTTCTAAGGTTGCCACATGGGACCCGCACACACATTAAGGAGGCAACCGGCTGTTCCATCAGGCTTGGAGCTGGCCTGAGGGGAAGGGAGGAGGGTAAGGGTTGGCGTGGAGGAAACCGGCCAGTTCGGGACCCTGGTGGGCCGGATCTGGCCTGCAGACCATAGTTTGAGGACCCCTGGTTTAGTGCTTATTTTTTCAACCACCTTTTGAAGGTAATGAAGTCTCCCTGTCCCTTTATTTTATGACAATAGTGCTGCTATCAATATGGGGTGGGGAGCAAGGAAGAGAGCAAATGTTGTGTCTGATATCCTCACATGTCAATGGATGAGGTCAACATCCCTAGCCAAAATAAAATATCTGGGGCAGTGGCGGAGTTAACTTCATGGGCGCCCGGAGTGGCAGCCATGCCTTGCACCCGGGGGTGGCGGGGCGAGCCCCCCACAGTGTGCCTTTTTGTCACCCCCCTCAGAGATGACACCTGGGGTGAACCGCCCCCACAGCCCCCCCTTTCTATGCCACTGATCTGGAGATATTTGGGGGAATGGTACACCACGATGACCAAAAGAACTTTGCTCTACTGATGACATCTACAAAATTGAATGGTCTCTGAATAATATTTTGTTTCCTTTGTAGGGTTATGGCGTTACATTTGTACCAAACCTTATGGTACAACCGCCTTTCAGCTTTACAATCCTGGGTTGTGGTGAGAGAGGCGACTAACTTGTGACATATAAACTGTTTGGCTAAGTTAATAACAGCACAAGCTCCTCCATGTTTACTCAAAAGTGGGAATGAACCAGAGACATCCGTAATACTTTCCAGACTTTTGATCTAACAGTAATTATAACGAGTCTGCTTCAATATTTCATGTCTGTTTTCTGTGTGATTACATTTAAATAAATTTAAAAATTCAAAAGTACAGATGTATGAATCTGTTAATTCAAGCTTTTTTCACTTTCTCAGTTTGTCATATTTCTGCATCAGTTTGCGATTAAAAAAAAATAGTCCACATGAACATTTGTCAGCAATTTTGGGAGCGACTCCAGCCATGGATCAAGTGGGGCACTGGCCAAGGACCCAGGAGCTCTGAGGGGGCATCTCATTGACCCCAGATCAACCACAATCTGCTGACTGATTCCTGCTAGTTCTAACATTAGACAGTGGACTGTTCCCACAAAGGTCTTCTTTTCTACGTGGGATAGGTTTGTGCTGCAGATTTCACCTTTAGTAAAATGCTAAACTTCTTAGTCATATATCAGAAAGCACATACCTAGTGGGTTGCTGTTGTTGTTGTTTAAAGGTGCACAAATGTGCCACAACATTGCATTCTTTGCTGGTGCTCATGTGCTAAAGACAACTTATGTCAACAGCTGCAATGTAGTTCTTGCTTGTACACACACACACAACCCTCCTACATTCATTACATGTAGATAGGAGATCACAACAGTGTTGCTGAAACGTTACTTTGCAATGGCTAACGTGGTTTCTTATTTATTTGGCTTCTTGTGCAGAAAGTCTCTCAGTGATTAATTTCCTGCACAAATAAATTACAGTCTGAATGTTGCCTTGTGAAGGTATGTTACGATAATTCAGGTGCAGGGAAGAGCGTACATAAAACGTGTTTATAGCAAACAGTTTTGTCATCGTGCGTATGGTTTGAGGTTGCCTCATGTGAGTGATTGCATTGGTTTGAGTCTGTTCATCCAAATTGCATCAATCCAGCTCCATTTGCCACGGTCATACAGCTTCCTTTGTTTATGCTCAAATGCCTACTAGTTTAAATGCAGTTTATGGAACTGCGGTTTTACGTTGAGGCCATCTTCTTGCTACATAATTGTGGGCTGAGTTTCTAAACAACCTAGGATGAGACTTTGAAAAACTCTTCAGAATGAGTGGGTGCTTTCGTAGGCCCATTCTGGTTCATTTCCTTTTTAAGAAAGCACCACATACCGCAGGGTTCAGATCTAATTGGGGATTATTACTATCATTATAATAAAAAAGCTTAGGAATTGTTCCCTCACTTTCAACCAATCACATACAAACTTTCCGCCCTCTGTATGTAAAATGCTCGGCTTTATTCACAGTTTTCTTGATTAAGCTAAAGGTCAATTTTTAAAACCTCTTAGCTCCACTACTTCACTTTTGAATGAACTGATGAATAGACACACTTCTCATAACTGAAGCCATATTTGCTATGATGTATTATTGTAATAGGAACTGGGGAGGTGGGGGGAGAGAGAAATATTCAAGGCAGACATTTCTCCTAACAAGAAGAGGAAGCTGTTGTGTGTAAACCTGCAAGGTACTTCAAAAAGCACTCATACTCAGGTTTTAATAGTGGTAAGCAAAGTTACTGAAATGTAAAAAAGTGATCAAAAGGCAGGTGACTGATCAATAGACAGTCTATTACATGCCTAACAGTACAAACTGAGCTCATGGCTTGTTGTTCTTTGCCAGGCATAGGCAAACTCGGCCCTCCAGATGTTTTGGGACTACAACTCCCATGATCCCTAGCTAACAGGACCAGTGGTCAGGGATGATGGGAATTGTAGTCCCAAAAAACATCTGGAGGGCCGAGTTCTTCGCTCTTTGTACCTGGGAAGTGCCTGGGCTCCCTTCTCTTTTTATAGCATGTTTTTAAGATTTTCCAACTCTCAGCCCAACTGCTGTCATGTTCCATAATAACAATAACAATATCCATACAGGGTGTCATAGACATCAAGTTGGTGATCGACATAAAATTCTCAACAACATCGCATGATGAAGAACACATGACAACTAACAAATCAGTGAATCGGATTGCTAAGTCGGCTGAATCAGTCCTCAGGAAAACCCTGGGGGAACCAATATGTTTTGATCAGGCAGGTTGATACCGTAGGCACCTGCCTGATTTTTACTGAGGGTACATTTCAAAGAGCAGGTGCCACAACCATAAAGCCTTGGTTTTTGTAGACATAAGGTGAGCCTAGACAGCATCATAAAAAGCAGAGACATCACCTTGTCAACAAAGGTCCGTATAGTTAAAGCTCTGGTTTTCCCAGTAGTGATGTATGGAAGTGAGAGCTGGACCATAAAGAAGGCTGATTGCCGAAGAATTGATGCTTTTGAATTCTGGTGCTGGAAGAGACTCTTGAGAGTCCCATGGACTGCAAGAAGATGAAACTTATCCATTCTGAAGGAAATCAGCCCTGAGTGCTCACTAGAAGGACAGATCGTGAAGCTGAAGCTCCAATACTTTGGCCACCTCATGAGAAGAGAAGACTCCCTGGAAAAGACCCTGATGTTGGGAAAGATGGAGGGCACAAGGAGAAGGGGACGACAGAGGACAAGATGGTTGGACAGTGTTCTCGAAGCTACCAGCATGAGTTTGACCAAACTGCGGGAGGCAGTGGAAGACAGGAGTGCCTGACGTGCTCTGGTCCATGGGGTCACGAAGAGTCGGACACGACTAAACAACTAAACAACAACAAGTTGAGCCTCAGAAGTATGTAGCACTGCTAAGAGTGTTTCTCCTGAGGAACACAGTGTCCAAGCAGGGTGCACAAGGTAAAGTGATTCCAAAGATAATTTGATCCCAAGTTGTTGAGGGCTTTCTATGTTAAAAGCAAAACCTTGGTCTGGTACGATACTGACATCCAGTGCAGTTCTTTTCAGCAGCAGTGTTCCATGTTATCAAATGGACGCAATCTTGTTGCAGTAATGTTGCTCCTTCAAACTTGTACACCTTTGCTAAAATACCCTCTATTTCTGCATTAGTGTATTTCTTCATTCCACTGGTAAATGAGCATGGGAACATGTTCATGGCTACTCTTAGAAGCCTAGAGCCTTCCAAAGCTAATTCAAGTGTGTCAGTGATAAAGCAATGGAACTCCCACAGCGCAATATTTCATCCCATGAATGGCTTTGCATGTTCTATGCTGGGGTGTTGCCCTCTACGATCAGGTAAACTTCATATCCTGAGTTTTGGTTGTTAAATGTGAAAACATCTCATTTTTAGACTCAGGGTGCCTTGACCTACATACGCGATGTACCAACCAAAGTCTGGCTTTCAAAGTCATTCTGATTTACAATCTGGTTTCCACCCTTCAAATTCCACTGAAGTTGCTCTCACTGAGATCATAGACTGCATTCTTGTTATCAGATCTACAGGTATCTATTTTGTTCTTGACCTGTGATACAGCTAGCCACTCTGTCCTTCTTGGCTCCCTCCTTGTTTTGGGCTTCCATTCCTCTGTTCTTTTCTACTTCCTCTCCTATTTGGTTAGGGTTGCCATATTTCAAAAAAAAAATAAAGACCAGGACACCCCAAAGTTGTTTAGCTTTTTAAAATACAAAACACCAAAAAACCCGTGATTTTTCAATTGACTTGCCTAAGATCCAGAACAACACACCATAGGAAATTTCCCCTGGATGTTAATTCCGCCTTTGAAATCCTGGTTATGTCCAGGCACATGGCAATCCTATACTTGGTGACCACGATTCAATATTTCTAGAGGGGAAGTTCCTCAGCAACCTTCCTCTGTCTGGAAGACCCACCAAATCATGGCTTTTACTTCCACATGTAGATGGCAACAAGAAATGTCTCTCCAGCCAGTCTCACCTCGCCATCAGCCTGATGGATAGATCAATGGATACAGAGGGAAGAATTGTACATTATATTATGGGCTAAACCAACAATATTGGCTGTGACTTTTCTCCGGTAGGACAATCTGTAAAGATGGGGAATAGATTACACTTAACTGATATAATCAACTCTAAACTATTATACAAACCTACTTAACATTTGATTGTATAATTTACATTGTATACACACATAATGTTTATTGGGGATGGGGTTATATGGGGATTATTTGGTTGTGCAGTAGTACCTCCGGTTACATACACTTCAGGTTACATACGCTTCAGGTTACACACTCCGCTAACCTAGAAATAGTGCTTCAGGTTAAGAACTTTGCTTCAAGATAAGAACAGAAATCGGGCTCCGGCGGCGTGGCGGCAGCTGGAGGCCCCATTAGCTAAAGTGGTGCTTCAGGTTAAGAACAGTTTCAGGTTAAGTACGGACCTCCGGAACGAATTAAGTACTTAACCCGAGGTACCACTGTAAGTACTCTCAGAAACTGAAAAATAAGAACTAAGAACTAAGAAGAACTAAGAAAGAAAGGAAACCTCTCAGCATGTGATGTGAGCCATTTTGGTTCTCCTTTGTCTCCCCGTTTCCTGCTACGCTCTGGAGAAGTGGAAGCATGTTTGCACATGAATCATGGCAAGTTGTGACTATAATGAGCATAGGTGCGGAAATGAGAACAGCCATTGCCAAAGCTTCCAGTTCTCTGGGCAGCAGAACTGGTGGATATCCTTGAATTCTTCCCTGAATTCCAAACAATACTCTGTAAGGTTGCCTGTTTGTCATAATAGCATAATACCAAGCACACACAAAAGTATTTTCTGGACTTCATGGTGGAGAAACTGAAAAAGCACCTTCAACCACCTGTGCAAACATTTTACATCAAGAAAGGTAAAAAGAGGAAGAGGCAAAGGAACTACAATGGAGCAGAGTCTGTGGAGTATTAGGAGTCCTGGGCAAACATTTCATCTGTGCGGAGGAAGGAGGATATTATGATCATGCCTGCTGGACCAGCCCTATCAAAATCTCTATCACTGGTAGTGACTGGGACAAACAAGACAAGAGTGTAAAGCAAATTCATGGAGGATTAGACAAATTTATGTAGAGCAAGACTATAAATGGTTATTAGCCACAATAGCTATGTTCTACGCCTGACCCATTGCCTACACTTACAGAACAAACTTTTCTAACCAGGAATACGTCCCAGTGATTTCAAAGAAATAAATAACTACCTGAGGTTTGCAAGACAGCTGAAGGCAGCCCTGTTTAGGGAAGTTTTTAATGACTGATGTTTTAATGTATTTTTAATCTTTTGTTGGAAGCCGCCCAGAGTGGCTGGGGAAACCCAGCCAGATGGGCAGGGTATAAATATTATTATTATTATTATTATTATTATTATTATTATTATTATTTCCCAAGTCTGATAGGGGAGTTAAATAGGTAACACCTTAAAGCCCCGAATGGTTTGGGGTCCAAGTTTTTGCAGGGGCGCTTTCTCTAATCCCAGTCAACTAAGCCTTTAAGATGTGCTGAGAAGCGTCTTGAGGTCCAGCCATGAGGATGCAAACTATTGCCTTCTCTGTGGTGGCCCCTCAATCATGGAATTCCCTCCCCATAGAGTTGTTTGTTGTCGTCCCCTCCCCAACATTTTTAGGTGCCACCTAAGTGCACTTGTTTGTCCAAGCCATCAGGAAAGGGTGACTGTTGCTAATCCCTACTTGCAAGGAGTTATTGTCATTTTGCCATGTGTTTTTAATGTTTTGTAAGATTGGATGGGGGGATGAGGGTGGCGCTGTGGGTTAAACCACAGAGCCTAGGACTTGCCGATCAGAAGGTCGGCGGTTCGAATCCTGCGATGGAGTGAGCTCCCATTGCTCGGTCCCTGCTCCTGCCAACCTAGCAGTTCGAAAGCACATCAAAGTGCAAGTAGATAAATAGGTACCGCTCTAGCGGGAAGGTAAACGGTGTTTCCGTGCACTGCTATGGTTCACCAGAAGCAGCTTAGTCATGCTGGCCACATGACCCGGAAGCTGTCTGCGGACAAACGCCGGCTCCCTTGGCCAATAAAGCGAGATGAGCGCTGCAACCCCAGAGTCGGTCACGACTGGACCTAATGGTCAGGGGTCCCTTTACCTTTACCTTAAGATTGGATGGTATGCCAACCACCCTGAACTCCTTTGAAGGAAGGGGAAGGGCAGGGTAAAAATAGAACAAAACAATTAATTAATACTTGGTGAGACTAATGACTCATAAGCAGTTCTCTTTTTACCTTTGCTCCTTCTTCTTAATGTAGGGTCCATTCTTGACTAAAGCACAGAAATGGATCTGCATAGCTGCTTCCCACACGCAAACCCAGAGACCATGTGAGAGGGACCAGAGAATCCCACACAGTCTGCTGGTATGTGAAATAATTGCCTCGTTATCAGATCCCACACAATCCAGAGCAATATGAAAAGTGGCTAGGCTTCTGTAACTCCCATGGCACTGGGGTAATGTAGGAAGAGGACTTAAGAGTTCTAGGAAAGTAGAAGTTGTAGTTCCTGCCAGGTGACAGCAAAGCGTACCAGATTATGATTAAAAAATGAGGAAATGGGACCCAAGTCCTTAAAAGGTATCAGACGGTCAGCTTCCTCAAGATGAACCAGCTCCCAGCTATTTATTTAGAAAAAAAAAACATATATGAGCAATCTTTAGTCCATAACTTTAAAGACAACATCATAAGCTTATTCCCAAGGGTCACCACACTCTCATTCGAACCCATTATGTCATGGGTCTTTCTAGCACCCTGCAATTCCAGGCAAACTTTTGGGGAAAGTAATTACTAATATGCTTGTGGATTGCCCCTTAAATTATGTTGATGTCATGTTAGTACAGGACGCAGGTGGCGCTGTGGGTTAAACCACAGAGCCTAGGACTTGCCGATCAGAAGGTCGGCGGTTCGAATCCCTGCGATGGGGTGAGCTCCTGTTGCTCGGTCCCTGCTCCTGCCAACCTAGCAGTTCGAAAGCACGTCAAAGCGCAAGTAGATAAATAGGTACCACTCTGGCGGGAAGGTAAATGGTGTTTCCGTGTGCTGCTCTGGTTCGCCAGAAGCGGCTTAGTCATGCTGGCCACATGACCCGGAAGCTGTATGCATGCTCCCTCGGCCAGTAAAGCGAGATGAGCGCCGCAACCCCAGAGTCGGTCACAACTGGACCTAATGGTCAGGGGTCCCTTTACCTTTACTTTACATGTTAGTACAAGTTGCCCACGTGCATGGCAGCACCATAAGACTGCTCAGCCCATTACGCTAAAATCCTGCCTTCCCCACAATAACTGAACCTGAACTAGAACAAAGGTCTAGATCCTTGCAAGGAATATACTGTAATGCAAACAGCTAGTTAGGAAGAACTCTTTCAAACACAAGTGTATTTCAGCTGGTTTGAACTCGAACTGCCCCTTCTTTAATGCAATATTATTATTATTATTATTATTATTATTATTTCAATTTATAAACCGCCCTATACCCAGAGGTCTCAGGGTGGTTCACAACAAGAACACAACATATAAAATCAAACGCCCACCATCCATGTTACTTTTGATATTGCTATTCTTTCAACCGCTCAACACTGTAGTTTCTTAATAGGAGTCAGCTCTTGATATGTGCAAAAATGAAGGCTAATTCTAAGGCTCAGATACTACAGTAGCTTCTAGAAAGGCTGTTGCTGTTTCAGCTTAAACATTTTTAGGGCAGAGAGGAGGATTCTTGAGTGTTTCTTAAAAGCAATTTAGGAACCACCCCTTTCATGAGTAATTCCCAGACTATTCCTGGGCACATTAGGGGGATCACAAGAGATTAATTAATTAATTAATTAATTGACTGACTAACAGATCTCCCTCAAATTGTGTGCCTCCGTTGAGAGTGGGCACTACTCAAGTTCTTAAGTCATTTTTTTATATAAAGGAGCAGCAGAATTCTTAATCTTCAGAGGAGAGCCGCCTGCTGTGTCTCTGCATGAATCTCTGTAATGGGTTTGCCACCTTTCAGTGAAGAGTCACACCTAGGGGAGATCCATAGCAGGGCACTGTTCTTGCTGTCTCACCGATGGGGAGAGGGAATAGAGTCTTCTCCCATTGTTGGTGAAGTTTCGGGGCTACCTTAAGACCTAGCAGGTGTTTACTGGGATTAAAATGGAAGAGTGGGTTCTCTGATACAGCATTGTTTTAATTGACTGATTGTTTTGATTGGTTGGTTTTTTAATTGGTTTTACTGTTGCGATCTTGTTATGTGAAAGGAGACATAAAAACAGAGTAAATATGCAAGTGAGCAAGAAAACAAGTAAATCATAAACCAGGGGTGGTTAGACCACAGCCTGGAGACCATATTCAGATCCACAAGAGGCATAAAAGGAAACACTCTTGGGTGTAAAAGTGTCCGTCCGTCCCCCCCAATTTAATTTGGTGGGAAGTGCCTCAGCTGAAGTTGGGAGGGGACTACCTTACCTATTCCTCCCAAATGTCATGAGCTGCAGGGCCACGTGACCAAGTTCCATGTGGACTCTGACGGCAAGAGATTGTCTCTCAGTGGGAAAATGACTCATGCATTCTATATTAATACTGTGCACATGGAATAAACAAATTCTAAGACAAGGAGATGAATCCGCCCAGCCCAAATTTAAATATCTTTACAACGAATGCTGTTCCTTTCATGCTATGTTCACAGTGTTATTGGGACTTAGGTAAAGACTTCTTTTGCTGTGCCAGAAAGAACCTTTCAGTTGTTATTTTGTCTAATCTGAGCAATTGCAAGCCACACCCAACCTGAACAATCATGTTCCCACGGGTGACAGAGTGATGCTGGTTCCAGATGATTGGGGATATGATATGATTAAACAAGAGGGAGAATGCCATATTTAGAATTTGTGGGCGGAATTGCAAAGTGGTGTACAAACACTATTCCTGGTTTGTTCATTTGTTTTAAATTCAACGTGCAAGATTTCTGATTTTTCTTTTTCTTTTTACAGGCATGTTCTTCCAGAGCATCCATTTGGAATGCAATAAAGATGTCTGGTGTGTACAATAGGTAGATTTATTCCTTCATGCAAATATTTATCATGAAGCTCAACACCATGCCAAATCTCCAGGAACTGGATGAAAAGAAACTCAGCCAAGCCCAACAATATTGACTACCGGTGGTTGAGACCATTGATCTCAATGATAACACTGATGTCAGACAATGTATTAATATATATGTAGATTGCGCCACAAAGCAATTTTCTTTGCTCTTTGTAGATTTTTAAAAATTATTTTAAAAAATGGATCTGAGGAGGGAGCACACCTAATTTTGATAAACTTTAAATCGTACAGATTCATACTTGGAGGCACCCACCCACCCCTCATCTCCATGTGGATATTTGTGAAAACCTATTACATCCATGCGGGTGGCGCTGTGGGTTAAACCACAGAGCCTAGGGCTTGCCAATCAGAAGGCCGGCGGTTCGAATCCCCACAACGGGGTGAGCTCCCAATGCTCGGTCCCTGGTCCTGCCAACCTAGCATTTCAAAAGCACGAAGTGCAAGTAGATAAATAGGTACCGCTCCGGCGGGAAGGTAAACAGCATTTCCGTGTGCTGCTCTAGTTCGCCAGAAGCGGCTTAGTCATGCCAATAAAGCGAGATGAGCGCCACAACCCCAGTGTTGTCTGCAACAAGACCTAATGGTCAGGGATCCCTTTACCTTTTACCTGTTAAATCCATCAAGAATACAATTCCCCAAATAAACATTTTTAAATAAAGGATTTACTCCTAGGAATGGCTATAAAGTACCAAATGGAGTTGATAGAATCAAGATAGAGATGCAATAACATTTGGGTCGTTATTTCATTGCCGTCTAAAAATGATTCTCCATAAACCCCATAAGAGGCTCACCAGCTATGAGGAAGGAGCTATGCACATCAGAAGAAGGAAAGAGATCCCAAGAGTAGCACAACAAGACAAACAGGAGTATTTATAATGCAAGGTCAGGATTTTCAAAATCATTCAATAAATTTAACACCTGTGTGCCAACAACAACAAATTACCCTGTAATGTTATTTTAAAACTTCCCTCTGGCACAGTTTTAAGTGAGTAGTCTGCAAATGCCATGGTAGCTTCTGTGTGCAAATCCCCATACAAGCATACCCACAGCTGTCATAGAAAAAAAGCAGACAGTGAAATAATTAAAAAAACCAGCACATAGCCAGGGCCGGATTTAGGTTTGATGAGGCCCTAAGCTACTGAAGCTAATGTCCTTTGTCAACAACAAATTGTCACTGGTTTTGTGTGTTGAATATATGCTATATGGCAATTTATGGACCTAATAGGTATCTAAAGCCATTTGCATGTAACAAAATACAGTGGTACCTTGGGTTACATACGCTTCAGGTTACATACGCTTCAAGTTACAGACTCTGCTAACCCAGAAATATTACCTCAGGTTAAGAACTTTGCTTCAGGATGAGAACAGAAATCGTGCAGCGGCGGCGCAAGCGGCAGCTGGAGGCCCCATTAGCTAAAGTGGTGCTTCAGGTTAAGAACAGACCTCCGGAACGAATTAAGTTCTTAACCCAAGGTACCACTGTATGTATTTTATCAAAGTAACTGTTGAACTGAAATACAATTAAGAAGTATATTAATAGTGAAATACAATTAAGAAGAAGTATATTAATAGTGAAATAATTATTAAGCTCTAACTGTATGTAGGGTTTTTTTTTATCTTATATTTTGGAAATGTACATCCAGTTTTCCCCCCTTTAAATCTTTTTGGGGCTCCCAAGAGAGTGGGGCCCTGAGCTATAGCTTGCTTAGCTTATACGTAAATCCAGCACTGCGCATAGCCAATGAGATTCACAGGAAGGGTTTTTAATGACCCTCCCTGAGCTTGTAATGCAACATGTCACATTTGCAAGGGAGAACAATGTGTGTGATGTGTCCTAAATATGTTCCCCATTCACTCGCAACAGAAGAAACCTGGGCATGCTCTAGGATGCAATCCCAGTCCACAATGAGTGAAGGTAAGGTCCAACTGTTGCATGTGTGACTAGGGTACACTCTAGAACAGACTTCCCCAACCTGCTGCCCTGCAGATGTTTTCAACTGCAGCTTCCATCAACCTCACCTAGGGCATCTTGGTCCAAAACATCTGGAACCCCCAGAACACATTCAGCGGGTGTGCAGGGGGAGGAGAGGGGGAAATTCTGTTGTATAAGCCTAAGTCCTTACACTAAATTCCCAGATGGATACAAGCCAAGGCTGGGAAAGGCTGTTCCACTCTGGAACATGGATCAAACTGTTCTTCAAGAGCGCAAGCCTTATCTAGCGGATGCACAGAAGCGCCTTGGCTTCTGCACTCCCTGAAAGTCTGAAAACTACAGTGATATTAAATACTCTGAGAACAGGAATTTGAAGTACATCCAACACCAGCAGATACAAAGGAGGATTTTGAGAGGCATGCTTGGAAGCAAATCTGTTCCAACAGAGCTCTGAACAGAGGATTTCCTGTTATGTTAAATGGGGTGGTGGTACTCTAAAAACAGTCCCAAAGGTGAATACTGTGTGAACCTATCAATACCACTACATATTCAGAGAGGGCCAACTAATTCATTAGAAAGCGGTAAAAAAAAAAAAGAGTATGTAGAATGAACCAATAAAAACATACCACTTTATATTTTTAAGGGAAAAAATCAGCACATTAAAACATCAAATAAAACAATCCCGAATGAAACATTACTGAAAAAAGTGTGATATAAAGTATAGCTTCAAAGTACATTCATGATAGCGGCCATCACAAATGGGAGCCAAACTTTTTTTATTTCCTTTTTTCCTTCTTTTCCCTTTCCTTTCCTTTCTTTACATTCCATCATCATCATCATCACCACCATTATTATTATTATTATTATTATTATTATTATCCTTCTCCTTCTTTCCCCCCTCTTTCTTTGTTTTTGTTTTGGTATCCTGGGTCACTATTGGGATCATACACACATGAAGCTGACCGAAAGTTTGTGAAAGAACTTGTGTGAAAGGCAAAGAAGGGAAGATCTCCCAGGGTGGGCGACTGGGAGAAGAAAGGGAAGATCCCAGGTGAGAGCTGGGAGGATCCACCCCTTTCCGTGAGAAACAAGGGTTCAGCTCTACCTTTTAGGAAGGACTATATCTTTCTTTCTTTCTTTCTTTCTTTCTTTCTTTCTTTCTTTCTTTCTTTCGTTTTCATTTTGATTAATTTGTTTTTTAGTGTATTATGAAAAAGCTTCTTTTTTATTTTTTTAAAATGCTTTATTGATTTTAAAAACAACACAACACAAAACAGTCAACAAAAACAATCCAAAATCGATACTTATTACCAAAAAGGAAAAAAAAACAATGATTTGGGTTCATACATAACTAATTCCAACCAATCCCCCCATTGTGGTTCCTAAATTACATTTTTGACTACACACTTAACTTTATCTCTCCTAACTTGTTTCAGTTGTATTGGTTTTGTAAAATTCTCTTATTTCATGCAGAAGTCAATCCAGGCCTGCCAAAGAATTTAGATTTTTACAATGTTCTTTTAGGTATACTCTGTAAATGTCCCACTTTCTATTAAATATTTGGTCTGTATCATCTCGGAATCTTGCTGTGAATCTTGTTAACTCTGCATATTCTAACATTTTGCTCTGCCAATCCAATTTAGAACTCCAATAAAAAATTTTTTTAATGAAAAACAAATGGGAGCCAAGCTCGACTTCCACGCAGAAGTGGCACAAGCCCCCTCCCGCTGCTAAAATGCTGCCTGGGGGGCCCAGCAATGAAAGAAGAAAAAATACTGGGTAGCCACATTGAGAAAATGGCGGCCTAGTACTATGTTCAAAGTTTCCCCAATTTTTGGTGCTGGCTTTGCTTACCCTAAGAACCATTTTTTTAAAAGGGTGAATTTCAAAAGCTGATATCAGATACAGTTCCCTTTGAACAAACATGACTAATCCACAAGCCCTTCCTTTCCTTCCTTTCTTTCTCTCTCTCTCTCTTTCCGTCCTAATACTTCAGCTTCCTGGCTCACACCCTGCATTTTATGCTGTCACCGACAGTTTCAGTGAAGACAATAGCTTCCAGCAATGCCTAGTCAAGCCTAGTCACCTTGGTTTAAGAGGCAATAAACGCTGAGGCAATTTTCTTCCAAGCTGCCTCTTTTGACTGCCTATAGATAAGCCAAGCAGAAGAGGCAGGTGGATCTTGCTTTGTCAGAAACTGCGGGCTCAGCCGTTTTTCCGCTTGCCCCCGTGTCTTATTCCACTTATTCCACACTTTCTGAGAGCATTTTCTTTTGGTCTGCCACTTTCCCCTGCTGTTTACTGCTGAATTGGCTCAAACGACAACCGCAGAAAACCTGATTGACCTCTGTTTCGATTCAGCGGTAAACAACGGGTTTTCCTGGGGCAAAGTGACTCAGAGGATTATCTAGTCCAACCCCTTGCAATGCAGGAATATGCAAATGCCCCAAACAGGGATTGAACCTCCAACCTTGGCATTATCAGCACCATGCTCTAACCAACTGAACTCTCCAGGCAGTACTTGCTAAACTGTCAATCTTGCTCCTCTTTGTCGGCCTGCTTCAATCAGGAGTATTGCCTTTTTTAAAGTGATAAAAGTATTGCAAGAACACTCATATACATACAGTGGTACCTCGGGTTAAGTACTTAATTCGTTCCGGAGGTCTGTTCTTAACCTGAAACTGTTCTTAACCTGAAGCACCACTTTAGCTAATGGGGCCTCCTGCTGCCGCCGCGCCGCCGGAGCTCAATTTCTGTACTTATTCTGAAGCAAAGTTCTTAACCTGAAGCACTATTTCTGGGTTAGCGGAGTCTGTAACCTGAAGTGTATGTAACCTGAGGTACCACTGTATCTGTTGATTCTTACTCAGGGTAAAAATTCCTCTAGGGATACGAAGGAAAGGTTTATTGGAGACATAGGGGCCAACTCCCTGGGGCACCCACAAAATTCACCCACAAATTTCGGTGCCAGGGCCATGCACGCAGCATGGCACTCACAGCCCTGGACACCCATGGTTGCAAGGCCAATCTGGCACTCCTGCTTAGGGATACCATGAGGTACCAGCCAATCAGAGCTTCCCAATCAGGTTCACTGCTCATAATATGTCACCCCACATTTTCAACTTGCAGTATTAATTCCTGTAGATGTTCACATGCAGAATAGCCTCAGCTGTCACCTGACAACTTGATCACAAGATCAGGCAGTGGAATGCCCCACTCCCAGTCAATCCCATGGCTAAAAGCAAAAGAAAAACCTATTCAAGTCTTATTAATATTTCCCCCCCAAAAGTTAAACAGAATCCTGAATGCATTGTTTCGTAGTCAAAGCTGCTTTCTGTTTTTAACCCAACGAACCAATCCCATCTTTTGTAAGTCAAGCAAACGAAACACCCAACCCTAACCTTTCGGGAATCTGCCCTTTCAACAAGAATGATTTTTTTCTAACTGTTTTCAGCTTTCAGACCGCTTCTTCTAAAAGCCTATTCATGTTATTCACACCTGTGTCATCATGCATGAGCTTAAATATACGTCTTTCTCTGTGTGTACAAAGGCAGGGAAGTTACAACTGGGTGTGGCTTTTAGCAAATGTTCACGCCATGATTTATGTGCAGAAGACCATCTACATGCAGGTTGCGCACAGCTCCTTGCATGGAAGTGCTTTCTACGCAGGAAATATGTGATGTGTAAACCAAGTGGAACTCATCGAGACTTTAGGAGAATCACCCAACAACGACAAGAATTATATTTGAGAATAGACTGATGTGTTGGCAATCTGAAGACTGGACTATACTCTCTGTGGGTCTTCCCTTGGGATCGGTCTGGAAACTACAGTTGGTTCAGAATGCTGTGGCCAGGTTGCTGGATGCACACATATTACATAAAGGCTGAGGGAACTGCACTGGCTACCAAACAGTCATCAGGCCAAGGTTCGCGGTCTTGTGGTTAACAACTTGGGACCAGGTTACCTGAAAGACCACCAAGCCCTGTAAGATCACTTAGATCAGGGGGATATTTCTGCTCATGGCAACACAGAATATCAGAGTGGTGACTCCAAAAAAGGCATTTTCTGCTGTTACCCTTGCACTGCGAAATGCCCTCTCCTTTGAAGCAGCACCCATCAGCTGCTTCTTGGAAAAAGTTATCTTTTTGTCCAGGCTTTACCTGACCCATCCATACAATTGGGCCTTGTCTGATGTGTACAAATCCCCCAAACCTCTCTCTCTCTCTTTTGCTTTTTAATATTTTTTAAAATATTGCTTTCTTGGTTTTAGGTTGTATTTTTGTTTTATTGGTGCTGGGTCCCCAACACTGCCTTGTATTGATGTTGTTAACTTGCTGCATTATCCATTGCTTACCACGCCTCAGAGTGACTTACAATTATACAAATATACATGACACAAAAGGGACGTGGGTGGCGCTGTGGGTAAAACCTCAGTGTCTAGGACTTGCCGATCGTATGGTCGGCAGTTCGAATCCCCGCGGCGGGGTGGGCTCCCGTCTTTCGGTCCCAGCTCCTGCCCACCTAGCAGTTTGAAAGCACCCCTAAGTGCAAGTAGATAAATAGGTACTGCTTTATAGCGGGAAGGTAAACGGCGTTTCCGTGTGCTGCGCTGGTGCTGGCTCGCCAGAGCAGCTTCGTCACGCTGGCCACGTGACCCGGAAGTGTCTCCGGACAGCGCTGGCTCCCGACCTCTTAAATGAGATGAGCGCACAACCCTAGAGTCGGACACGACTGGCCCGTACGGGCAGGGGTACCTTTACCTTTACCTTACATGACACAAAATGTAATATACATCCATAAAAATAAAAGAATGCCAATTGTCTAAAAGTGCGCAGGCTGCAATAACGTAAAATGGACAAATTCTATTCCCACCCATCCCTAGTAAAAGATGAACACAGATACAGGCTAGAGTTTCATCATCCCCTATGACCCCAACGAAGACTCAAATATCTGGGTGACCAGTAAAGCCTTTGAGAAAGAAACTTTTTAGAGAGAAACTGGGGGGGGGGGATGATGGGGAGGAAGGGCCTTTGGCTGAGAAGCGGTATAAAACCTAACAAATAAAATTTGTGATTTTGCTGGAAAGAAAGGACTGTGCATTCCTATTATTTACAAACCTTTCACATTTCCTTTCGTGGGATGCACTCATTCTCTTCCTGGAAAGCTGGCCTTCCCATCAACAGCCTCCTTTACCACATCAAAATGTGATATCAGCCTCATGGGTCTGACTAAACAGATCTGGAAACCTCATTAAAAAATCTCCATCCCGTTTCAAGGAAGCCTGAAAAAAAGATGTCAAAGCTCCCAGAGCCACAAAGGCAAATAATAAACATTCAAACTATGTACATGGGATATGATGAATTTTGCACAAAGGAGCCTTGCCAGGGTTCCCAACAAGGTAGGACTGTCCCCGTGGAAATATGCGCCAAGGATCTCATTAGATCTTCAAGGAACTGTGTGCAGGCAGGTGAGAGGCAGGGCTTGCTACTGCATTCTCCCTCCTCCTCAGGGATATTAGGCTGCAGGTGTGAAAATCCTGAACTGAATATTCGAAAAGCCCTGTTATCCCATTTACAGCCAATGGGCTATAACCATCACCCTTGAACATGCCCATGCCATTACTGTGAAGGGAGAGGATAGCCTTGCTATCATTGGAAGTTTAATGAAAACAAGCAAGGCTGCATCAAATCATCTCACATTTGAAAATTATAGCAAGGGAACACTCGACCTCTTTAGAAATTCAAGAATGAAACAGACACTTAACATTCTCCAAGTGGCATACAGAATGGAGGCGTGATAGGAAACCTTTTGTCCCTTTCTGTCTGTGGATGGAGAGGCACCAGTCAACAGGCACCCATGAAATTTGTTCTGTGCAACCACAGTTTCTACAGCACTCAGAACAAAGGTTTTTTATTCCTACAATGGCTAATTGTATTTTGAGCACTGGAAAAGGCTGTTTCCTCACAGTAGTTCTTCAGGTTATGTGAAATGCCCACAACAACCAGGGCAGGGAGAAGCAAATTCAGCCTCCAACAAGTGATTGGATGTAGAAATCTTTAGATAAAGGTAAAGGGACCCCTTATTGTTAAGTCCAGTCGCGAACGACTCTGGGGTTGCGGCGCTCATTTTGCTTTACTGGCTGAGGGAGCTGGCGTTTGACCGCAGGCAGCTTCCGGGTCATGTGGCCAGCATGACTAAGCTACTTCTGGTGAACCAGAGCAGCGCACTGAAATGCTGTTTACCTTCCCACCAGAGCAGTACCTATTTATCTACTTGCACTTTTTGGCATGCTATCGAACAGCTAGGTTGGCAGGAGCAGGGACCGTGCAACAGGAGCTCACCCCGTTGTGGGGATTCAAACCGCCGACCTTCTGATTGGCAAGCCCTAGGCTCTGTGGTTTAGACCACAGCACCACCCACGTCCCAGAGAAATCTTTAGAAGCAGGTAAAAAAACCTAAGAGTTTCATTAAGTGCCTCTAAGGATAAAATACAAATGTTGGTTAGGGTTACAGTCACAAGTGCATTTGCATGGGAGAATAGACCCTCTCCAGCTCAGGGCAGAGTGTGCATGTGGACTTATCTTCCAGGGAAACTGGCCCTATCATCAGCATCCAAAGGGAAATAAAAATAATTCTTTGTATATCAGCTATTGCTTCCTCCTCTTCCTATCTTTGAGTCACTGACCAAGCCCTTCCTCAATTTTTCCTCCCTGACTGAGCTGTTTGTATCCTCTCCACCCTTCCTTTGTGACCACAAGGGGATTTCTCCCCCCCCCCCAATCTCAAGTTGGAGGACGGCACGGGGGAAACCTAAACAAAGTGAGAAAGTGAGAAAGGATGCCGTTGGGGCCAGGGTGCTATACGCACAGGATGCCGTTGGGGCCAGGGTGCTATACGCACAGTAAAACAGTTTGTCAGAGATCGTGGGATGTGCTCAAGCAGGCTGGGTAAAAGGGATGGCATTTTCAGCAAGGGATTTGCCCTCTGGTTATCTGATATAAGGTTTCCCCAGTATTAGGTGTAAGGGAAAGCATATCTTCCCTGCCTACTGTAGGGAAGGGAGGCACTTTAGGGCCCCCCAAGTTATTAAGTAGGGGGCTGGGACCCCTCAATTTTGAGCGGTAACATCGCACAAGACGTCAGCACGAGCCACTTCAGCACATTGTGCAATGTTGTGACATCAGCGAGTCAACCCCGGAACTGGTTCTCAATGCCACAGTGCGATTCCTGGCATGAAATAAGAATAAATTGAATGTATGTAATAAGAATAAAGGGAAGCATCTCTGGTCAAGTGCAAAATGCATGTCTCTCGTAATTATCTAACATCCCCACAAGGGCTTTGAAATATACTCAGAGTCGAGAGTGGATTTCATGCTCTTTATTCAGCTCATAGTGGTGAGGAGGAATGAATGTCCCCCTAAAGTATCTGCTTTATATACATTATTTACACAATGGGCTGCACGTGATTGGCTAATTCCGGAATTCTCCTGTAGGCCAATCAGGTTGTGGATTCACTTCCATCTGGAGCTGGATTGGGTGGCTCCTGCAGACCAATCATACTGCTGCATTGTTCTAGGACCAATCAGACTGCTGCATTCTGAATCCTATTGTTCTAGGACCAATCAGACTGCTGCATTTTGGATCCTATTGTTCTAGGACCAATCAGACTGCTGCATTTTGGATCCTATTGTTCTAGGACCAATCAGACTGCTGCATTTTGGATCCTATTCAACTCAGTACATAACAGGCTTCTTGATCAGAGACCTTTTGCTTCCAGACCCGCTCGAATAATCTCAGCACTTCCTCTTCTAGCGCTGGATTTTTTTGTGCTGCTGTCAGAATGGCTGGGCATCGAAGCAAACCACTGCAGGTTACAAACAGGATGACACACCACCCCCGACTTGTTGCGTTCGCAGTGTCCGCTAGAGCTAAGCCTTTGCATTCCAACACATCAGGAGTGGCCAGTCAAAAGCAAACAGCAAAATGGTTGCTAGGCCTCAGGGCAGGAAAGTATCTTGCTGTTCATTCAGTCAATTGCACCTGAGAGGGTGGAGAGACAGGTGAGCTCTCTCAGCTGTCAGGTGCTGACATCCTCAGACTGTCAGCTGTGGACCACTCCCATTCACCCCAGGGGAATAGGGGTCTCCTAACAACTCTTGTGAGCTGAACCATAAAGAAGGCTGATCGCCGAAGAATTGATGCTTTTGAATTACGGTGCTGGAGGAGACTCTTGAGAGTCCCATGGACTGCAAGAAGATCAAATCTATCCATTCTTAAGGAAATCAGCCCTGAGTGCTCACTGGAAGGACAGATCCTGAAGTTGAGGCTCCAATACTTTGGCCACCTCATGAGAAGAGAAGACTTCCTGGAAAAGACTCTGATGTTGGGAAAGATGGAGGGCACAAGGAGAAGGGGATGACAGAGGACGAGATGGTTGGACAGTGTTCTCGAAGCTACTAGCGTGAGTTTGACCAAACTGTGGGAGGCAGTGGAAGACAGGAGGGCCTGGCATGCTCTGATCCATGGGGTCTTGAAGAGTCGGACACGACTAAACGACTAAACAACAACAACTCTTGTCACCCATAGTAAAGAACTAGTTCCCAGCAACCTTAGAAAACCACAGTTTCCTGGAGTCTCCACAATTACTGAAGTGGTATGAGTCCTTCCAGTGTAGACTTGACCACGTACTCACACAGTCTGCATATGACTGCTGGTTTCTTTGTCATGGGATTGTATGTTTTTACACCCATCCCTGCTTCTTCTTTCCATCTGAGCTAGAAGCAGCATTCTGGGGTTATTAACAGACAGGAATAAGGTGAACTGAAACTTCATGGGAAACATCAGCACATTACATAAGGTTTCAGCTGCCCATCTCCCCTTTGCAAAATATAGTGGCCGTTCAGTTATGCCAGCTCCCTTTGGGAATTCCAGCTGAAGCAAAGGTTCAGCGTTCACCAACGCTGTGTTTTGGAATTTGCTATGTAAGTTTTCTCTTTCTGGGCAATGCACTGGAAGGAACTGCTGAGTCAGCTGCAGCATGGTGTTTTAGAGATTTTAGAGGTCTCCACCACACAGGAGGTTTTTATTATTTTTTATTTAGTGATAAAAGATTGCTGTATCCAAATTCCCAATCTTGTTTGCTTTCAGCAACACGTCAAGAGAACCATCTGTGGAATCAGAGATAATACACAGAGCCTGGTCCAGCCAAACTCAAACTCAAAATCAGTCGCCGATTTAAATGGTTTTGATGTCGCGTTAATTTAAAAGGGTTAAGTATGGGCTTAATTTCTCCGTTTTAAATGAGCAGAATTTAAAAGAGCTTGTATGTGGCTGAATGGTACCCAGTTTTAAAGAAACAATCAGAGGCGACCTTTGCTGATGAGGCATGAGATCAGCATTCAAGTATTCAGAAGTCATTTTCACTTGAGATTAATCTTAGTGATTCACATTTGTTTCATCAGAGGCCTTACCTCCAGGTGTGTTTACCAAATGAGGAGCAGCGGGCATCTATTAGGAGCGGGAACATCTTGGCAGTGGCACCAAGGATGTGGAATGCCCTCCCTCAGGGAGGAACCAGTCACAGACACAATGCAGCCAAAAAAAGAAAGAAAAAAGGTTCTTTTGTTAAGCATTTAAGCTAACTTAATTGCTATGGTATTAAGGTTCACTCTTTGCTGCTTCTAGTTTTTGGCATCCTTATCATTGTTTCGTTATTGAAATGTTTTCTTGCAGTATTCAATGCAAATGTAGATCATGGCTGGCACTGAGTTCTCCTTGTGTTCTTCATGGCCTCGCTATCAGCTATTTCCTGAACAGGAGAACTGGTTCAACCTGTATTTTTCACTGGCATGGCATCTTCCCTTCATAATAATAATTTTAAAAATCAGCTAAATTCCAAAGCTTTATTCATTTCTAACATTCACTATCTCTAGCAGTTATGGGTGCCCTGACACCCCACAAACTCTGTTACCCCAGATCTGTAGCATTTTTATTATTTTTAAAATACCGTATTTTTCGCTCTATAAGACGCACTTCCCCCTCCTAAAAAGTAAGGGGAAATGTGTGTGCGTCTTATGGAGTGAATGCAGGCGGGAGGCTCTGCTCAGCGCTCCCTTTAAAGAGCCACGTGGAGCGTGTGTGTGGCTCTTGGGGGCTTTTCCCCGAGGAGGGAGAAGGGCTCCGTGCGGTCTTTAAAGGGAGCACAGCTCTTGAGGGAGCCTTCCTACTGCTGCCCGGGAGAGGCTGCGTGTGGCTATCCCATAAGCCAGGACAGCAAGCGGGATCGCCGGGCAGCGATCCCGCTTGCTGTCCTAGCTTCTGCCCTAGCTGCATGCAGCCTCTTCCGGGCAGGGGGAGCCTTCATCCCCCTGCCCAGGAGAGGCTGCGCGCGGCTATCCCAGAAGCCATTTTCCTCTTGCTGTTCTGGCTTCTGGGATTCAGAATATTTTTTTCTCTTGTTTTCCTCCTCCAAAAACTAGGTGCGTCTTATGGTCTAGAACGAAAAATACGGTATTTTTTATTAAATATTTCTTAGTTTACAAAAATATGTGTGTTGTCTCTTTTTTCAACTTGTGCTTTTCTGCAGATCCGTTTCATTTGTTCTGCATGTTGTGACGTGGGGTTTGTGATTTCAGCTCTCTTGACATAATATGCTGGAGACAGTTCTGTAGTAACACTTCTTTATTAAAGCAAACAAGACTGAGAACTGAGGAGGGGAGAGCTACATTTATAGGGACAGGGAACTAGCTAGAAAGGATACATTTTGGAGGGAACAATATCAGGCAATCACAGTCTTGCCTTTTGGAGGAAACCAATAAGACAGAGGATCCAAATACAGCAGCTTAAATGAACCAATAGTAGCTGTACCCTCTGGAACCAAAAGGCAGTTACTTTACTCTAATGCAAATACAGACAATAATAATACAGATATAAAATCCTTTGACTCAATACACAACACTGCATGCAGTATTAGGTTGGGAAGAAAAGAGGGGGAAAGGCGAATGGTGAGTGGGGTGGGGTCGCAATGCTTCTATTCTTCTACTTAGTGTATGTGTGGGGTTTTGTGTCAGGGTCACTTGTGCAGTTTCTCTTTCTATTCGCTTGTTATATTTCCTTGGTAGCGAGAGAGGTTGGGGGTGGCCTAGGCTAGGGTGTGGTTGGTTGTCTTTGGTTGGAGATTAAAATATATGTGACAGTGATTTAGTTTACGGACTCTTTCTTCAGAAACTGGGGTGTTGCATTTATGAACCCGGATCTCTCTTCCAAGCACAGATATTTCTTTAAAAAAGATTGTCTCAGATTAGAAGACAAACTACACAGTGGACACCAAAGGAGAAAATGTTAATTTTTAAATAATATTAGCTCTGGCCTGTAGTGACTCTTGAAGGGCCAGTCTACCATTGCTTTCAGTGAAATGCTGTTTTCTTAATAAGGTACAGTGGTACCTGGGGTTACATACGCTTCAGGTTACATACGCTTCAGGTTACAGACTCCGCTAACCCAGAAATAGTACCTCGGGTTAAGAACTTTGCTTCAGGATGAGAACAGAAATCGTGCGGCAGTGGCGCGGCAGCAGCGGGAGGCCCCATTAGCTAAAGTGGTACCTCAGGTTAAGAACAGTTTCAGGTGACGAACAGACCTCCGGAACGAATTAAGTACTTAACCCGAGGTACCACTGTATTCAAGGCAATTATATATACCTAGATGCTTAATTTGGGATGAGAAACATGGGAAAGGCCACTGTTGGAGGTTCTGCCTGACAAGTTTTCAGGTTTAGATCAGCAGTCAAACACCAGAAACATTAAGTTCACTCAAACCATAACTTCCCTGCCAAGTCTCTTACAGTACTTTCTGGGACAAAACAGGGCTTATCTTTCAGCTCCTGCCGAAAGTAATGCTTGCAGGGCTTTGATCCAAGGAGAGATCCACTGCCAAATAAGCAAATACCTTGAAGTAACAGAATTTATGTACATTCGTTCCATTGTGCCATTAAGTGCCATTCGTTCCGATCCACAAGAACATCTTGCCTCCCATGCCAGATTCTTTAAGAGGCTGCTGTTATTTGGATCATTAAAAAGGGTGATTATGGATCCTCTGATTTAATCCATCTCTCTCTCTCTCTCTCTCTCTCTCTCTCTCTCTGCATTCTGGAGTACTGAATTACTAGGAAGGCAATGGAAGCAGTTCGTGTGGGGAGGCACAAGTCACTCACTGAATCATCAAGAACCACTTCCTTCAGCTGCTGTGTTTCTTTGTTTAGCTCCCATCTTCCTGCCTGATACACCTGAAATTGGAGGAGAGGAGAGTCTGAGGTGAGATAAGACTGCAGCAGGCACAAAGAATGTATGCTGAGCAGCACATCCTTCATACAGGAAGTGGGAGTTCTCCCATTCCGGGGGAAGCATTGCTCAACTGCCATCAATCTCAGTGTGAGCTCACTGTACAATGCTAATACAGCCACTTTCTTCCTGGTAGGGGGGCTTATGTGACATAGTCTTTGCTGAGCAGATAACCCACCTTTCTTCCAAGGAATTCAAAGTGGTGTACATCATTCCCCTCCTGCCCTCAATCGTATCCTCACAACAACCCTGTGAAGTAGGCTTGGCTGAGATGATGCGAATGGTCCAAGGTCCCCCAGGGAGCTTCGTGGCTGAGTGAGGATTTGAACCCAGGTTTTGTCCAGGTCCTAGCCCAGGAGTCCTAACTCCACCATACCAGACCTTCCAAGTGCCCCTATTTTCCAGGGATGTTCCAGATTTACAGAAGCCATCCCAGTTTCTTATTTGATCCTGGAATGCCCTGCTTCTCCTTAGGTTGTCTCCATTTTCACTGGAAAAATGTTGGAGTGTATGGAGTTGTGCTACAACTCCCTGACTGTTGGCCATGCTGGCTGGAGCTGATGGGAGCTGCAGGTTGGACCACAAATTCCCTAACGCCTCAACTAGACAGTTCATCACTAGTGATAAACGTGCAACTATTCAGAAAACATATAAATCCCATGAATTATCTGAAGAATAAGCAGCTCATGTACCCTTGGAGATGGCCCAAATAATTTTGTAACCTTAGCTCAATGGGGTGTTGTTGTTGTTTAGTTGTCTAGTCGTGTCCGACTCTTCGTGACCCCATGGACCAGAGCATGCCAGGCACTTCTGCCTTCCATGGCCTCCCGCAGTTTAGTCAAACTCATGCTGGTAGCTTCGAGAACACTATCCAACCATCTCGCCCACTGTAGTCCCCTTCTCCTTGTGCCCTCAAACTTTCCTAACATCAGAGTCTTTTCCAGGGAGTCTTCTCTTCTCATGAGGTGGCCAGAGTATTGGAGCCTCAGCTTCAGGATCTGTCCTTCCAGTGAGCACTCAGGGCTGATTTCCTTCAGAATGGATAGGTTTGATCTTCTTGCAGTCCATGGGACTCTCAAGAGTCTCCTCCAGCACCAGAATTCAAAAGCATCAATTCTTCAGCGATCAGCCACCTTTATGGTCCAGCTCTCACTTCCATACATCACTACTGGGAAAACCAGAGCTTTAACTATACGGACCTTTGTTGGCAAGGTGATGTCTCTGCTTTAGGGGAGGGGTATTACCTCTCGTGGAGGACACATTGTGCTCCTTCTGGGATAGTTTGTCCACCTTTGGATGGTGTCTTGTATGCCTCCTTCCAGCAACTCCTGCAGCCAAACTGGTGACAAACACTGTTCTGCTTTCCTTTGGACCACATCAGCGAGGCCAAGAGAGGGTGCTTGTCATCTGGGCAGCCCAGGAAATCCATACAGGATTGTCCAGGATTGTGCCACAGTAAGTCACTTCGGTGCTGCTAACACAGTGGTTTGACTTCACCCCTGGAGGCAGACTCCATTGTCCCATGAGATAAATGGATGCGAACAACAAAAAAAGCTCAGTGGTTCACAAACTTTTTTCCCTGGGCCACACTTTCAGAATAAAAATTTGCTCATGCCACACCATTTTTTTTTATTGATAAGAAATGCATTGGAAATCAGAAAGAAACAGCTCCTAGCCGTGCTTGATTTATAACATAGAAATTATAATATAATAATGGATATCTAGAAAGTATAAAACAATTCAGCTACATAACGACATGAATCATTCCCAAAATATAATTATAAATAAGCCTCTTACACATGTACTTTAGTATGCATACAAATTCAATGCAAGGTGTGAGCTTGCTTTTGCTGGGTAATCTCGTTTATCTAATTTGAGACAAACCCAATCTTCTCACCAACCCAAAGAAGCCTTTCTCTTTTCTGATTTCACATTTGTCAGAGTTGACAATCCCTGTTCACAACAGGATGTTATGGACTACTGAAGAAAAATAGCCAGTGCTTTTGAAGAAAGGTGTGGATAAAAAGGTAAAGGTAAAGGACCCCTGACAGTTAAGTCCAGTCGCAGACGACTCTGGGGTTGTGGCACTCACCTCGCTTTACAGTCCGAGGGAGCCGGCGTTTGTCCGCAGAAAGTTTTTCCGGGTCATGTGGCCACCATGACTAAGCCGCTTCTGGCAAAACCAGAGCCGTTTACCTTCCTGCTGGAGTGGTACCTATTTTTCTACTTGCACTTTTGGGCGTGCTTTCGAACTGCTAGGTTGGCAGGAGCTGGGACTGAGCCATGGGAGCTCACCCTGTCGCGGGGATTCGAACCACCGACCTTCTGATTGGCAAGCCCCAGAGGCTCAGTGGTTTAGACCACAGCACCAGCCGCGTCCCTTGGCTGTATATAAAAATATATATATTTTTATACTATACTATACTATACTATACTATACTACACTACACTACACTACACTACACTACACTACACTACACTACACTTAAATGCTTCCGTGTTTCTTTGATTGTCCTTTAATCTTCTGGCAACGCTTGCCATCCTCTCCTGCCACACCCTTGGAGAACCACTGCCTTAACTAGAGCAGCAATTGATGCCCCGATATTACCCAAGGGCCAGTTGCCTTATTTTGGCATCTGAGACAGATTCCGCTTCTCACCCTTCCTAACAGGAATGATGTAATAATAATAAACTAAATAGCTAACAATTTGCTGTCCTTTTATGATGCCCAAAATTAGCCATCTGAGGGCAACCGTTTCATACTCTCTAATGATAGGGCCACTCAGTGTGCCCTGTTCTATTTCTTGAATGCTTACTTTTTATTAAATAAAACCATTCCTTTGAAGTCTTCCACGGCAAATTTAACTCCTGAGTGATAAAGCATATGGAATTCAAGTAGGCATGAAAAGAAAAAAAAATCTGTTAACACATCTAATTTTGTCCCTGAGCACGTTGCAAATGAAAAACTAAATATTCATTTCCTCTTCCAGCAAGGGATTTTTCTCTACTTTTCCAAGGTAATGAAGAACACTAATTACTAATCAAGTGTGCCGGCGAGGGTCTGGATGAAGATCTAGCTCCAGACACATACGATACAATACTATGGATGATACGCCTTTCTGTAGTGAAACTGCAATTCACAACGCTTTAGAAATCCCCTCATTGAGTCACTTGTGACTTCTGTTTGCAAAGAGTTAAATGTATGGTTTTTTTGGGTTTTTTTAACTGAATCCCCCTAGTGGTGCAAACCTCCAGGCAGTGTGGAATGATATCATTCTTGTCATCAAGCTGGAATGCATCATAGGGTAGAGCCGTCCAATCAGGGCTCTGTGTGAGGGTTTATATAGAGTTATGTTTCCTCTGCAGAACAGTCAAAGTGAGCACATTGAGAGGCTAAGCCTTCCGCTATAGCAATATCATCACAGAGCACAGCACAGTTTTGCCACTGTTGTTCCATCTGGTAAGTCCAACACCTTTAAATCTTAGTTATATGAAATATAATTATATTAACTATTGCCCACACACAAGTTTTAAAGAGCCCCGTTGAATGATGGCTGCAACTATTTAATGCTCGGAGACTTTATTCTCTTTTCAGTCATCTCAAAGCTTTATTGTTGTGGTGCTCCCTTTTAAAGCAATAAACGCCTCTTTGCAAGAGGCTTCATTGTACATGCAAAAGTGTCTTGCAAGGTCTGGAATATGTTTTGCCAAACAAGATTGGCAATTTTAAGAGAATAGAATGCTGTGATTATACTTAACGCGAATATGTATTTGTTATGTTTGTCTGCTTGTGTTTTAATACCACTTATTAAATCTTTTCCTGCTGTAATATGGTCTGTTTTGGTTTTGAACCTGCATTAGATCTCAGGAGACAATATCTGATTGCAGAGAAACTGTGAACGTTTGAGGCTAAAGGCTAAACATAATTTCAGTGTGTTCTGACATGTCAGTTTCCATCCAGGCAGTTTTGTCATTGCTTGTAGCTTTGTTTCTCTTTGGATTTACATCCATATAATTACGCCGAGTGCTTTTAGAAAGAATGGGGTAGATTTCTGTCTGCCAATTTTTGAATTTTTAGCTGCAGATGAAAGACACACAAGCGATTTTTTTCAGCGTCTCTCATCTTGCTGTTCCTTTGTGACCATCCGGCATGATCTGGTTAAGGGAGTCAAATGCATCTATCTTGCACTTTGAGGCGATTGGATCTGCCTTTTAGATTTCATTGGGATTGTGCAGCTTTTTCAACTTGTGCTTAGAACTTCGCTCCTGCGGACCATTAGGGCAGGGGCTGAGCAGGCGCAAAGGCAGCTCCCTGATGCTCCGATGTGATTCCATGTGCCCTGCTATTTGCCAACCCGCACCTTGATCCCTCTGCACTGCAGGCAGGCTCAGGCACTGGGCTGATCCTTCTGGGAAAGAGAGTGTGCAGTATTCTTGCTCAGCAAGCCAGTGCTGTTTGAACAGGAGCCAGCAAATAAGCATGGCAGACGTGGCCGTAGTAAAAGTAATGGGCAAGCGGCCATTGACAAAGCCAGTAGTCACACTTCTCATTCACATATATGGTGTGCAAATACCTGCCCTGTATCTATGATAGAGGGCTTGATGGGTATATATACAAAATGGACAGGAAAAGGGCAGCATCTATACCCTCCAACATTTATCTGGTGCATATAAGGATGTCCTATTCCATAATAATAATAATAATAATAATAATAATAATAATAATAATAATATTTATACCCTGCCCATCTGACCGGGTTGTCCCAGCCACTTTGGGCAGCTTCCAAACCCGTAATAAAACATTAAAAAACTTCCCTATACGGGGGCTGCTTTCAGATGTCTTCTAAAGGCTGTACTGTATTGTTACTTATCTTCTTGGCTCGGGGGTCATGCAACTCCATACCATCCAACATATTTCTCCAGTGAAAATAGACGTCCTAAAGGAAAAGTGGGACATTCCAGGATCAAATTGGAAACAAGGATGGCTTCTGTAAATCCAGGACTGTACCTGGAAAATAGAGTCACCTGGATGGTCTGCAACATCAGAAGAGGGAGAGGGCAACACCTTGATTCTTAAGAGGGACCGGGTGGTTAATATCTGCCCAATGAGTACTTCCTAGGCAGGATTCAGTCTCAGCAATATTTATCGAGCAGGTTTGAATTTGCACATAATGCAGCCGATCTGCCTATACCAGTGAGCAATGGTTGGGATCTTTGTTTTCGTTTTAATTTGAGCAGGTGGCAGCTGTGGTTTGCTTGGTTTCAGCGCAGCTGTGCCCTGCCTTGGATAAGGTCTGGAAAGATGCCACTTACTTGTAATAAGAAAGGTGTCTCTGAGGAGATGGTCCTGTCGGGATTCCAGCCCTCGATAGCTTGGGCTGGTGTGAATCACATGCCAGCGCAGGGTGTTCACCTCGTAGACATGCAGGTCAGGGATCGTTCCAATCAGAGAGTCAAGTTTGCGTGGGTGTCAGTGGCCAAGTGAGCGAAAGTCAGCCAGGGAAAGCAGAGGGGGAAAGTGACAACCTGCGCAATGATCAGCACTTCGGTCACTAGGAAAGCTGAAGGCTGCTTGAATCTTGAGAATGTATAGCATAACAGGACATCCCTATGCAAGTTGCATAGATCCCTTGAAATTTCTGTTCTCCTAATGCAACTGTTTTACAGCCCAGTAAAAGGTAAAGGTAAAGGGACCCCTGACCATTAGGTTCAGTCATGACCGACTCTAGGGTTGCGGCACTCATCTCGCTTTATTGGCCGAGGGAGCCGGCATACAGCTTCTGGGTCATGTGGCCAGCATGACTGAGCCACTTCTGGCGAACCAGAGCAGCGCACGGAAACGCTGTTTACCTTCCCGCCAGAGCGGTACCTATTTATCTACTTGCACTTTGATGTGCTTTCGAACTGCTAGGTGGGCAGGAGCAGGGACCGAGCAACAGGAGCTCACCCCGTCACGGGGATTTGAACCACTGACCTTCTGATTGACAAGTCCTAGATTCTGTGGTTTAACCCACAGCGCCACCCGCTTCACTACTGTAAATCATGAGATTCAGCAAGGGTTGCTCCTAAGTGAGTGTGCATAGAATTGCGGCCATGCAGCCCGATCCTACGCTTTCTTTCTCAGAAGTAAGTCCCACTTTTGTTCAATGGGATTTTATTTTGCTGCACTTTTGCTTTCCTGTTTTTAACTTCGCGAAAATTACAAACTGGAGGCGAATGAGTTAAAACTGATATTTTAAGTCTCCATCATCAGCCTTTTGCACAGCTTACCCCTTAATCCTCAGTTTCAACAGAAGGGCTGCCTGAATCAAGCAGGTGGTGGTTTGTCACCAAATTTGGCAATAGATGCGCCCGTTTATTTCCAAATGCCTTCCTGAAACATTGCGCTTTGTCCCTACACGCAGAGATGAAATAACCTCAGGCTTTTTTGAGAATGAATTCATCCCTTCGTGAAGTTAAGGCGCCAGCTTTCAATGGAGCAATCTCCTGCTATGTGCGCAAACACTTTCTGTCAGAGAGAGGAGAATCTCTGCCAGATTGATTTAAAGCTCAATAATTATAGTCTACCACTTATACTTTGAAATCAAATTAACAAATTGCTAATTACTGACAGCCTGCTAAATGGTTGCCATTACTGGAAAAAGGGAGCACTGAGGTGTTTCTTCATTCACAGCACAATCATATGTTGGTCTGTTTGGAAGCAAGTCTCACCAAGTTATTATTAATTATTAAATTTATATACCACCCTTCGGCCGGGGATTCCAGGGCCACTTACAATATAAAGCACAAAACACATAACATAATAACAAACTAAACAATACTCCCACCATAGGATTTACTTCCAGGCAAGTGTGATTGCAATATGATCAGTGCTTTCCCTGAGACTGACACAGACCCTCGCAGTGTAATAATCCAAAATGCCACTTACGTAGGAGTATGTTTCACAGAAATCAATGGGGCATTTTCATATCACATATTTGGAACAGGGGTATTGCATTAGTGCAGCTCTTCTCTAATCATTCCGACTAAAAGGAGCTCAAGAGAACACTATTTCCTCAAAATGCAAAAACTGAGGGAGGAATCCAGGCATAAAGAGCAGGATTTTGTCTTGTGGAAAGGGGGAGAAATTGCACCAGGAATTGCCTGTTATGCTTATTTCCTGTGACTAGACAATAGGCTGGCGACAGACGATAGAATCAAAGGCAACTTGATACTGATAATGTTGCTCTCGGTGTACACACATTTCCATTATAATTTCTGGCCGAGCAGGTTTTCAGAACACTACAGAAATCTGTGAAACCTGTTTACCAGTGGTGCATCATAGGATGACAGGCAACAGTGCCTTCAACTTTCCGGGAAAAACTCTCATCTGCCTCCAGAGCTAGGACCAGGGCTGGGACCACTGTGGTGGATCAGAAGAGCCTTGTGTGTTGATCACCCTATTGCTACCATGTGTTGGAGAGAAGGAAGCACGAAGGGTTAAGGAGGACCAGGCAGGTGGGACCTGAAGACACCATCCTGCTGGTGGTTCTCCCTTGATAGACATCTTCAGCTTCAACCTGAGTTCGGAACAGGAAGAGAGAAAAGCAGCTTAACACATCCCCTCGCCAACGAAAGGCTATTCAAGTTGGAAAGAATGGGGGGGGGGAACCAGTTTGGTCCCATCTTTGTTCCACATTACAAACCTGTGGTTATTCCTTTGCTTGCAGAAACCTGTGTAAAGAAGGACCCAGGAAGTGAACCAAACTGGTGGAAATAGGAACCTCTTGCCCAACGCCATGAAGTTACTCATCACCATCTCTGTAATGCTGAGCGTTCTCGTCACAGACATAGCTTCAGTAAGTTTTGCAACCGTGGCAGGAACTCCAACTGACAAGCGCTTGTGCATATTTCCATGTTTGACCATAACTGCAAAGCTTCCTCTTTCGCCCATGGCCCAAACCTATTTTTAGCAACGTCTTTCTTTTTTGGTTACTGCTGGTACGTGCAGGAGGTTGTACTCTGGGATATATAACCTGATAAATACTTTTTTACATATTTATTTCAAAGCAATACGTGTACCTCAACGTTTCCTTCCTTTTGATCACCTCTCTGCCCTTTCCATCTCCCAGTCCGTACAACACACACACAAACTAGACTTCTTCCTCTGCTCTTCTCTCCTCATTTCTCTGGACTGCTTCTTCTAACCTGCCCTTTAAAGCTATCCCTTCTCCCCTAGCATTTTCAAGCAACTGTCTAGCTCTTTCCCAAACCCTTGGTTCTTCTGCTTCCTCCTCCACCTCGCCCTTCTGCCTGCTTCTCTCTTAGATCATAGAAGATTAGATATGATTCTGCCTGCCCCACACTATGTGACTTAGCTGCAGAAAGTCTCTTCTCCACAAAATTATTTTTAAGAATTATGGAACACATACCTACATACATACATGTAGTCCAAGCTACCCCTGATTTAATGCACAGCAGTACACATCTGCAGACGCCACCCATTATATATGATTGGACTACAACTTTCATCTGCCCCAACCAGTATGGACAGCGGTCAAGGATGATGGTCCAACAAGAACTGAGAACACCATGTTGGTTAGCCCTGCTTTACACCCTAAAGCTTGGCGAAATCATCTGTAAGAAACTGCCCTACATCTCAGGGTTGTTATAAGGGAAATGAAATAAGGAGAGGGGGAGTTATTTAGGATTAGCTTCATCTAAATAATGCTTCCTTATTTTTCCTTTAGAATAATTTGTCTCTGTCCTTGTTCCCTCTTAGTTTCACCACCGGAAGAGAGATCGCAAGCTGGGAAGCAAAGCTAAATATGAACATAAAGGTAAAGAAATCTTTGCAGCTTTTTGTTGACATCTGAAAAGTGCTGCTGCTCTTTGACAAAGTGCCAAATTCCTTGTTTTGCACATGTAATGAACCTCTGATAGCCCCTTCTTTGAGAGAGCACCGCTTAACCCTTTCGTCACCCTCTGCTTTCTCGCTGCAATATCTCCTGGCGATTCCCCTCTCTCAAATAAACAGTATGGTTCCCATGGAAGGAAAGGCAACCAATGGGAAATGTACAGCAGAAACATCTTAACTGGGGACCTCTCCTCCCTCTGTCTTCTTCCAGAAATTTTAAGCAATACATAACTTATCTAAATTTAGAGTAACATCTTTCTCCAAGGTCTTTCTTCCCAAAGCTTCTTTTTCTTAGAGCAGTCTTCTGGGTGGGGCTGATTGCATAAAGTATCTAGAGGGCAATAGGATGAGGAAGGCTGTCCTTGAAGAAGGGGCCCACTGAAGTTTTGCTACGCATTTGGATGTGGTGCGATGTTTGGCCTACAGTGTGGCATACTACAATTTCCCCGCAATGTCTTGTTTGCAGGTTGCACCTGTCTGAATGGAGGAACCTGTGTCTCGTACTACCTCTTTTCTGGAATGAGGCGTTGCTTATGCCCCAAAGGATATAGCGGGGACCACTGTGAAATCGGTAGGTGATCACTTCAAAACTTGTTTCCGTTTTTACCCAACAGCTCACGGCCTTTAGAAATTAAAGAACGCCAATAAATCTTCCAGTTTTCTGGAACAGACAAAGCCACTCTGGACACTCTCCCCCCCAAAAGAAACAAGAGATTGGGTGGGAGTCTTAAAGGAAAAGGGACCCCTGACCATTAGGTCCAGTCGTGACCGACTCTGGGGTTGTGGCGCTCATCTCGCTCTATAGGCCGAGGGAGCTGGCGTGCAGCTTCCGGGTCATGTGGCCAACATGACTAAGCTGCTTCTGGCAAACCAGAGCAGTGCATGGAAACGCCATTTACCTTCCCGCCACAGCGGTACCTATTTATCTACTTGCACTTTGATGTGCTTTCGAACTGGTAGGTTGGCAGGAGCAGGGACTGAGCAACAGGAGCTCACCCCACCACGGGGATTCGAAATGCCAACCTTCTGATCGGCAAGTCCTAGGCTCTGTGGTTTAACCCACAGCGCCACCCGCGTCCCTGGGTTGGGAGGCTTATTGAGCTGTAAACCACTTTGAGAACGGGTATCTGAAAAGATAGAGTAAAAATCAGCGCAGCACTAACGTAATTGTTCCACCTGCGCAATCATCTCTGTTTGCTTGATGGAATGATGACCCTCTCCCTCCCCGCTCCTGTCCACTGTTTTGTGGGTTCTCCCAACTTTCCAGAGCAGTTTTGGAGGAAGCACAAGGGGGGTGCAGGGGGAGGAGAGCAGGAAAATCCCTCTTGTGCTAGTGGGAGCCCTCGAGCTGGCTTCCACTAGTGGAATTGGTTTGCTGGATCTGGCCCTATAGTTCCAGAATCCATAGGCAGGGTCATGTTAGTCTGTTGCAGCAAAACAGCAAAATCTCATGGGGCCCACTTCATGAAATGTGTGATAATAGAAGATTATCTTCTTCCCTGAATTATAGGTTTATATACATATGGTTGGTGGGGTGGGACTGTCAACCACAAAGTCAGAGAGAAATGAAATGCAGAGAAGTGTAGACACATTGGCAATAACATCCTGGCAAGTCAATGAGCAGATTTAACATGATAAAAATCCTTCGTCTCAATGGACTCCATGGAACCTCTCAGCTGCCGTCAGCACTGACAATCCTCTTGTTTTCTCGACAGATGCTGAAAGTCGCTGCTATACAGACAACGGAGAGGACTACAGAGGGACTTTGTCGGTGAATGAGAAAGGTGACAGGTGCCTGGATTGGGACTCCCCTTCGCTGCAGAGATGGCCTTATCATGATGGCATGGAGAATGCCATGAAACTTGGGTTAGGAAAGCACAACTTCTGCAGGTAAGTGAAATGCAACGGAATGTACTGCTATAGGTCCAGCTGCCCTATTTTTTATTTCTCCCCCAACCCATAGTTCCACAGTTGCCATGTGCCAATAATGCATCAAATCATCTGGCTGGCATTCCACAAGAACATCAGCTGTGGTGAATGACTACATCTTCTACTATAAGATAACTTGTACTTTTAAGAATGGCTAGGATTTCATTCACATTATCTTTGTTGAGGCAAACAGGGATTCCGTATGGTTCTCTTTGGATGACAAGGACAAAGTATAACTAATAGTTGAGCAAAGAAGTTATTTTGCCTGGGGCACCTTGCCCCACCTGCTGAAATCCCTTCTTTAGGCAACTATGCCAGGTTCAAGGGTTCTATTCAATGTTGCCAATAGTTAGTTTGCAGGATTAGTGCCCTGCAGGAACATTTAACTAGCATTACTAAGAATATAGGTGAACTGGATGACTTCAGCATACTGTACTATGACCTACATGAAGTGGAGGCATTCTGCCGCCCCCTGCAGGTTGGCGTTGGTATTACTGAGGATCATTCTTTTGAAGGCAATATTCCATTGTTTTTCAGAAATCCAGATGGCCGATCCAAGCCGTGGTGTTACGTTAGGAATGGTTATCGAACCTCTTCAACATCCTGCAAAATCGACGTATGCCGAAAAGGTATGTTATTACTTAGGGTGCCAGATGCTTATAAACTTTTAAAATCAAAGCAAGGCACACAAAAACCAGTTCATAATGAAGCCAAGCACTGTAAGCCGAAGAAATTCCTATTCTGGGCCAGATACTAATTTTGGCAAGTTAAGTAGACAAAAATAATTTGTCAGTAGACAGCTAGCATGTTCAGTAGAAGGATTTTCGCTTAGCCTGTTCCCCAGTGTGCGAGCATTCTATGCAGAGGGAGCATTAAGAGTGGTGCAGTGGTTAAGACCTGTAGATCTGGGGAACCGGGTTCGCGTCTCTGCTCCTCCACATGCAGCTGCTGGGTAACCTTGGGCCAGTCACACTTCTCTGAAGTCTCTCAGCCCCACTCACCTCACAGAGTGTTTGTTGTGGGGGGGAGGGGAAAGGAGAATGTTAGCTGCTTTGAGACTCCTTCGGGTAGTGATAAAGCGGGATATCAAATCCAAACTCTTCTTCTATATGTGACCCCTCACCTGCAGTCCTAGCGGTACAAATTCTGGAAGGATGTTTCCATATCATCGGTCGGAAGGTGTTGATCAGACCTTAACCTCGGCCTAGAAATTTGTGAGGGGCAGCCAAACTTTGCAGATCTTCATGGGGATCTTGCTACCCTGAGGACCTAGTCTTTATTGTGAAGAGCTAAAGTGTTATGTACTGAAGTTCTCACCCTGGGCCAGCAGGGGGATACTGTAGATAGTTATGCAAATAAGGGATCGAAAGTGACGTTCAGTGATTGGATAGTTTTAGGAAATTGTTACAGTTACGTTGTACTGGAGCTCTATATAAGCAGGTTGACTGAACCCTTCAGTTCAGTTCTGTTCTGGCCTGTGAATAAACAAGAGCTGTTTGAAGAATCGCTGTGTCGTCTGATATGTTCACCCACAACTTAACATAAATCTATGTTCGTTCTTCACTGGAGCAAATCCTTGAGGCTCTCTCTTCCTTTTACAGAAGCCACATGCGGCCAGAGGAGTTTCCGCAAGTACTTCAAGATTGTGGGCGGTTTCAAAGCACCCATTGAGTCTCAGCCTTGGATAGCAACCATCTACCACACCGATAAAAGAGGCGGTAGTCAGTTTCTTTGTGGCGGTAGCCTCATAGATCCATGTTGGGTCCTGACAGCAGCACACTGCTTCGGAAGCAAGTAAGTGCTTCACAATCAACTTTTTTCTTTTAATTCTCCGTTTTGGAATTGTTTTCTAGTTAAGAGATCCCTTAGTCAACATCCCATATTGTGAAAGGGAGGGATTTTAGCTCACTGGTACAGCATATGCTCTGTGTGCAAAAGGTCTCATACTCCTTCTGCAAGTAGAGCTGGGGGAAAACTCCCGTGGCTAGGCAATGTTGGCAACAGGCCAGTGAACTGGATGGGCCAATGGTCTGGCAGTATAAGGCAACTTTCCTGTGGTTTTTCATTTCATTTCATTATTAGATTATAAACTATCCTTCATCATAGGATCTCAGGGCAGTTCACAGTATAAAAAACGGGGGGGGGGGACCAAGTACAGTGGTACCTCGGGTTACATACGCTTCAGGTTACAGACTCCGCTAACCCAGAAATATTACCTTGGGATAAGAACTTTGCTTCAGGATGAGAACAGAAATCATGCTCCGGCGGCAGCGGGAGGCCCCATTAGCTAAAGTGGTGCTTCAGGTTAAGAACAGCTTCAGGTTAAGAACGGACCTCCGGAACGAATTAAGTACTTAACCCGAGGTACCACTGTAAATAAGTAAAACAAAACAACAAAACAATACCCCCCCATTCCCACAGACACATTTAAAAGGCTATAGAGTATTAATCAGCCAAAGGCCTGGTTGAAAAGGAATGTTTTCACCTGACGCCTAAAATTATATAATGAAAGTGCCAGAGCTTTTTCCTCAGTGACAAAATTGATAAATAGCCCAGTCTTAGGATTGTTGAGGGTTAAGTCTCATTAAAATCAGTGAAGGTTCCTGTGTTTAGTATTACAGCGCATGGTTGCAGTCGTACACATACTTAGCTTATTGAATTCTGCATAGGTTTGCACTGTAAGTGTGTAAGTTTCAGCTGCACTTGCAGAAGTTATCTTTTTCCTAGATCAATTGCTGAACTTACATAGATTTTTTTTTGGTGTTTATATTGTAACGGCCACTTGATAGCTATAAATAATATTTGCCTGCCAGTGCAGTACTTGTAAGTACTTGTGTGTGGTTAGCTTTTAAAAAGTTGGCGACCTTTTCAGTTACCAAATACTTTTTTTTCTCAGTTAATAAAACCCATCTGTATGCTAAATTTCACAATTCTATACAAACACATTTTAACTGACATCCACAAATGTTGTTCTAGACCAGAAGGAATGTACCCATATGATACACTGAGGCTTATGATACACCATTGAATTCAATAGGACTTACTTCTGAGTGGACATGGTTAGGGGCAGCCTGTGCATGTTAATCAAAAGGAAGACCCATTGAGTCCTATAAATTGTTATAGGATTGCACCCTATATACTGGAAAACCTATTAAAAAAACCAACCAAAGTTTAGAAAGTGATTTATTAAATTGTAGGATATTGCTACTGCTATATCTCTGTTTACCAAGAAATATATGAAATTAATATATTTGAAGAAGTGCTTCAGAACTTTTTGGAATGCGAAACTGTTGTAAAAAGCAATCCTTTTCTATATAAAAAAGTTTTGTGTTCATATATGCTCATGTTTTGCTGGTTCAAAAGGAGATGTCCTCAAATGTCTGTATTTTTAAGACAGAATAGCTACATGTGCTAGGAGACATGTTAAATTTTAAGTCCCACCATTCACCTAGCAAAACAATGAGGCTCAAACAAGAAAGAAGACTGCAAAATTATGTTTCTGTTCTCTTGTGACTGAGACAGAAAACTGAGCAAATGTGAAAGTTAGAGTGGGGAGATATGCCCCTGTATAAATTTTCCCCTAATCAATGTTTTCATTTCTTTTCAGCACTCCTGACCTATCCAAGCTGACTGTTATTCTCGGGAAGTCTGAATTGTACACTGATGATACGAAGGAGCAAAAATTTAATGTTGATAGGGTTGTCATTCATGAGGACTACACACTTCAGAGAACGGATTATAATAATGATATTGGTAAGTGACATCTCCAGCTTCCCTTCTGAATCATAGACATGTTTTACCCGAGCATGCAAAAAACTGAGCCACAAATGTTTCACCCGAGTACTGCTGCAAAATAAGGGCCCATTTTAGTGAGAAATGGTGTAGGTTGTGTACTTCTAAAGCACATTTGAAGCCAGTTCTTTCTATCAAAGAATTCTAGTCATTGTAGTTTACCTCTCACAGAGTCATGTGCAGTGCCCAGAATCCTTTCACGGAATGAATGTGCCTTAAAATTATAGTGTGTTACACAGCCTTACAGCAAAACACCTCGTATTTCATTGTCATGACATCATCCCCATATTTGCAAACGATACAAAAATGACAGCTTAGGAAAATATACAGGTACGAATGAGCTATCTTCTTTCACCAAATGTTTGGGGGTGGGTGTTCTATCAGATCATTGTAAGGAAAATACTTTGAGAGTCAGGGAAGATGATTTCTTCTCTCACTGAGGCAGCCAAGAGATTAATTTTCCCTGGGTTGGCAATGTTTCGCTATCTCTAGCCAGTCCTGGAAATGCTTACGATGTGTTTCTATGGTTAAACAAATTATTTTTATTTATCATTTATCAAACTTATTAGTCGCTTGTCACCCAAAGGTCTTCAAGTGACTTACAGCAAAGAAAAATATACAATACATAAGGCGGGGAGAATGGGGAATCATATAATATGTTATATGAAATATTAATGTAACATTTATGGAAGAAAACAAACAAGTAAACCATACCAGCCATATAAATAATAGCAAATTAAAAGGGGTGAGGGGAGATGCACATTAACAAAGTACATATACTTTTTATTATTGTCATTAAAATACTCTATTAATCACTGAACATAATAAAAGAGTCCAATTTAAGCTACATTTTTATCAGATCTCGCAATCTAAATTATCAGCGGGAGGTAGGGATTATGCATACAAGTAAATGCAGTAACATGACTACAGTGGTACCTCGGGTTACATAGGCATCAGGTTACATACTCTTCAGGTTACAGACTCCGCTAACCCAGAAATATTATCTCGGGTTAAGAACTTTGCTTCAGGTTGAGAACAGAAATCATTCAGCGGTGGCGTGGCAGCAGGAGGCCCCATTAGCTAAAGTGGTGCTTCAGGTTAATAACAATTTCAGGTTAAGTACGGACCTCCGGAACGAATTAAATACGTAACCAGAGGTACCACTGTACAATCATATGTCGTCTGGAAAAGCAGCTGGAACGGATAGCTCTAAATATATATTATTCTGTTTCTAATGAGTTTAGTGATAGAAGGTTCCCTATATGACATGCATTCTTTATTCCTTCTTTAGCCCTGATGAGGATCCGATCATCTTCTGGCCAGTGTGCACAAGAGTCAGACACTGTGAAGACCATCTGCTTGCCATCACAAGACTCGTTTCCAGACAATTTCCAGTGTGAAGTTTCTGGCTATGGAAGAGAAAACAAGAGTAAGTTGATAAACACCTTTCCCATTCCTAATGCAGGTTGTGTGGCATGTGTTACCGGCACTCTCTTGATCAGGGATCAGGAACCATTAGCCTTCCAGAAGCTGCTAGACTACAACTCCCATCATTCCTGACCACTGGTCATGCTGGCTGGGACTGCTGGGAGTTCTGAATTCAACAACACATTGAGTATCACAAATTCCCCATCCTTGCTTTTGAACCTTGCTAGAGGCCAATCGCTAAGGTTGCATGTGCTCTGTGCACCCAGCTCCACTACAGCTCTGGTTCTGCAACAAACAAACTCATAGTCTACATACGAAAGACTTTGTGCCGTGTTTAGTTTGCATAATTTAGTTTGTGCGCCGTTATCCGCTAGACTGAAGAAGAGGAATTTGGGTTTCGTGTATGAGGCTATTCAGTGAGGCAGGCTCTGCCATTGCTTTGTTTTTGCAATGAAGAAGATCGCTTTAGACTTCGCTGAGAAAAATAACCCAACCAACTGTCATGTTTCTGGTTTGCAGCTGACATTTACTTCGCAAGGATCCTGAAATCAACCAATGTCAACCTGATACCCCAGTCTTTGTGTAAGAAATACTATAAGGACAGGGTGACGGACAACATGTTCTGTGCTGGAGATCAAACGTGGCAGACAGATTCATGCAAAGTAAGTTTCCTTGTGCACAATGTCTACATTTTAAGTCAACAGAATGGTCTGGCTAATGCAGTCCCTTTCTTTAGAATAGGCCTAATGCACATCTGAAGATTTAGAATTTAATATCCCACTATACCAAACATTGGGACGCGGGTGGTGCTGTGGGTTAAACCACAGAGCCTAGGACTTGCTGATCAGAAAGTCTGTGGTTCGAATCCCTGCGACGGGGTGAGCTCCCGTTGCTTGGTCCCTGCTCCTGCCCACCTAGCAGTTCGAAAGCATGTCAAAGTGCAAGTAGATAAATAGGTACCGCTCCGGCGGGAAGGTAAACGGCGTTTCCATGCGCTGCTCTGGTTCGCCAGAAGCGGCTTAGTCATGCTGGCCCCATGACCCGGAAGCTGTACGCCGGCTCCCTTGGCCAATAAATCGAGATGAGCACCGCAACCCCAGAATTGGTCACGACCGGTCCTAATGGTCAGGGGTCCCTTTACCTTTACCTATACCAAACATCTTGCAAAATGCATGTTTGCAGCAAGGAACACGATCCTATTTATTCCGCTGGGCTAAGCCAGCTCCTTTGTAATTTGGAATCTGTCGAAGGAGGATTCCTTGATGCTAGAGCAGCTTTTCGCAAAGTTGGGTCCCCAAAGGTTGCTGGACTACAACTCCCATCACCCCTGACCACAGGTCTTGGCACCCAGGAGTTGTAGTCCAACAACATCTAGGGACCCAAGTTTGAGAATGGCTGTGCTAGAGCTTAAGCTGCCTTGGCCACTTCCTTTCCTTGTGTCCCATTATTGTAAAATAGGGCACTAGTGCAACCACAGTGGCAGCAGAATTCCTGAGATGTGCTTTTCCCTAGCTTTCTTCTCTTTAAATGCTCACCATCATTCTTACGTTCCATCAGGGAGATTCCGGAGGTCCCCTGGTTTGTGCAAGCAGTGACAGGATGGTGCTATATGGGATCGTCAGCTGGGGCGATGGCTGTGCTGACAAAGAGAGGCCGGGCGTCTACACAAGAGTCGCAAATTACCTTCGCTGGATCGAAACCCACATGAACGGCATCCATTTCAAAAGTTCCTACCTTCCTAAATGAAGAAATGGCAGCTTTCCATGGAACATGGAGCTGGAGCATGGGGACTGAGCCAAGGAACGTTGCAGGCCGTTGAAACGCCAAGCCTTGTTTTGGAGTTGACGGTTCTTTGGTGGCTACCTTGACTGGACTTAACATCAGGTCAATTCGTTAACATTTGTGTTGCTGTGTCCGAAGCAGAAACCATCACTGAACAACACACATTCTCCCATGGTGGAGTGGGGAAGCTCTTAAATATTTAACATTTAAATAAGGAGTGTTTTAGCCAGCCAATGTAATATACATGTGGCCTTATCTACAGGAGTCAGTATTTCACTTTGTCAGTAGGCGCGGGGTTTTTTTGGTAAGGTTTTTAAATTGGCTACTAACGTAATATTAGTGCCATCCAGAAAAACAACTCAGACTCATTTAATTGAATGAGATTTCAGGACAACTGTGCTGCCCTATTGATTCATTATGTGCGTTTAGATCTCTGTGGGGTGTAATGTCAGGGTTTGTTTGTTTTTTAAAGACAAAAAAACATGTCTAAGATACAAGCCTTTGCCATAACCTGAATTTGGAAACCGTTTGAGGGCAATCAAAAGCAAAAATCCCAGGGACTTCCTGGGTGTCATCACCCAGGTCAAGAAACAGTGAGTTGTCCACAGGAACAGCCAAATATATTTTCCCATTCCCAAATGGCTCTTAATGTGCCATAATATCTGAGAAGTTTGTAATGTCTCAAAGGTTGCTGGGGGCATCATGTGCAGATTCCAGAACTGCTTCTTTGGTGTCCCTAAGATATTGTCACAATTTGGATTGCTTCTACAATGAAGCTGGTCCTGTGTGTTTAAGGCAGCTTAGCAACTCAGAAGAGCAGGCGATTGAGCATATGTCTGTTGACCTCACAATGATGCCTTGCTGAGTCATAGAGCAGATTGTTGCTTGAGAAGTACCTTGCAGGGAGGCCCATGAAGCCATCACCACTTTTCTGGAGCTCAGGAGGTCTGGGGCTGCACAGTGCCTAAATGGGTATCTGCGTGAGAAACTCATGTATGAGGTACCGCCATAATTTGGGCTTCATGTTGGAAGAAAGTCAGGATTAAATGTAAGGTGAAGGGGTGGGGAGTTAAAATATAAACCATTTCTGGCATTTTCTGCCAACTTTGAAAAGCAGCAATGGGGAAAGTATTTTGAAAAGAAGCAGAATGGAAACAAAAAAATCGTTTTGATTTTTAATTCCAAGGTTTAGCTGTCTCTGGCTTCGTAGGACTTGTCATTCCACAGGTGCTGTTGAGATAAGAGCGCTGCATTTCTAACAGGGTTCACTAATGAATATTATTTCAACAAAAACCATCAGTACGTTCCTCTATGTTGGCATTTGCACTCCTGGTTGCTGCCCAAAGGACTGGTTCTACCATATTTGTCTGACTCTCTGTGTAGATTGCTGACAGTATTTCAGCTGCCAATTTTTTTAATGATAAGGTGACTAAATTCTGTTACGCACCTTAAAAAACAACAAAAAAACCCTGTTGTGGTATAATACATGGTGCGTACAAGGCAAAACTCAGAGCATAGCTAGACCAGAGAGGTCATTTTTGACATTGCAGAATTTTACAGACCCTGAACTGGGTCAAGCTTCAGCAAATGAGGGCGTACCTCATAATGAAGAACATTTGTAAATATTGCTTGCCATTTTTACCTGTTTTCCTAAGACTCCTGGAAGTAGCTTTTTTATATAATTAAGAAAGAATGTTTTATTCAATGAATATGTAATATATGTGCTGGGGCTGGAACCCCAACTGTTATTTAATAATCTTACTTTAACTTATTGTTTATAAATCATGGATTTTAAACACCAATAAAATATTACTGCTGTGTGGACTTCCTCTTGTTTATATAACTTTCGGGGGGGTGGCAAACCAATAAGCTGGTCCTTTTCAACAAGGTTGGGGAGCCTTTGGCCCATGGGCTGAATCCACCCTACCAGGCCTCCCATATGGCCCACAAGGCCATTTTGGGCAAACCACGCCCATCTGATGTCAAATATGGTGTCATGTGTTTGGGCGTTGGTCAAAAGGGGCTTTGCAAGCACCACCAATCAGCTGGGCCTGCAAAGCCCCTGTGAGAAGTGCTTCCCAAGTACCTAGGAACTAGCTGGTTGCCAGGTGCTTAAGATGTGCTGAGCACAGGGCTTGCAAAGCACTTTGCACTGCACTTCTCAAACACTTGACAGTCGGGTCCCCATGCCTGTTTTGCAAGCTGTACTGCCAATTACACAGCCATGTTATATAGCTGTCAACTTACAGATTTGAAAATAAGGGACCAGCAGCCTCAAAAATAAGGGATCAACAGCCAAAATAAAGGATTTTCAGAGCACAGCTATGTTCAACTTCTGAGCCCCTCCCAGCCAAAGGCAGAAAGCCCAGCCAGCAGCCAAACGAAGCCTCAAGCGGTGGTTCCCACAGCGCAACAACCCAGCAAAGGGGATGCAGCAAGGAAAACCATCATCATCTCTCCGCTGGGAAGTGCTGAGCAAAGGCAAGTCCCCAGGCAACGCGGCCAATTTGATTGGCACAAGGCATGCAAGCTCCACCCCCCAGTCATTCTTAGACTCCTTATTGGGTGAGCAACGCAGCCAAGCAACACAGTTGGAGCCACCCTCCTCCCTGGCCAGCAGGGAGGGAGGGAGAGGAGCTGCTTCCTTTGAAACCCAGGAAATTTAAGGGACATCATCAATAAGGGGCAGCAGCGGGACACAACACTGGGGTAAGGGACTTTCCCGCCAAATAAGGGATGGTTGACAGCTATGCCATGTTAACAGATTGGAATAGATTCCACTGGCCTGCTTGCATCCTTTAAGTTTACAGACATCTGCAACCACAATGAGCTCAGTTTCGACCAGCCTTGGACATCCAACTATGCTGTAAAGAGGGACAACAAGAAGGCTAGCAGGGTTGATGCTCCCAGCCTATGGCCACTGAAACCTCACCATCACAAATAAATCTTTGATGCATCTTTTCCCAAGCTTCCAGTTTAGCTTCACACAGCCCTGAAACTTGATGGGTGACCTTATACCAGTCACAGTCTCTCAACCAACCTCACCAGGGCCATTGCGAGGAGAATGTTGTTCACCACCTTGAGCTCCTGAAGAGAAAAAGTGGGTGTAGGGTTGCCATATTTTGAGGAGCAAAAAAGAGGACGCTATGATGAGACTCGTTTTAAATACCCCTACTATATGTAGGCTATAGAAGCTGTGATATATTGCTGAGGATGGGGGCAGGAGAAGAGAAGGGGAAGGCAAGTCTTCAAGCACTAGTTATGTCTCTGTCTCATCCAGAAAGCATAGCCAGGGACATTTTGGCAAATGTTTAAAAATTCAACTGGACAGAAATTTCACCCTTGAAAAAGGAAGTGTCCTGGGGGGGCGGGGGCGGGAAAGACACATGTCCAAACTGGCCATGGCTGCTGCTATTGTACAGACACTCCCTGTCTTCACTAAACGAAACATATACCGGTAGCCTGATGACTGTGACATTCAGGAGTGACGTTAAATAACAGACCACAATTATAAACCCAGCAGTTGTTGTATTTTTGTATACCAGTAGATGGAGCTAGTGTGTCTCCTGTGATTGTGAACAGCCCACAAAGAATTTACTGTGAAAGCAGACATAAATCAGAGCTAGATAAAGAGTTCATATCTGTGCTTTATCATTTGATCTCCTTTAGCTTTATAGTTACCCACTATGGATGTATTTATGGCGTTTTTGAGCACGTTCTCTAGAGAAAGCCGGTTTCCTCTTTAACAGCAGTGCTAAACAGGGCAGATTATTGTGTACCCAGGCACAGTCCCGTCCGCTTTCTGGGAGCTGGACTTTGGGATCAGTCAGACAACATCTTTTGGGATTAAAATGGCCACAACTTTATTGAATTTCAGATGCAGGAAACTTTGGCATAGGCCCCTGCTGGGGGTTTGAGGCAAGTCAGGGTCAAAAGGGAATACAGTGGTACCTCAGGTTACATACGCTTCAGGTTACACACTCCGCTAACCCAGAAATAGTGCTTCAGGTTAAGAACTTTGCTTCAGGATGAGAACAGAAATCGGGCTCCGGTGGCGCGGCAGCAGCAGGAGGCCCCATTAGCTAAAGTGGTGCTTCAGGTTAAGAACAGTTTCAGGTTAAGTACGGACCTCCGGAACAAATTAAGTACTTAACCTGAGGTACCACTGTATGGGGCCACTGCGGAACAGTGTGGCTTCAGGAAGATGGGCAAACCACAAAAGCCGCCCACCGCCAGACCCAGTGAGCGGCCATTTTAATGCTAGCCACATTTTAATGCTAGCCAAATTTGGGCATTATTTAGCTGTTCATCCACTTTCCTCACATTTAAATTGGACAGCAACAGTCTGCATTGGCACATATTATAATTAGTATATGTGCTGACCCCCTGCCAGACAGACAGTGTGTCAAGACCAAGTCCAAAATCCAAGGGTTGATCAGCATCCACAAAGTCCACAGTCTGAGATCCAACGTTGAAGGCCAAAAGTCAGGAAACGAGGTTCTGAGTCAATCCAAGTCTGAAGTCAGGATGAAGCCCAGTGTCACACCTGAAGTAGAAACTGCTGAAGGTCCAAGGCAAGGTCCTGTCAGTTTGCCTTTCTTAGTACAGAAAGTATGGATCTGATGTGTAGAGATCTTTCCTATTCTAGTTAATTCAAGAGGGTTCTGGAAGCTTCTCTGTGTGAAAGAAACAAGCAGAAGGTTCATGATGTTTGGGTTATTCCTTCTGAGAAGCTGAGTACAGCTGGTTTAAACTGGTTATCTCTTCTGTCAAGGTCATGCTGACTATAATAAGAGGCCAGAAGGAGCCTGAGTTTCACTTTTTCTTTCTCTCTTCCTTCTGGTGTGGTGTACATAGCACGCTTAGTGTTAAGGTTTTAGGCTTATTATAAGTATAAGTTAAGTCTGCTGCAACTGGATTTCTTATGGACAGTGCCAACCAAATATATTTATTTGTGACCATTATGTTCATTTGCCTTCAGTAGCAGTAAAGCAGTGCTGGATGAAATATAATTGCCTCATGTAATAATGTAGTCACTGCTGTTCCACAGTATTTGAGATTTTCATTTATATACATTCATTCGAAGTAAGATGGGTTTATGAAGCATTCTCTATCCACCCACCACGCTGATGAAGAATTCTACGAAACAGTAGCCAATATCCAGAATTACTGTTCAGTGTTGGACATCATTGTTGAACACACAAAGCTTCACAGCTTGTCTTCCACCGTACTAAGTTTGGTACCTCGCTTCACTTAAAGATTTTCAGAGACTTTGAGACTAAAGATTTCATTTTGAACTTTTTATGATTTGAAGGAATTCTATAAAGATTGTCTATTACGTATATATATATGGTCATTGTGTTGCCTAGACATTGTTGACTGGATCAATACTGAGCGGAATTTCAACATGGGCAGCTGAGCAGACACAACACGTCAGCTCTGCTGCCTTCTGATACGGTGGCTGCTGATTGCTGTATCTGGGCTTGATGAGGCAGGTGACCCTCACCTGCTTTCAGCTTCCCCTGCTGAAGAATCACTTGCCTCCTTCCCCACCTGGTCAGCTAGTGAATTGGGCTGCAGGCCCTGGCCTGACTCTGCTTCCTGGAGTGCCCAGCCTGCTGTTCCCTACATTTCAGGACCCTCCGTGTTCGTGGGGACGGGGCTTCTCTGGCTCTGGCAAGGGGTCGCCCTGCTCGACTTCCTCTGCACTGGCACCTGTCCCTTCATCAACCTCTGTCACCCCGTAAGTATTACCTACCACAACCCCTCTTTCCCCATCCCCATCTTGCCCCTGTATGACCCAGTCCCAGCTGCACCCCTGGCCAGCATCCTCTTTCTCCTCCCCAAAGCCTTACCAGTTTGTGGCTGTATATGAGGGACAACTTTGATCCAGTAGGCGTTTCCTTTTGTGCTATTTTATCGATTCTGTTATGTCTATTATCGGGCTACGTGTGTGCTAGTTACACCTACACCTTGGTTCTTCTTGTTGTTGTTTTAAACGGAAAGTTTTTTCTGCCCAGAAAGTGTGACAAATCACACAATCCGGCAATTGTGGATTCTCAGCACACACTTTTCTGCAGTTTTCTGGTTTTGTGGAAATCAAAAGAAATAGTGAGCTAGGTAGCTAGCTATCCATACTCCTCCATTCAGCAGAAGTGCGCTGAAAATAGTTACATACGGTACATAACCAGAAAAGGCATGAGAACACTGAGGAAGTTGTGCATGAGGAAAGGGAAGTAGCAGAAAATCCACCCATCCAAAAACTCCAAAACAAATAATCTGCAGATAGAGCCCAATTTCCCCAGTTTACCAGATTATCACCATATCAGGTAAACCAGAATTTACGAGGGGTTCTCGGGGAGCATCAAGACTGGAGTTGCTTGGGGGTAACGTCATATGGACTATGCAAATTAAATAAGAATGCAACCTGTTGCAAACACACCGGAGGCAAACCCAAAGACTATAGAACACAGGCATTTCCTGACATCATCTTGTTTTTTTTCTTTAAAGCAGGTGTAGGGGCTCCAAATCTGATCAGTGTGGGAGGTCAATAAGTTAATAAAATGCTGGGAACCCTTAATTCTGTAGCAGGATATTTATTGTAAACGTCCCCTCAAAGGAATGGATGGGTCTCAAGATATTTTTTTTTAATTGTGTTTTTATGTTAGCTTTAATTATGTCAGATTATTTAATTATGTCAGATTATTAATTATGTCAGATTATATGTGCGTGCATGCTTAGATAGCCTTACTTTTAAAAATACTTTTAAAATACCTGCAACACTTTGCTTCAGTGGGAAGTACTCCTGTTCAGGATCCCCCCAAACAGTTTTTGTTGTTGCTATTGCTATTGCAAACCTCTGGTTTACTCAAAGTCTATAGATACTTCCCTCTTGCGGTGGCCATAATGTGCTGTTATGGTTATATAAGGTCGACACTCAGTTTTAGCATAGTTTGGAAATAGCATAGTTCGAAGAAGAGATGGTTTATAAGGATTATAACCACCACCACACCACAGTATCTATCAGTTCTTGTAATGACACTTTTTAAGCATCACTGCAGTGATAACTGTATCTACAGAAGTGCACTGTTTGCAGCCATCCACTTGGGGGAGATCTAATATAATTCACAGCTAAGAGATTGGTTCAGTATTCAATGCAGGTGGCATTTGCGAAAGACTTTTGCTCGAAATAAAAATTCAAGGCAATGCATTCGAATGGATTTTAAGGTACGATGAAATAATTTGGAAAGATCTGTAAAATGTGGGTGGCATTAATTCAGGGTAAGCAGCAACGTAACTGTAGAGTTCAGGTGGTTCGCTCCTGCATCAACTAAGTGCCTCGGTGGGTATTGCAGTTCCCATAGAAGTGAACTAGCAATAAATATGCTTATTTGATAATACTGTGTACACTGGTAAAAAAAACATATTGCCCCAGCTCAACCTAAACATTGTGTACGTGTGTAGCAAAAGGAAGGGAAATGCATAGAGTGTATTCCTTCATATGCATTCCATTGAATAAAAATAAAACAACTGCTGCCTTAGATAGAACATTAGGATTCCCAGGAATAATTGGCACCATTAAAAGGCTCAGCGTTACATCCACTTGTGATCCTCACCATTTTATTCATGCAATAAGCCCCATTAAGAAGCAGTTCATAATAATAATAATAATAATAATAATAATAATAATAATAATAATTTATTTATACCCCACCCATCTGGCTGAGTTTCCCCAGCCACTCTGGGTGGCTCCCAATCGAGTGTTAAAAACAATACAGCGTTAAATATTAAAAACTTTCCTAAACAGGGCTGCCTTCAGGTGTCTTTTAAAAATAAGATAGCTGCTTATTTCCTTGACATCTGATGGGAGGGCGTTCCACAGGGCGGGCGCCACTACCGAGAAGGCCCTCTGTCTGGTTCCCTGTAACCTCACTTCTCACAATGAGGGAACCACCAGAAGGCCCTCGGCGCTGGATCTCAGTGTCCGGGCAAAACGATGGGGGTGGAGACGCTCCTTCAGGTATACAGGACCGAGGCCGTTTAGGGCTTTAAAGGTCAGCACCAACACTTTGAATTGTGCTCGGAAACATACTGGGAGCCAATGCAGATCTCTCAGGACCAGTGTTATGTGGTCCTGGCGGCCACTCCCAGTCACCAGTCTAGCTGCCGCATTCTGGATTAATTGCAGTTTCCGGGTCACCTTCAAAGGTAGTCCCACGTAGAGTGCATTGCAGTAGTCCAAGCGGGAGATAACAATAGGATGTGAGAGATGGGGAACCTGTGTCCCTCCATATATAGTTGGCCTCCAGCATCTATCGGCCCCAGACAAGCATGGCCAATGGTCAGGGATGATGGGAGTTGTAGTCTTTGCAAAATCTGGAGGGCCAGAGGTTCCCCACCCCACATTAACTCCAGCAGATCTGACTCACTAACAGAGTTTGCAGGCAACCGTTCTGTTACCATACATCTGAGAAAACGGAACAGATAAATCTGAACAATTTTACAGTAAAGAAGAAATCCATAGGGTGATATTCAACTAAATATTTGATTATGGGGGGAAGGAGGAACACCTGCAAAATCTTAAAGGATTGTACCATCCTTTCCTGGCCCACCCATTCAAAAGCGATTGATTGTGCTGGAGTCATGACTGAACGCCGCTAGAGGTTTACAAGATAAATCTTGCTTTGTTTAACTTCCAAAAGTATTGGGCAATCATTGGATACTTTGAGCTAATGATGTTTTGCGAGAACTGGCAGAAACAAATTGTCGAAGAGTTCTGTCGGTTTCTTGTTGCAAACAGGAGAGGATTAGATTCCCTCGATTTAACTCACCTTCTTCCTGATCCCATTTTCAGCCTTACTGCTACGGTCACTATGGCAACAACATCTGTTTATCTGCCTGTCAATATTTCACAGGAAAGACAGAATGTGGGGGTGCATTGCCAAATGCAGATTTCTCAGGAGTGCAGAATCTGAACTGTGACCACTTCTGAACCATTTTAACAGCTCCCAGCAGAAAGATATGGGGAAAGGGGTGTAGCGTGTTAGCTCAGAGAGTAAGTTAAGCATCTGAAAGCTCCTTCTTCAAGCCTCACCTCTTCTAAGACTTTGTCAGGTGGCTTTAAGCAAGCCACTCTCCCTCAGTCTCTGGATTAAGGGGCTAATAATGTTGGCATGGGACGCGGGTGGCGCTGTGGGTTAAACCACAGAGCCTAGCACTTGCCGATCAGAAGGTTGGCGGTTCGAATCCCCGCGACGGGGTGAGCTCCCGTTGCTCGGTCCCAGCTCCTGCCCACCGAGCAGTTCGAAAGCACGTCAAAGTGCAAGTAGATAAATAGGTACCGCTCCGGCGGGAAGGTAAACAGCGTTTCCGTGTGCTGCTCTGGTTCGCCAGAAGCGGCTTAGTCATGCTGGCCACATGACCCGGAAGCTGTCTGAGGACAAATGCCAGCTCCCTCGGCTTATAGAGCGAGATAAGTGCACAACCCCAGAGTCGGTCAAGACTGGACCTAATGGTCAGAGGTCCCTTTACCTTTACCTTTAATGTTGGCATAGCCTACACAGTTCCCACCCACCCCTTCCCAGGATCATACGCATAGAAATCTTCAGTGTGCTCATCTTCCAAGTTAAGTAGACACTGGATGCTGCAGTGAGACTGAATGTGCTACTTCCACCCACCCACGTACCCATTGCTGTTCCTGCCATCACCCTCTGTACATTGGAGGGTGGATATCAGCCCCTACATTTTTCAGTTCCTGATTTTCCAGACTTCTAAAATGCAACACCCACAAGTACAGGAGGATCCTCACTTCAGGCAGGATCTAGACATATAAAAAACGTTGCGAAAATGCTTTTCTAAAAAAAAAGTTTTGGAAAATATATATTGAATTTGCCATAGCTCACCACTGCCATCTAGTGTCACATTTGTATAATGCACTTTACAACACACTTAAAACGTTTTATTTGCAGCTGTATACAGTGGTACCTCAGGTTAAGTACTTAATTCATTCCGGAGGTCCGTACTTAACCTGAAACTGTTCTTAACCTGAAGCACCACTTTAGCTAATGGGGCCTCCTGCTGCCGCCGCGCCGCCAGAGCACAATTTCTGTTCTCATCCTGAAGCAAAGTTCTTAACCTGAAGCACAATTTCTGGGTTCGCGGAGTCTGTAACCTGAAGCGTATGTAACCTGAGGTACCACTGTAGCTGAGTCCTCAGAAGCTGATCCTCCAGCTCATGAAGGGTGATGGGAGCAGAAATGGGGCTGGATCCAGCATGCCTGTTGCGGAAATTTTAAAAAGGGGCTCCTAGACTGGAGGTTGCCATCACAGAAAATAAAAAGAAGAGGATGCAAGCTGCAAGTGAAAAAGATAGACCTTTATTGAAATACAAATGTGCAAAGAACCACATCCAAAGCAATGTTTTTTAATACACTTCCAGATTGCACGTCACTTCATTTCACCAGTTAAAGGACCACAGCAATCTTAACAGTTGCAACCCAATGCCATCAGCCTGAACCAATCAAAATAATTTGGCTCTTCAGATCAGCCCTCATCATAATATCATGTGATTACATAGAAACATTTTTCCTTATTAAGACTTTTGACCAATTTTCCTGTTCACGAAAAGTCTTCCAGTGCCTTCTTTCATCTGCCTACAAAATAATTCAAGATTCATCACAGCTGCCATGCCTAGATGGTTCTCTTTTCATGCACACAATGGCCACCATAGATTATAATAGTTCTTTTCAGTGTTCTGGAACAGGCACTCAAAGACTCTCCAAGTGTCCCTATCTTCCAGGGACAGTCCCGGATTTACAGAAGCCACCCCGGTTTCAGATTTGATCCTGGAATGGGTATAATTTACAATGAGTTAAAAAAAGATGTGTAAATTATCATTTCCCAAAAAGCCAGAAGCTTTCCTTTTCAGAATCATTGGGGGATGAGATTCCCAAAGATCTGAAGAAGTTTTTTATGTACACCACCACGGCAGTGAGAGTATTGTTAGCACAAAACTGGAAAGGAGACCAAATTCTAACGAAGAGGGACTCGCAAGTGAAGTTGATGGACAAGCTGACAGGGCAGTTAAGAGACCAAGAGTACAAAAAATTCAACAACAATTGGAGTAAATTCAAAAAATATCTGGAAGACTACTGCGGCGATTTAAATTTTTTGGCGGGCTAGAATGACTCTTGTAAAGACAACTAGTGGAAACAGTGGAAAAGATGGTAAATAGAATATTAGATACAATTGGAAAGGCATATAACATAGCATCCATGGACCCAAGTAAGAGGTGGAAGGAAGTCCAGTGCAAACAAAGTAACAATGAAATAAGTAGATAAATAACATATTTACTTTCTCTTTAGTTTATGCATACATGTTAAACGTTGGAATGCTCATTGTGTCCAATTGTTTATTGTGAATATTGACGTGTATGAAAAGGATGGCTGTAAACTAACTGAAAAACCAATAAAGATGTCTATAGATGGGGAGGAAAGAGAACTGATCCCGGAATGCCCCGCTTTTCCTTAGGACGTCCCTAATTTCATCAGAGAAATGTTGGAGGAATATGGAGTTATACGACTCCCAAGCCTATCCAACCTTTAGAAGAAATTGGAAGGCAGCCCTGTATTGTTGTTTAGTCATTTAGTCATGTCCGACTCTTTGTGACCCCATGGACCAGAGCAAGCCGGGCCCTCCTGTCTTCCACTGCCTCCCACAGTTTGGTCAAACTCATGCTGGTAGCTTCGAGAACACTGTCCAACCATCTCATCCTCTGTCGTCCCCTTCTCCTTGTGCCCTCCATCTTTCCCAACATCAGGGTCTTCTCCAGGGAGTCTTCTCTTCTCATGAGGTGGCCAAAGTACTGGAGCCTCAGCTTCATGATCTGTCCTTCCAGTGAGCACTCAGGGCTGATTTCCTTAAGAATGGATGCGTTTGATCTTCTTGCAGTCCATGGGACTCTCAAGAGTCTCCTCCAGCACCAAAATTCAAAAGCATCAATTCTTTGGTGATCAGCCTTCTTTATGGTCCAGCTCTCACTTCCATACATCACTACTGGAAAAACCACAGCTTTAACTATACGGACCTTTGTTGGCAAGGTGATGTCTTTGCTTTTTAAGATGCTGTCTAGGTTTGTCATTGCTTTTCTCCCAAGAAGCAGGCGTCTTTTAATTTCGTGGCTGCTGTCACCATCTGCAGTGATCATGGAGCCCAAGAAGTAAAATCTCTCACTGCCTCCATTTCTTCCCCTTCTATTTGCCAGGAGGTGATGGGACCAGTGGCCATGATCTTTGTTTTTTTGATGTTGAGCTTCAAACCATATTTTGCGCTCTCCTCTTTCACTCTCATTAAAAAGTTCTTTAATTCCTCCTCACTTTCTGCCAGCCCTGTATAGGGACATTAAAAAAAAAAAGTTTAATGTTTTATTTTTATGTATTTTGGAAGCCACCCAGAGTGGCTGGGGCAACCCAGCCAGATGGGTGGGGGTATGAATATAATATTATTGATAATAAATTACTTAAATAGGACGTCCCTATTCTCATCCGATAAATGTTTAAGGGATGCTGACACAAGCAGGGCAGGAGGGAGATGGGTAGAAAGATCAACAACACCTATGGTTCACTGTACTGACAAGCCAGTATCAAAGAAGCTCGCGCACAGGCAAAAAACAGAGCAGGCAGTAGCTTTGTGCACCATCCCTGTTTCCCTCTTGCCTTCTAGCAGTCTCCCTTTTCACACTGCCAGCCTGAATAGCAATGTGCTCTGAATAATTCTCCTCATCATCATGCGGATGTCAGCACCTGATTCAATAAACACACTGGTTACAGCTCAGGCAGCAACTTTTCTGTATTCGGCCAGCAGACCATGTGCTTTCCTGATTACTCCTCCAAAAAATAAATCTTTCGTACAATAGATTGGAAATTCCTAGCGATGGGGAAACTCACCTCGGCTCGGTTCAAATCTGGGACCCAGCTGTTTTCCCAAAACACACTGGAATTTTCCTTGACGTCAGATCTAGTCACACTCCCAGTGACATAATGGAGAGTACGACAGGCTTAAGAGTCTCTCCCTCAAGACTTCCAATCCTCCTCGCCAAAAATCAGATTCCTGCTTTGAGCATGCTACCAGGTGCCAGGGACCTGGGAAATGTATTTTCCAGGGCACTTGAGTCCTTGGATAAATTGAAGCAGACACATTCACCCGTGGCTAATTGGAAGTCACTGAAAACAAATCTTCGTGGCCCGGATTAGTAAGTGTGCATTCATATGGACCAAACCAAAGCTGTCCTTTGCTTTTCTGACAGAATTTGCCCGTCATGTAAATGAGAACGCCAGCTAATCTGTACTGAATTCAGGGCACAGCAGCCCTTGCCTCTGCTCAATAGGCTTTTAATCTTCCCTACGCTCTTATTTCCATTAAGACTCCAGAATCTGAGGGTCGTTTTCTGCCGTTCATTGCCTTTTTGATGCTGTTAATATCTCAGGCTTTATAGTGCAGCTTGAAGCTAATCACTGACATTTCTCCCAGCTCGCACTATGGGATTGTATTTATTGATACTTCCCTGGAGCTGTTGCTCTGTTTCATGGGAGTGCTTACAAAAATCACTTCAGCGATGAAAAGCACAGGGCATTTAGCCCTGACTCACATATAGGCCAGCAGCACCAGGATGTCTTTTGACTTATGGGAAGTCTCATCTGAAGGGGATGATATTGTGTTGCATAACTAGGTTCTTAGGCTGTTGAATAACTAATATTGAAATTGTTTCTTTAATGTGTTTTTTTATGACTGATGGCTCCTCATTATTAATACACTGCACGCACTTTAGTGATGGCTGAGAAGAAACAGTCTGGCAGCGCTGAAACACAGTGAGCAATGGAGACTGAAATGAGCTAAGTAGATATAGTTTTTTTAATCTGCTGAGAATACTTTTAGGAGAAGAGTGGATTGTTCTTATTCTTGCTGCTGCTGCTGCTGCTACCAGTAGCATTTTATTTCATTTTCACTTTTTCATTTCACTTTTAATTTGCACACTAACATTCTGTATTGCTATGCACAAGGCGGTTTGCAAGCTGAAAAAACAGCAAAATAGATAGCAAAGATCGCACACCTAATAACAATCTGATCCCTTACAAAAAGTCATGATAAAGACATAACTTTTGAATAAACCACTTACATCAAATAAGCAATATTCAATAATCCATTAGAATACAATAGTAAACAAGAAATATCAGCAAATAATAATAAAACAGTTAACTCCTAACTAAAATAAAGAATTGCTAAACTATAATAAATAAAAACAATGGCCAGTCACGATGCATAAAATACCACAAAACATGCAAAACCATGTATAAGGATCAAATTGATAAACAAGGACACACAACATATATATGTGTATATATATATATATATATATATATATATATATATATATATATATGTATGTATATATATATATATATGTATATATATATGTGTGTGTGTGTGTGTGTATATATATATATGTGTGTGTGTGTGTGTGTGTGTGTGTGTGTATGTATATATATGTATATATATGTATATCCATCCCTGAATCCTTCTCTCTTCTCAACTCTTTCTGTTGTTCTCAAAGCCATGGTCTGGGATCTGGGAGAGGCTCCTAGGGCTGGAGGAGGATGGGGCCCAGCAGGTGGAAAAAGTCATTGCCTGATGGACAGCAAAGTCTCTCTCCTGTCTCTCTCTCTGCATGCTGTTTGCCTTTAGGGGAGCTGATGTTGCTCTAAAGACTTTGTCTTTCTGCCTTGCTGGATGTCTGCCACCCAAACTTTGGTGCCCCTCACCTCTCGCCTTCCATTCTGCTCAATTCACTACATTATAGTTGCAACGCCCTGCAGCACCCTCTAGGCTCGGCACACAGTGCAGTGGTATGCGGGTGGCGCTGTGGTCTAAACCTCTGAGCTTCTTGGGCTTGCCAATCAGAAGGTCGGCGGTTTGAATCCCTGTGAAGGGGTGAGCTCCCGCTGCTCTGTCCCAGCTCCTGCCAACCTAGCAGTTTGAAAGCATACCAGTGCAAGTAGATAAATAGGTACCACTGCGGTGGGAAGGTAACCAGCATTTCTGTGCACTCTAGTTTCCGTCACGGTGTCCTGTTGTGCCAGAAGCGGTTTAGTCATGCTGGCCACATGACCCGGAAAACTGTCTGTGGACAAACACCGGCTCCCTTAGCCTGAAAGCAAGATGAGCGCGCACCCCATAGTTGCCTTTGGCTGGACTTTAACTGTCCAGGGGTTGTTTACCTTTACCTTTTTTACCTGCAGTGGAACCAGTCATGCTGCCCTAAATCTGCCTCTGCATGCTCTCAAAATGTGAAGCATGTTGTGTATGTCTATCTGTCATCTATCTATCTCACAGTGGTGGCTGGCAATGTTTTGACTTGGTAGGGCTGCAGTTTGTAACCTTGCAGTTTTCATCACAATGGATCTTGTACAGCAGCTATTTAAGAAAATGTGTCATTAAACATATGCAGAGTGCTACTGTTTCCTCTCTAAAACAAAATGGATTGTTCTCTGTAAATCTATGGATGGGGGAGGAGCTTCCATGTAAGATAGTCTAAGTATGATTTTCAGACATGATTGGCTCCATCAATCTTATGCAGAAATTAAGCCAAACCACATGACATGGTTTTTTAAATTCATGTACCTGAGACTTTCATTGCAAAAAACAAAACAAAAAGAAAACAGACAAAACTTTTAAAATGTGAGGAACACTTACTACTGGTTGCATGCAGTTTTCTTCCACACCAAAAAATAAATTTAGTTTACATTTTCATTATCCAAAACACCTTTCTCTCTAAACTGAAAGAATGAAGTATTTCCAACCAACAGACAAAAATGATTGTTTGATTTGAGCCAGAGCACATCCAAACACAGCAGAACGTATTTGCAATGCATGGCTCAGTAATGAAATCATGAAGTCTTAATGTTTGCTCAGAGTACATCACTCCAGTGAGTAATCATAACCAGCCTCTTATATCTGAGATTAGGGAGAATTTCTTCTAGGTTTGGGGAAGGATTCAGTCAGTATGATCTTCAGGCAGGCACAGAGCCCAGACTTTTCCTTTGAGAAATTCACTGCCAAACTCACGAAAAAGTGAGCAAGAAAAAAATGCAGCATTTCCTCCTTTCAACATTCAATATATTCTGAAATTAAGCTAGGGCTAAAAGCAGAAAAAGGTGAACCATTCCAGCCATAAGTTGTTTACGCAAATACTGCCTGAAAAGGATGCATTGTCCAGAATCACAACACTGGTTTAGAAAAGGGAATTCAGTGAAAAAAGTAGCAAAGCAAAGTCCCAGGACAGCCTTTTACAAGGTCCGATTCCTTGAGGAGTACTTGAGACTTATGGTGCCTTTTCTAATCTCTGTTTCATATTTACCAGTATACAACCTGTTCAGGAGGGAGAAAGCAAGCACATACACACTGTAAAGGTAAAGGTACCCCTAACCGTTAGGTCCAGTCACGGACGACTCTGGGGTTGTGGCACTCATCTCGCTTTAGTGGCCAAGGGAGCCGGCGTACAGCTTCCGGGTCATGTGGCCAGCATGACTAAGCCGCTTCTGGCAAACCAGAGCAGTGCACAGAAACGCGTTTACCTTCCTGCCGGACTGGTACCTATTTATCTACTTGCACTTTGATGTGCTTTCGAACTGCTAGGTGGGCAGGATCAGGGACCGAGCAACGGGAGCTCACCCCGTCGCGGGGATTCGAATCGCTGACCTTCTGATCGGCAAGCCCTAGGCTCAGTGGTTTAGACCACAGCGCCACCCACGTCCCTTTACTAGCCTTTAAAAGAGCATCGGTTCCTCGAAAGCAGCCACCTATGCTTGGACCGCCCACCTTTCATTTACCATCCAGCTGCAAAACTCAGACCGCCTCTGCCTTCTCCAGCTACATTCAAGCTGCCAAACTGTTTCCGGCTTGAGTTCCAACTCAAGCAGGTGGAGAGTGCGCCTGAAGCTATATTAATTTATTACTATTTATTACCAGGATCGAGTAGGCTGCTACTCTGCCTGAAGGCTTCCAGAACAGCTTAAAATGTTTTAAAAATGGCTTATCCAGCAGTTTCTCAGATGACATCTGGTAGGAGCAGCTGGGAAATGCATACCTTTTGTCTGCGGCTGGGGGACAGAGGGGAAAAGTGGAAATTCAGGGTTGCATTCATTCGTGCATATATTTTTTTTAAATCCACTACCTTGAGATTTCAACCTGTCTCGAATTTTCCTCAGCAAGGTAGAACCGGGTGCAGACTGTCTATTTTAGCAGAGTCTTCAAAGAGGCCACAAGCCACTCCTGCTATTGCAAAATTACTGACAGCTTTGGAATTGGTCCCAATTAAATCATCTAAACAGAACAGTGAGGTCTGAAATCATTCTGCTGTGGACCGGATTACCTCAGCCTAGGGATGGAAGGGATCAGGGAGAAAGTGTGTAAGATGTTAGTTGCTGGGGCTGGAGACTGAAAGTGAGGACCTGAGGGGGCTGGGAATGCAATAAACAGAAGGTATTGCTCTATTAGGGACACGGGTGGCGCTGTGAATTAAACCACAGAGCCTAGGACTTGCTGATCAGAAGATCGGTGGTTCAAATCCCCGTGACGGGGTGAGCTCCCGTTGCTCAGTCCCTGCTCCTGCCAACCTAGCAGTTTGAAAGCACGTCAAAGTGCAAGTAGATAAATAGGTACCAGTACGGCGGGAAGGTAAATGGCGTTTCCGTGCGCTGCTCTGGTTTGCCAGAAGCGGCTTAGTCATGCTGGCCACATGACCCGGAAGCTGTATGCCGGCTCCCTCGGCCAGTAAAGCGAGATAAGCGCCGCAACCCCATAGTCGGCCACGACTGGACCTAATGGTCAGGGGTCCCTTTACCTTTACCTTACAGTACTGCTCTATTGACCACTCAGGAAAAGGCAGAAGGCTAGGCTCTCTGTAAACAACTCTAGACAATCCAGAGGCTTCAGCTTCCAATTTCAGGGACAGATGCCTTACACCCCTGTTCCCATCTGTGACAGTCGCAAGCAACATAGTAAGCTAGCTTTCCCCAATCTGGTGCCATGCAGAGATTTTAAACTACAACTCCTATCACCTCTGACCCCTTATTCCTGTACATATGGGAATCCCTTGCAGACGACTGCAATGCCTGGAGACAGTCAGGTCATGTATCCATAGCAGCGACCAGAGGAGGGACGGCTGCTGGGAGGAGTGCAGAGAAAATAAACTCCATGGTGCATCTGCAGCAGCACAACCGGACGCCTTCACCTGCCCCAGCTGCAACAAAACGTGTCTCTCCCACAACAGTCTCTGTTTACAGCAGGCGCTGTAACTTTCCAACAGTTTGACTTCACTCCCAAAGGTGCACACCTCAATCATTTTCCAAGGCAGACGGATGCCGACCAAGTTACCTTCCCTGTTTTTGTTTAGCACACCTGTTCACCAAAACCCGACACACTGAGATTCTTTTCTAAGGGCCCCATACCAGGAAATGCAAACGCGGCCCTCCAGATGTTTTTGGGACTACAACTCCCATCACCCCTAGCTAACAGGACCAGTGGTCAGGGATGATGGGAATTGTAGTCCCAAAACTTATGGAGGGCCGAGTTTGGCTATGCCTGCCCTACACGCAAGTTTGCCTGAATGTAAAACCCAAACAACCACCTCCCAGACCTTGCACCACCAGAATATGTAGCCGAATGTTATGTTATGCCAGTCAGCTCCTCAAAGTCGATTCAAATTTATCCCAAGTAAGCCATCCAGCTCTGATGATAAATTAACAATTACAAATCCTCAAGACAACTTGGAAATTATGTTGTAATGTGGTCAGAGTAATTGCTGTGCCGTTCCAGGTTTGGTTCAGGAGTCTCAGATAATGGCATGTTTGACTCCCCAAATCTCCCATCATACCATGCTTGTTAACATGCACTATAACTTAATGGTTAGACATTTGGGAGAGGTAAACTGGTACTTAAGAATCATTATGGCAAAGATCCCTAGTGAAATGATCCTAAAATTAGGACACATTTATATTCCGGACTTAAATTGGCCCACATTTTGGAGCTTTCACCATGGAAAACCAGGTTAGGGTTTAAGCAGAACAAATATGACAGGAAGCAGTGAATTAATTTGGGGTTGATACATAAGCAACTAGAAAAACAAAAATGAGGGTTTTTTAAAAAAGAAAAAAAGCTGGCAAAATACTTCATTCCAATTTGTCTCTCTTAAAATTACAAATCAAGAATAAAATAAATACATGACTTTTTCATTCTTCTAGATACGTTTAGCACATATACAATAGAAAAATACTGTACAGTGGTACCTCTGGTTACGAACTTAATTCATTCCAGAGGTCCATTCTTAACCTGAAACCATTCTTAACCTGAGGTACCACTTTAGCTAATGGGGCTTCCCACTGCCACCGCGCCACCGCCACGATTTCTGTTCTAATCCTGAGGTAAAGTTCTTAACCTGAGGTACTACTTCCAGGTTAGCGGAGTCTGCAACCTGAAGTGTTTGTAACCTGAGGTGTTGTTTTTTGTTTTTTTAAATATTTTATTCATTTTTCTTTTTCATTCATTACATACATCTCAATTTCTTAACAGTTATTATATATATATATATATATATATATATATATATATATATATATATATATATAATATATAATAGTAACCCGAGGTGTTTGTAACTCGAGGTACCACTGTACTGCAGAAAATATACTGCAATGTGCTATTATAGAATTTGCATAATATTTTATTTTTCACTTTTAAGAAAACCATAGAAAGAGGAGGGAAGAAAAAAGGAAATATTCCTTAGATGGATGAGTATTTATACTTTTGCTAAGAAGCCAGGGAATTCTTTGAATAGATCAGCTTGCCTCTTGTATATAAAATTGTAAGGATGTTGTGTTGCTGCAGTTTGCATTGCCACAGACAGGTGGCACTACAAACTACAGTGTGCTGAGCTGGCAGGTTGGCAAGGTATAAAGGGAAGGGGTTGGAGTGGGTCAAGGAAGGTTGATGAGCGAAGCAAGCAGGAACATCCCACTGCTGTTAAGCATGCATAACTGCACTGGGATGCTCAGTAGCACCCGTCCCCTTAAGATGAATGGGTGTTGCACAGCAGCTTGAGCAGCTTCCATTCATTTCAATGGCGTGCTTACAGCAAAACTCCCCACTGGGAGATGTCCAGCGTTTCAAAATTCCCAGGCCACAGAAAACGGAAGTTGTGGAATCAAGAACAAGTCTGTGGTCAGGTATTTGTGCTCATTTGCTGACCAGTTGTTTTGCAAGGCTTCATTCCTAATTCCGGTAAGCTTTACCGGGCTGGTTTTCATTTTCCCTCTTCCTCAACTGTAATATTTGCAAAGGCTCTGCTGCGTGCCTTATCTTATTGCACATTTTGTCTCTTAGCCCCACCTTCTTATTACATTCCTAGAGGGGAAAACTACGTACACACACAAAACACAATTTCCTAGTTGCACTGATGCTCAGATCAGTTTGTATATTTCTGGATTAACAGTACTAAAGTGTTTCTGCTGCTGGGAAAGTCAGGCCCAAGCAATCAAAACGAAGAATGAATGGAATATTTGTCGCTTCAAATTGTGGTTTATAGTGCATCCGCAAATATGATGTTCCTGAAGTCTTCTGACAATGGCCTTTTTCAAAAAGCAAAGATAGGGGGAAAATATGATGTGTGTTGGTGGGGAAGAAAGCAGCAGATTAAACTATAGCTGGTGCAGGACAGTGACTAAGAGACTGAGGGCACCTGCAAATGGGCTTTTTAAAATGTGAATTTAGGATGATTCGTTCTCTTAACTATTGGGGTATCATATGCACTCCTGCATTCCAGATAATTTACAACCTCAAAACCTGTGAGCTGGTCTCATGGCATCAGTGCTTTTTTCTGGGGGGACGCATACCCCTAAACATTTTGTGAATGTAAGTTTGGCCTCATTGGGGGGTAGTATTTCAATACGAGTAGGAAAATGAGAGTACCCATAAACATTTTTTTTAAGAAAAAAAGCACTGCATTGCATCATTAGTAATTGGTGTGTGGCCCATTGCTTCCTGCTGAAATCCCAAAAGAGATTATTGTGGACTTTAGGAAATGTAAATTGAATATTCAGCCACTTATTATTGAGGGGAAGTGTATGGAACAGGTCTCGGAATGGAGTTGAGAGATGACCTAACCTGGGAGAAAACAGCAAAGACCTGATGAAGAGAGCACAGCAGAGGTTATATATTCTGAGAATCCTCCAGAAAAATAATCTCTCAAAGGACCTGTTGATGGCATTTTACCATTGTACTGTTGAGAGTGTATGGTCTGTGTGTGTGGTTTGGAAGCTGCATGGTCAGGGGAAAAACAATGCTGTCCAAGGTTGTAAAGACTGTGGAGAGAATAATTAGGCGCGCTCTTCCCACCTTGGATCAAATCTATTCTTCCAGGTGCCATAAGAAAGCTGCAGAGATAGTGCAGGATAGTGCGCACCCCGGAAATGATCTCTTTCAGCTTCTGCCTTCTGGAAGAAGGTACAGGGTTATAAAGACTAGGACTAGCCGCCTGAGAAACAGTTTCTATCCAAATGCGATTTTGGTTTTAAACGCAGTGTAAGGTAGTCTCTATGGGAGTGTATTGTATTTGTTTATGGGGTATCAGAATTTTTAGGGGCTAATCAGGCTGGGATAGTTAGGATAGCTTGTTGGTTTTTGAATGTCTGATGTAGATTTTTTTTCAATTTCGTTGTTCTGTATGGGACAATGACAATAAAGATTATCGTATCGTATTGCTGTTTTTGTTTTGCCAACCAACTCTTACTCCTCAATCTTTAACACAAAGGGGGAGAAGCTGAGGGCCATATTCTCTTCTGCGCAACCTCCCTTGGGCCGCATGGAAGGGGTGAGCAGGCTCAGCAGCAAAAGCAGCCAGACAAATGTAAACGTTACCTTCGTGCAGGAGGCAAGTTTCCTCTGCACATGCACACACTTCTAGTCAGTGCTGTTTTTTCTATTAAAAAAAATAGAGGTGAAGGAACTGACCACCTCCCTCAACCTCTTAGAATGGCAGTGGTGCCCACCTTTGAGGTGCTGGAACTGAGTTCCGGCAAGTCCCAGCTGAAAAAAGTCCTGCCTCTATTCGTCTGGACAAACAAGAGTTCTTGTCGGTCCACATGAGGCAAACACGTTTGGCCTTTGAAGAAGGACTGTGGCCTGGAGAGAGTTCTCAGAGCTAGACAGTGGGTTGCTTCCAGCTCCCTGGGCTTTACAAGCGTGCATTAGGTGATGATGCTTCTCCCTACGCCATTTGTTGTTGTTGTTTAGTAGTTTAGTCGCGTCCGACTCTTCTTGACCCCATGGACCAGAGCACGCCAGGCACTCCTGTCTTCCACTGCCTCCTGCAGTTTGGTCAAACTCATGCTGGTAGCTTCGAGAATACTGTCCAACCATCTCGTCCTCTGTCGTCCCCTTCTCCTTGTGCCCTCCATCTTTCCCAACATCAGGGTCTTTCCAGAGAGTCTTCTCTTCTCATGAGGTGGCCAAAGTATTGGAGCCTCAGATTCACAATCTGTCCTTCCAATGAGCACTCAGGGCTGATTTCCTTAAGAATGGATAGGTTTGATCTTCTTGCAGTCCATGGGATTCTCAAGAGTCTCCTTCAGCACCACAATTCAAAAACATCAATTCTTCGGCGATCAGCCTTTTTTATGGTCCAGCTCTCACTTCCATACATCACTACTGGGAAAACCATAGCTTTAACTATATGGACCTTTGTTGGCAGGGTGATGTCTCTGCGTTTTAAGATGCTGTCCAGGTTTGCCATCGCTTTCCTCCCAAGAAGCAGGCGTCTTTTAATTTCGTGACTGCTGTCACCATCTGCAGTGATCATGGAGCCCAAGAAAGTAAAATCTCTCACTGCCTCCATTTCTTCCCCTTCTATTTGCCAGGAGGTGATGGGCCCAGTGGCCATGATCTTCGTTTTTTTGATGTTGAGCTTCAGACCATATTTTGCGCTCTACTCTGTCACCCTCAGAAAGCTACATATGTTGGAATCTATGGATTAAACTGCTGTTACTCCAACCACAAGAGCAAGATGGTTGGGGAATTTTCTGTCAGTTGGTAACCTTGCACATCAGTATACCGAGGGTGTGGGAGAGAGAGGAAAGCTGTTTGTACTCTGCTCTGCTTCTGAATTTTCAGCATCCAGTCATAATCGGAAACAATTATGTATCTTTATTTCTGTTCAGTGCCAGGAAAGATATCTACTGCGCAGAATATTCCACGCAGGCTAGCCTGCTGCTGAATCTTCTAGCCATAAGACACCTGGAACCAATTGGACATTCTGCATTGTCAATCTGGATTCCAAGGCTCTCTGAGGGAGTGTCCAGTGCAGGAAAGCTGTAAATGTTTAACAGAGCCCCTCAGGAAATATGGAAGGGGGGGTAGGATTTCTAGGTTGTTTAAACAAGAGATTCTTTGATAACCGAAAACCATCTCATGCCTTCAGGAATGAACAGAATAGCAGGGGGAAAACATTATGGAATAACTTGACTCTCCTTTTCAAATCTTTATTTTAATTTCACAGCACATTCCAACAGCTAGCAAAGTAAAATGATACCTGTATGTTGCTTTGCTGAAATGTCATTAACTGATTGTGTCAAATTCTTTGTATCCAAAATCTTTCTGTTAACCGAATAAATGCTCTTAAGGGCTGATAAAATGGGATAACTTCATGTTTGCCACCCTGGTGTCCTTGGGGGAAATGTGGGGGAAGAAATAATGGAATGAAGAACTGTCAGTTATTTGCAAGGGACTGGGAAATGAGCACAGATAGCAAGGAGAGAAAAAGGTTGAGAGTCGGTTCTGTAATCCAAAACCCACCTTAGTCCCTTGGCAGGCTGACCATCACATCCACAGCTTATGCCTGCTGGGCTGAAGGGCAGGGGGATCAGGCAAATTGCTGTGCCAATCTGGAGCTGGCACAACTATCAGGTACAATCCAGAGTCAGACCTGATCCCATCAAGTGGTAGCGGTGGAGCTGGCTCAGGATCCAGTGGATCCCAGGCCAGCGCATCCCTTTCTCACCCCCAGCCTTGCTGGTTGGTACTTTTGGACTTGTGACTGGGCTGAAGGTTAAGTTTACCTTGGTGTGCAGACGCCATATCAAGCGATCCAACTTTTTTACCTCGTCATCCAATTTTCTTAAGATTTTCTACACTTGTTGAATGATCAAACCTAAGTTTAAATGATTTTTTTAAAGTTTTTTATCTCATCCCATTTTTGAGTTATGAGGGTTTGAAGTTTCAACAAATTGACAATTTTGGCCTTGTCGCACTACACAAAAACCTTAAAAGCTCAGTCCAGCATTGACATATGCCAAAACTAAAAACACTGATTTCTTCAGAACTTCATGGGCTTTAATATGATATGTCACAAGTTGGACTTAAAGTTTAAACTAAGTTGAAAAATTTTAAATTTTAAAAAGTGATAAAAATATGATTTTAAAATTTCAAAAATTGTATTGATTATTTAATATTTCTAAGATCTATCTGCAATATTTCATCTTGGGATCTCAATGGGATCACATGGGGGGGAATATTTTGTACATACGTGTCTGCCTTATTGGGTTCTATTTAGGATAAATGGGTCTTCTTGGAATAAAATAACAGAAGAAACAAATGATAATATCAGTTACTTCAGGCATTTCTTTAGAAAGATATGCAATTAAAAGGTATCTGAAAAGCTAGTCAGGCTTTTCTTTTAAGAAACATGTTCCAAAGCAGAGCGATAGCTTGCTGTTGCATGACAGAATTAATGCTTTGAAAGAATTATTGTTAGTTTCATGATCATTACATGAACATTATTTGGAGAATCTGCTTAAGGATTGGGTAATTTGCTACGTGGTCTAGGAGCTCCAGCTTACTTCCAAAATGCTCTTCTTCTCTATTTGCAAGCAAAAGAAATATTACTGCTATACTATGAGTCTCCGGTGCTCTCGGATCCAAAATAAACTATAATGTTATTTTTTTAGCTGTTGGTTTATTACTCTTATTATTATTAAGTCACTGCTAATCTAGACTGTTTGTCCAAAGCCTGTGAAACAAAGACAAGCTTCAGAAATCCCCAACACTTAGTGCTTTCACTTGGCCCAGAAGTATCAGGCAAACTCCAGGTATTTTGGAATGACTATTTATGGATACAGAAAGTTCCGGAGTGTGATTGCTTCGTTTTGAGTCCAGAAAGAAAGTCTGTCCTTATTTGGGCTCATGCATCTTGTTACAGGCTGTTGGTCATAATATATGTGTTGTATTACATTGGGTACCATAGAGGCTCAGCTCACTGTCCCACCAGGATGTTTGGCATGCGATGTGCTGTTGTGGGGCAGTGCCTTCTCTGTAGAGGAGGTCCTGCTGTGCAGCTCACTCTCTCAGGATGTATGGATGGCTACATCTTTATTAATGCCTAGTTAAAACATTCATGCTCTCCCACGCCTTTGGAGCTACAGTATTTATTTTAGTTTTGACTGGTGTCATGCCTTAATCTTTCGGATCTATTGCCGTTTGCCTTTAATTGCCATCCCTGTTCAACTTACTACACCATGTGAAAACGCTCCTATTCATCTGGGTATTTTGATCTTAATTTATGTTCATCTTTAATAATAATAATAATAATAATAATAATAATAATAATAATTATTATTATTATTTATACCCCACCCATCAGGATGGGTTTCCCCAGCCACTCTGGGCATCTCCGAACAGAATATTATTATTAATAATAATATAATAATAAAGCGATAAAACACCAAACGTTAAAAACTTCCCTAAACAGGGTTAGGACAGACCCTTTCTTTGTTACTGAAGAATGAGCACTTTTAGTTAATAATATTTATTTTTTGATGCATTTTAATTTGTATTATAAGTCGCTCTGAAACCAAACAAATTCTAGTATGTGACCCAAAAAAGTAATATGGTAATCAGAGTGATAATGCTGGCAGATGTCCTGCGATTACTCTGTAATGAAGGGTGTCCTGTAAATTTTGCTAATAGACAAATGCACACATTTTTCCACTACTAATGGGTCCATAACAGGGTTTCTTTTTTCCTTCTTTACCAGACCCACCACCAAGAAAAACCTAGGAAGCAATTCTGACTGAATAACCTGCCAGGCCACTCATATCCCAGGAGCTATCCTATCAAACATATACATATTAGTCAAAGGGAAAGAACGTACGGTAAGTACTATTGGAACAATTTCTTTCCTCCCAGATGTGTCTGTGATGTTTATTGCTAGGGGACAGCTGCAGCAAGCCAGGGGACAGCTTGCAACTACTTTTTACATTTCTGCTTTTTAAAGTTTACTTTTTAAAATTGCATTTGGGTACTGCTCTTAGTAGTAGGACAGACAATCTAGAATGTGCTTCATAGCCCGGGGTTACAATGCGGAGCTTTAAAAGCACAGCAGTATTAGGATTTCAGTTTGTTCTTTAGCTCAGCAGAAATAGAGAATACCATATTTTTTGCTCTATAAGACACACCAGACCACAAGACGCACCTAGTTTTTGGAGGAGGAAAACAAGAAAAAAATATTCTGAATCTCAGAAGCCAGAACAGCAAGAGGGATCGCTGCGCAGTGAAAGCAGCAATCCCTCTTGCTGTTCTGGCTTCTGGGATAGCTGCACAGCCTGCATTCGCTCCATAAGACGCACACACATTTCCCCTTACTTTGTAGGAGGGAAAAAGTCAGTCTTATAGAGCAAAAAATACGGTACTTGACTTATCTCACCCCTGTTGTCTTCTCTCTGCAGGTAGTTTGCTGTCAGTATCGCTTGCAAACTCCACCTGCAAAGAGTGTCAGCCCCCTCCAGAACATTTGACAACCCTCCTTGTTCATCCTCACAGATGCTATAGTTATTAGGAGATAGCTTAGGAGTTCTTCAGCCACACTCCTCTGTTGGCAGCTGAGCCACATTCCAAATATCCCATCTACAGTTTTGTAAAATGAAGATCAGAGCTGGCACCAGCACCTGACATCTCTGGGCAGCTGCCAGGGCTCACCATTGACATCCCCCTTTCATTCTTTTCCAGCCCAGTAGTCCAGCAGCATCAGACAGCTGGACCTAGCTGCCATTTAAATTTTCCTCAATGCCCCAGAGCATTGCAGGACATAAAAAGGATGTCCCCCTCTCCGCCCGGCTTTCAAGGTTACTAGGCTGCAGGAGAGGATGTAAATGTACCTGGTCTGCCACAACCCCTTGCTTGCAGAGCTTGCTGGAGTAATCAGGACTCCAGTCCTCAGCACCTTGGGAAGGAGTGGGGTCCAATGGAATTGATGGAGGAATAGAGATGCGTATGGAGGGAAACTCTGCTCATCTGAGAGTTTAAGGCGAGAACACAATGGCCAACTAAGCACCCTCAGGCACTTTCACTGGTGTTTCCAAGCAAGGTACTTAAATTCCAAGCTTTGGTTTTTTAGAAGAAGTAAGCCTCTAGCCCTCCTAGAAATAAAGTTACAAAACAAAATGTGCAGGTACCCTTCTGAACAATTTACCTTCCCTGCTTCTGTCTTATATTCTAGTCCTTTTAATCTCCATAGTTTGCCTTTCCTTTCTCCCTAGCAGCCAAGTTGCATCTTTCCCATGGTGGTTTGGTCTGAGATCAGGTAGTCTCTATAAATTATTTTCTGCGAATACTACTACGCAATAAATGTGGGTGGATGTTGAAGACTATCTCCCTCTCCACACACACACAAAAAGGCAAATGTGAAAATTTTGTAAAGAGCCTTAGACATGTCTTCTGCTGCATAGGAGCTAAAATACATGGTACTTATTAATAATCCACTGTATAGTGAAATTACAGTGCAATAGTATACATATCCACTTCAATGTATCTCTCTTTGTGTTTAATGGGGCAGCCTAGGCTTTGGTTTAGGGTTGGCACTGGGAGAAAACAGGATTCTCGTAACTTTAACCACTGCAACGGAGGCAGAAATTCCACAGGTTAAGCCTTTTCTGGTATGGAAATATAATTATTGGGAAAGCTTCACCATGTACTCTTTCTAATGTTATGTTATTCCATGCCCCTCGCACCAGCCATTTTGTGTAATATGATGCCCTCATGGCAGCCATTTTGTGACTGGTGCCCACAGCCCTCTAAAAATGTGCTCACTGGTCCAAAAAAGATTGGCAAGCCCAAGACTCTGCAGCAAAAAAAAAAAAAAATTAATACAGTGGTACCTCAGGTTAAGTACTTAATTCGTTCCGGAGGTCCGTACTTAACCTGAAACTGCTCTTAACCTGAAGCACCACTTTAGCTAATGGGGCCTCCTGCTGCCGCTGCGCCGCCGGAGCACAATTTCTGTTCTCATCCTGAAGCAAAGTTCTTAACCTGAAGCACTATTTCTGGATTAGCGGAGTCTGTAACCTGAAGTGTATGTAACCTGAAGCGTATGTAACCCGAGGTACCACTGTACTTCCTTCTATGTACACTAGGCCAACCTCTTCGCAGCATGTATCAAATAAATTTGAAACTAGACAAGCTCAAATTTACTTGTGACGGATCTTGCAAAACATCTAGGAATGTACAATAACTGCAATGTGCTACATCCTGTTGCCACATACAGTGCAACATGTGGTAACTTCTGTACCAGTGCAAAATGCCGAATGCCAACAAAAGAATAACTTGACTTTTAAAAGTGCACTCAGCTGGTATAAAAGGGAGCGTTTGAAAGACTGACTTCACTCTCAAACGAGTTCATTCCTATTTTCTATGGCCAAATAAAACAGGCACTTCTTTGTATAGTTTTTAATGCATTCTCCCCAGCAGCTTCCTTCTCCATTTTCAGAATGGCTCTGCTGAGTGAAAGACCTTCTCATAAAGGTCGGTAATTGAGGCCTGTACATGAATTAACCACAAACTAAGGGTTTCACAAGGACTCTTCCTTCTAAATGATGGAGGGGGGGTTGGAATTAGCGAAAAAGTGATGCTCAGTTCAGCGGCATTAATTCAGCCTCATAGCTACTGAGCACTTGGTCTCTGGCAGGGCAACAGGAAATCACACTGTACTTGTTAATGTTTGACAGTCCAAAGTTGTAATCATAAGCACATTTAATTTCAACTAAGACTCATTCATACATACATACGGAAGTGTATGGAAGTGAGAGCTGGACCATAAAGAAGGCTGATCGCCGAAGAATTGATGCTTTTGAATTTTGGTGCTGGAGGAGACACTTGAGAGTCCCATGGACTGCAAGAAGATCAAACGCATCCATTCTTAAGGAAATCAGCCCTGAGTGCTCACTGGAAGGACAGATCATGAAGCTGAGGCTCCAGTACTTTGGCCACCTCATGAGAAGAGAAGACTCCCTGGAGAAGACTCTGATGCTGGGAAAGATGGAGGGCACAAGGAGAAGGGGGCGACAGAGGACGAGATGGTTGGATAGTGTTTTCGAGGTTACCAGCATGAGTCTGACCAAACTGCGGGAGGTAGTGGAGGACAGAGGTGCCTGGCGTGCTCTGGTCCATGGGGTCACGAAGAGTCGGACACGACTAAACAACAAACAACAACAACAAAGACTCATTCAACTAAGTAGGACTTCCTTCCAAGTAGCTTGCTCAGGATTGACCTGCAAAATAGGGCTGCCAATATGTCTGGATTTTCCCGGACGTTACTGGGATTTCAAAGGCGGAATTGACGTCTGGAGGGAATTTCTGAAAGGCGGCTAAAAACAGCTCAACACTTTTTTTAAAAAATACAGTGGTACCTCGGGTTAAGTACTTAATTCGTTCCAGAGGTCCATACTTAACCTGAAACTGTTCTTAACCTGAAGCACCACTTTAGCTAATGGGGCCTCCCACTGCTGCTGGAGCCCAATTTCTGTTCTCATCCTGAAGCAAAGTTCTTAACCTGAAGCACTATTTCTGGGTTAGCGGAGTCTGTAACCTGAAGCGTATGTAACCTGAGGTACCACTGTATGGCAATCCTACTGCAAAAGGAGGTGAATTTGGCTTGCTTTCCCTGATCTCAAAACCCCCAGCACCTCGTTCCCCAAAGGCTACCCTGAAAGGACTGCCAATGAAACATGGGGCAGTTATTCTAAAAATTAGGTTCATTCAGATGGTGTTCCTGAAAGTATGCTAAGTGAAAGCACTTTAAATTACTTAATACGGCCATTTTGCTGTTTGCAAGGTGATAAAAATAAAATGTCTCTCTGTGGTAATGTTAATTATCATTATTGTCAATTGTTAGGGTTGCCTGGTATCCTGAAACTCAGACCTTGAGGCTCAGAAGGTGGAGTCTAGAAGCTCAGAAGTGATGCCTATCTCAGGGTGGGGGCAATAGGAGGTATTTAGTGTTTAAAATGAGAATGGCCTTGAACTTCTGCTGTCTTGTTTCCAGTGGAGAATTATTGCCCACTTTCCCCTGTGTTTTCTAAATATATTTATTATACCTAAATTGCACCTACCCCCCTTACTCTCCCCTCACAGAAAGAGCAAGAAGCTAAAGCTATGTACACAATTTGCAGCGTCAAACACAGTGAGGTCACTTGGTTTCAATGCAAAAAAAAAATGTATTCTTTGGGTTAGCAAAGATGCAAGCTGTAAAAAATATCCTTTTAGAGAGATTTTTCACGTGGTTTTCCTTCAGTCATAGTCACTGAATGCGGAGAGAGGAGTGAGGGAGGCGGAGTCTGCTGGGGACCCGCTAAGCCACACCCACTGGCAACTTGAGCACAGGGCTCCAGTTAACCCTTTCATGCATGCCAGTGTGAGTCAGTAACTGTATATTACAACATTGAGGTGTTACGTACTGTCTTTAAATGAGGAAAGCCCAGAAAGCCTTGGCACCTCATGTGACTGAACTGGAAGAAACTGTTTCACTTTGGCAGCAGAAACCACTAGGAGCAGTTGGTCCAGCGTACTCTGCTCAGAAAGCACAACATTCCTGGGTCTATATATACCAGCAAAAAGGGACAATTTTCTTTTTTTAAAAAAAAATTATATTTAATTTAGAATTACAGAAAGAAAAGAAAAAGAAAAAAGAGAAAAAAGAAATTAAAAAATACAAGTCAATAAAAAGAAAAAAGAGTACAAAACACACAATACATCAAAATAAAAAACAAAAGCAAAAAAAAAATTAAAAACAAATCCAATATTCCCATATCTTTATATTTCATTAACTTGTTTCATCGACCTCCTCACACCTCCCTTTTTTGTATTCTAATTATTAATTATCTCAGCAAATCCTTTCCATCTTTCCCTATATTCTGTCCTTTGGTTGTCTTAATTTATTTTAACCTTATCTTACCATAAAAAGCCCTATAACTTAAAAACTTATTTGTACATAGCTCCTTATAGCATTTCTACTAAAGCCAAATAGTTTCATTCCAACATTTTTCTAACACTCATTAATTTTACAATATTTCTCTAAATGAATTTTTAAACTTTCTTCCAATCTTCATCCACCGTCTCTTCTTCCTGGTCTCGGGTTCTGTCAGTCCTTTCTATCTATTCCATCTAGTCCATCAACCTGGTGATCTTCTGTCCAAGGCTCTTAACTCTTTTCCATGTCCCTTCTGCAGATCTTCTTCATATTTATACCTGCACTTTACTTTGTCTTCTGCTGATCTTGTTCTTAATTTCCTTCCTTTGTCACTGAGGAGTAGATCTCGGGGAGACTCCAACCTAACAATGTCTTTATCCCTTCTCGACAGGTCAGCCCATTCTCCATGGTCAGCACTAAGATCCAAAAGATATTTCAAAGCATGCTTCAATGTCCCTCCAAAGTTAAAGGCCCCCACAACTCCAGTCTCCCCCTGGCCCAAAACCAGATCCCAAAGGCCAGAACATCCCTGCATAGGGGGATCTATCCACCTTCCCATCTCCAATCCAAACGGGACTCCATCTCTCCAAGTCTGGCTCACTCCAGATTCGGTCATCAGAAACAACAGCTTATGTTCCTGCAAGGCCGCGGCTCTCTCCACTTGTATTATTTGAGGTTCAACAACAACCTCCTCCTTTGTCTTCTCCGCAGCTTGCCCTGTCAAAGCAGATTCCTGGGTCAGTTCCTGAGAAGGTTCTATATAGGTGTTCACTGTTTGTCCAAAATTATCAATTGCAGTAGTCATCAAATCCATCTTCTCATGAAGCTGTTCCAATAAGGCACTTGTTTTGCAAAAAGCAATCACTAAGGCTTCTTCTGTCCACATTCTTGTTCAAGGTCAATGTCTAGTTCTCACGATCTTTAATCTCTACAGCTGTAGAGTTCCCCAGGTCCACTCCAACAACAGTTTCAAAAGCTCCCTCTAGGGGAAACAATTTCTATTTGTATCCGTCCTTTTAAAAGCAGATCCAGCAACAAAATTACTTTCGTTTTTCAAATATTTTGTTCCTTTTAAGTGCAAAAGGAAACATTGGAATCAATATGTTTCTCTTATTTAACTATCTGTCAACGTACGTTTTATTCACAGTCAATGAACTTTCCCAAAACGTCTGTCTTCTTGGCAGCCCGTTCCCAGGTTCAAGACGGTAGAAATTTATCTTTCTTTACCCTCTCTCCTGCAGGCTTGAACAATCTAAGATTTCCCTCCTCTTCTCCTGCTTCCAAGGGGGGTTTAGTAGTTTTAGCCGATGGAGATTTAATCCTTTACAAAAAGCTTTCCAGACTTTAGCTTGCAATGTCTTTGCTTCAATCTATTTACAAAAGCGGAATGCGGATTTCCTGTTTAGAACCTTCCCGCTTCGGTGCCAAATTAAGACGTTTAGTAATCCAATTTTCCGTTCTACTCACGGGTAGTTGTTTAAAGTCCAATTGTCCACAGGAAAAAGTCAGCGCTCTCCGGCAACAGCAATGCGGCTTCACTCCGTGAAAAGAGCAGTCGATTCGAAGCACCACGCCGCTCACTCCACGTCGCTCCGGATCCCCGAAACCGGGTTTCCCCGCGAGTAGGGGAGGCGCAAAAGGTGCCAGCCGAATCCCATGTCCACAGGCTTCTCCCGCCTGTGGTTTTTAGTGGGTCTCCGCCTCGCCGTGGCGGTCCAGACCCTAATTTCCACGAAGCGGATTCCTCCCGATCAGAGGAAATCCGCCATTGCCAGAGGCGCTAACCCGGAAGTCCAAAAAGGGACAATTTTCAGTTGTTGAAACTGCTTGTTTTCCCTACCATCTTAGAGTATGTTCATATTAGAAGCAAGGTCGTTCTTACTCCATCTTCTGCTACATTTCCAAGTCACTTCCTTCTGCTCCTGTTCACATCGGGGGGTGGGGTGGATGTCTTCACCTGATTATTCCCCACCCGCCACCCCACCAAACTGTAATTGAGTGAAGCTTTTTCCTGCACATGCATGTGGGCAAAAGCTGTCTGAACTGTTTGTGCCACAACAGAATCATGGCTTCTGTTTTGGAATAGCCTGGAAACTGGATTGAGGAAAAACTGTGTCTAAAAGCAAAAAATGGATTGTGGCTAGGGTTGCCATATTTCAAACAGTGAAAATCCTGACAGAAAAGTTATTGAGCTTTTTTGGGGAGGGGGGCAAAGGCACACACACACACACACGGTCGTTTTTGAGCTATTTTTATGGAGAATTGTAATAATACACTTTGGGGATCTGGTTTGTGTTGCTATAATAGCTATAATCTCGGGTGTTAAGCAAAGGGAGCCATTTTGATAGTTCTACCACCCTCAGAGGTTGGAGGGTGTGTCTGGGGAGAGGGCACTATTTGTGTCAGCCCCTAATATATGAACATCCCTCACCCCAGAGGTGCATCTGGAGCCTTTGTTGTATGGCTTCAGTCATATGTAGGAGAAGCACCTCTTTGTCCTGGCCTGGAACATCTGTTCTTCTGATGGTAAATTGTTCAAACTGATCTTAGTTTTGCATTTTTATATTGTTGAAACCTGCCCAGGGAACTTATGGCAAACGGTGGGTGAGCAAGGAAGGGAAAGGACATGGTTAAACAGAATGGGAGAAACCTTGGAATGGGCCCTATGGAAAATAAATGTGCCCCCTTACTTATGGGTCCTTACCCCTAGATGCAACTTATTTTCTTAAAAGATCCAGAGAAGGAAGTTAAGAGCTCTTATAGTTCAGGGTTAGGGCAGAACACAATTTGCCAGTCCTTTGCATGCCAAATAAATCAGCTTATTGTCTCAACAGGCAGGCAGGCAGGCAACCAAAGAAATAGAAGAACAATCTGCCAAATGAGCTGAGCAGAGGATACTTAGGGGAAATTGTCTAATTTAGTCCCCATGGAAACACATTGCAGAGCTATTAGCAGTCCTTTTTTCTCAAGAGGCTCTGACCAGCTACTGCCTCACAGGGATCACTCTGTTACTCACAGAAATCTGACAGGAAGCCCATCACGTTCTTTTCCAATCTTGTTTGCTGAGATAAGGTTCAGAACGCTGCATTCTGAAGTAAGCAACAGCTTAGCTCTAGCAATTACAGACCCTCCAAGTGTCCCTATTTTCCAGGGACAGCCCTGATTTAGAGAAGCCGTCCCGGTTTCTGATTTGATTCCTGAATGTCCCACTTTTTCTTAGGATGTTCCTATTTTCCTTGGAGAAATGTTGGAAGGTATGGAGTTATCCGACCCCTGAGCCGTCTGAAGGCTATCCTGTATAAGGGAAAAAATGTTTAATGTTTTATTATGTTCTTATATATGTTGGAAGTCGCCCAGAGTGACTGGGGCAACCCAGTAAGATGTGTGGTGGTATAAATAGTAAAATTAGCATTATGGAATGGGACGTCCCTATTGTCATCGGAGAAATGTTGGAGAGTATGCAGTTTTACTTAGGAGAGAGAAAGCATGTGTGTTCTATTGGAGGACAGATGGAGGACTGATGAAGCCTTCATCTCATTGGTTCACAGTCAAGTTTGTAAAAATGATGTCTTTGATCTCTAAATATTTCCTGAGTCTTCATGGGCCTTTTGGACCGTCTGACTACCCTCTAACATTGCTCTTGGGACAGTGTGTATGCTGCAAAAATGGGCAGAGTGGAAATTCTAAACTAGCCTTTAGTTACTAGAGGAAGAAGACAGTTAAGAATATACCATACAAACCTTTCACTACCCGAAGTGATTTCATATTGTGTGGTGAATTAGCCCTTTAATCTACCAAATTTAAAATTGTAGCTGGTGCATTGTCTCGAATGAAACTCCGCCTTTCTTTGTTTCTGTTGTTTGATTTAAAAGTGACCAATGTGTTCTGATCAGTGCTTTGTAAACCGACTCTGATAACTGTTGGTGAGAGAGTCATTGTTTGTCTCTCTGCCCGGCAGCCCTGTCTCTAACTTGAGATCTTTTGCACAGTTCTCATCTAATTAAGTCTTGCAGGCATTTCCTCAGGGAACGCTTTAAGGCATTGAACTTGATAGGCCTTACTTCTGAGCAACTAATGCTTAGGATCACCCTACAGAACTGGCACAAAGTGCAGATAGGGCTGAACACCACACCCTTCGCTAGAAAGCATCTTTGTCTCTCTTTAACACCCAGCAGAAGAAAGTATTCTGTGTAACTCAAAAGTCCGAATACTTCTTTGTTAAATTCCTTCCAAATAAATCACCTCTGGATTCTAACAAAGCAGCACAATAATGTTTCCCTGGAGGTACTTTGTGTTAGGTTGTGGGTAGAAATAGCAGACGACACAGCGATTCTTCCAAAGCATCTCTTTATTTGTAAGCTGGAACAGAACTGTCTGAGGAGCTCAGTCAGCCTGCTTATATAGAGCTCCAGAACAATGTAACTGTTGCCATTTTCTAAAACTATCCAATCACTGAACGTCACTTTCGATCCTTCATTTGCATACAAACTATCCAATCACTGAACGTCACTTTCGATCCTTCATTTGCATCTACAGTATCCCCCTGCTGGCCCAGGGTGAGAACTTCAGTACATAACACTTTGCATTATTTTTAATGACAGGGCTTTCTGTTATGCGATGGAGATAGGATGACTGCCATGCACTCGAATTCTGAGGACTTCTCCAGACAACTTGTTTATTGAACCTTACACAGAGGTTAAATGACATCCAGTCTTTATTGAGCATTTATGCGGATTCGTTTAAGGGGCAGTTATACTACAATCAGCATTGGCCCTTCATTCATGCCATGTTTTTCCTTCTGCCTTTTAGTAATTTGTTCACCCCACACTTTTCAATGTATTTCACCCTCATGTCAAAATCCGCAAAAAGTCCAATTCTTTTTAAAAGTGTCTTTGTTTTGCCAGGGAAACAGAGTGCTTTGATCCACTTAATTGCGCAAACCTAAATTTATAGTATGTGCTAGAATCTCTCTGACAAAATGGTGACAGTCAGCGGGCACCCTGAATTCAATTGCAAAGTCCCATCAGGTTGGAGTTTTACCCCCAAATAACAGAACGCGGGTGGTGCTGTGGTCTAAACCACCGAGCCTCTTGGGCTTGCCAATCAGAAGGTTGGCGGTTCAAATCCCCGTGACAGGGTGAGCTCCCGTTGTTCGGTCCCAGCTCCTGTCAACCTTGCAGTTCAAAAGCACGTCAAAAAGTACAAGTAGATAAATAGGTACCACTCCAGTGCAAAGGTAAACGGCGTTTCTGTGCGCTGCTCTGGTTTCGCCAGAAGCAGCTTAGTCATGCTGGCCACATGACCTGGAAAAACTGTCTGCGGACAAACGCCCGTTCCCTCGGCCTATAGAGCGAGATGAGTGCCGCAACCCCAGAGTCATCTGCAACTGGACTTAACCGTCAGGGGTCCTTTACCTTTTTAAGTGTGTATAAGACTGCAGCTTTACAGTACAACCCTATTCATGTCTACTTAAAAATAAGCTCCACTAAGTTGAAGCTGTACGCCAGCTCCCTTGGCCAATAAAGTGAGATGAGCACCGCAACCCCAGAGCCGGTCACGAGTGGACCTAATGGTCAGGGGTCCCTTTACCTTTACTTTAAGTTGAATTAGGCTTACTCCCTGTAACTGCATTTGGGATTGCAGCCTTAATCTCTGTGTGCCTGGGAACATATGTTAATACAGTGGTGCCTCGGATTACATACGCTTCAGGTCACAGACTCTGCTAACCCAGAAATAGTACCTTGTGTTAAGAACTTTGCTTCAGGATGAAAACAGAAATTGTGCTTCTGCAGCGCGGCGGCAGCAGGAGGCCCCATTAGCTAAAGTGGTACTTCAGGTTAAGAACAGTTTCAGGTTAAGAACAGACCTCCGGAACGAATTAAGTACTTAACCGGAGGTACCACTGTAGTCACTTTCTGCAGTGCTTCTCTGCTTCCACACAAATGCCTAAAGGTAACTGAGGCTGAGCAGCTAAGAGGAAAGATCTCTTAAAGGTGCAACATTCTCTCCCTTTCTCTTTAAGGAATAAGAGTAAACATCAAAACTAATGTTTCATATCAATCCATTCAGAGAAATTTAGTAGCTCCATTAGCCCTGTGCCAATAGCCCTGTGTTTAATTCCCTGAAGGACTTGTACACTGCCAATGCATTCAAGCGCAATTACAGAACCAAGGAGCAATCATTCAATAGGTGTTCAAATATTTTGCGACAGAATCCCATACAGCCTTAGTCCATTATCATCATTTTCAGATCATTCACCGTGTGGCTGGATGCACCCAGACGCAGGAGGAGAGTAATGATTATACAGAGTCAGGGCTGCTGCTGCTGCATTGCTTCTCTAGGTCCTGCTAAATTTAAACAAGCTATTATTTAAACGAAATCTATTTGACACGCTTCCGGTTTTCGTTTCATTGCTTTGGGAGGCAAGCGAAGCGTTCAGAACTCTATTAGGGCACATCCAACAGATGCCAAACTAGAACCGGAATTTATTTTATGGCAGTAGCTGTATTGTGGGTCCAGTGTGAAAATAGGAGGATTTGATCAGTAAAGCATTCCTCCCACACCAAGAACTGTATGGTTTGCCCCACCAGCAGCGGTGTGACCCATTTTACCCCACTGCTGCTTTTCAAGGTGGGTGGGGCACCTGTGGCAGTGCTGCCTCAAAAGCTTCTGCCACCTGAGGCAGCTGCTTCACCTTGTCTCATGGTTGGGCCGGGCCTGTTCCCCACACAGTGGATCCACAGTGGATTTTTTTTCTTTTTGCAAAAGACTAGCACTGTCTGCTCTCCTAGAATCCTAACTTGATTTGGAAATATGTGAAGCTAACTTGCACTGAGTCAAAACATTGATCTGTCTAGTCCAACATTGTCTTACCTGCCTGCTAGCCAGGGTTCTCTCAAGCAGAGAGCTATCCCAGATACCAAAATTTGGGCCAAATCTTCAGTGGTGGTCAGATTTATTTTCCACTAGGATCGGTCTCTGTCTTGGGTGGTTTTAATGAACCAAGATATGCTGTCAACGATTGTTTCCACTGATGGCTTTCTGATAGTCAATGATGATAGTTTATTGTTTTATCTGTAGGAATCTGGTCGGTCTCCTATGAGCTGGGAATTTTGCACATCAAAGTGATACTTTCCAGCTTTTGGAAAGGGCAGAGAAATGGTATAGAGTCAGTGTGCATAAAGAGATAATGTTTGCAGGCAGAGATTTGGCACTCAGCGAAGCATTTCGGGACGCAAGGGCTATGTCTTAGGATCTGATGCAGGGTTTAGTGATGTGTAAAAGCAGCTGTTTGCCAACAGTATGCTCCGCTTGCTTATTTGTTTGTAGATAAAACAACTTTACCTGTGCTCTCTCACTGAAAGGAAATGAAATGCTGTAGCATTGACCTTGGCTATCTTACTATTTAAGGGAAGTAGAGATCATGTGACAAAATCTCTCCCAATAGGACGGTTTCCATATTGTAAACCACAATTCCTTCTGTGAAGATCCTAAACTTGAAAGTAAATTTAGTGTTCTGAGGATTGTAAAGTAGTTAAAATAAATTGGAATATGCATAATTCTGTGGGTGAATAATGTTTGTTGTGAAGATGAACAATGCTGAAAGGGTATTGGATTAACCTCACAGCAAATGCTGAAACAGCGGGGATAAATACCTTTCTTGTTTCTGGCAAGACGATCCTACTCAGATTCCTTGGAGCTGACCAAATCAGCCACTGCCAGTCGAGAGAACAGACTGACTGGGCTGAGGAATGCTGTATAAATGGTCCTCACTGGGCACAGTGTGACCCAGATTGCCCTGTTTTGTATAAATTTGTGTAAAAGTACTTGGTGTTAGTCAGATGCTAACAAGAGACATATAAATGTCAGCCAGTAGGAATTAGGTCTGGAGTTAGCTCATTGGTGTGATTTGGTGGCCAGTATGGTGCTGTGGTCTAAACCACAGAGCCTAGGGCTTGCTGATCAGAAGGTTGGCGGTTCGAATCCCCGCTGCGGGGTGCGCTCCCGTTGCTTGGTCCCTGCTCCTGCCAACCAAGCAGTTCAAAAGCACGTCAAACTGCAAGTAGATAAATAGGTACCACTCTGGCGGGAAGGTAAATGGCGTTTCCGTGCGCTGCTCTGGTTCGCCAGAAGCGGCTTAGTCATGCTGGCCACATGACCTGGAAGTTGTATGCGGACAAACGTCGGTTCCTTTGGCCTTTAGAACAAGATGAGCGCGCAACCCCAGAGTCATCCATGACTGGACCTAATGAACAGGGTTACCTTTACCTTTACTTTATGTCATAAGAGCATTTCAGCCTTTTCCCCAAACCTCTGCAGCCAAAATGTAGTAAGAGCACAACAGTTTGAAGTATCATAGAATTAAAGAATTGTAGATTTGGAAGGGACCAGGAGGGTAATCTAGTCCAACTCTGTGCAATCCAGGAATCTTTTGCCCAACATGGGGCTCAAACCCACGACCCTGAGGTTAAAAGATCTCATGCTGTACCAACATAGCTAAGAGGGAATGCTACAAGCGATTCTTTGACTGGTCAGGAGGGAGACTGGTGCCCTAAGAATCACATGTCGTAGTAGGATATTTAGGGCCTTGAATTTGTATTTATGACTGTCATGTCATTTTGCATGCCCATCTCAAAAACATGTGCATTTAGGACAGCTTTCCCCAACCTGTTTCCTTCCAGATGTGCTAGCTGGGGCTAATTGGAACTGTAGTCCAAAATATCTAGAGGGCATCAGGTTGGGCATGGCTGGTTTTAGTCAAAGCTGCTGGGACTGATTGCCTTCTCAATGACATGTCCAAGGCAGAACTTACTCAAAGAATTCAAAGCCTACAGATAGTATGAATAGGCTTTTACTATGCAATATGACTCTGGTATCACCAGCTAAAACAGTGAAGACCAGAGATACCAGTTGGATTGGTAAATACTCTGTGGTTGCTATAGTTCTGGTTCTCAGTAAAAAGTATGACCAAAGACCAAGAATCCTGGATTGGACAAGCATTTCATTCAATCCAAAGAGCAGCTGGGCTGGCATTCTACTTGGGAGGCCCCCAGATGAAAAGGGAGATTTTGCACAATCTCTGCCAAAGTTTAGGCTCAAATCTGCATCAAAGTTAAGAAAAAACTTAGAAAAACGCTTCGCCTGGAACACAACCTTCCAGGTACTGATCACAACCAGTTACCAAAATGACAGTCTTCTGGTTGATAAGCAAAGCAAGCTCTTAACTCCCCACAAGTGTATAGGAATGCGCCCAAAGGATCTCACACCATTAAATGAAGTAATGCTTCTCGCTGTTGATAAATCAACTGTGAAGAAACATTTAGCGAAACTACTTTTGAATGCAGCAGGTGGCTTTGGTATTCTGCCGCCAGTTTTTTCATCATAGGATTGAAGAAATTCTATGGGTAGATGAACCTTCTTCTAAAGCCTGAGGTTGTAAAAGTTATTTAATCCAACCTGGATGTAGAAATCTGAACAAATTTAAAATTACCAAACATTTCCCTATTATTCGTTGTAAGCGGCAGCAAACGCCATAGTTTGACTATTTGATGTGTGAAGTACATTCTTTTGTCTGCCCTGGATTACTCACCATTCACTGGATGCCCCCAAATTCTGGTGTTATGAGGCAGAATCTTCTCTCTATCCACTTTTCTTACACAATGCAGATTTTTTGTAAACTGAGCCTTATGAGGAACGGTTGAGGGAGTTGGGTATGTTATCCTGGAAAAGAGGAGACTGAGAGGAGATAAGTTAGCCATCTTCAAATATCTCAAGGGCTGCCACATGGAAGATGGAGCAAGCTTGTTTTCTCCGGCTCTGGAGGGCAGGACTCGAACCAATGACTTCAAGTTACAAGAAAGGAGATTCCGACTAAACACTAGGAATAAATTTCTGAGATGTTTAACAGTGGGACGGACTCCCTCAGAAGGTGGCAGACTCTCCTTCCTTGGAGGTTTTTAAGCAGAGGATAATGCGCACTCAGGTCCAGTTTAAGAGCCAATATCGACTTTTTACTTTAGTTGAGATTCCTGCATTGCAGGGGGTTGGACTAGATGACCCTCGGGGTCCTTTCCAACTCTACAATTCTGTTTCCCCGTATTCACCTTTCTTCTAAACCATGGGTAGGCAAACTAAGGCCCAGGGGCCGGATCCGGCCCATTCGCCTTCTAAATCTGGCCCGCGGACGGTCCAGGAATCAGTGTGTTTTTACATGAGTAGAATGTGTCCTTTTATTTAAAATGCATCTGTGGGTTATTTGTGGGGCCTGCCTGGTGTTTTTACATGAGTAGAATGTGTGCTTTTATTTAAAATGCATCTCTGGGTTATTTGTGGGGCATAGGAATTCATTCATTGTTTTTTTTCAAAATATAGTCCGTCCCCCACAAGGTCTGAGGGACAGTGGACCGGCCCCCTGCTGAAAAAGTTTGCTGATCCCTGCTCTAAACTAACCAACCCCCCCCCCCAAATATCATAATCTTTTACTCAGAGGGGCGTTATCCCCAATCAGTTTGGTTGCCCTGTTCTGCACCTTTTCCAGCTCTGCAATATCCTTTTAGAAATGCAGTAACCAAAATTCCAGTAGGTAGTCCACATATTTGTCACACTGTGTGAGGACACATTCATACACCACCATCCAAGCCATAGGACTGTCTGACTGTGCATCTGGTAGTTGTTTCTCTGAATGATCTAGTGAACAAGAGTGATTATCAGCTACCAATATCAGGTACCACTTTTAGGTTTTTCTTACAACCAAGCAGTATATAAATTTTATGAAATAAATGATAAATAGGGTGAGATTCACCAGCATGCTCTCCCAATCACTCTGCCTCTGCAAGCATTGCAACTTGCCACATGGAAGAATCATAGAGTTGGAATAGACCACAAGGGCCATCGAGTCCAACCCCCTGCCAAGCAGGAAACACCATCAGAGCACTCCTGACATATGGTTGTCAAGCCTCTGCTTAAAGACCTCCAAAGAAGGAGACTCCACCACACTCCTTGGCAGCAAAGTCCACTGTCGAACAGCTCTTACTGTCAGGAAGTTCTTCCTAATGTTTAGGTGGAATCTTCTTTCTTCTAGTTTGGATCCATTGCTCCGTGTCCGCTTCTCTCTCCTTTCCCCATGCACTTTTCTGGGGGTTCTCTCAAAAGCTTTCCCCCCCCATAGCAAATTTTGGGGGCATGCAGAGTGGGGGCAGGGTGGGGTGGAAGTGCAAGTGCGTTCACCGGGCTTCTGCTGACAGAGCTGGTTTCACGAATCCCGCCTGTAACATTGTGGTCTGCTTGTAAATTGCCACACCTTCTGCTTGTGGTGAGCAAGAATCACCAGGTAAACAAGGCTGCAGAAATTGTTTGCTTTTATTAGCATACAGAGGAGGAGGAGGAGAGTTTTTATAGAGCTCTCAGTGCACATGGTCCATCGCAAACCAAAAACACGAGGATTGCACCTTTTAAATTTCAACAGTGATGAAGGGTGCGAGAGAAACAAACAACAGAAATGGGAGAAGCAAAGGGAACAAGGCCACAAATTACTAATATATACGTATATGGGCAGATGTGCTACCGTATATATGTGTGTGAGAGATCAGTAGTGGTTGCAGGCTTATGCAAGGCTGTTATTATTGTGTTAAGGAATAAAGGCAAGGAATAGCCACACAGTGATTTGCTAATCCACTTTGGAAGTGCCCCCCAACAGAAAAGATAAATAGCTGAACGTTATTAATCTGCAAACATCAGGCCTGCCTTTTATTTTCATTTACTGAGGGTATGTTCATATTAGCATATTGGAATGCAGTGATGTCACACACACACACACCCTGCTGTGTTGCAAGCCACATTTACACACGTCAGAGGGGATGTTTCACCCAATACTCATGATCTTTTTGGTTTCTCCACCCATGCAACCGCCCTAAAACTCTTATGTTCTCATCTGTGAGAATATGGTAGCTCAAACCCGAATCTCCCGGTCAAAACTTGACACCTAGTTAGCACTCTTGCCAAAAGGATGTTTTAAAACTAATTGATATCCTAAAAGGGACACATTATTTCTATTAACAGCAGCCATCGATTACCTTTTAAAGGTCGCGAGTGGCCTGTATTTATTAAATGGGTTGCAGCAGCTGAAGGTTTGGCTGGTTATTTGAAATCAATAGTTGAGCTTCTGCTTCTCGGATCTGTAGTTCTAGGCAGCGTGCGGCTTTTGTCCTTTCCCTCTACATGATATAGGTGCCCTGGCTCAAAAGATTTGTGTTGTAGAAGAATGGCCAGCAGCTGTTTTGGAAAATGACTTCCACAGACTTATGGCAGCCTGTACTTATGCCAACCTATTCCAAACTGTGTCTTCTCAGTGACATCGCATCCTGGCTTGCACTCAGAACCATGCGCTCCCCCCCTCCGGCTCTCCCCACTCTATGCCCCTGTGCCTTCTTACTCTTCTATGTCATCCCAGTGGAAGTTGCCTGCACCGATAACGTTCCTATGGAAGTCCATTTCAGGGACAGAACTGAAATGAAATAATTGTCTCTGGGCAACAGTCCTAAGAATCGTCTGTAGCCTGATCTCACGACCCTTCCCCTCCCCAACCCCTGAACCCAGTTATCGGCTAAGAAGATGTGATTTCAAGGAATAGTCACATATCATGCAGGTGGCGCTGTGGGTTAAACCACAAAGCCTAGGGCTTGCTGATCAGAAGGTCGGCGGTTCAAATCCCTGCGATGGGGTGAGCTCCCATTGCTCGGTCCCTGCTCCTGCCAACCTAGCAGTTCGAAAGCACGTCAGAGTGCAAGTAGATAAATAGGTACCACACTTCCGGGAAGGTAAATGGCATTTCCGTGCGCTGCTCTGGTTCGGCAGAAGTGGCTTAGTCATGCTGGCCATATGACCCGGAAGCTGTACGCCGGCTCCCTCGGCCAATAAAGCGAGATGAGCGCCGCAACCCCAGAGTTGGTCACGACTGGACCACTGAAGCAAAGACTTGACAAAATAATGTTTTTGTTTCATACACCAGCTTCTACTGCACCAGCAACAATGGGCTTCAGTTCTGACATATACAAAGGCAACTGTAGGTTGCCAAGCCTGTAGCTCAGATACCCAGATGCTGAGGTTGAAGTTGGGGAGGTCAGGAAGGCCTGGACAGTAACTGTTTACTTGGTGTGGTGAACAGTGTCCCTGCAACTTCTAGTGAAGAACCTTGTCTCTGTCCAGACTGGCTCCACCTAGGAGTATAAGAGATCTTCCTGCCTCATAGGCACTTGGATTCAGTATCAAGGTCTTAATTTGTTTTCCGATTCTGACGACCTGACTCCCGATTTTACCTCTGGTCCTGATTTACGTTTGGTCTCAACTTCCTAGCTCACTTCATACCATCGTCCACAGACCAGCTTTGACAGGGACATCTTGGCTGTGTGAGCAGAAGAAAAAGATTGCAAGCCAAGCAGAAAATAGCTTCCCCCTTTGCTTCTCACTCCTCGCCCTAGAGGAGTTTGTTCCTTCCCACCGGGGTTGCAGCCTCTGTGGTGGTTAAATCCCTGAAACTTCAGGTCCCGCCTCACCCCCACTGGATGAGATCATAAGGACAAAAGCAAGCAAGGTCAGGAAGCTTATGTTCCGTCGCTATAAGGTTTTGCGGGTTCTGTATTTGTCTAAAGAATTTATATTAATTTGGGGAGGGGAGGGGAGACCAGGAAAGATTTAGAAAAGTTTAGAGAATGAAGTCACATAGGGTCTAAATAAACAGATATTTGAGCCCTGGTTTTTAAACTGCTGCCGCTTTAGGGTTGATCTCAAAATGTGATTAAGCTGGTGTGGTATTTTGCTTTCCAGCGTATTTATGTGATCCCTCTTGGTCTGACAAAAGCATTACAGCACCTTTCGGGAGAAATGCTAAAGGGGCCCATATGGTGGAAGCTTTGGCAAGCTCTGAATTCTGTCTGTCATGCTGAGCCTGATTTCCTGCACCGCTGCTGCCTTCATTCTCCCATATTTGGAAGTTGGCCGATGGCTGAGAAATCCCTTGCGGGTTCCTGTTTAAATTCCAGAGTCGCTGTTACACTCAAGTTGTGTAAATCAAGCACAATACAAAGGGAAAAGCCAAGGAGCAGAAGCTTCACTAACTCCCTCAGGAGGAAAGCTGTCTGCACTTGGGTGTGTGTGTGTGTGTGTGTGTGTGTTTGTGCACAAAGTCCTGCTTTGCTTCTGCTCATTTTGCAGTGGTTGAAAACCCTCGCTTTCCCAACTCTGCCGCAGTAGAAATTCCTGCTCACTCTTGCAATGGAGGCTCTGTGCCAATCTAATTTGTGGGTTTTCCAGACCCCACCTCAAAGTGCACTCTCTCAGACTTGGGCTGTGTACATGTTAACTTGTTTGTAGCATAAAAATGTAGATTTTCTCAATCTGGATGCTCATCCTCTACTCACTGCTTTCCGTCTAGATTGATTCTAGATCCTGCTGTCCACAAGGAAACCCTCCCCTCAGTTAGGTACCCATGCTTTTTCCTCCCTGTGCATGCCTCAGGTGAATAAAGAAGGAAGCCCCTCCACATACTAGCTAAAAATGTGGCTGTTGAGATGTTTCACCGGTGCACACAGTGGGTAACGGGGTGTGTGTGTGTGTGTGTGTGTGTGTGTGTGTGGTAGCTGGAGTGACCCCATTCTTTACATCAACACACAAAGTACCGTATTTTTCGCTCTATAAGACACACCAGACCACAAGACACACCTAGTTTTTGGAGGAGGAAAACAAGAAAAAAAATATTCTGAATCTCAGAAGCCAGAACAGCAAGAGAGATCGCTGTGCAGCAAAAGCAGCAATCCCTCTTGCTGTTCTGGCTTCTGTGATAGCTGCGCAGCCTGCATTCGCTCCATAAGACACACACACATTTCCCCTTACTTTTTAGGAGGGAAAAAGTCAGTCTTATAGAGCAAAAAATACATTTGACCACCCTTAATGTCAATCTGAATGCCAGGAAAAAGCTTCTGCTCATTTCTGCAGATCGAATTTCAGTTGCAGATGCAAAAGCAGAACAGGAAGTTTGGTGATTTTTTTTAATTTATTTTTTTGGCCATCTGGCGACCCTGGTCCAGAATGGGTGTCCTTTTCATGCACTACAAGTTCCTGAACTGCCTTCTGACTTGCCACTTTCAGATGTGGCAAGTGTCAGCAGCTGCCTACGCCACATTTCTGAGCTGGACAGAAAAATGTAAGGGCAATAACGATTGCCTCATATTTGAGGTGAGCAATATGAACAGCCCTCAGACTTGTATTTCCAAGCCTGGAAATACCAGTCTTGATGACATGAGAAACCCAGAGTAACTGAATGACCCAATCACACGATGCAGAGATTCAATAATCATCCGCACTCGTAGGAGGCCAATTGGAAAGGAGGAAGTCCAGATGGCTCACTGGGTTCATACTGGATAAAGTAAGCACAGATTTCCTTTCAACTAGACTGCTTCTACCATGTATCTGGGAACCCAGGAAAGGTGGGTCCTGGAAAACCTCTGTGCTGTCTATAAGCACTGTCAAGTTCTGCAACAACGGACATAGTCCAAAGTTTCACAACCACCAGCGACTCAGCTATACAGCTGCAGATATAACGTTTTAAGTGCTTTTAAAGTGCATTATACAAATGTGACACTAGATGGCGATGGTGAGCTTATGGGAAATTCAATATATGTTTTAAATCATTTTTTAAATAAAGCATTTCCACAGCGTTTTTTTACATATATCTAGATTTGGCCCAAATTCACTCCCACCATTCTGGTTTTGTAGCATTCTTGCAGGGTACCTTGACGATGGCTTAGACTATGAGAGTAAAGTGAAGGGCAAGACACTATCTGTGCTTAGAGTGTAAATGTGTAGATAAAAAAACCCTGTACCCAGAAAACCAAGCCTGCCAGAGAAGGCAAGATTAGAAACTTGCTCCACAATCTCTCGTTCTCTCTGTGGTAAAGATGTTTGGTTTTGAGAAACATTCAGTTGTGCAAGCTTCCACCTGTAGCCCAAAGTGGTCCATACATGATGAAAACCAGCCCTTTGTCTTCCTGTACTCTTACAACTTAAAAAGCATCTTAAAAAGCATCTTAAACAGTTCAGACATCACCTTGCCAACAAAGGTCCGTATAGTTAAAGCTATGGTTTTCCCAGTAGTGATGTATGGAAGTGAGAGCTGGACCATAAAGAAGGCTGATCGCTGAAGAATTGATGCTTTTGAATTATGGTGTTGGAGGAGACTCTTGAGAGTCCCATGGACTGCAAGAAGATCAAACCTCTCCATTCTGAAGGAAATCAGCCCTGAGTGCTCACTGGAAGGACAGATCGTGAAGCTGAGGCTCCAATACTTTGGCCACCTCATGAGAAGAGAAGACTCCCTGGAAAAGACCCTGATGTTGGGGAAAATGGAGGGCACAAGGAGAAGGGGACGACAGAGGACGAGATGGTTGGATAGTGTTCTTGAAGCTACCAACAAGAGTTTGACCAAACTGCGGGAGGCAGTAGAAGACAGGAGTGCCTGGCGTGCTCTGGTCCATGGGGTCACGAAGAGTCGGACACGACTAAACGACTAAACAACAACAACAACAACAACAACAACTCTTACAACATCTCTCAAAATATGTTTTCAGACACAAATGAGATCATGGCTACTGAACCGGCTGATATTAGGCTAGCTACACCAGTCACAGAGAGTAGCTGGTAGGATATGAGAGATTCTTGTGAATGAAAACCCATAGGGCTGCCTTTTGTTTGAATGTGAACTTTTCCACCATGGCTCCGTTTGTGAGATGTTCTCCCCAGGGAGGCTTACCTGACACCTTCGTTACATACCTTTAGGCAAAAACATTCCTCTTCTCTCAGGCCATTGGCTAATTAAACAATCTGTGGTCTTTCAAACTGGAGGTATTGTTTTCATTTGTTACTGTGTTCTGTATTTTTGCGTTTTTACCATGTAAAACATGGATGAAGGGGTGTGTGTGCAGAAATTTAATAAATCGGGTCCTCCCTTAAAGAGGGCATGTATGGCGGTGAGACCTGGACAACCGACACCCTGAGTTGTGGGTGGGTACAATTGGTGAGCCATGACACCCGATTGGCAGGTCCCTCAAAGCTGGGTACAATCTGGCCAATGGGACGCAGTCTAAACAGTTTGAGGGGCCTATTTATGCCCATGCACGTGACCCAGAGCTTCCTCTTTCAGCGCTTGCATTTGGAACACCTGCCCACCTCTCCCTACTTTTAGGGCCTGTTGCGTTTGACCTTGCTATGCCATCGTGTGTCGTCTGTCGTTGGGACAGGGCACGGCAGGAATTTCCCCCACTTGGCTGATTGGTTGTTGCTGTTTGGGTTTCGCTTGCCTAGTAGCAAATCGTCACAACTTGTAAGGTTGAGGATAGGCTCTGGTTCAGGTGATAGGGATGGGGGAACGCTCTCGCCATCCCTATGTGAAGGGTATTCTGTTAAAGGAATCCAGGGACTCGATGGTTTGGTCAACCCCTGAGAGGGGGTTGTGCCCGTGCCTGAGTCCAGGGGGACATCTGGGTGGCGGAGCTAGCCTGTGCCCAGCTTTCCACTTATCCAGGTGTTCACCCTTGGCTGACCTATGCTGGTGCCCTGGGTCAGCGCTACCTGCATGGCAGGGAGCTAGTCGAACCAGAGTCTATGCAACCAGTCACTTTCTGTAATCAATAAAGTTGTGGCCTAAATTCTGCCAAAAACCAAACCAAAATTTTGAGTCAAGTGTGAATTTATTTAGGGGGGAGGTTTCTGCGTCTGAACATGCAAATAACAACAACAAGAGCAGCAACGATGCTGTTGCTCTTTCCTGGAAATTGTATCAATATCCCCTCTCACCCAGGCGTTAGGGTAACCGGCATCAATATCCTCTCTGTATAGGCATGTAAGAGAAACCTTTTAGCTGCTCTCTGTTTGCAAACTGCATGCTTCCTCCAATTCCCCAATGCCTCGCATGGTTTGGCTCCTGGTTATAGAATGCTGCGAAGATTAAAAGCTTTGCGTAATTCAGGTGCTAAGCGTTGCTATCTCAGGGGTTGCTTTGAACATGGAATTTTCCTAGTAATTGCTCTGGAAGGCACATTTTGTAATTCACCCTGCTTTATCTTTGGTTTGCGGCATGCTTATATTACGAGCGACAACATGGGCGCTTGTGGGTAGGTTGGCCACATTGCATGCCGTTAAGACAACAACAAGGGCACTTGGGGATGGATTAGTCACATCTCTAGCCTTTTACTGCACATAATATCTTCATAAACATTTTCCTGCCTGAAGTCCCACCACTATGGGACACCCTCCGCTATGGGCCTTCTTCCACATTGCTTCACCTCCTAGTAAGGTAAAGGTAAAGGTACCCCTGCCTGTCAGGGCCAGTCGTGACCGACTCTAGGGTTGCGCGCCCATCTCGCTCAAGAGGCCGGGAGCCGGCGCTTGTCCGCAGACAGCTTCCGGGTCACGTGGCCAGCGTGACTAAGTCGCAGCTGGCAAACCAGCGCAGCACACGGAAACGCCGTTTACCTTCCCGCTGGATAGCGGTCCCTATTTATCTACTTGCACTTTTTGGGGTGCTTTCGAACTGCTAGGTTGGCAGGAGCTGGGACCGAACAACGGGAGCGCACCCCGCCGCAGGGATTCGAACCGCCGACCTTTCGATCGGCAGGTCCTAGGCTCTGTGCTTTAACCCTCAGCGCCACCCGCGTCCCTTCACCTCCTAGTGATGCAGCACTAAAACTACTAGCACAGTTGCAAAGCTAAGTAGGGTCTGGTACAGTTTCAAATTGGGTGGGGACCCATGTGTTGTGATCCCTGCATTGCAAGGGGTTGGACTAGATGAACCTCGGGGTCCCTTCCAACTCTACGTACTATGATACTGTGGTTCTGTTCTGCCCATGACCTACTGAGTCACCCCGTCTTTGATCTCTTTTCTCTGTGATCTTCCCAATACAGTCGAACTTTGGATCCCAAACGCCTTGTGAGTCGAACATTTTGGCTCCCGAATGCCGCAAACCCAGAAGTGAGTGTTCCGGTTTGCTAACATTCTTTGGAACCCGAACATCCAACAGGGCTTCCGGGGCTTCTGATTGGCTGCAGGAGCTTCCAATCAAAAGCTGCGCTTTGGTTTCTGAAAGGTTTGGTAGTCGAACAGACTTCCGGAACGGATTCTGTTTGACTTCCAAGGTACCACTGTATCTGCATTTCCGAGTATTTCCGACTCTATACATTCGCTTCTGTGCTTTGATGGTGCGACAACACAGTCTCATCTTACCATGCACAGTCACAATTGCATGTTTTTTAAGTGAACACCATGCGAATACAGCAGAGCTGGTGTGTGATGTGCATTGTGTTGTATTACACATACAAGTCTACATACAAGTGTATGGTTAGTTAAGCAATGATGGTGTGGATGCTCATTTTTTAAATACGTCATTATCATGGTTATTATTAACATAAAAATGAGATCACAAATTTATTTTATATCCCGTGTAAAGATTTTTAACCAGTCCACCTTGCTGGGGGCCCCAATTCCCCCCCCCACTGGGACTCAACCCCACTCCTCCACTCCAGTGGCCTTGGATGGGAGTATTGCAAGGAGGCAGCTAAAAATGTAGGGAGGGCCTCACTCTCATTTGACCTTGAGATGCATTCCTCCAACTTTAATCTACGATTGAAACATCTTGGAAAACCTATGGGTGTAATAAGAACCTGTATTGTCATTGCTCAGTTCTTGGATAGCAGTAGAGTAACAGGGACACAAAGATGTAGCTCTCTTTATAAAAAGCAGCCAGAGATTAACCTCCTGAATTATCCATTAGGTGTGTATTGTGAAGGCTGAGAATATCTTATTGAGCTTTCATTTGTCTCTCCATATGTTGACTTTCTCAATTCCATGTAGGAACGTAAGAAGATATTTATTTATATTCCGCCCTGCATTTGTCGCATGCAACACTGTTTCCATTCTACTGCAGTTTGGCTTCTGACAAAAACTATGTTGCTCAACTTTCTGTCCGTGCTGGCAAATTTTTATAGAATTAATTAGACAATTACATCATCAGTATGTTTTTTCCACACTGTTCATTTCAGTGCAAAGGAAACAATGCAAATGGAGACCATATATCATATATACCATTTGCAGTCGGAAAACAACAAGAAGAAATACTAATCTGGAAATGAAACGATAAGCAAATATTGGCAATTTCTACTCCCATTTCCTTTTTAGTCAGAATTCTCCAACATTCCTAGTTCCATGTGGCATAAAGAAAAATGTGCACAGTTTCGTCAGACTATTATTTGGGTAGTTGTTCTTGTGTGGTTTGGCAAATAAAAAGCTTTGTGGATTCATAAAGCTCTGGAGTGCATATTTAACTAAAGAATGGTGGCGGATTAGCCTAGTTCAATTATGTGACCTCTAACTCTGTCAGAACAGCCCTCACTGGAAAAGAAGCACATTTGTGGTAGTGCTTGGCGATGCCATGGAATATTCATGAACATTCCAACTGCTCAGGGAATTGATGTTGGCACCTGAGCGTATACAAACAGTTTGAAGGGAAGGCAAAGGCCAGTTTGGCTGGGATTAAAACCCGACAGAGAGTCCAGACGTGATAACAGCTATGTGGGACAGACCGTGACTTGGATAGCTAAGTAGGAAGAGGTCCCAGGAAATAAGGAAGCTAAGATATAGCAATTTCCCTGTTGTGGTGTCATGTCCCCAGGGAGAGTGACTTTCATCAGCTTTTATATGCCAAGTAAATACAGTGGTACCTCGGGTTAAGTACTTAATTCGTTCTGGAGGTCCGTTCTTAACCTGAAAATGTTCTTAACCTGAAGCACCACTTTAGCTAATGGGGCCTCCTGCTGCTGCCGCGCCGCCGGAGCACGATTTCTGTTCTCATCCTGAAGCAAAGTTCTTAACCTGAAGCACTATTTCTGGGTTAGCGGAGTCTGTAACCTGAAGCGTATGTAACCTGAAGCGTATGTAACCCGAGGTACCGCTGTACTTATTTATATTTGTGCTCCTTTGAATAACTCTTTGGCTTGCTCCTGCTTGGTTAGTTGGGTGTCAGCTGTTTTGTATTCATTTGTAGTCTGGTTACATTTATATTTTAAGGAGTACATAAGAACTCAGGGGCTGAGGAAGGAGTTTGAATGGTAGGTATCAGCCAGGTTTTGCTTTGCCGTTGTGGTAGATGCTTTGCCTTTTGAGAGGTGACCTCCATTGAGAGAAGAAAATGAGAATGAGCCTGGCCTCATCTTGTCATCTTTGTTCTAGATACAGCCCACAGACAGCCCAAAAAGAACTGGGCCTGCCATGTGACAAGGTGAAGTACCTGCTCCAGGTGATGCCATGGGCAGATGGAGTATGTGAAAGCAGGAAACGAATAGTGCACCAAGACTTTTTTTTGAAGTTTTGGCTCTTGTAGGGGAGCATTTGAGCTCTGTTTCAGGCAGAAACCCCCCATCCCGGCTTAGACTAGACCAAGCTAATTTCTTAATGCTGCAGTCCTGTGCACACAGTTGTACCTTGGAAGTCGAACAGAATCTGTTCCAGAAGTCTGTTTGACTTCCAAAATGTTTGGAAACCAAAGTGTGGCTTCTGATTGGCTGATGGAAGCTCCTCCAGCCAATCACAAGTTGCGGAAGCCCCGTCAGACATTCGGGTTCCAAATAATGTTTGTAAACCAGAACACTAATTTCCGGGTTTGCGGCGTTCTGGAGCCAAAACGGCCAAGTACCAAGGGCGTTTGGGATCCAAGGTATGACTGTATTTGCTTAGAGAGTGAGCCTTACTGAATTCAATGAGACTTGTTTCAGAGTACAGGTTTTTCTTTTCTTTTTTTGACACCACTCAGAAAATACAAAAACCACCTGGGCAAAGTATGTGTGGACTGTGCACTACAAATGGAAAAATTCAGACACATTAACCTCCAAAAGGAGCAGCCCTTATAGAAAGTGGAGACACCAGCATATTGATCACAGAAAAAGATGGGTTTAGAAAAGCCACGAGCTACGATTCTGTGTATTTTTAACAGCATACTTGCTGTGTCATGCTATACAAGACCAGATAGGGTAGACTTGTTTTGTGTCATTAGACAAGGCAAGAGCTGTCTTAACTCTCAAATATAATCAAGCCAAGAGTTTATATTTGGCCTCATGTGGATTTACTTTATTTCCTTACAACACCTGCTTTCTGTCCCTCAGACATTCTTCCAATCCATACTCATGCTGCTATCGTTGTTGCTTCATTCCATGGTGTTTCAAGATAAACCACTTAGAATGCAATACGGTTAATAAAATGTTTTGTATTCCAGAGCAGTTGGCACTCAAAGGGAGAGGCCAGAAAGGCATACTAAGCTTGTGGTTTCTTTTTGGAATTACTAGGCACCCTCCAACATTTCGTGGCTGAGAGTAGGGACACTCTTGTTTACTTATAACAGTCCTTTTCTTGCACTCAACATCACTCCCCCAGTGCTTCTGCCTCCCTCCTCCTGTTACAAACTGCTTTTCTCTGCTTGCTGAATGCTATATTAGTATACCCCTTACGCTGAATTATGAGACAGCTGTATAAGGACCAAACTAGATGCAACATTTGTCGTATGGTTAGCCCTGGTGTGTCAATTGTATAGGGTGCCTGCGGCAGCAAGCTGGATCAGAACCAGGGAATGAGGTTTAAACTGTGTTCCAATCAGAGTTGGCACTCTATGCCTGCTGTTTGCGATGTACACTGTTATGTACTGCGTTGAATAGGATCCAAAATGCAGCAGTCTGATTGGTCCTAGAACAATAGGATCCAAAATGCAGCAGTCTGATTGGTCCTAGAACAATGCAGCAGTATGACTGGTCTGCAGGAGCCACCCAATCCAGTTCCAGATGGAAGTGAATCCACAACCTGATTGGCCTACAGGAGAATTCCAGAATTAGCCAATCACTTGCAGCCCATTGTGTAAATAATGTATATAAAGCAGATACTTTGGGGGAACATTCATTCCTCTTCACCACTATGAGCTGAATAAAGAGTATGAAATCCACTCTTGACTCCAAGTATATTTCAGACACAAACAGTGGTGTGCAGTCACTGGACTCAGGGGACTAGGCTAGCCCCTAAATGTTCCCTGGTGCCTCCTTCGCAAAGCCCAGCTTCTGCCCAGCTTAGGCAAGGAAATGCGATGCTCTGATGGGTCCAAAATCCTGATACCTGATGCAGGAAGACTCCAGCATCCTGTTTGAGCCCTGGCACATCCTTCGCAAAGCCCGGGAAGCTTCTGTCTGGCTTAGGGAGCTACAATGCTCACATGCGCAATGTCAGGATCTCACAATTTCCACCTCACGCCACTGGAACTAGGGAATGAGGGGTGCACTTCTTTAAATTTTTTGGCCCCATTGTGTCCCAGTCAGAACTGGGAGTCCTCCATGCCTGCTACTTCCAGTGGGTACAAATCTTCCATTTGTGCTTCCTGGAGTTTTCCTCCCATTTTAAATAGTAGGCTTTGGGGTCTCTGATTCTAAACAGGTTGGCAGCAGAGGGAAATAATTAAAGCCCATCCCCACCCACAACCCCTCCTGACCCTGCTTGTCCACCCACCCCAAACCAGCTAGCTTAATACTACTACTAATACTACTACTACTAATAATAAATTAATTTATACCCACTGGCGGAGGAAGAGGAGTACGGGCAGAGCGCACCACCCCGGCAGCGTGATCCCGGTGGGGTGCCATCGCGGCTGTCCCCTCACCCGCGCTGGGCACCACACCCCTGCAGGCGGCATGCCCCACCTCCAGGACACGCCCCATGCCCCTGGATGCGCGCCAGCCCCGCTCCTGCCTGCTCTCCGCCCCCCAGTGCCGGAGCATGAAGCTCTGCCACTGTTTATACCCAACCCATCTGGCTGGGTTTCCCCAGACACTCTGGGTGGCTTCCAACAAAATATTAAAAATACAATAAAACACCAGACATTAAAAACTTCCCTAAACAGGGCTGCCTTCAAATGTCTTCCAAAAGTCAGATAGTTGTTTATTTCCTTGACATCTGATGGGAGGGCGCCACTACCGAGAAGGCCCTCTGCCTGGTTCCCTGTAACCTCACTTCTCGCAGTGAGGGAACTGCCAGAAGGCCCTTGGAGCTGGACCTCAGTGTCTTGGCAGAACGATGGAGGTGGAGATGCTCCTTCAGGTATACTGGGCCAAGGCCATTTAGGGCTTTAAAGGTGAGCACCAACACTTTGAATTGTGCTCAGAAACGTACTGGGTGCCAATGTAGGTCTTTCAAGACTGACGTTATGTGGTCTCGGCGGCCACTCCCAGTCACCAGTCTGGCTGCTGCATTCTGGATTAATTGCAGTGAGAATGCTTAATAGGATTTTGACTAGCACATAATGGGTTTGCTTTTCCTGCTCACCTCTGGGAGTCCTTGTAAATGAATGTCAGTGCTTTGTGAAGTAAAACAAGAGGCAGAATTTCTACATACTCCAATGTGCATTTGGATGTGCACCACTGCACAACCCATGAAACATGTTCACAGGTCTATAGCTGTGTATTTTTATACATACAGTAGCAGAAGAAGCTGTATTCCATATAAAGTAGCTGTTTATAAAGCCCAAGAGCATCTGTTTTCTATCAGCAGAACCTATATGATCACAGCATTGAACTCTGAATGAATAAACCGGTGTGTGTTCTTTAAAATGAAAAGCAGGGGGTCTTTTGCTTGCGGTTTTCGTTCTTCTTTTTTTTAAGTTTCAAAAGCCTGGGGTGATCTCTTTACACCAAAGGTTGCATATTTCCCTTTCATGGCATGTAATGGATGATTAGGTCACATAAATGAAGTGACTATATTCCAGTGTTCTCCACTGTTGTGTGCTTATTATCTGCAATCCATACTGAGTAAATGAGTAATTACTTCGAATGCAAAATAGTAATAATGGATGCAACGTCTGGCATGATGAAAATCGAATATATAATTCCCATTTGTGATTTAGAACAGCAAAGGCTGCTTAAACTCACAGCCATTAATAGTGAATGATCAGAGTGAAACAGGCAACTGGGTTACAATGTCCAGTACGATCATGAAAGGGCCTTTCTGGAGGATGTTTTAATTATCCCTCCAGATTTTTTTACGAAGCCTCTGGTATATTTCTTCACAAAGGAGCTTATATCCAATTACAAACTCCCATTTGCCGGAGACTGTATAACCAATTAATGAAACAAAAGAGGAATAACTTAGAATCATAATTATAGAATCGTGGAACTGTAGAAACTGCAAGGTTCTCTTCCCTCAAGAGGTCAAGGAGGGGTGTGAACATCACACATTGGAGTGAAGCAACCATGTCAAGCAGATAGGCTCAAAAGTAGCCCCTGAATGTTCTTCCTACGCCCCCAGCTATTCTGCTACGGTTGCCTTTCCTTTGCCTTTGCCCCAAATCTTCCCTGCTTCCTCAGGTCTGGTGGGGACACAAACACCAGACCCTCCAAGTATCCCCATTTTCCAGGGACAGTCCCAGATTTTCAAAAGCAGTCCTGATTTCTGATTGGATCCTGGAATGTTCTGCTTTTCCTTAGAGCATTCCTATTTTCATCAGAGAAATATTGAAAAGTATGGAGTTATGCGATCCCCGAGCCAAGGAGATCCAACCTCTCAAAGACATCTGAAGGCAGCCCTGCATAGGGAAGTTTTTTAAAAGTTTAATGTTTTATTATGTTTTTATATATGTTGGAAGCTGCCCAGAGTGGCTGGGGCAACCTAGTCAGATGGACAGGGTATGTTGTTGTTGTTGCTGTATAGGACATCCCTATTTTCATCAGAGAAATGTTGTAGGGTAGGCAACACTGAAGATTCAATTGTCAGTCCAATTGGTTTATGTATGTGGAATTTGGATAGGGTGCCATGCTATCTCATTTATTAAATTTGTATCTGCCCTACATCCGTAGATCTCAGGGTGGGTCACAACATAAAGAACACAAAAGGTATAATAAGAATAGAAAAAAACCAATAATCCCCCCCACCTCTTTTAAAAGGGCATCGAATGTCAATAAGCCAAAGGCCTGGCTGAAAAGGAATGTTTTAACTTGGCACCTAAAGGTTCATAATGAAGGTGCCAGGCGAGGCTCTCTGAGGAGAGCACTCCACAAACAGGGAGCCACCACGGAAAAGGCCTGTTCTTGTGTTGCCACCTTCTGGACCTCACGTGGGGGAGGCACATAAAGAAGGGTGACTTCAGGCTCCGGGTCGGTTCATATGGGGAGAGGTGGTCCTTGAGGTATTCTAGTCTCCTCCTTTGCCTCAGGCTTGCCATGCTGTCACACACCTGAGAGCAAGGCTGGTCAAAGACATTGGCTACTTAAGATGAAGGGCAGGATTCCGCACATACGTACCAATTCTGGATACAGGAGCTGATGGCCCTGGCAACTGAACCTTTCTCCCCACACTGTCAATGGACTGCATGCTCGTTTTGCACCTGATGACCGAAGGTTAGCTTAGGGAGATACAGGGGATAGGCTGCATGTCCTCCTGCAGCATCTGCTGCCTGAGGCAGCCGCCTCCCTCTGCCTAGTCACAGGGCTGGCCCTAGGATCAGTGTCAGTGCTACCCAGCTGGGGAATGGGGTAGCACTTCTAAGATTCCTTTAAACCCCGTCACACCAACCCACAGACCCTCATGTACACCTGCTTGCACACAGCTGCTTTCATACGGCTTTGTGCTGGGTGTGTACTCATTCTCACAAGTTCATTGGCTACTTTATGCGTTAGTGGCATATGGGCTTTGTTGATGGCACAGTCCCTCATTGATGGGTCCTGGGATGCTCTTTAATGTTTGGCTGTATGTTCCCCCCCCCCCCCCCGCTTCCAGGCTGAGCACACACTGGATATGGCAGTCATACAGCCGATATCTTCGATTGCAATGTGAGTATAAATCTACTCTGTACAATTCATAAGCAGCAACTTGCCTACTGTCCTCCTTAGGCTAGCCTGGGGCAGCTCCCTGCCATATTGTTGTCGATCCAGGGTACCAGAGGCTGGGGGTGCAAAGGTGCTCATAATTCTAGGAAGCTGGCGAATGTTCATAATTAATGAAGGCCAGGATTTAGCTAATGATTGGGGTACAGAAGGGGAAATACAGCAGTTCTCCTGCCAAACACGGAAATTCTGTTATGGCGCAATGGTCAGTCATCCACGCATCAAAGGAAGATTCTCGGGTCTCTGCAACTCCTTGACATAAATTTGTTGTAAAAGGTGGCACATCAGAGTTACCCGTGCCACCTTAATGTAAATATTACTGCAAGTCATTTCTTCAAAGGCATACAGCAAAGAGGGAAGTGGTTTTACAGCCCCTCCCTTCCTGCTATGGCATGTGCGGTTTTATAAAAAACTGACAGGAAGATGGGTAGCACTTAGCTTTAAAAGATACTGATACTGTCGAGTTCCCGTTCAAGTCCAAAAGAGTAGCTTTAGCCTACTGAGAAGACAGCTTGGCCGGTCCAGTTGAAACAGACTAAGTGAACAGAATTCCATTTCCCAATGGAAGACTAAATACAGACATTAAGGAAACCCTTTCCTTGGAATAATGCGCACTCAGGTCCAGTTTAGGAGCCAGTATTGACTTTTTACTTTAGCTGAGATCCCTGCATTGCAGAGGGTTGGACTAAATGACCCTCAGGATACCTTCCAATTCTACGATTCTATAAAAGGGGGGCAAACCCACAACACATTTTCAGAGCAAACAGATTTAATGTATGTGGGGTGGCTTTAACAGCTGAAGATTGCTGCTGTCCAGCCCAATCTAGCACGTATTTACTCAGCAATAATGACCAAAATAGCTACAGCGGTTGCTATGGGTAAAGCATTTGCCCATTTGCCCGGTTCCTGTGCATCAATAAATGCACCGACCCCGTGCCAGCGTAGCCCATCAAGAGAGTTGGCACTCTAACTCCCCTCATTATTGCTGGCCAACTTTACCATCAAGCAGGCTGACTTGCACAGTACCCGTGCTTATTATACAAAGTCTGACTTTATTTGTTGTTGCAACCATCCTGGTCATGTCATCCAAAAAGGAAATAAAAGTATTCTGTGCACGTTGTGCAAAATATGCAGAGATCCACTGTTGAAATACAATGTAATACACATGTATGTTAAAATGTAGGACACCCCCCCCCCACATAAATAAGTTTTGATGTGGTTGCCACAACAAATAAACTTAAAACTTTGACTTATTGGGTGGAGTGTTGGTACTGGCAAGAACATGATCTGCCCCCTCTGCTCCGGTTCTGCCCCACTCCCTGCACTCCATATTTCAGTGGTACCTCGAGTTAAGTACTTAATTCGTTCCGGAGGTCCATTCTTAACCTGAAAATGTTCTTAACCTGAAGCACCACTTTAGCTAATGGGGCCTGCCCGGCAGCCAGAGCACGATTTCTGTTCTCATCCTGAAGCAAAGTTCTTAACCCGAGGTAATATTTCTGGGTTAGTGGAGTCTGTAACCTGAAGCGTCTGTAACCCGAGGTACCACTGTACTCCCAATAATTGTTTTCCCTGCACAGAAGGCTGGAATCCTCTTGCACACTTAACTTGGTCCACTAAAAGTAGTTGGAAACTCATCTTTCCAAGTAAACGCGTATGGAACCAGCCTCTGACGCTACAAGTAAGCTATATGCTTCTGAAGGAGCCTTAAGTAGGGATAGGGATGCGCCCGGGGGATGAGGAGGGGAGGGGTCGTCCCCCGCAGTGGAATCCTCCTCCGCCCCTCTCCCCCCTCCCAAACGCCCTGGCTTTCACCATCTCCTTATATGGACTCCAGAATGTCTGACGTCACCTCCAACGCTGGGAAAACCAGTGTCGGAGCAACCAAACCTCCTTTGGGCAGGAGAGCTGGAAAGAGAAAAGGTGGAGGGAGGGGGGAAGGAGAAGCCGAGGGCAGGGAGGACCCAGGGGGTGGAGTCGGAATGCAGATGGACGCGGGCGCTCCTCCAATGAAAGGAGGATTGGCCTTCCATCATTGGCCGAGGCGGGGAGGAGGCGGGGACAGACGGTCCCCTTCTGCCCAGGGTTGCAGGAGGAATGCAAGGGAAGGGCAGGGAACGGGTTAGGCTGCGCCGGCTGAAAAGCGCCGCCTGCCTGCAGAAGGGGCGTCAGTCAGCGCTGCCGGGCGAGGAGTTGGGAAGGCGCTGCGGGAGAGGCTCGGCGTCCGCGGAGACTTCTTCAAGGGAGCTGGGTGGGGTGGAGAAAAAGAAGATTATATATATTTTCAGCCACCTTTTCCCCCGTTTTGTTCCAAACCTGGGGGGAACTGCCCGCTTTTCACTCGCAGAAGTTACATAAATCTATTGCTTCTCCTCTGCACCGTCGTGGGAACCTGAGCAACCATGCCCGTCTTCCACACCCGCACGATCGAGAGTATCCTGGAGCCGGTGGCGCAGCAGATCTCCCACCTGGTCATCATGCACGAAGAGGGCGAGGTGGACGGCAAGGCCATCCCGGATCTCACCGCTCCCGTGGCCGCCGTGCAATCCGCCGTGAGCAACCTGGTCCGGGTGAGTTGAGAGAGACAGAGCCAGCTCGCTCGCTTGCCTGCCTGCCTGGGAGGCTCGGGATTCTTAATTTCATTGCGGAAGAAACGCGGCTCTCTTAAAATAAATAAATAAATGAAAACACACACCCAAGCCTCTTGCTCTCCCAAAGCTCCCTAATGCAAAAACTGCATTAGGGAGCTTGTGTGTCTGTTTGCTGGCGGAGTGTTTGTCTCTCTGTGTGTGTCCCAGCAAACTTCAATCGGGCCCCACCTTAAGTCCCCCTCCCCCGCAAAAAAAAAAAGAGTGTTTAGGGAATGCAAGAAAAAGTTCTGGCAGCAACGAAGTTGTCACTGCAGGAGGAGTCTTGATTAATCCCCTTGGTGTGTTCCTGGTCTTGCCTCACTGGCTGGGAAATGGCTGAGCTGTCCCATGTTGACTTTCCAGGTTAAAAGGTCTTCTCTTCCCTCCACCCAGCAAAAAAGGAAGGAGGGAGGAAAAATTCCTTCCAAGGCTTCCTGACAAGTTTCCCCTTCTGCCTTCCTCCTCCTTATCAAACTCCCGTTTAGTTCCTTGACACACCCAAACTTGCTTTGCCCCTCTTTCAAACAACAAAAAAGCAATAGTTTGTTTGTTTTTTCAAAGTTAATTTTAGTTGAGTTTAAAGTCGAACAGGGATCGTAGGGCAGCAAGCCGGGTGATTCAGAATATGATTCACAAAGCTTACGGAATCAAAAGAATACAGAGTAATAACCATATTTTTCATAGCAGAAGAAGCCGGGGATATAAATACCTCAACAGGACCTTAACGGGGTGCGTTAATCATAACTCTCAGAATATAACCTAAAACTATCCCTGGATAACCGTAAAGGCGCCACCTCAAAGAGTGCTAGCCAATTAAAGCAGCCAAATATATTTGAAAGCTGGAGGAGGCGATTGTTCGTGTTCTCGGTTAGTGATATACACTATTAAATCATAACCAAGTAGAAATAAATTTGTCCTCTTTGTGTTGGCCTCTCAAGACCAGTAACTTATGAGTTAATTTTTCCTTAAAGAGCTGTTTCCCATACCTTGGCAGACCAGAATAGTTTCATTTATAGATCTCCATGTTTTATGAAACGCTTAAAAGTAAGCCCAACAGGTATCGTTCAAAGTTATTTCTGTGAATTCCTTGCTGAAGGTAGATAGGATCTGAATGCGTCCCAGTCCTGGGTTTGTGTTCTTCTTCTCAAACTCTGCATTTTCCTCCTCTTCTGCAAAGAGATAATGCTCCACATGCCATCTTGCATTCTCCTCCTGGCTCTCTTACTTCCTCCTCTTAGGAATGTCGGAAGCTACTGTTATGCTGAGTTGGATCCTTAACCTACATAGCTTAGTATTCCCTTACACTGAATCCAGGGTTTAAGACTGTGACCTCTCCCGGCCCTACTTGGAGATGTTGGGGGGGTGGGGTGGGAAGTCAAACCTTCTGCACATGGGCAGATGCTCTGCCGCTGAACTATGACCCTTTCCACTGTGTGCCCCACTCCAGCTTCCTGGCAGGGCTTGCTTTTCATAGTATCATAGAATTGTAGAGTTGGAAGGGACACCAGGGGTCATCTAGCCAAACCCCATGCAAGGCAGGAATCCTTTGCCCCCACGTGGGACTTGAATCCACAACCTTGACATTTAGAGCCTCGTGCTTTACCAACTGTGCTGTGTCGTGGATGGCACCATTTTCTGATGCCGCCTCTGAATGGTGATGCCCCGGTTCCCTGACCCACCTCTTTCCTGCACGGTCTTCTCCAGCTATGACAGTGGCAATGTATTATTGGGATAATGTTTTATTGTGTTTCTGTGAAGGAGGGTTTTTAAAAAAGTAAAATAAAATAACAGAGGGGCGGCATCACTTTCTCGCTGTTCCCACCCCACCCCCTTTGCCCCTTAGCATTGTTACTTGATGGGGGCAGTCGGGTGGCGCTGTGGTCTAAACCACTGAGCCTCTTGGGCTTGCCGATCAGAAGGTTAGCAGTTCGAATCCCCGTGACAGGGTGAGCTCCTGTTGCTCTGTCCCAGCTCCTGCCAACCTAGCAGTTCGAAAGCACTCCAGTGCAAGTAGATAAATAGGTACCACTGTGGCAGGAAGGTAAACGGCATTTCCGTGCGCTCTGGCACCTGTCACGGTGTCTCGTTGCTCCAGAAGCGGTTTAGTCATGCTGCCCACATGACCTGGAAAGCTGTCTGTGGACAAACGCCTGAAAGCTAGATGGGTGCCACAACCCCATAGCCGCCTTTGACTGGACTTAACCTTCCAGGGGTCCTTTACCTTTTTACCTGTTACTTGATACCAGGCCAGACTTCTAAAACTGTTGCGAATGCTGGGCTGGGGGTCATTTTCTTTGAGAGCATGCTCTGTGGTGCTGAGGAATCTGGAAACAAGGAACAGACTGCACAGCTGCCCCTCCTCCCATTTCTTCCCCTGCCCTGCATGTCCCTGCATTGCCCTCAACTTTCCAACTTTCCATCGCCTCTAAATCGTTGTCCTATTCCCAAAGGAAGCCCTTAGACTTCTTCTAGTGTTGTTGTACTTCATATTTACGTCTGCTCCTGCAGTAACAGTGTTGTTCCCTTCAAATCCGCCTTGACCAGCCCTCAGCCTGACTGTTCTACCCCTTCCCCCTTCCTTAGGCCTTAGATCATGGGTAGACAAACTAAGGCCCGGGGGCCGGATCCGGCCCAATCACCTTCTAAATCCAGCCCGCGGACAGTCTGGGAATCACTGTGTTTTTACATGAGTAGAATGTGTCCTTTTATTTAAAATGCATCTCTGGGTTGTTTGTGGGGCCTGCCTGGTGTTTTTACATGAGTAGAATGTGTGCTTTCATTTAAAATGCATCTCTGGGTTATTTGTGGGGCATAGGGATTCGTTCATTTTTTCTTCAAAATATAGTCCGGCCCTCCACAAGGTCTGAGGGACAGTGGACCGGCCCCCTGCTGAAAAAGTTTGCAGACCCAGTCTTAGATACTCTGAATCACCACTTTCTTTTGATAAAGTTCCTATCCTTTCAGGTCCAAACAGTGCCTTTCCCCTTACTGCATCTTTAAAAAGATTTAGGAAACTCAATGGCCAGAGATAATACCTAACCAATTAATTTTCCGCAGCCAGTTAGTGGTGGCAGCAAACGGAAGATTCCAGTTTACAAACTCTTTTCCTGTGTTAGATCAGTTTCACTGTGTGCGGCTGGGTGTAGGGTTCCCCCTTTACATTCCTGCCCTTTCATTGATAAGTCCTTCCCTGTCCTTATTACACCTTTCCCTTGCGAGTGAGAATAAGCGACGCTGTTATGGATCCACGATATTCGTTCTATGATGCTTACTTGAGCTACTGTTCCTTTGAAGCTTCAGGCTCTGCGACTTCTGATCTTGGCACGCATTCCCCACTCTCCTTTCCAGCTTTTCCCACAGTCCTGTTTTCTTCAGGTAGACTGTGGTGGGATCTACACACATATGAAAATGCTTTTTTTATAAAAGTGTTTTAAAAAATACATTGAATTTGCCATAAGGCTCACCACTGCCATCTAGTGTCACATTGTGTATTGCACTTAAAACACACTTAAAACGTTTTATTTGCAAATGTATAGCTGAGTCCTGTATATGTATTGTTCTTTCTCCACTTTTTCTCCATGGAGTTCATGCAGGATTCTCCTCCTGCCCCTTCTATTGTTGCCCATTCAGAACTCTTGTTGCCCATTTATATACTGCCCCTGCTTACTTCATCATGCTACATATTTGACACACATTCTCTCTGTGCATTCTTTTGCAAGGGTGAGGGATCTCTTACATTTAAAAAGCCCAACGATGCTTGGTGCATATTTTCAGTTCAAGCCCACGCCATCTGTGTCTTTTGCAGAGTTGTAAATCCTTTCGTATCGATTGGTTTTTGTGTGTGCGGTTAATTAGACGGGTAGTTCAACAGCCCCGAATGCAACAGTTGCTTACAACCTCATGGCACCGGAATTCGTTTTGGAATCTATTGGCCACCAACTTGGACAGCTTTTAAAGAGGATCAGACAAATTCCTAGCCTATGCTCTGCCTCCACAGTTGGGAAGGCAGCAGTCTTCAAAAATATGGGAAATTATGGGAGGGCTCTTGTGCAGATCACATTCATCCAGTGCTTTACCAACTGCGCTGGCTCCCAGTGGAGTACAGAGTCAGGTCTAAGGTGCTGGTTTTGGCCTTTAAAGCCCTGTGTGGCCTAGGACCCACGTACCTACGGGACCGCCTCTCCTGGTATGCCCCGTGGAGGACCTTAAGGTCCACAAATGACAATACTTTGGAGGTCCCAAGTTGCAAGGTGGTTAGATTGGTCTCAACTAGGGCCAGGGCCTTTTCAGTACTGGCCCCGACTTGGTGGAACGCTCTGTCACAAGAGACAGAGTTGTTCTACCTGGCCTTTGGTTTGGACTCAGTCTGACCCTTATGTTTCCCTGCCCCTTATGGTTTTGATTTATGGGCTACTATTAAAATGAGGCTGCGTTTTAAATTTTAACCTGTATTTTAATAAACTGGTTTTTGTTTGTTTGTTTCTCTCCCCCCTCCAATTATGTTTTATTGTAATTTTATTGGTGTTAGCCACTGTGAGACCAAGATGCTGGATTGGATGGCCATTGGCCTGATCCATCAAACTCTTCTTATGTTCTTATTTCATCTTGTCGGTATCTAAATGCCAGTAATATGGCACAGTTTGTGGATTCTGATTCTGAATATTACACATATTTTCTATGTTTCTGTAATAGCAGGTGATGGGTGGAGCTGGTTCCTACATTATACTGCCAGTTACTTTTCCTTAGCGGTGCAGTGGTTAGAACTGATTTTCTTGCATGCGATTTTCTCTTGCATGTGGTTGGTTTGTTGCATCTGTCGGTGCAGGGGAAACAAACCACCAACTTTCTTTGACCTGCAAGGTTTATAGCTTGTGTGAGGCTGGATTGCAATGTTGTTGGCATGTTAGCAGCATTTATTTCTGAACGGATGCTGAGGTTACGTTTTACCACGATGTGTTCCGCCACTGTATCATAGCTCAGTATTGTTGATGTTCAGCAACCAGTGCTAATCTCTTGAGGGAGCCATACTGAACCAATTTCTTTCGGAAGCCAACTTTTTAAATTGCAAGTGGGGGATAAACAGGTTGGATCACTTTTCATGAATTCAAGTCCACGAAGAAGAGCTCTTGTCACTTTTTAACGCTTTCGTTTTCTGCTTTCAAGCATACAAATTTAATGAGGTCTCTGGGCATTGGATAGCTGGGCTTGGGGTTGTTTGTTAATTGAAATTAATTCTGTGCTTCACTGCAAAATTTTAGTAAGGGTAGGATAATGCTTTAGCTCTTGTGTTGAAAACTTCTGCTTGTGTTATTCTTGCTGAAGTGTGCGTGTTGGAGTGTGGCAGGGTAGAATTGGATTGACTCTCTAAAAGCACTTCATTACTTTGATGTGCATCAGGAGCTGATTTAGGATAGTGCTAACAGAGCAATCCTAAGTGTGTTTACTCATGTGTAAATTGCACTGAGCTCAGTGGGCCTTACTTCCTCTCATTTTAGGATTTCACTTATAAAGAATGTAATCTGAGTGTAAGTTCAAAACTCACACCAGGCATGATTTTGCTAAGGGCCAAAGCAAACCAATATAGTGGTACCTTGGTTTGCATACATTTTGGATTACAAACACGTCAAACCCGGAAGTGTGTGTCCCAGTTTGCAACCTTTTTTTGGATTACAACCCATTTGGGGGGGGGGGGGATTGCGAACAAATTGTTTTGGGAAGCCCCTTTGGCGAAAGTGCGCCTTGGGTTACAACCTGTCTTGGTTTACAAACAGACCTCTGGAACGGATTATGGTTGTAAACCAAGGTACTACTGTATTTGCTAACACTCTTGTTACATGACAGTATTCTATTATACAAGTACAGCCACTTTTAAGCTATTGCCCTCCAACAGTTGTTGGGCTTCCATTGGCCACGCTGGCTTAGGCTGATGGGAGTTATAGTTCAGCATCATCTGTACAGCACCAGGTTGGGAAAGGATGTGCGAGGCTATTTGAAGAATTGCTTTGAGGGGTTTTTTGGGGGGAAGGGAGGATATATCAATGATATATCAATGTTGTTTAATAGCAACATTGAACTTGGCACTCCCCTTTTAAACAAATAAATAAATCATGTTTTTATCTGAACTAAGGTCAAAGACATATGCACACGTATGTGCAAACCGATGTAAAATTAACTTCCTTATCTTTCTTTTCTTGATGGTACGTGTGTTTTCAGCATTTACGGTACTCCAGTGTTTGCTAAGTGTGGAGTTTCCCTTGTGGCAGTGCTTCAGGGCATAAAGTAGCATTTATTATTTAAGATGACTGAAATCTGAGATGTGGAATTTCATTTGAAGGGGAATGCAGTTGAGTTAGGAAATTAAACCTAAGAGAACGACAATAAAAACTGGAACATATAACTTTTGCGACACATCACATGTTTAAATTCAGTTTTGAACTTCTGATATGGGTGTTCTGCCAAATGTAGTGCATCTTGATTTAAAAATGAAAAACAAAGTTCCAAACTATTGCTCTTTTCATTTAGGTCTGATTATTTAGCACAAAGGGACGCAGGTGGCGCTGTGGTCTAAACCACTGAGCCTCTTGGGCTTGCCGATCAGAAGTTCGGCGGTTCTAATCCCTGTGATGGGGTGAGCTCCCGTTGCTCGGTCCCTGCTCCTGCCAACCTAGCAGTTCGAAAGCACGTCAAAGTGCAAGTAGTTAAATAGGTACCGCTCCGGCGGGAAGGTAAACGGCGTTTCCGTGCGCTGCTCTGGTTTCTCCAGAAGCAACTTAGTCATGCTGGCCACATGACCTGGAAGCTGTCTGCGGACAAACACCAGCTCCCTTGGCCTATAGAGCGAGATGAGCGTGCAACCTCAGAGTCGTCCGCGACTGGACCTAATGGTCAGGGATACCTTTACCTTTACCTTTATTTAGCATGAAGATGGTGGCAGTCGTGAATGGGTTTCATTCTTTTTCCCCTTAGACGATGTTGTTGGACTATAACTCACTTTGACTTGAATCTTAATTTTAGAGGTTAGGAACCTGAAATCCTGTATGAAATGAATGCAGTAATCTTGTAGGCATTCTTGCGTTGGATGGGATAGTTGCACTTATTAAAAGGTTTGGGGCACATTGGCTATGCTAGTCAGATTTAGTGAGGAAATACCATACAGCCGTCAACTGTGTAATCCTATACACTACAAGTCCCATTGCATTTAATGGAGCTTACTCCCTTTAAGTGGTCAGCACTAGATCTCTCATTAAAAATTGGTTGTACTCTGTTCCTAAATTATAATTGCCAGGCTGGATGAGATTCTAAGCAGCGTTTGTTTGCACACATGGACTCGTCTATTTCCTTTTACCAGAAGTAATTCTATACACCTTATGAACCCCAGCAGTACTGCAAGCTTGTCCCCCTCATTGAGGATGTTGTTGGAAGGAAGTACCGTTTTTTTTGCTCTATAAGACTCACTTTTTCCCTCCTAAAAAGTAAGGGGAAATGTGTGTGCGTCTTATGGAGCGAATGCAGGCTGCGCAGCTATCGCTGAAGCCAGAACAGCAAGAGGGATTGCTGCTTTCGCTGCGCAGTGATCCCTCTTGCTGTTCTGTCTTCTGAGATTCAGAATATTTTTTTTCTTGTTTTCCATCTCCAAAAACTAGGTGTGTCTTATGGTCTGGTGCGTCTTATAGAGTGAAAAATGCGGTATTCTCCTCCCTCCTCTATGTCTGCAAGGAACTGCTTTCCATTCATGCATGGGAGGGTCGGGTCGGGTGTGTGTTGCTCCCAGCAATGATATAACTTGTCTGGACTCTGTAGATTTGATACTGCTCTTTAAATCTTCTGGAATTAGTGATTGGCTGGCAGTCTTAACCTTATTGATTATGTCACCGTTTCGAAGAGCTTGCATTGGAATTGACCTCTGCCTGTGTATCCAGAAGTCAACAAAAGAATGTACTGTTTTGGGGTGCGTCCAATTTCTAAACCACTTCCGACAGCCTTACTTCAGAGACTCTTCTTAAGTAGTACGCAGTTCGGAGTAGTGGTCCTGTTCTTGAGGAGGCAAGAAATTTCTTGAGCAAGCAGCTGCTTTAAAGGAAAACAGAAGGTGGTTGAATGTGGCTTCTATGAGAGGGAGAGGGTTCTAGTAAATTAGTGTTTCCCTCGGCAAGTCCTTGATCATAAACAAGTGGAAGAAAATTTAATTACTTACCCTAATTGTCTCTTTGCGGCAGCTGGAATAATACAGCCTCTGGAGGGAGAGGGAGAAGTCTCTCTCCTTTAGCAGTCAAGAGGGAAGTTCTGCTCCCAGGACAAAGGCCTTCTGGAGCTATAGCACTTGTTGCTCCACCACCAGTAACATAGATGTAGCTCTGTCGCCAAACACCTCCAGAGGCAGTGATCTCTTCCTCTTCTTCCCCCTTCCCCAGAGGACCAAAGCTGACATGACACCAGTATCCATGCTTGTTGAATCATATGTTTTCCATGTTCTGGATTAAAGCAAGGGGTGGCTTCCAATTTTTACATCCATAAGGGCAGGGAGGCGAGGGGAGCTGAACTTTCCCCTGCCTTGCATTTCTGTGTTCTCTTGTCACTGGTACTCCGCTCCCCAATTTGGTACACTTCTTATCTTGGAACCACACAGAGACAAAACAGGCTGGTGGGGGAGAGTTTGGATCTCCTCGCTCACACTGCTTCATACATAGAATCACAGAAAGGAAGGGATCCTGAGGGTCATCTAGCCCAACCCCCTGCGATGCAGGAATCTCAGACGCAGGGCTAATAAATGGAGCCACCCCTATCGTTTCTAGTTTGGCTCTCAGAGACTTTGCCACCATGCCGCTGCAATATTTTAAATTTTAGACTGTTCTGTCAAGGGAAACTTTGGGCTTTGCTGGATTTCAAGGCAGTACCTGAAGGAGCGTCTCCACCCCCATCGTTTAGCCCAGAAACTGAGGTCCAGCTCCAAGGGCCTTCTGGTGGTTCCCTCACTGTGAGAAGTGAGGTTACAGGGAACCAGGCAGAGGGCCTTCTCAGTAGTGGCATCCGCCCTGTGGAACGCCCTCCCACCAGATGTCAAGGAAATAAACAGCTATCTGACTTTTAGAAGACATCTGAAGGCAACCCTGTTTAGGGAAGTTTTTAATGTCTGGTGTTTTATTGCTTTTTATTATTAGTATCATTAATTCTGTTGGGAGCTGCCCAGTGTGGCTGGGGAAAACCAGCCAGATGGGTGGGCTATAAATAAATTATTATTATTATTAGTAGTAGTAGTATTAGTATTATTTATTTTATAGTATGATGTTCCCAGTTGGGAGCACATGAGCGCCACACAGGCTCATTCACTCTTGTCTACCTGGCTTATAATTGCTTTGAGAAATATTCTGCGCCAAAGCACCAACTCTTAAAAGAGATGTGTGTACTCTTCAACTCAGATCACTGTTTCACTGAGTCTAACACGTCTCTGAAAAAGTAGCCGTTATCAGGAAGTAATCTAAAAATAAGCCCGATAATGTTGAGAAGGGTCTGGTCATGATCTTTCGGATTTATAATTATAGCTGTCCAAGAACTGTGCGAGTACATATTTCTAGTAGTTATTAAAAGTAAGGCAGATGATTAATGTTGCCATACTGATCTTATCTATCTGCTCTGAAGTAAAGGGTGTGGGTGCTGTTATAGAGTGGCCTTTGGCCATGTTAAAGGAATCAAAGCATGATTCGGGGCTTCCTTCTCTCCAAAGTGTGACTTCCTGAGGCAGACCTTAACTGTGGTTAGCAAACTTAACTCTGATTAACATTAACCCTGATTCCATCTTAACCAGGGCTTGCTAACTAGCTCTTAAGGCCTTGTTAACACAGAACTTTCATTAGTGTTAATGGTAGCTAACTATTGGTTCCTGCCAGTGTTAGAAATTAGCCAGGCGCCAGGTGCGTTTTGCGAGTGGTGCAGGTCCAGTTGCGACCACATGGAGATCTCTGGATGCCAGCTTGGTCAACCTGATGGCTCCATCTGGTTGGCCCCTCCAGCTTACTTAAGCAGGTTATTTATTGCATTTATATATGGTTCACCCTACCCCTACAGCAACCCTGTGAGGTAGGTTACGAGGCAGTGACTGACCCAAGGTCACCCAGTGAGCTTCATGACTGAGTGAGGACTTGAACCCTGATCTCCCAGGTCCTAGTCTGACACTCTAATCCACGGGTAGGCAAACTAAGGCCCAGGGGCCGGATCCGGCCCAATCGCCTTCTAAATACGGCCTGCGGACAGTCCAGGAATCAGTGTGTTTTTACATCAGTAGAATGTGTGCTTTTATTTAAAATGCATCTCTGGGTTATTTGTGGGGCATAGGAGTTTGTTCATTCCCCCCCCCCCAATATAATCCAGCCCTCCACAAGGTGTGAGGGACAGTGGACTGGCCCCCTGCTGAAAAGGTTTGCTGATCCCTGCTAACCACTACACCACCCTAGCTTCCTAGAGTACTTCTGCTATGGGGCAGTTGTATAAATTATGTAGGTAAATAGATATGGGATCTGAAACATTTCCCTTTAAGCTTGAGTTTGCTTTATTCTGGATTGTTTTATTTGATGTTTCAATGTGATATAAACTGCTTTGGGGTGTTTTCTTTAAAATATAAAGTGGTATAAGCAATCACTTGCCTAGAAAGGGAATTTTGGGGGCTGGCTTGAAATCTTCCAGTACCGTGCAATTTAGAGAGGGCTAATTCACTGAAGATCTTAACAATGGCTTCCTTCAGACTCCTTGGTACAATGTATTATGTCGAGGAAACCTTCTGCGCTTTTTCAGCCCTCTTGGCCAAGTCTCTTCCGGCTGCTTTGAGCAAGTCAGTGAGGTCAAATGCCAAATGCCGAGCTGGGTGACCTCAGCCATCCATGGGATCTGTCCACACCCTCGGGCTATATGAATTTTACGCAGTCTATTTCTGGTTATCAGTCCTAGTTTGAGGCTAAATCTTGTTGAGAGTTAATGAAACAATTAAGGAAATTGCAATTGCTCTGCATCTGTTGAGTCGTAAAGGATTTGTTCTACGTCAGAGGTCAGCAACCTTTTTCAGCCTTCGCTCAGAGCATGTGGTGGGCCGGACTATATTTTTTTTTGGGGGGGGGGAATGAACGAATTCCTATGCCCCAAAAATAACTCAGAGATGCATTTTAAATAAAATCACACATTCTACTCATGTAAAAACACCAGGCAGGCCCCACAAATAACCCAGAGATACATTTTAAATAAAAGGACATGTTCTACTCATGTAAAAACACGCTGATTCCCGGACCATCTGTGGGCCAGATTGAGAAGGTGATTGGGCTGCATCTGGCCCACGGGCCTTAGGTTGCCTACACTTGCTCTATGTGGAACTGGGCTTTGTGGAAGCAGAAGCCAATGCTATACTGCAAGCTTACTCCAAACTCTTTGCTATGCGAGTTCAGCTGAACAATTCAACAATGCTTCAGTCTTTAAACTCCTTTTGTTTCTCTGTAAGGCTGTCATCAACGCTCCTTCTGGCTTACTATTTTTGTAATTGTGAATCTTGACCGTGGTTCCTGCTGTGGGAAAATAACCTTTGCATCCATGCTAGGACATTCTTAACATGGCTGAAAGCAAAGTTTATGCAAGTCTGTCTGGTTGTTGTTATATTCCGGAAATGCCTGGCAAATGAGCTGATTGGTTGATAGACTCAAAAAAATGTCTCAATTATGGGTTCATGTGTTTTGAATTTGTGAAGTAAAGTCATTAATGGGGATCTACACTTGCTGCTAAACTTCTTGTAGCTAGAATAGTGGAGAACTCCTTAATACAGACCTTTTTTTGAAGCATGGTTGTCATGGGAGAGAAATACTGTTAAAAAAATAAAAAATTAAATTAATGGAGATCATGAGGCAAAGGATGAGGCACTTGATTATTCCACAAACTTCACTCAAATGTTCTAGGAGAATAGTTTCTGTGAATTGGTAACTATATGCAATGGACTGCATTTATGTCAAAAGGTATGATCTGCTGCTTTTACCCCAATAAGTATTGCTACTGGTAGTTAACTGTACACCAGATTATGTAAAAATCATTATTTCTGTGAGGAAATATTGTGGCATTCATTCTGGGCCAACTGGGATTCTTGCTCAGTCTTGCACCCTAATCCTTATGGGGTATTGTTTAGTAACACGCATTCTTGAGCCCCCTAAGCAGCACTTGTGGTTTTAATACCAGAGGGAAGGAACGCATTAGCCACAGAATGCGGCTTCTCTTCCACCTTAAAACAGTCAGTTAACATACCTGTGGGTTACCTTACCTGCAGAGTGCACTTAAACATGTGCTTTCCCCCATTCATAGTGGCTTCATTATAGGATGTAATTGCATTTGCTGATTTTGCAAAAGCCCGTCATGGGAAGGCTGCACACTGGATGGTGGGAAGATTTATTTGTGGCATTAGTGGTTAATAGCGTGTTCTTCTTCAGAGACAATTAATCTCTGCAAGTATCTGTATAGTTGAGTTAGCAGTTTCCCCCCCACAGCTAGGCTACTTCTGTGAGGAAGTTTCTTCATTCGCAGAGCTCATGTTGGCTTGCTGCAAAATCTAGGCTCTTGCATCACTAGCTGTGACACATGTATTAGTGTTGCATAGAACTTTGTGGGCCAATCCTTGTTTGTGATGGAGATTGTTGAGTGTGGGATTCACAAATTCTGGCTGGCCTTGGTAGCTGGCGATTTTCTGCTAGGCAATGGTGAAATCCAGTTCCGCCATGATTCTCTGACAAAGGCAAGGCTGCAGTTATTATCGAGTTATGTATGTGCTTTGATTTGTAGAACAACAACTAAAGGTTTATTAAGTCGTCTGTTGTGTGTGTCCCCTGTCCACAATTTTCAGGTGGGGCATGGTGGGGCATTTGAGAACTGCTTCTTCTGTCAGCTTCCTCCATCTCCCGTTTTTATAAATTTGTTCCGATGATCCAAACAATAATACACATTAAGGTCTTCCTGAGCTTCGTCATGATCACCTCCTTTGCTCCTGCCAGAGAGGAGGGAAGTAAAATTGGCCAGAGTTGGGAAAGGTAGATGCTACACCACCTATGGCGAGTGAGTGCATTTGTTGATTCCTGAGAGTTTATTTTTTAAAAATGCTACTTTTTTCAGATCTTAGCTTTAGGGTGCAAAGTGCAGAGCTAATTTAGATGTTGTGGAAATATTCGTCTTGAACTTGCTCATTTTCAACTTCCAGAGTCGGGGAGCAAGGTGTCCTTTCCTGGAAAATGTGCAGAAACTAGCTGTACTTCAGAGTTAAGCTGTAGATAACAAGTTGCAGATTACATTGTGGCAGCTGTTTGCCACCAACCTGGCAAACGTTTCCCGTCCCTTGAGCTACGAATGCTAAAATGAATATAGAGGTAGTTTGCTTCAGTGTTGTGACTTCAAGAGTAACAAGAATGAAACTTATTTAGGCATAATATCCAACCAAGCTGAAAACATTGCTCACAGAAATGAGAAATGAGCCTTCAAGACCTTCCAAAAACCTTGCAATGTAGTCACTCATCAGAGGTCTACAGGAAGTGTGCTTCAAAGCTGTGAGGCCACCATGCCAAAGTTCCTGTCCCTCCTGAACAGCAACATTACATCTCTGTGACACAGTGGGTCAGTGTGTTTTGCTGTTAACCAGAAGGTTGGTGGTTCGGGTCCGCCCAGGGACAGCTGTGAACAGGATTCCTGCATTGCAAGGGTTGGACTTGATGACCCTTGAGGTCCCTTCCAACTCTACAATTCAACAACAACAACAATTTATTATTTATACCCCGCCCACCTGGCTGGGTTTCCCCAGGCACTCTGGGTGGCTCCCAACAAAATATTAAAAATACAATAAAACACCAGACATTAAAAACTTCCCTAAACAGGGCTGCCTTCAAATGTCTTCCAAAAGTCAGATAGTTGTTTCTTTCCTTGACATCTGATGGGAGGGCGCCACTACCGAGAAGGCACTCTGCCTTCTTCCCTGTAACCTCACTTCTCGCAGGAAGGGAACCACCAGAAGGCCCTCGGAGCTGGACCTCAGTGTCCGGGCAGAACAATATGGGTGGAGACTCTCCTTCAGGTATACAGGACTGAGGCCCTTTAGGGCTTTAAAGGTCACCACAAACACTTTGAATTGTGCTCAAAAACGTACTGGGAGCCAATGTAGGTCTCTCAGGACCAATGTTATATGGTCTCGGCGGCCACTCTCAGTCATCAGTCTGGCTGCTGCATTGCAGTTTCCTGGTCACCTTCAAAGGTAGTCCCACATAGAGCACATTGCAGTGGTCTCTGAAGCAGGAGATAACCAGAGCATGCACCACTCTGGCGAGACAGTCCGTGGGCAGGTAGGGTCTCAGCCTGCGTAGCAGATGGAGCTGGTAGACAGCTGCCCTGGACACAGAATTGACCGGCGCCTCCCTAGGAAGTGGGCATACTTAGGAGGGTCTCCGAGGCAGATCCCAATGTGGGGGCCTGGTGGGATCAGGTGCAGGCAGTCCAGCAAATCTTACTGACTTCCTATTCCAGAAATTGACTTTCTGTTTCAGAAAAAAAATGCTTTCTGGTCTGCTGCGCTTTGAAAGTTGCATACCAGGTAACATCAGAAAAACCTGCAAGTTTTTTGCTCCATATGACACACTTTTTTCTTCCTAAAAAGTAAGGGGAAATGTCTGTGTGTCTTATGGAGCGAATGCGTGGTCCCTGGAGTCGAATTGCCCAGGGGCAAAAAGCAGATCATGCTTTTTAAAAGAAAAAAGAAAAAAAGAGGGAAGTGGATGTTGAAACAAAGCCGCTGATCGTTTGCCGATCGGGGAGAGAGATAAGGGATGCTAGAGATAGAGGAGGCTGCCTGGGAGAGGGGAGGTAAAGACAGCAAACTTGCAAAGGGGGGAAACAGGAAGACTAAAGCAATAAGGAGAGAAATTAGAGGAAAAGGAGGAGCAAAAAGCTGCTCCAGCTAAGGAAAAGACACTAAGACAAACAAGAGGGAAGGGAGTGTTGAAAGGAAACAGCTGATCGGTGGGACTGGAAGAGAGATAAGGAAGGTTAGTGGAGGCTGCCAGGGAGAGGGGAGGTAAAAGCCCATGGATCCTCAGGATTTTTACATTGGGTCACCCCAAATTCACTATCAGATCACATGTTTGTGGCCACAGCATGAACCACAAAAATCATACATCCATTGTTTCGTTCAGAATATTTTTTTTCTTGTTTTCCTCCTCTAAAAAAACTAGGTGCGTCTTATGGTCAGGTGCATCTTATGGAAAGAAAAATACGGTACATGAAGTGTTGATCTCGTGTGGGGCAGTGAAGAGAATTAAAAGCCCCATTCCCCAACATCTCTTCTCCAATCAAATTAATACACACCCACCCCACAGTGCCACTTTGCATTAAGGAAAAAGACATGGGATTCAGCCACAGGCCTCACTTTTCATGCGTGGTTTGGCTCTTGGATTCTCAATCTGGCTCCTCTGCAGGTTTTTCCTCCTTCATCTTGAGCGCTGAATAGATTGAGGCTGTCTGGAGACACTGCAGCTGTTCTCTCGCTTCACTGTCCGTTTGCTTCTCAGGGCCAGATCTTCTCTCTTGTCCTGATGAATAGGCTGCAGTAAATTTTGATGGGGGATTCCAGAGTTGTCTGTCTGCCTGCCTGCCTGCTACAAAGTGGTTCAGTTCAACTCTGCTCTGCCAACAGTGTAAATCTTTGTTCTCTGGGCTAGCAGTCTTGGCAGGATGCAGGAGAGACTGATGGAGACACTTGAAAGAGCTAGGCATCCATTGAGGACAATTTCCTTGTAAGGATCTGATGGGAATAAGCCCCCCCCCTCTCTCTCACACACACAGGGCTTAGTTTCAGCTTCTGAGTGGGGAGTGATATAACCCAGTATTTTTGATAGTCTAGGTAAGGTTGTTGACAGTCACATAATAAATCTAAGTGACAGATGGGTCATAAAGATGCCAGTGGGGGGGGGAGAGAATGTAATTAAAGCAGTATGTGGGGAGATGCTTTGCTTTTTGACACAATAATTAATCTGTTTTTACATTAACAGTATCGGAATGTCACCTTGAGCTAATGGTTTGCCACTGGAGAAGAGGCATCCGAGTGCAGGGCTAGGGCAGAAATTCTGTGGTTTTTTGTTTTCAATTTCCCTGCCTTCCACTTCCTTTTTGTTGCAACTTCTCTGTGCTGCTGTGGGGGGGTCCCCAGTTAGGAACTATTTAATGTTCCTTATTGGGTAAAGCTAGGAAGTATTTACTTGTTGTTGTTGTTTAGTCGTTTCCGACTCTTCGTGACCCCATGGACCAGAGCACGCCAGGCACTCCTGTCTTCCACTGCCTCCCGCAGTTTGGTCAAACTCATGCTGGTAGCTTCGAGAACACTGTCCAACCATCTCGTCCTCTGTCGTCCCCTTCTCCTTGTGCCCTCCATCTTTCCCAACATCAGGGTCTTTTCCAGGGAGTCTTCTCTTCTCATGAGGTGGCCAAAGTATTGGAGCCTCAGCTTCAGGATCTGTCCTTCCAGTGAGCACTCAGGGCTGATTTCCTTAAGAATGGATAGGTTTGATCTTCTTACAGTCCATGGGACTCTCAAGAGTCTCCTCCAGCACCATAATTCAAAAGCATCAATTCTTTGGCGATCAGCCTTCTTTATGGTCCAGCTTTCACTTCCATACATCACTACTGGGAAAACCATAGCTTTTATTACACGGACCTTTGTTGGCAAGGTGATGTCCGTAATAGTAAAAGCTATTCCTATAACACAATTCCTAAAGGCTATCAAAACTGGAAAGGGTGAGAATTATTAGCAGGCATCTGCCTTTATTAAGCATCGAGTCCTGTAATGTTGCAGATCACTATGTGGCCCAAATTCTGCTGATGGGTTTGAAGTTGGAGCATTGCATTGCCAGATCATGGATGGCTAGGGAACTCTGTGTAAATTCCTGCTAGTAGTTTGAGTTGACAGTGGGAAAATATAGATACATTCTGATTTAGCTGTTTTTGAACCTGTAATCCCTGTGAAATGGGCACACGAGTAACACTGTTAAAAATATCTATATTGTGTTGCGCATGTGACAGTGTGGCTCACACACTGACTGTCTGGTCCAGGGGTCAGCAAACTTTTTCAGCAGGGGGCCAGTCCACTGTCCCTCAGACCTTGTGTGGGACTGGACTATATTTTTGTGGGGGGAAATGAACGAATTCCTATGCCCCACAAATAACCCAGAGATGCATTTTAAATAAAAAGACACATTCTACTCATGTAAAAACACGCTGATTCCCAAACCGTCCGTGGGCCGGATTTAGAAGGCGATTGGACCGGATCCGGCCCCCGGGCCTTAGTTTGCCTACCCATGGTCTGGACTGTGGTTGCTAGGAATTTTTGGTTGCTTAATGAATGAAACAGCCCGTGATCCTGCTTCTTTGCAGGAAGGTAAAGTTGGCAGGTGGTTTAGGTCAAAGCTTCAAACACACACACACACACACACACACACACACACACACACACACAGCTGTGAACTGGCAGGAGATGGTAGGCGGTGACACTGACCAGAAAATTGTGACTTATAAAATTGGGGGGGGGGAGTCTTAATGCCCTAAATCAACATGGTTATTTGAGTTGTATTCAGTATAATATAATTGAAAAGTACACATCATCATAATTTGTTGTTGTTGTTTATAAAGTTTAAATACCGTCCTTCATCCAAGATCACAGAGGGGGTTACAACATGGGTAGGTAAACTATGGCTTGGGGGCCAGATCCAGCCCAATCGCCTTCTAAATCCAGCCTGCGGACGATCCGGGAATCAGCGTCTTTTTACATGAGTAGATTGTGTCCTTTTATTTAAAATGCGACTCTGGGTTATTTGTGGGCCATAGGAATTCATTCATTTATTTATTTTTTTCAAAATATAGTCTGACCCCCCACAAGGTCTGAGGGACAGTGGACCTGCCCCCTGCTGAAAAAGTTTGCTGACCCCTGGTTACAATATAAAACACAAGCATACATACCATACTATCCAACCCAAAAAAATTCCCTCAGAGATGGTTTAATTAGCCAAAGGCCTGACTGATTTAATTGTGCATGCTATAAAAATATTTTTCCCCCAGTAGGTAAGTTGAGTTGAGTTGAAATATTTGATTTCAGGAAAAAGGTCAGTAGAGCACATTTAATGTTGTTATAGTCAAACAGACCCAAAGCTTATTTTTAGTGGACTATTTCTAAATATTTTAAGGCAGACTTCAATAGCACCCAGTTCTTTAACTTGGAAGACACATAGAAGAAATAACATTTATATCACTTTCATGTCAATTTAACTGCCTTGGTTTTCCCCAAGGAATCCTGAGAAACACATTTTTTTTTTTGGTAAGCGTTCTGCACATTTGCTTTCAGATCCCACTTAGGGAGATAGAAATGGCTGTTAAACTGGGTTAAGTCTGTGGTGTGGACTGCTGGACTGAAGCTTTCTTTCCTCTCCTGCCCCTGTGCCGAGAAGAAACCTTGCAGATTTTTGTTTTGCCTGAGAAATATACTGAAGAGTATATTTATAGAAAGACAGGAAATGTGGGGATGTGTATTTGTTGTTTCTGGTGCGATTATTGATAAAACCTGCCAACAGATCATTGAGGAAGTGATAGAGCTTTAAGCCCATAGCGTAAGATCAGTTCCATACAGTTATTCCAAAAGCGGTTACAGTGTGGTGCTGATAACGCCAAGGTTGCAGGTTCGATCCCTGCATGGGTCGTTTGCATATTCCTGCATTGCAGCGCGTTGGACTAGATAACCCTCGGGGTCCCTTCCAACTGTCCGATTCCATGATTCTCTCTCTCCCACCTGCCTATGCCCAGTAGCACCGTCATAGCTCTTAGATGCAGCAGATGAACCTATAACGCAGGTCTAGTCATGCCTTCTGGAAGTAACTCCCACTGAGTTCTGTGGAACTTAAGGTAAAGGGACCCCTGACCATTAGGCCCAGTCGTGGCCGACTCTGGGGTTGCGGCACTCATCTCGCTTTATTGGCCGAGGGAGCCGGCGTACAGCTTCCGGGTCATGTGGCCAGCATGACTAAGCCGCTTCTGGCGAACCAGAGCAGCGCACAGAAACGCCGTTTACCTTCCCGCTGGAGCGGTACCTATTTATCTACTTGCACTTTGATGTGCTTTTGAACTGCTAGGTTGGCAGGAGCAGGGACCGAGCAACGGGAGCTCACCCCGTCGCGGGGATTCGAACCGCCAACCTTCTGATCGGCAAGTCCTAGGCTCTGTGGTTTAACCCACAGCACCACCCGCGTCCCTTCTGTGGAACTTACTCCCAGTTAAATGTGTTTTAGGATTTCAGCCAAGTTTCTTAACAAATGGCAGCTTCATGGTTCACATCCTCGACCCTTTGAGGAGTGTCCTCCTCCTCCCATATTTTTTCCTGATACTGACAACACACTTAGGCAGTTGGTTGCCCTGAGGCATTGTGTGAGTGACTCCCGTCAGTTGATAGGAAAACCAGCCGCTTGCTCTGTGTTGTTCGCCTGACATCGTCTTTTCCTTTCTTTAGCAAAGGTAGTAAAGGCAGTTTCATATAATTTAGAATCAGCAGGAGCCAGGGGACCTAAAACCATGAAGCTTCAGGGGAGAAATGACAAAATCTGTAGCGAATTTTGCATGTTCTGTAAATTTGTATCTGTGTAGCTAAAGGCCTGTTCTTTATTGGGCCAGTGTGAGCTGTTCGCTCAGTTTGTTAGATTGTGATGTAGCCCACAGTAGTAGTATCTGGCTCCTTGTATTCTGAAATGGAAAACGTGTGTTGTCTCCCCGCCCCTGATTTTACATACTTTCATATTCATATTCTGAATTTTGGTGGTTTATAGTCTCACCATGATCATTAAAAAGCTCTCTGTAATACATTACAATTGGTTCTCTCTGACCATTTCTTGTTTATCATGTGGATATTAAACAGGTTGGTTATTTTTTTGGGGGGGGGGGCAGGGGTTCTGTAGTTTTGCATGCTTATCATTTAAAGGCAGTTGTAAAAACAGCCAGCCAAACACAAAAGCATTATCAAGCCTGCAAACCAAATATTTACTCATGTTCGTTCTGATTTTAAGACGCAGCATTGACAAGCTGGTGGTAAACAAATGATTTATAGAGTGTGTTATCATTGGGGCTCCCCAGCTGTCTTCAGAATTAAAGAACAGATTAAACAGATTAAATAATAGATAAATATCTGATGCTGATGCTAGCTAAATAACAAGTCAATTAAACATGAATTCATTTTTCATCTGCTGGTAACAGCACAAAGGGTAGGAGCTATAATGTTCTATGCGTGTTTGTATAGAATAAGGTAGTTCAGGAGAATCCCAGCAGAAAATGAAAACCTGGAATTGAGTGTATTGGTGGGCAGAGGCCACATAAATGCGCTAAGGATAAGTAATAGCAATTTAAATTTAGTTGTAGTTAAGGTTTCAGAGTGTTAAAGGTAAAGGGACCCCAGACCATTAGGTCTGGGGTTGCGGCGCTCATCTCGCTTTATTGGCCGAGGGACCCGGTGTACAGCTTCCGGGTCATGTGGCCAGCATGACAAAGCAGCTTCTGGCGAACCAGAGCAGTGCACGGAAACGCCGTTTACCTTCCTGCTGGAGCGGTACCTATTTATCTACTTGCACTTTGATGTGCTTTTGAACTGCTAGGTTGGCAGGAGCAGGGACTGATCAACGGGAGCTCACCCTGTCGCGGTGATTCGAACCGCCGATCTTCTGATTGGCAAGTCCTAGGCTCTGTGGTTTAACCCACAGTGCCACCCGCGTCCCGTTAAGTGCCTATTTATTTTTACATACCCGCAGTGCAGCATCGCTTGTATAAAGTTTGTAGCAGCAAATGCTGCAGTAAGGAAACACCTCTCACGAATTGCCTCTCAGTTGAGGACAGAAGATGGTATTCTTTTTGGGTTGGCCATATGCCTGGAAACTGAACAAGTCACACATCTGCACCAAGCTGTCACAGACACTTCTCTATAAGGTTTCCGTCTATATTTATCTTGAAATGCAAAATAATAATGTAATAATAATAGTAATGACCTGGCCATTCTCTTCAGTTAAATGGTGGTGTGTTATAAAGATGCATCTATTCCAGGGGTCAGCAACCTTTTTCAGCCGGGGGCCGGTCCACCATCCCTCAGACCACGGGGGGGGGGGACCGGACTATATTTTTTGGGGGGGGAAATGAACGAATTCCTTTGCCCCACAAATAACTCAGAAACCCCCCCCCCCAGAGCAGTGCAGGGGGCAGGCGAAATGGGATTTGCTTGCTCCGGCAAAACAGTCAGAGGGGTGCAATGTTGAATTCCTCCCTTTGATCATAAAAAGGTAAAGGTACACCTGACCGTTAGGTCCAGTCGCGGATGACTCTGGGGTTGCAGCGCTCATCTCGCTCTATAGGCCAAGGGAGCCGGCGTTTGTCTGCAGACAGCTTCAGGGTCATGTAGCCATCATGACTAAGCCACTTCTGGTGAACCAGAGCAGCATGACTAAACCGCTTCTGGCGCAACGGGACACTGACAGGTGCCAGAGCGCACGGAAATGCCGTTTACCTTCCTGCCACAGTGCTACCTATTTATCTACTTGCACTTGACGTGGTTTCGAACTGCTGGGTGGGCAGGAGCTGGGACCGAGCAATGGGAGCTCACCCTGTCGCGGGGATTTGAACCGCTGACCTTCTGATCGGCAAGCACGGCTCTGTGGATTAGACCACAGCGCCACCTGTATCCCCATAGCTCTGTGTAAATAACAGGAAGTGGGTTTTTATGAGGAACATGAAGGAGGAAAAAGAACTCCTTGCCCCCTGACTCAAGGAACCCTTGAGTTTCATATCATTGGGAGCTTCAGGGATGACTTCTGAGTCACCAGTTATGGTGCAAGATGCCAAATATTGGCTTCCTTGTATTTGTTGTGGTCACTGGGCCAGGGAGTGCACAGTTTCTCCTTGGCACTGTGTGCAGTAAGGCACTAGGGCTGGGTGATACATCGACATAGCTTCCAGAAGCAGTTTGAAGTCCATATTGTGATATCGGTTTCATAATTTTTGTCCTGGCAATATATTGTGAATCATGATATGATTTTTGCACAGCGCGCACACACATGATGCAGAAAAAAATGTGAAACCAGCCAGTGCCTCTAAGATCGCTCCATCCTTATTTCACACGTCGTGATATATCAGTATATTGTGATGTTTAGCTGGTGATGTATTGTGATGTTGAAAACCAAATGTCACCCAGTCCCATAAGGCACATACACATATTAAATGTTACTGGTGAAGGGAGGAATCTGAGACACGGCAATGGTGGATTTTGCTTGATTGGACAACTAGTAGCTAGCAAATGGCTTGCACAATCCCTTCTGAAGTGGATTGAAACGGGGAAATCCATCGAGTAAGTGAGCGATTGAAATGTCAGAAATCTACAAGGTACACTACAGTGACAAGCTTGTCTCCAGATTTTTCCAATTATCCCTACTTATATAACATATTCTCTCATGAATTATTATTATTATTTATTGCGATATAGTGTTGGTGCAGTAAATATTTAAGAGCTTGTTCCCAGCATTAAAATCCAGAAGGTGTACAACCCAGTTTCCCACAACAATATTTAAACAAAGCTGATAATTTCATCTTGTGGAGTTTGTTTGTTAGTGAACCAGTCAAGAAGGGTCTCAAGTCTTTTGCTAGGGAACGGAGTGTGCTTGCCATTGGTGCATTTATTTTGTACGCGGACCTTTTAAGTGATTTAGTAGCACAAAGCGTTTAATGCTTTTCAGGGTTGCATGTTGAAATACAGCGCTTCCAAGTGCCCAAATCGTTTCACTTACATTCCCCTGTGGCGAGCCTTACAGAAAGCATGTTAAGGCAGGCCAGTCGTAATATTTATATTGTAGATGTGGGGTTGAGGCTGAGAGTGGCCTGCCCAAAGCCACCCAGTGAGCTCTGGGTTCAAATTTTACCCATGGGCTCCTGTTCCAGAACCCCTCTGCTACAGCATCTCTCTGCCCAAGCCCACACGCATGCACTAGGGAGGAATTGGTTGAGCAGCGAATATGCTTCATTCCATTCTTGTAACGCGACCATGTTAGATGGGAACCCTTCAGATTTGCGACCGTGCTAGTGTGCTGTCACTTTAGTCTGCTTCATTCCAATGCCTTGGGTATCCTTCTCCTCTTCAGAGGAGTGTTCGAAATTAGCCAGGCGCCAGGAGCTTTTTGCACCTGGCTACCGGCTACTTGCAACCAAGTGAAAATGCCTGAATGCTAGGTGACAGCACCATCTGGAGGTGCATGCCTGGGAATCATTAGGTTGTGACTGTTTTCGCACACTAATGCCACATTCTGTAGAATTCTATCTGTTATATTTTACCTGCATAATTGGTATGAATTTCAGGAACTAAAATGCTTTTTCTGGGCAGCTTGAGCAGGAACAGTGAACAACATTATAGTTAATTGTTGCAGCTTGCCTTCTCTGCACCCCTCTGCCCTGCTCATGGTTGTGAAGAATATTCTTGCCTTATGAATGGTCCGTGTCACCATTAAGAAAAAGAGACTGGAACAGGCCAATATATATGTGGACTGTCCCTGGATCAAGTGACTTTTCTTCTTGAAGTTCTCAAAGCTCTTAACCTAGCTCAAGGTGGTCCTCTGAACTAGCCAGATCTTTAAATGAGAATCAATCACAGTCAGTCCATCACTTGAAAAACACAGTGGTACCTCGGGTTACAAAAGCTTCGGGTTACAAACACTTCGGGTTACAAACTCTGCAAACCTGGAAGTAGTACCTTGGGTTGAGAACTTTGCCCCAGGATGAGAACGGAAATCGTGCACCGGCAGCAGCAGGAGGAACCATTGGCGAAAGCGCGCCTCAGGTTAAGAATGGCTTTGGGTTAAGAACGGACCTCTGGAACGAATTAAGTTCATAAACTGAGGTACCACTGTAAGACTTTAGAGCTGTCTTGCCCCAAAATGGCAACTCGACATTCCATTTTGGTGACTGTAACCTTTCTTTAAGGAGCCATTTGGCATCTAGCTTATACAGTGGTACCTCAGGTTAAGTACTTAATTCGTTCCAGAGGTCCGTTCTTAACCTGAAACTGTTCTTAACCTGAAGCACCACTTTAGCTAATGGGGCCTCCTGCTGCCGCCACACCGCCAGAGCACGATTTCTGTTCTCATCCTGAAGCAAAGTTCTTAACCCGAGGTACTATTTCTGGGTTAGCGGAGTCTGTAACCTGAAGCATATGTAACCCGAGGTAGCACTGTATATCTGAGTTTCTAGCACTGCTCCCGAGTGCCAGGTAAGTAGTAAACCATGGGAACAGGAAAAGCTGTTTATATTTTGACTTTATTAAGAAATTTACATTGCAATTCTGAAGCTGGTGATTTTAAAAAACAACTTTTTTTGCTCCTGCTGCAGGTTGGAAAAGAAACTGTACAGACAACTGAAGACCAGATTTTGAAGAGAGACATGCCTCCTGCATTCATTAAGTAAGTAAATAAACATGGCAAGTCTTGATAGTGGTTTTAGAGAAGCCTCGGTAACCTAGTATCAGTGCCATACTATTTTGGAGTGCAAGTGAAACCTCCTTTGACTGAATGCTTCTCAGTAAACAAACAAGCAAGCAAAAATCCCTGCACACAGCAAACTAATACATCAGGAACAAGATTAGACTTGTTATTCATCAGAGATTTGGGTTAATTTGGACTAGACTTTGTAAAGGGGTAGCGTGTCTGCTTTTCTCTGTGTGCCCTTGGTCTGGCTCAGATTTTGTTTGATACCTGAAAGCTAATTGACTGGCGCTCGTAATTAACTTCATGCATCGCCGCAAAAGATATAATGATTTTCTTCTTGGAGGTTTTGAAGGTGTAATAATCACTTTCGTAATCATTAAGCCAATTTCCTTGACAATGTCAAATATAAATTCCTTATTGAAAAAGGCTGTTTCTGGCCAGCTTCTGAATAGTGTGTGTTCTTTATTAGTTAAGACAGATGAAGGTTTTGCTAAATTGTTGGGGGTGCGAGCATCCCATGATCTGGGGCAGAAAGATGTTGCCTCAAGCACATGAATGCCTTTGCCAGGAGGTGGGAAATCTGGGGCAGTGAAAAAGCTAAATGGAAAATTGTATGAAGATCTATTTGCATCGTGGATTATTTTGAATATTTGCTTAGTACCGTATTTTTCGCTCTATAACACACACCCGACCATAACACGCACGTAGTTTTTAGAGGCGGAAAATCCGTAGGCATGCCACCCGTAGGCATTCCCTCCATAACACGCACAGACATTTCCCCTTACTTTCTAGGAGGAAAAAAGTGAGTGTTATGGTGCAAAAAATACGGTAGTCTCTCTGCCTGCTTTAAATATCAGATATACTGCACTATGATTACATCCAACTTTTTCTCTAAAGCATAGGAAGATCTAATTATGTCTTGGGGTTTCATAGTGTGAATCAGAGAGTATAATATGTTGCATTACACACCCATCAACAATTACGCACCCGTCAACAATAAGGACATCCTATTTCATAACAATAACAATGATAATTTTATTGTTTATACACCATTTTTCTGATTGGGTTGCCTCAGCTGCTCTGGGCAGCTTCAAACATATACAGTGGTGCCCCGCAATACGAACGCCTCGCAAGACGAAAAGCCCGCTAGACGAAAGGGTTTTCCGTTTTGGAGGCGCTTCGCAAAACGAATTTCCCTATGGGCTTCCTTCGCAAGATGAAAGCCCATAGGGAAATCTCCGGGACAGTGGGGAAGCGCAGCGCGTCTTCCCCACTGTCCTCGGACCTCCTCCGAAGGCTGGCGGTGGGGCGGAGAGACCTTCTCCCCGCGCCAGCCTTCGGATGGCTGTCCTGAAGACTTGCGGTGGGAGGAGGGTTTTCCTTCCCACCGCCAACATTCAGAATGCTGTTCTGAATGTTGGCGGTGGGGAGGAAAAACCCTCCTCCCACCGCAAGCCCCGGGAACAGAGGAGAAGCGCTGCGCGCCTTCCCCTCTGTTCCCGTACCTGTCCTGAAGGCTTGCGGTGGGGAGAAAAGCCCTTCTCCGCACCGCCAGCCTGGCAAGCGGTCTCCATAGGAACGCATTGATTGATTTTCAATGCATTCCTATGGGAAACCGTGCTTCGCAAGACGAAAAACTCGCAAGAAGAAAAAACTTGCGGAACGAATTAATTTCGTCTTGCGAGGCACCACTGTATAGAAAACACTATTAAACACTAAAAAAAATCCCAGATGTCTTCTAAAGGTTGTATAGTTACTTATCTCCTTGGCTTGGGGGGGTCACATAACTCCCTACCCTCCAACATTTCTCCAATGAAAACAGGGATATCCTAAGGGAAAACGGGACATTCTGGGATCAAATCAGAAACCAGGATGGCTTTTGTTGATCTGAAAATAGGGACACATGGAGGGTCTGGTATTACTGCATTTAAGTGAGATGAACAGGGTTCTCCTTAACAAGCTGCAGATCTCAAGATGCTTTGGGTAAGGTTAACAGATTTTTTTTAATGAATCCAGGGACACTTTTCAACTTCAATGGATTTTGTATGAGGACTGATTTGTAAATCCCGGGACTGTCCCCGGGAAACGGGGATGTCTGGTAACCTTAGCTTTGGGGGAAGCCATCACTGTTGGAAACGGCATGATACAGTGGTTCCTCGGGTTAAGTACTTAATTTGTTCCGGAGGTCTGTTCTTAACCTGAAACTGTTCTTAAGCTGAAGCACCATTTTAGCTAATGGAGCCTCCCGCTGCTGCACGATTTCTGTTCTCATCCTGAAGCAAAGTTCTTAACCCGAGGTACTATTTCTGGGTTAGCGGAGTCTGTAACCTGAAGCATATGTAACCCGAGGTACTGCTGTACTGCTTTAAACAGATAGCACAGATAGGGCCTAGGGTTTGAAAATGCCTTTGGACACAACAGCAACTTTTGGAACTGGTTGACACAAAAAGTTGTGACATGGGCGATCCATGATCAGGTCTCTTTTCACTTGACTGTTGTTCTGGGGTGGTTAACCCTTATCCCTCCCCCTACAGTCTTTATTTGATTTAAACCACCTTTCAAAGCAGCTGTGAAGGGGAATAGGGACCCACATTGCATCTTTCTCTCTCTCTTTGTCTCTCCCCCCCAGCTAATAGCAGTTGTTTTGGTGGTGGTGGGGGGGAAGGGAGGTAAGTTTTAAATTGGGGAAATGGCCTGGCTGCTTTTAGGCTGTGGGTACCACATTTGGGACCCCTGTGTTATGACATGGGAGTCAGCTGTTCAAAGCCGTCGTCCCCAACCCTCTGGCCTATTGTGTTGGATCCCAACCTATGTTGCGTTCCCAGTGTCGCTGGCTATATTCACACTGAGGTAATAAATAGCTTTTGGGGCTGTAACACTGAAGACTGCAGGTGAGGGCTTGCCTTAATGAATGTTCCTCCATGGAAAAAAAAATGACCGAGCAAGCTTGTTTGTTAGGGAGAAGACTAGGCTGAACCTTCTCCGTAACCATTTTCTGTGTGGAAGGGGTAAATTGCATATGGGGAAGGGGTTCAGCGATGTGAACCATCTGTAATATATAGCTCCAAAATGGCTCTACCATCTCTGTGAGAATTGTTTGCCTTCATTGCAACTTCATTGCAACTTAGCACCTCAAGATTAATAACTACGGCCTGTATGTGGTCAAACCTTGATGCCAGTTGTAAAATCAGATTAGCCATAAGAATAAGAAGAAGTTAACCAAAGTCAAGACCTGCACAGGCACAAATAGGAGAACTTGAAGGAAGTGGTGTGAAATAGGCAAGAGAATGATACATACGTTCACTCCTGCAGAAATAATAGTATTTTATTTTTAGACACTGAAGTTCTACCTTAAAAAAATAAATAGTGCTGTGTTTTTATCTGGAAAGGATGTAGATGTTTTAGCACACACAGCTCTAGTGGCATTTACAAGATACTTGGCTGCTATCTAAAACCAGCCAAGTGAATTATATTTAATCTTTTGCTAAATTTGGCTTGTAAATAGGATGTTACTCTCTCATCTGTGTTACAGCTTAGTTCGCACGTCCAGTAGCTTGCTGTCAGTGCAACACATCATTTTGTGTATTGAACTCAACAAAATCCGCAGATTTTATCAACAAGTTGGTCATGGCTCCAGGATTATCTTGCATTATGCTGATCAAAAAATTACTGTAGGTGAGAATTACGTTGCAGCTCCGAGTCCCTGAGCTACCAAAAGTGCTCAGATTAGTGCTCCAGGAAATTAGATTATTGTGTACATTGCAAGAGCCTATTGTCTGATTTCAGACTTGACGCTTTAGAAAGCTCACTGTGAATAAAAGAAATATAACCGTTTCACAAATGGCATTTTAATAATTTTGGGCTTAGAATTCTTCCTATAAGGTAATGGCTTGTTTTAACGATATTTCAAGCCAGCAAATAATGTCAGCCTGCCCTAGCTGATAGTCAAATGGTCTAGACTATCAGGAGTCATTTTCCCTGGTTAAAGCATAATTTAAAAACAACAACCCAACAACCTCTGAATGCCAAACCTGTATGAGTCATGCACACATTTTTGTATTCCAATCAGAACAGAACTGAGTGATAGCAGGCTGGTGACAGTTCCTCAAGCTTCCTTCTTCTCCCCTCCCCTCAGGGCAAGATGGTCCTTCAAATAGCCCTGGGGTGATAGTTGGGGGGACGAGGAGGTAGATTCTAAGGTACATGAGGAAGGCAAGAGGTTAATTGACAAATGGAAGCTATGGAGATGTCCCAACAAGTGACCTGCCCCTTCTGCCAATCTTTGAAAGAAGAGGTGGGGCGAGCTCCCATTAAGGCATGTCGTTTTAGGGAGTGAAACTTAATTTTGCAAATTTCTTCAGTGAGGGTTCTTAAAAATAGGCTTCTGAGTGTGAGGAATTCAAATCTGCTGTTTTTGAGATTAGGCAGCATTTAGCTTGGTAAGGCTGCGTTTGCTGAAGAAGCACATAATTTGCTTTCGGAAAACCAAATAATTTTAACGTTGCTGAACCTGAAAATGTCAGGCGATGCCTAATAATAATACTACTAATAATACATAACTGCAAGTATTGGGCAATCATTTTTAATGATTTTGATGCAGTTTCACACAGTTTACTCGCAAAGCAAAACTAAATTATATTAATTTAACTGAAATATCTTTTGAATCCCCAAGTCATGTTACAACTTTTTAGGACCCCTCATTTTTGGAATATGAAAGTTGAAAAATTCAATGTGCCCTATTGCTGCATAGTTCCACCTGCAAAGGTGGTGTCAGGTTCTTGGTGACAAAGCTGGGTCCTATGCCTCTGCCTCCAGCAAGAAGCTTTTAAACCAAAACGGGCCATCGGTTAATAGTTTTTAAATGCACGTTGGCATGTAATGTGTAGTTTTCCCCAAACACTGGCCTTTTCAACATATGTCATACATGCTTCAAAGGAAACCAGCTTTATGCAAGAGGAAGGACCATTGCTCAGGGCAGAGTGCATGCTTTGCATCCAGCAGATCTCAGACTTAATCCCAGCTGCTGGGAATCACTCCTGACCAAAAGCATGGAGAAGTTCCTCCAGCCAGGGTTAAAGGTACTAAGAGCTAGATGGACCAATCTTCTGTTTCGGTGTTTTACATTTTAACTAGAAAACGCACCCTGGCATGGGAGTAGGAGTAAAGGTAAAGGTAAAGCGACCCCTGACCGTTAGGTCCAGTCGCGGATGACTGGGGTTGTGGCGCTCATCTCGCTTTACTGGCTGAGGGAGCCGGCGTACAGCTTCTGGGTCATGTGGCCAGCATGACTAAGCCGCTTCTGGTAAACCAGAGCAGCGCATGGAAACACCTTTTACCTTCCCGCCGGAGTGGTACCTATTTATCTACTTGCACTTTGATGTGCTTTCGAACTGCTAGGTTGGCAGGAGCAGGGACCGAGCAACGGGAGCTCACCCCGTCCTGGGGATTCGAACCGCCGACCTTCTGATCGGCAAGTCCTAGGCTCTGTGGTTTAACCCACAGCGCCACCCGTGTCCCTTGTAGGAGTAAAGAGGATATGTTAAATAATCTGTGTAGAATGCAAAGGAAGATGATCTATTACAGTGTTTCCCCAACTTGGGTCTGCAGCTGTTTTTGGACTACAATTCCCATCATCCCTGACCACTGGTCTTGCCAGTTAGGGATGATGGGAGTTGTAGTCCAAAAAACAGCTGGAGCATTTGGGAAGCACTAGTCTGTAGTCATACTGCTCCAGAGTTGGCTCCCTTCTGTCCCCTACAGGTAGCGGACTGACACTAATTTCTCTCTCACAATGGTTCCTCCTAGGGTGGAAAATGCTTGCACAAAGCTTGTGCAGGCCGCGCAGATGCTCCAAACAGACCCTTACTCAGTACCTGCTCGTGATTACCTCATTGACGGATCAAGAGGCATCCTTTCTGGGACATCGGACTTGCTTCTGACATTCGATGAGGCCGAGGTGAGCTTTCTAATGCCAGTTAGCAACACCTACGCGGTACCTGGCTGCAGATTTAGAGCGCTGCCTGACTATTGTTTTCTGCATTAGTGGTTTATAAAAGCATGATTCGTAAAACCAGGACTGAGTATCGGGGCTGGGGAGGGTTTTCCCTTTCCCTCACTGAGCTGCACACCATGTGCAAAATTCCTGGCTTCTGTGCACAGAACCTGGCTCTTGTATTAAGCCAGAGTTCCCTGTTCTGTCCAAACTGTGGCTCTGAGCTCTGGCTTAATGTTGTTAAAAAGCCAGGAAAGTAAGGTAGAGTGACTCTGGCTAAAATCTGCATTTCACAAGAGAGTGGAAGGAAAAGGGAGAGCAGAAGTGCGAAGCACACTCCCGGCTTCATAAAACACGGTTTATAAAGCCCCCAACAGTTGTCTGAACCGCAGCATTGAAAAGTCTGAAATGCATCAACTTGTCACAATGGTATTGCAGTCATACCTTGGTTTTCGAACAACTTAGTTCTTGAACGTTTTGGCTCCCGAACGCCGGAAACCCAGAAGTGACTGTTCTGGTTTGCGAACTACTTTTGGAAGCCAAACATCCGACGAGGCTTCTGTGGCTTCTGATTGGCTGCAGGAGCTTCCTGCAGCCAATCAGAAGCCGCACTTTGGTTTCCGAATGTTTTGGAAGTCGAATGGACTTCTGGAACAGATTCCGTTCAACTTCCAAGGTACGACTGTACGTGTTTTTTAAAGTAAGATTTTTCTCACCAGTAGTCTTTATGAAGTTTATTTCTGCATGTTTTGAATTAACATTACAGCATGCGGCTCTGGCATTGAGAATAAATGCAAGATGTTCCTTAGCAGACACAATGACTGTGTATTTTTTCAGTGCTTTTTAGTTAGTACTGTGGAGGCTTAGAAGTGGTGCATTAAAGCAAAGCTTATCAGCCATGCTATGAATATCCTTGGCACCTGATTTATTAGCAATTACTCTCCCATTTCTTATTGATACCATTGGAGATAATAGCTCTTGAAATTATGGAGTAGTTAATTTGCCTTCAGGGAAGCTGATTTCTGGAAAGTGCTCGCTCTTTCCCCATCTTTGTGATCTTGATAGCGTCTTCTCAAACTTGCATTGTCACGCTGGAAATATTAAAGAAACGATAATATAATGCAACATTTGGCTGAAGCTTTAAAATGGAACATTCTCTCCCGTGCTGCACTTAATTTCACACATTCAACAGTGCTCATATAGCATCTAAATATAGAAGGCATACGTTTTCTTTCAAGGGATTTTGTATTCATCGCTGCACAGAGAACATTACAGTGGACCCTCTGGATACAAATTTAATTCATTCCAGGGGGCCGTGCGCACTCCAAAAAATCCGTAACCAGAGGCGCTGCTTCTGTGCACGTGTGTGGTGTGATAGAGTGCTTCTGTGCAGCATGATAGAGCGCTTCTGTGCATGCACACAGCGTGCAGAACATAACCTGAAGGTTGCATATCCAGAGAGGTGCGAAACCCAAGGGTCCACTGTACTTGAAAGAACATGATGGGAAAAAAGCGTCCTTGAAGGCAGTCATGTGCAACTCTGCAGGCAGCTTTTTCTATTGATGGGTAATGGGTAGCGCATTGCACCTACCGGACATTCATCCCAGAGCGACTAAACGTGGTGTTTTATTGTGAGGGAAAACAGACCTATTGCAAAGTATGTGGAACAACACACGTTTGTTGCCCTGAAAACAAATACAGTGGTACCTTGGTTCTTGGAACGGCTTAATTGTCAAACAAATCGGCTCCCGAACCCTGCAAACCCAGAAGTAAGTCTTCCGGTTTGCGAATGTTTTTCGGAAGCCGAACATCTGACGCGGCTTCTGATTGAGTGCAGGCAGCTCCTGCAGCCAATCGGAAGCTGTGCCTTGGTTTTTGAATGGTTCCAGGAGTCAAAGCGACTCCCAGAACGGATTACGTTTGAGAACCAAGGTACCACTGTATGCTGGAAAGCACCAGATGTTTGTTCAAATTGCTTCCACTGTGCCGTGGCGTGTCTCTCTGTATTGCCACTGATGTTGTGCATGCTCTGCTTTTGACCAGAAACAGTGCCTTTAACTTGAAGCCACTTTGGCTCACTGTGATAAAATGAAAAAACACTAATAATTACCTTTTTTATTATTATTTAAGGTCCGTAAAATCATTCGTGTCTGCAAAGGAATTCTGGAATACCTAACAGTGGCAGAGGTGGTGGAAACTATGGAGGACTTGGTCACCTACACAAAGAACCTAGGGCCAGGTTAGACATTCCCAGTATTCCTCTTAGTGCATTCTAGCAATGTTTTTACCCGGCACCTTTAATAATGTGGAGATTTTCTCTCTTACGCTCTCCTGAACTATGGGAGGCACCATCGCTTAGTGGCCAAGCTCATGTCTTGCATGCCAAAGGTTCCAGGTTCACACCAAGAGGCTCTACCTGAAGCCTTGTCCCTGCCAATCCATGCCCAGTACTGGGTGCAAGGCCACTGCAAAGGAAGAAACCTCACTTGTGAGAGTAAATAGAGCTAGAACTCGTTGGCTTGAAATGGGGCATTGCAAACTTTAGAGTCGCTGTTTATAATCAGTGTTCGAAATTCGCCAGGCACATTTTGCACCTGGCTATTGGCCACTTGCGACCAAATGAAGGTTCTCCATCGCCAGGATGGTGCCTGATGTCTCCACCATCAGGAGGTGCATGCCTGCAGATCCTTGGATCTTGACTGTTTTCACATACTAATACCACATCCTGTGGAATTCTGTCAGTTTAAATGTTATCTACACAATCAGAATGAATTTCAGGAACCAAAAAGCCGTATTGAAAAATACGGCTTTTGAGCAATTCCGTTTTGGCAACCGCTATCACCATCATCATCATCATCACCATCATCATCATCATCATCATCATCATCTGCGGTTTACAGAATAAAATCAAAATATAAAACCGCAAAATCTACAATCACAATAAAAACAACAACAACCCAATACCCCCGCAAAACCTACATTTTAAAAGAGCATAGTAGCCCTTGTTTAAGGAGCCATTTGGCGCCTAGCTTATATAGCTGAGTTTCTAACGCTGATTGTAGTATTTCACCTATGTGTTTTCTTGAAGTGTGAGAAGTGTTACCTCCCTGGAAGTGCTATATGAAGAAAACCTTTGCGATTTGTGCCATCCCCTGCATACTTTGTGAACCATTGACCCTGAAGTGGTAGCAGCATAGAGAGGCGCTTAACCCTCTTTTTCCCCCTCTAACCAGTCTCCCAAAGCCAGCAAACAGTCACTATTTGTGGGTTATGACAGTGATAGCCCTGTTTTTAATTTATGCGCCTGCATCATCCACATATAAATTGGCAGCGGAGAGCGGGGGATGGGATGGGATCACAAAATCCTTAACTTCTAAAGAGAGGAGTTGGATCCTTCCCTGCCCTATCTCCCTGGGTCCCTTTGCTTCAGGTACTTTTCCTTCCAGCCTGACTCAGTTCAGGAGCTCTTTTATTCTGGCATGCCCCTACTGATGTTAAACTTAGCCCCTCTAGACCTCTCCCACTCCCCATTTTATATATGAATGGGGCAGGCAGGCAAATACACAAATGCGTCTGTCACATCCACTTCGACAATGAGGAATGGCCAAGAGGAATGAACTGTTCCTGAGCCAGAAAGGGAGTCAGAAAGGAATTCAGAAGCAGGACGAGCAGACAGACATTCCCCAGCCAGCTCGAAGCTGCTGGAACCTCTTTGCCTCTACATGGAACAGAAAATCAAGGGATTCTCCAATATCGATTAAAAAAAAATGGAGGAAGGGAAAGAAGCAAGCATGTCTCTGTGTTCAAGAGAGGTACGCAGAAACACTGAATTTTTAAGAGCAGATGAAGGACAAAAATGGGGTGAGACCATGTTCCTTGCAGCCAGAGACAATGTAAAGCATTGCCCACAGCAGTGTTTCAGATATTTAATACATCAGGCTGTCAAAAGTTGCTTTAAGTGCTTTGCTCTCAACTCGGAGGGCAATGAGGTTTCCACCCTTTTTTATCGCCTGACTTTGTAATTTTGTGGGACTTTGTAGGAAGTGGAGTTTTCTCACTGAAGGCCTGCCTAGCCAAGGCGCTGGATAAATTCAAGACTTGGAATATATATTTTATCCTGGTGGAGGCCTCTGTTTAGATAACACTTACTCTAGTCGATGTGTCTTCTATTCTGGGAGTTCTGTCTGCCTTTTGCTGGCAGGCCTTGCGTTCTTTACACTCTCTTCTCACTTTCTGAATGTATCGTGGCCTGAAGAGTTTGTGGGACAAATAGATTCTGGCTTCCAACTCTACTCCAAACTTGCCCAAATTATGGGATGCTGTTCCACTATCTGCCTCTACTCTTGCAATCCCATACGCTGTCCAGTTGCATCAGACAACTGTTCATCTTTTTTTTTGTTATTCCCTTCCTAATTAAACGCATCATTAACGTTCTATATGCTGACCTGCATTTCTATTTCACAGAAACAAGATGGGATGAAAATGAAAGGAAACGTTTTATTTAAAACAGAAGCATAAAAATTAAGGGAAATAATTTCCATGTTTCTGTTTTAGAAACATTTCCTGTCCTTTTTGTTTACGTGTTTTGTTTTGCTCAGTTGCTCTAGTAGTTTTGCTGTGGTTGTTTATTTTTCATTGGCTATCTAGGTCTGCTGGCTGCAACCGCAGTCATCTCCTTCCTCTTGCTGCCACCTTTTTGGGCATGACCTTGTCTGGTATGCTCATAATATTTGGATCACTGTCTCCCGAGAGATGTGCAGACGATAGTTCAGAGAATAAATATAATCAATGTGCTAAGTTGGGAACACATTAAGACTAGTAGCATTAAAGCCCTATACTGCCTAGGACCCTCATACCTACGGGACTGCCTCTCCTGGTGTGTCCCACGGAGGACCTTACGGTCTTCAAACAAAAACATCTTGGAGGTCCCTGGCCACAGGGAGGTTAGGCTGGCCTCAACCAGAGCCAGGGCATTTTCGGCTGTGGCTCCAATCTGGTGGAACGCTCTGTCACAAGAGACTAGGGCCCTGCGGGACTTGATAGAGCTGTTCCACCAGGCCTTTGGCCAGGGCACAGCCTGACCCCCTCCTTTGGCAATCTTCACAGAACTCTAGCCCAATGGTTGCCATTAATCTGATTTGAACTGATTTTATAATGAAATGATTTTAGAATGTTGTATTATTTTACTGTTGTTAGCCGCTGTGAGCCCGGCGTCGGCTGGGGAGGGCGGGATATAAATAAAAATTATTATTATTATTATTATTATTATTATTATTATTATTATTATTATTATTCCTTTTTACATCGTGGAAGTGATTTTTTTTGTTCACCTGATCCTGTTTCTGATTGTCATGCCATTCAATATGGGAAATTTTTGTAATTTATATTTTGTAATTTAGAGTCAGCTTGTTTTGTTTGATCTAAGCAAAACCTGGCTACTCTGAACTGACTCCCTTTCCCAGTCCTGCTAGCTGACATCTTCAGTTAACCAGGCAGAGGGCCTTCTCGGTAGTGGTGCCCACCCTGTGGAACGCCCTCCCATCAGGTGTCAAGGAAATAAACAACTATCTGACTTTTCAAAGACATCTGAAGGCAGCCCTGTTTAGGGAGGTTTTTAATGTTCAATGTTTTATTGTGTTTTTAATATTCTGTTGGGAGCCGCTCAGAGTGGCTGGGGAAACCCAGCCAGATGGGCGGGGGTATAAATAATAAAATTATTATTATTATTATTATTAAGATACATGAGAGTTGGGCCTGCAACCTTCAGCTTGCAAAGTGCATAATCTGCTACTGAACTACAATTCTCCAATTGACCATTTGGAATAGCTGGGATCAGCGTTGGTATTGGCACAGTGTGGGTCGGTTTTGCAGATGCTGAGTATACTGACCAAAATGCATGACAGCTGAGAAAATCCTTTGGCTGGAAGTGCCCTTAGTCATCTGGATAGCTCCATCGGTAAAGGATGAGGTTCTTCATCTCAAGGTCGTGGGTTTGAGCCCCACATTGGGGGGGAAAGTTTCCTGCATTGCAGGGGGTTGGACTAGATTGCCCTCGTGGTCCCTTCCAACTCTATGATTTCATTATATTATTACTATTTATTTCATTAAAATATTTATGTACTGCCTATTACACTGGCATCTTAAAGTGGCATACAACAGTATCATAAAATATAATACAAATGTGAATTTCTAAATGCAGTGATTTGAGGCATTTCTCTTACCCCCCACCCCAAGTCAACTTTAAATAGCTTACTACATTCATCTTAGCATGTCAGCAGTGTTAGAGTGTGCACTTTGTTTTTTCCTAAATATGGGTATAATAATAATAATCTGAAGGAGCGTCACCACCCCCATCGTTCTACCCAGACACTGAGGTCCAGTGCCAAGGGCCTTCTGGCGGTTCCCTCACTGTGAGAAGTTACAGGGAACCAGGCAGAGGGCCTTCTCGGTAGTGGCACCCGCCCTGTGGAACGCCCTCCCATCAGATGTCAAAGAGAACAACAACTACCAGACTTTTAGAAGACATCTAAAGGCAGCCCTCTTTAGAGAAGCTTTTAGTGTTTGATGAGTTACTATACAGTGGTACCTTGGGTTACATACACTTCAGGTTACAGACTCCGCTAACCCAGAAATATTACCTCAGGTTAAGAACTTTGCTTCAGGATGAGAAAAGAAATCGCACGGCGGCGGTGCAGCAGTAGCAGGAGGCCCCATTAGCTAAAGTGGTGCTTCAGGTTAAGAACAATTTCAGGTTAAGAACAGACCTCTGGCACGAATTAAGCACATAACCAGAGGTACCACTGTATTTTAATATTTTGTTGGAAGCCGCCCAGAGTGGCTGGGGAAGCCCAGCCAGATGGGTGGGGTATTAATACTACTACTACTACTACTACTACTACTTACTAAATAGATAGATAGATAGATAGATAGATAGATAGATAGATAGATAGATAAATAAATAAATAAATTTTATTATTATTATTTATACTCCGCCCATCTGCCGGGCCTTGTTTGTCCAAGCGTGCTTGCCAAATAGTCTTTTGGGGTACTGGCCAGCTGCATTGTTTTCTGTTAATAGAATAAAGATGGGAGGGAACCATGGATCATTTATCTGAACCCCCTGAAGTGCAGGAATATGCACCCTTATGAGGGATCAAACCCATGACCTGGTTAGCAGCACCACGCTCTGACCAACTGAGCTAATAGGTTGTGGAGAAGAGAGCTGCCAAATGTGCACCTCAAGGGTCATCAGCTCCCGATCTCCAACTCTATCCCTCTCACTTGGAGCTGCAACTTGATTGATGGGAATGAAAGTGTTTCTAAGTTAGTGTGGGAGATTGTGAAAGGGCAGCTCACAGATGGTCTGCACTGTCACCTGGAGAGGGCTGCTGTTTGCTAATGGCTGGGTGTACGTAGAAGACTAAAGGGACGCAGGTGGCGCTGTGGTCTAAACTACTGAGCCTCTTGGGCTTGCTGATCAGAAGGTCGGCGGTTCAAATCCCCGTGACGGGGTGAGATCCTGTTGCTGTGTCCCAGCTCCTGCCAACCTAGCTGTTCGAAAGCACGCCAGTGCAAGTAGATATATAGGTACCACTGCAGCGGGAAGGTAAACAGCATTTCCATGTGCTCTGGTTTCCGTCATGGTGTTCAGTTGCGCCAGAAGCGGTTTAGTCCTGCTGGCCACATGACCTGGAAAGCTGTCTGTGGACAAACGCTGGCTCCCTTGGCCTGAAAGCGAGATGAGTGCCCCAACCCCATAGTCGCCTTTGACTGGACTTAAGGGTCCAGGGGCCCTTTCCTTTTTACCTTTACATAGAAGACTCCTCTTCCACAAATCTGCATGTGGATAAGCTATATGAGACGGTGACAGCACCAGAATGGAGCTTGAGAGGAGTGACATGTCCTCCTAGGACAAACTTGTGGGGTCACCTCATATATAAAGCAGCCTAAAGTCCCTGCTCTGGAAAGTTCATTTAAAGCCTAGAATAGCATCACATGCAGGAGTTTCTCTCTCTCTCCCCTCTAACCAATATAGTGTGTATGGAATTGCTGTTCTGATACGCAGGATGAATTTAAGTCTGTCAGCCACTCCACATAGTGAATAATAATAATAATAATAATAATTTATAATTAATTTATAATAATTTATTATTTATACCCCACCCATCTGGCTGAGTTTCCCCAGCCACTCTGGGCTGCTCCCAAACAAGTGTTAAAAACAGTACAGCGTTACATATTAAAAACTGCCTTAAGATGTCTTCTGAATGTCAGGTAGTTGTTTATCTCTTTGACATCTGATGGGAGGGCGTTCCACAGGGCAGGCGCCACTACCGAGAAGGCCCTCTGTCTGGTTCCCTGTAACCTCACTTCTCGCAATGAGGGAACCGCCAGAAGGCCCTCGGCGCTGGATCTCAGTGTCCGGGCTGAACGATGGGGGTGGAGACGCTCCTTCAGCTATACTGGATAGGTCCCTTCAGATTTCATGTGTGTGGTTCATATTTTTAAAGATTTCCTCTTGTAAGAAGCATCTTGCATGACTAGCTCATCGGGGGGGACGGGATGGGGGAACCGCTCTCCCTAATTTGCTAGTACCCAAGGGAGAGGGGTTTAGCCTATCCCACATCTTAAGTCTTATCTGCAGTATGAAATGCTGTAGCCTAGTAATCTAATGTTTCTGTATGTTGTGTAGAACCTAATCAATAATCACACTTGGAAGCGCGGTATAAATTCTTTCTTTGTCATTATGCTTGCAACAACCTTGTGAGGTAGATCAGTATGATTTTGTCTGTATTGCAGATGCGAGCAGAGGCTGAGAGAAAGATTGGCTTGCCTAAGACCGCCTAGTTAGTTCATAGCAGAGGTGAATTTTAACCAGGAACACTTGGATCCATAGTTCAGCATCTTAGCACAGTAGTATGCCAGCTCTAATATATGGATATGTGGCATCATCATCATCATCATTATTAAATTATATCCCGCCCTCCCCAGCCAAAGCCGGGCTCAGAGCGGCTAACAACAGTAAAATAATACAACATTCTAAAATCAATTCATTATAAAATCAGTTCAAATCAAATTGATGGCAACCATTGGGCTAGAGTTCTGTGAAAAATTACCAAAGGAGGGGGTCAGGCTGTGCCTTGGCCAAAGGCCTGGTGGAACAGCTCTGTCTTGCAGGCCCTGAGGAAAGATGTCAAGTCCCGCAGGGCCCTAGTCTCTTGTGACAGAGCGTTCCACCAGATCGGAGCCACAGCTGAAAAAGCCCTGGCTCTGGTTGAGGCCAGCCTAACCTCTCTGTGGCCCATTTGACTCCTATTATTATAAGAAGTTTGGGTTCCAGATTAAGCTACCCTTGATGTATGTTTCTGACATAAACTAAGCCAGGCATAGGCAAACTCGGCTCTCCAGATGTTTTGGGACTACAACTCCCATCATCCCTAGCTAACAGGACCAGTGGTCAGGGATGATGGGAGTTGTAGTCCCAAAACATCTGAAGGGCTGTGTTTGGCTATGCCTGAGCTAAGATAATGGCTTGCTCTGTGCGTTTCCTTAAGCAGACATTTAATGAAATGTCCAAAGGGCCACAAATTGCTGATCTGATCTCTTGATTTAGTATTGGTTTTTGTGTTTTAAAAATGCACGTTGCCTTAGAAAATAGCATATCTTGAACACTGGGGATATACTATTTGAATTAATAGTTGTATAGCATCTTTGCAACTTCGGAAACGTAACATTTAAAGTTGCTGTTTGGTGTAATCTTCTGCTTGAAATTGCAAAACCGTAAGGGAAATACTGTATCGCTTCATGACTTTCTTGACTTCCTTCACGTAGGGATGACCAAGATGGCCAAAATGATTGATGAGCGGCAGCAAGAGCTGACTCACCAGGAACACAGAGTCATGTTGGTGAACTCCATGAACACCGTGAAGGAGCTACTGCCGGTTCTTATTTCTGGTATTATTATTTTTTGCTTTTCCACAAGATTAAAAAGTGCTCTGAAATGCATTGGGTTGTGTTTGTGCCCGCTTCATAAAACCACGTGGGTATAAAGCTGCTCAGGTAAATGCACGTTGAAAGGCTTTTGGAAACGGAAGCTTTCAACGTGCCTTGTAAACCGACTATGGGTAAGTTAAGCGAGTGGTTTTATTTGTGGCTGTCTTGGAAGAGAAGGTTGTGCCTCCCAAATTCTGGCTTGCATATCCTGTGCGTCTCCTATTTAAGCTCTCGAAGCTGATCTCACTGTGACATGTGAACTGATGGGCTATTTATATGTAATTATATCTGTGATGCTTCTCTGTAACTGAGCACTTTATTTACGGCCTGATTCTCATTGAGGTAGACAGATTGGTTCCCTTTTTTAATGAGAACTAAGGAGAAAAGGATATATGCAATAGTACGTGCTGCTCTGCCATAGGGTAGGAAACCATAGGTGCTGCTGCTATTTTGTATTTAAATTACATGGGCTATAGCCCTCCTCTGTCCCCGAAACCTTCCTTACAGCATTACAGTTGCTGTTGGTGGGAAGAGACCTGTTAGCTTGAAAAATAAATAACAATCGAGCACTTTCTGTTTCTCGTTGAATTGAAAACGCCTGAAATTAAACTGGATGTCATAGTAACTTTAATTAGCTTCAAATCTTTGCTTGCCAGAATGCCACCGATTTAATTTGAACAGTAATTATCTCTTCTGCGCACCCCACCTCCTTTTCCGCTATCAGGCTTACAAAGTGACAAATTTATCAAAATGCAATTACGTTTAGCTGACGCGCCTGGAAGGAAACCGAATAGAAGCAAAACATCCTATAAGAAAGACACGGCAACCAAAACTGACTTTAAGTCAATGCTTCTCAGCCTTTGAAACCTTGGACAGTAGCTAAAGTTTCTGTTGACTGTCTCAGAGAGGCAAAAGAGGGTCTGGCAGGTTATGTTCCGCAGTGAATTCCCCCTAGTTTTTAGCGCAGCTCTTGAGATATAAAGCTAGGACCAGCCTAACTTCGCAAGTAACCAAACTGGTACGTGTGATCTGACACGTGTACCCCATGACTTCTTCCAGGGCCACAGAGGATGCTGGGGTGCAATTCAAGACGTTGGTGATCTAAAGGTTGCATCCCAGTATCCCATAATACTGCATAGGATCAAGGAGGGCATGCCTCTGTGTAGGGCCAGTACTTTGGCTAGCCATGCATTCGGTTGGTCCTGCACTGAGTTTAACTTGGTATTCCGTGCATGAACTGGGCAGTTTGAGTGAGGCTGCAGCAGAAGCATCTGGTACTGCATTGCATGCATTGATGGCTATGATGGACGTCACAAACAATTCAAGTTTGTCAAACTTAAACATGCATCCTTGTTAAGTGCGCCAAACATAATGGGATATGATCATCTACTGCAGAGGTGCACAAACCAGGCTTGTTTTTCATAATAATTTTTATTAGTTTTCAATTTTCAATCCAATAATAGACTCATTATAACAATACCACTACTTATTATTATTATTATTATTATTATTATTATTACTACAATTATTAATACCAATAGTTCAAATACCGAATTATATAATTTAGAAAAGGTGCTAGAATTGATGGCTTGATTATTTGCTTTATTTCTGCATTCCAAAATCTTACTAATTTCCATTACATTCCGGTCATCATAATAATCCCTTCTACAACAACTGCGATATTAATAACTGTCAGCGCTGCCCAAGGTCCCAGCTCACACAAGACCAACGCTGCTTCTTTCTCTAGTATAAAAGTCTTTCTTGAAGTTCAGTTTCACTTCCAGACGCGCAGCGTGCAACGCTACGTCAATCCCTTAGACCGTCGAAGCTCCATCTGAATCTCCTCCCCCCTGACACCAGTTTAAGATTCTAGCCTTACTCCACCTCTTCCTCTGTTCCTTCCTTCTCTGGGTCCGCCTGCTAGTCGGAGTCTCAGCCCTCCTAGACTCCTCTGACGCTGAGTCCCCTGACTCTTCCCCCTCCCTCCTTCGGGCTTTAGGACCTGGCTCCCAATCCGGGTTTTCTGCTGTCCCGCGCTCCTCCGCATTTGAACTTGGCGCGCGCGCGCAGCCTCCCACTTTCCTTCTGACCGTTACACTTGTGTCACTGCTCCCTCTTTCGGGGAGGCTAGCTGGACCTGGCCTTCCCTCCGTTTCCCCACTTCCCCATGGGGGCGTGGTTACCCCTGACTCATCTTCTCTCCCCGCTGGAGGAGAGGCTGGTCCTGACTCATGTGACTCTTCCCCCCCACTGTGCTCTGGTGGGGGAACTGGTCCTGATCCTCCGCTGCTCCCTTGGGAGTCCCCTCTGGTCCCTTGTTTATGGAGCGTCCCCCCTGGGACCCCCCTTGTCCTTACCATAGGCGCCCCCTTCTGGGAATCTTCTGATTCGCTGGAGAAGCTCATGGAATCTCTCGGGTCACTGTCATATTCCCCTACGCTCCCCTCTGATTCCTCTCCTCCGCTCTCTATTTGCTCTCTCCCCTGCTCTTCTGCTCCTGAGCCTCTGACAATAACTTTTATTCATGTTGACATATTAAATGATTTATAAAACTGCAAGTGAGGAACTCAAACTATATTCTTATTTTTCCTGTGTGTGGCTCAAACCAGGCTTGTTTGATCTATATATATATTTTTGGTCAGATCGACAAGGCCTCTACCAACCAGAACCATGTGCAAATGCCACAACATTAGAAGTAAAGGACAGGGCTCCCCCATGCACGCTCTGAGCTTAAGAATTTGTTTTCAGTATCAGAACTGAACTCAGCTCACAGTACTTTCACTCAAAAGTCTATTATGGTTAGCTTCCTTCATTTTAGCAGCCAGATTTTAGCCGAAAAGAAATTGCTTTGTTGTTGCTCTTGTCAAACAGTTTGGCATCACAAAGCTTTGAAGATCCACTGCAAATCACCCAGAGATTGACCTGTATATCTCTTATCTGGCTTCTGCCCATCCCAGATCTGCTGTGATCATAACTTAATTATTCTTCCTGGTTTTAGGCAAAGAGGCATTTTATACAGCATATTGCATAATAACCTCCTGATAGGCTTTTCTGTGTAATCTTCGCAGCTATGAAGATTTTTGTAACAACGAAAAATTCCAAAAGCCAAGGGATAGAGGAGGCCTTGAAAAACCGCAACTTTACAGTGGAGAAGATGAGTGGTGAAATAAATGAAATCATCCGTGTTCTGCAACTCACGTCCTGGGATGAAGATGCTTGGGCTAGCAAGGTGGGTTTTTTGTCCAGTTTCGGAACAGCTTTAGAATTCTCCAGTCCCAGTTACCATAACTGGTTTCAAGAAAACATAATCCTTACTTGTAACAAGTCACAAGGTGATGCTGGCTGATTTGGTGTAAAATACCTTCTCTAAGATGGTGTTTAATAAATACTTTGTTAGTAACAAGTAAGTTAGCTATATTAAGAATATTACAGCATCGCTATGCCTCCTTCATACAGGCGAATTGTATTTGTATTTTAATTATTATTATTTTTTAAAAAATTGGCATCCCATTAGGAGAACAAAGTAGATACCTCAAATTGTGTGATACTCCAAGCCATGGTTTGGAGGATAGAAATTGAACTATGGGTTTGAGTGTGTCCTGCTCCCTGCCCCTTTGGGTGCAGATTCCCTCTTCGTTTCCTGTGGATTATGTAATCATAATTTGCTCTGATGTCCAAATCGGCGTATGCTTAGCACTCGCCCTGCAAACCAGAATTGGAACCTCCACTTCAGACTCTGATTTTTATTTTTAATTCTTGTTTGGAAAGTTCTAGCCATAGTTTGCCAGTGTGGATGGCATGGCAAAGTCTAGTTAGAACTGAGCTGGAATGGAAGAGGGGCCCCTGTAAGCCTGTGGCTTGTTCATAACCTGAATTGACGCACTCTAGTTTTTGTAGCAGCCCATTGATTTTCAGTAGCGCTTACTCTCAAGTGACTTGACTCAATTAAGATCAAGTTCCTTTGAAATCAATGGAACTTACTTTGTATGTGGTATGAACTTGGATAAGCTTGATGCAAGTAAATGATATGAAAAGACAGTTCCTTTTTTTCATTTTGTAGGAAGATCAGTTCTTGAATCGCGCACAAAAAGCACCAGAATTACTTGTATACTGAAGGATCCCAAAAGATAACTTGTTCAGTGACCTTGGAATGTAGGTGGAGGTGCAAATAGGAAATTATAGTTCCTGGACTTAATGGTAGAGGTTGGCTCCTTAGACAGCCATGCGAATGTTTACATTTCTCTTCTTCCCATCCTCACTGTCATTCTTTTCTTTATACCTGCTTCTACATCACTCGTGTATTAGAGCAAAAGACGAAAACAAAAAATCAGCTTGTGAGCCCTGATAAAAAAGAGAGAGAGAGGAATACCCTGAGAATGTGCCACTTCACCTTTTAAACTCACTTAAATCACCACAACTGCAGGAATAAACAGAGTTTGCTTTTGCCGCAGCATGTTAACTGGGGAACGAGCACCATTTTGTGGTTGAAAGGGAAAATATATTCATAGCTGTCAACATTTCCCTTTTTTAAAGGGAAATTCCCTTATTCCGAATAGGATTCCTCGCAAGAAAAGGGGAAAGTTGACAGCTATGAATATCTTTATAATAAGAAGTAATAAAATGAGCGTCTTTAAACATGCACTTGTATCTGCCCACCTGCTATGAAATGCAATAGAAGTCCGAGGAAAAGATGCTGCGATGGTCAGCATCGTCTGACCCACGTGTGGACAACAGGGCCTGCTTGCTTCTGCCACTGTCCGAGTGGTTATTTGGGAGGGGGTTGGCCTGTGGGGGCCATGGGCTTTGGCCTCAAGGTCCTGCTCTCTAGCTGCACCACTGAATGAACACAGACTAATCTTCTGCATCTCCTTAGCCAGTGTTTCCCAAACTTGGGTCCCTGGCTATTTGTGTACTACAGCTCCCATCATGCCTGACCACTGGTGCTGCTAGCTAAGGATGATGGGAGTTGTAGTCCAACAACAGCTGGGGACCCAAGTTTGCTCTTGACCATTGGTAAAGATAATTGATTAAGAGAATCAGCGCAAGTGGGGAGAAGGGGATAGTACTGTTTTCAGAAGCGTATATACCTCCTTGTAAAATGCAGACTAAGAATTCCCATTCTTGCAGTTTTCTCAATATCATTTTAAAAAGCACCTATGTAGCCAGAGCAGCCGAAGATGCAGAATTCTACATTCCACCGATCAGATGCATTTAACTAGTTTTGCTGGAGGATGAGAACCCTGAAACATTTGTAGATGGGACACGGTGACAATGAAATTGAAAGTGGAGGGTGGACTCCACTCCCACCCCCCACTGCAGATCCTTTAGCTCAGTGTTTCTCAACTTTGGGTCCCCAGATGTTGTTGGACTACAACTCCCATCATCCCTGAGCTCTGGCCTTGCTAGCTAGGGATGATGGGAGTTGTAGTTCAATAACATCTGGGGACCCAAGGTTGAGTGAGGCTGCTTTAGCTAGAAGGCCAAGTTAGTTAGGAAACCTAAAAGACGGAATGATGTTTAGTCCTCCTCTTCCGGAAGTGTAAACTGGGGGTCTGAAGGAATGTAAATGGCAACATCCTCTGCTTGATAGGAAACCGCCTTACATTGAGTTAGGCCATTGGTCCATCCAGCTCATTAGGTCTGTTCTGGCTGACAGAAAGTCTCTCTGGTTTCCTTTCCAGTCCTTCATGGAGATGTCAGGGATTGAACCCGTGACCATGTGCAGGACCACTGGTCTATGGTCCCTTCCCCCTGTTCAAGTATTTTGAAATCAAAGTGGGGAGCCTGAGGATTCTCCTGTCTTCTTCCCCACTGGTGGTTGAGGAATAGCTATCTTATTTGACTTTTCAAAGATAATAGTGCAGAGCAGGTTGCTTGCATGTCTGTGCCTGTTGCCTTTCCACGATTCCTAAACCCAAGTTAAGTCTGAAACTCACTTGAATTTTAATCAAAAAAAGACGTGTGGTCCTTCTTTTTCTTTTTCTTCCTTTGGAAATTACATCGACTTGCCTTTCAGTTGACTGACACTCCTGACTTTGTTGTTGTTGATAGCTGTGGAGGCTGTGATAGCTGTGTTGGGGATCAAATCCATTGTTTCCAAAAAGAGGCTGTTGTGGCCTGAGAACTACAACTTTCACAGCCCATTAACTTTATATCCATCACTCTTTTATTGTGAAGTAATACTTCGTCTACCTTTCATGACTCCTTTTGTTTTTCTGTTTCTTTCCTCCGTTTCTATTATTCTTTTCTCGCCTTTTAGAAGGTAAGACCCTCTTCCGCAACCCACAACCTCTACCTTTCGTACTAAAACAGAAGAGCATGGTCATGAATTGTTGTCGTGCTGTGTGCAGACTGTGTGCTGTGCATTTTCCTGTGTGCTGGTTGTGACACTGTACTCACTCCTAAAGTATTAAGATTCACTTAAAGCATTGCCAGCTAGGCAGTGAGGTATGGAGTTGTTTATGAGGCGATGACATCCACCCCATACTATCTCAAGGCGTGCTAATGTGGATTTAATGATGACAGGCTTCCTGGTGGATGCGAAATCTGCCTCTGGGATTCTTGCTTCTGAAACATATAACCATCTTGATATCTCGGAGTAGGTGTTTGCATTGACTCTGCTTTCCTCAAGCAAAGGAAAAATAAAAATAAAAAATTCAGGAAATGCTTCAGAAATGCTTTAGCGACAATTTTAGTTTTGTGAAAGGGAGGTGGCTGTTTGTGAACACTATAGTGTTACTGCCATGTAACTGGAAACAGCTGGGTTTTATTTTTCTCCAAAAAGTACCACTACTACTATTATCACAGGGAGATTAGTATTTATTATTCGACTGCTGATTGTTGTGAACCGAGGAAAGCAGCTGTGTGTGTGCTGGATATCATATGTATTCTTACAGGGGTTTTTCCAGAAGGCTTGCTGCAGCAACAAAAATTGTTCAAACAAAAAATTTTTTCCCTTCCAGTAGCACCTTAAAGACCAACTAAGTTAGTTCTTGGTATGAGCTTTCGTGTGCATGCACACTTCTTCAGATACTACTTGGTATCTGAAGAAGTGTGCATGCACACGAAAGCTCATACCAAGAACTAACTTAGTTGGTCTTCAAGGTGCTACTGGAAGGAAAAAAATTTTTTGTTTTGACTATGGCAGACCAACACGGCTACCTATCTGTAACTGGAAAAATTGTTCAGTGAAGGATCCGATGCAGCCACACCCCAAGCCCTAGGAGCTTGTTGGGGTTTCCCGTGGCATTTGAAAAATCCTGCCTTGCATTAAAAATGGCTGGTATTTTTCTGCTGAATGGCTTTCTACCAATCCACCCCCATTGTCCATATTTGGGTATTACAAATACCCCTGTTAGGGGAAACCTACCTTTTTAGGCATTTGGAGTGGATGTGGTTTCTAAAAGAGGGGAAGAGTTCATCCAGCGATATCAGAATGGGTTCAAAGAGAGCGTATTGTGTAAGAAGCACCTGTGAAATAGGGGCATCTTCTGAAATGGAAAGGCTTTCAGATGGAAAGATGCTCAAGAACAATCCTGGCTGTAGCTCCCCTTTCCTGTTTAGTAAGCTCCCCCCCCCCCAAAAAAAAACCTGCTGGCATTTAGAATTCATTCTGATATATATTTATCGCTGAACTGCCAAGGTACTAACTCAACCGACAGATCTTTCAGAATGAGAGCTTTAGTACTCTGCACTGAGAGCTGCTGTGGAGAACAAAGGAATCTATTCCCGGGCTTTATACCTTTTTAGAAGGAAAATGTTGACTAGCCTGAAAAATCCACCCACACCTTCCAACTATTAAGCTGCAAACCAGGAGCTCAATATGGAGTTTTCCCTTGTCTTGTCTGCCATTGAATGGCTTGTATTCATGGACCAACATCCCCCATAGGGCAGCAATGGGGCTTCTTCTGCACATATTGGATTGCAGACAATATTTCTCTGTGCAGGGTTATAATATTTAATCGGCGTTCTTATATCCTGTTGCTAAGCTTCGCTGCTATAGATTACCTGCCAGTGATGTAATTTCTTGATCTGTCAGAGAGCAGACTAAGAAGGTTGTTGTTTATTCTCTCATTGCCTTGCTTCCCCCCCATCCACACCTAGACTGTAAACTCAGTGGGGCTTGCTTCTGCACAGTCAAGTATATGATTGCACTGTAAGACAACTAACAGATTTTCTTTTGCATGGTTATGCAAACATTTTAAGTTCGAGCATTTGAAAGGAATTCTAGTTGAAGTTTTCTGCTTGGAGTCAAAGCCAAAAGCCTTGGTTCTTGAACGTAATCTGTTCTGGAAGTCCGTTCGACTTCCAGAAACGTTCGAAAATCAAGGTACGGCTTTCAATTGGCTGCAGGAGCTTCCTGTACTCAATCAGAAGCTGCGGAAGCCACGTCTGACATTCGGCTTCCAAAAAACATTCGCAAACCGGAACACTTACTTCAGGGTTTGCAGCATTCGGGAGCCAAAATGTATGAGTACCAAGGCGTTCGAGAACCAAGGTACGACTGTATTGCTAAGATTGTACCATTGCAGAATGCAGGTGTGTGTACGTTGAAATATTCTCCCATGTCACACAAACCCATACCCTCCAAAAATTTTCCAATGAAAGTAAGGAAACCCTATTCAATAATAGGGGATGCGGGTGGCACTGTGGGTTAAACCACAGAGCCTCGGACTTGCCGATCAGAAGGTTGGCGGTTCGAATCCCCGCGACGGGGTGAGCTGCCGTTGCTCAGTCCCTGCTCCTGCCAACCTAGCAGTTCGAAAGCACAACAGTGCAAGTAGATAAATAGGTACCGCTCTGGCAGGAAGATAAACGGCGTTTCCATGCGCTGCTCTAGTTCGCCAGAAGTGGCTTAGGCATGCTGGCCACATGACCCGGAAGCTGTATGCCGGCTCCCTCGGCCAATAAAGCGAGATGAGCGCTGCAACCCCAGAGTCGGTCATGACTGGACCTAATGGTCAGGGGTCCCTTTACCTTTATTTAATAATAATAATAATAATAATAATAATAATAATAATAATAATAATAATTAGTTTGTGCTCCTTTTGTCTTGGGGGGGGGGTGTAATTTGAATTTTGAAGACAGGGGAACGATACTGTGCTTTTTCTCTCTGTGTGATTCTATTCTGATTAGTTCCCCAGAGAGAAAATCCCCGAGCTGCAAACGGAATACCTTCTTCAGATTAATCCTTGTTGCCCTTTTGATTTTAACCTGTAACCATCTAGATGCTGTGTAGTGTCTTACGAGCAGACTCCATGGGTTTACCCCTCCCTCCCATTTTAGTCTGCAGTATGTGAATTAGATTCCTAGAAAGCGTTCCGCTGTAGTTGGCTGTATGCTCTCCAAAGATTCTGGTACCAAGAGACGTTAGAGAGCCTATACGTGGTGACTAACTTAGCAGTTGTGTCAGAAAGTTGGGCTTGGTGTGTTCCTTCGAGCGTTGCCTTTTTTGGTAATGAAATGCAGATATGGCTGAGGCTCTCCAGACTATATCACTTCATAGATATTAGAGCCTGGCTGGCAAGTCGTCTGTATAAAGGGGCCATATTATTTTGCATCAAGTGAGAGCTTGAAAGGCCAGTAATGTTGCCTTTACTTGAAAACTTGCTTCTCTGCCATGGCACAGGGAAAGGGTCCTTGCAACTCCTTCCTCCTCAGCATCAACCAACACAAACTTGGGCAGACCTTTCAGATTAGGCCGCTTCCCCTCCGATATCGGCTAAGAATTCCTGAAGCATCTCTTAATACCTGCGGACGACAAGCTACACACTGCCAAGCACCTATGGAGCATAAGTTCCAGATACAGCTTCTGTTGCTGCAGAGGTGTTGATGGAGAATCACCTTCACCTGCATCTTGGCTCATGCAGTGGAAAGCACCTGAGGTGCATTGTAAGAGGGGTCCGAGTCCTTGGGTTTGGATGAGGACCAGCCCGGGAAACAGAGTGAACCCCTGGTCAGCCAGTTGCCTACTCCTAGAGGAAAAGTTGCATTTTCTAAGCAATTAGAAACAAATCAATCTTTTACATTCCTCCTTTGATCGTACTACCTACTTCCGAAGGCTCTTTTCCTGTGAAACTAGTATGTGAAAGCTGCATTTCTTGCTATTGTTGCTTGCAGTATATATCATATTGCTGATCTTGCCCAGGCATGAGTCTCTCTGTGAATTGTTTGCTTGTTACTTCGGGTTGCCTTGGGCAAGATAAAGCAACTAACTAACCAGTGGCATTGGGGGGGGGGCGCACAGACCAGGAAGTGACCTCTCCAGACAACAGACTGACTCTTCTTTTCTTATCTCTGTGGCTGCGATCTCCTGGGTGATATCATTAGGTAGTTGAATGTGCATGCGTACTCTGTCCATTTCTCTCCCACCCACCTCCAGGTCTGCGTGGCCCGGGGAGTTGGCAAACCATGCTACGACACTGTAACTAACTGAGAGATAATACAGTGGTACCTCAGGTTACATAAACTTCAGGTTACACACTCCGCTAACCTAGAAATAGTGCTTCAGGTTAAGAACTTTGCTTCAGGATAAGAACAGAAATCGGGCTCCGGCAGTGCAGCGGCAGCAGGAGGCCCCATTAGCTAAAGTGGTGCTTCAGGTTAAGAACAGTTTCAGGTTAAGTACGGACCTCCAGAACGAATTAAGTACTTAACCCGAGGTACCACTGTATAGTAAGAAGCAGAAGATTTGGGGTTTTTTGGAAAGCTTATAATGTGACGCTGCACTTCATAAGTAATCAGTTAGTTATGATTCTGCAAAATGAGCCTCTGAAGGTTTTTGTAAATTTATTCATGTATTTTAAATGTAATCAGTATGAACCGCATGAATTAGAAGGATGAATGGAAGCTGGAAATAAAGGTGGGCTTGATGAGATTGCAAAAAACGGAAAATAGGAAAAAAATAGGACTTTAAGCAAAACATCAGGCTTCAAAAAATATCTCCTTGGAAGATATGTCATATTCCAGGTCAGAGGTGCCCATTTACCTAGAGGTACCCTGATAACTCTGAAAGATGATGACATGTGGTCAACATCTGTAATCGTGATGTCGGTCTACTTGTCATATATCAAGGGACAGAGGGAGTGGAATATGAGAACTCTGGGGACGGAAGTATTTGGGGGCAAAAACTTCCACAGCACCCGTGGGAGCAGTAAGAATCTTCCACCACTTCCCCATCTCCACCCACCCATCTGTGCTGCTTGGCTGGCCATCTGGTTAGACCGAGCAGCCATATAACTATTATCTCTGCAGAGCATATGTGAATGTGTACAACTGAGAGTGCTTGAATGGATGAATTAATACATCCTTTTTTAAAAAACACACCTGGTACCATGGCCTTGACATCTGTGCTTTCCTCCTCCGAACCTGGGTTGCATCCATGACACCTGTGTTAGATTACAGCAAACTGGGGCTATTCCACTCTCCTAGCGGGTGTTGAAAAATGGAGAATGCACGTAGAGAATTGTGTGGTTGTTTCATTATTTTTTTAAGATTAAATATTTAACATTTAGGGTAGTTCTGAAAAGCCCATATCTCATTCTGGAGTTGCTGTTCGCTTGGGAAATAAAACCTTAAAACAATGCATGCTGCGACTTTCTGCATTTTGAGTGATAGGAATGTGTCTGATACTTAACATTAAGCCGTTGGTTCTTCCGCAAGTTGTGCTTCACTTTGTGTTTCTGCCGTTGCACCCATACCTGCATTTTGTGGGACATGATTAAGATAATCTGCCTTTCCTCCCCTCTTTCTAAAAGGATACAGAAGCTATGAAGAGAGCATTGGCCTTAATAGATTCCAAGTTGAACCAAGCCAAGGGCTGGCTTAGAGACCCCAACGCTCCAGCAGGTAACATTAAGTCCTCGCTGCTTTTGATCAAAATTGGGCTCACGCTTACAATGGGAAGGCCAAAAATTCTGTACTAAGGACAATTCTGTACCCAGAATATGTAACCTGTATAAATCAAGCCCTCCCCCCCCCATCCAATATACACAAAGCTTATTTTTATTTTTCCATAACATATTATGCTCTTGTAAATAGTTGGGAAGGGCAAAGAGCTATCCAGGACATGGAAGAGCCATCCCTGGAAATACTCCTTAGCTCTGTCCTCTCCCCAGCCTTTGAGTAACTGGCATGACCTACACACTCTTGAGCCTGAATTTGAAGTCCCGTGTGTCACCCTTTTAAACAGCTAGCACTCTTAGCACTGTTATTGTTATGTACTGAAGTTCTCACCCTGGGCCAGCAGGGGGTATACTGTAGATAGTTTTCACTCAGGTCCACATATGCAAATAAGGGATTGATAGTTTTCACTCAGGTCCACATATGCAAATAAGGGATTGAAAGTGACGTTCAGTGATTGGATAGTTACAGAAAGTGTTACAGTTGCGTTGTAGTGGAGCTCTATATAAGCAGGCTGGCTGAACCCTTCTGTTCTGTCCTAGCCTGTGAATAAACAAGAGCTGTTTGAAGAATCGCTGTGTCGTCTGATATGTTCACCCACAACTTAACAGTTATTATCATTAAAATGAAAGCTGAGATTCTTGGGATGCTGAACGCAAGCTGTAAGCTAGTCTGTGATGTGATAACTCAGTTACAGCATTACTGTGGTACTCCAAATGGAAGCTCTTAAGACACTGTTCTTTCAAATATTAATGCAAAACAAATTGATTCTATGCTAAGTGGTTTGGAAAGCTTTGCTTATCTTGCCATCCAAATTATTTAGTTCGGAACCCTTCCCAAATTAGTATTCTGGTACAGCTGCTCTTCTTGGAAAGATGTTGCATATTTATTACCGTACTAGCAGAGCTCTGCTGTTCCGAAATGTGTCCTACATTAAAATAAGCATACTGGGTGGAACACTGTAACTGATAAAATTTAATGCTGCCTCTGCATCTTGACTTGGTTATGTTGGCTCTTGAGAACATTGATCGGATTTTGCACCTGTATTTTATTCACTGGAACCCGTAAGAAAAGCCTATAAAAGTGCAGTGTATATATCGTGCCGTCATGAGTTAACTCCATGAAACATTACTGGATTTGGATTGTGAAGAATCTTGTTTATTTTCCTTTCCACATATAAAGTAAAGATGTTGCTTTGGACAGGAGAGCAAACTAAACTGGAAGTTTGCTTATACCATGTATACTTTATGGCCCGAGTACATTTCACATGCTCTGAACCAGTGTTTCCCCAACTTGGGCCTCCAGCTGTTTTTGGACTACAACTCCCATCATCCCTAGATAGCCAAGTCAGGGATGATGGGAGTTGTAGTCCAAAAACAGCTGGAGACCCTGCTCTAAAGCAAAGGTAGCTTACCTGTGGCCTTCAGGGTGCTGTTGGACTTCAGCTCCCATCAGCTCTAGCTAGCATGACCAATCAAGGTTGGCCCAAAGCATTTTGCTACCCAAAGCAAAGGATGGCATGGTGCCCCAGTCCCATGGCATGTACCAAAGCTCAACAGACTGGTAGACTTGTACTTCAAGATAGGCAATGGAACAGTATATTTCACAACACTGGGAGGCAGCAGGAAAACCTAAGGTGTGCAGGACAGGGTACGTGGCATACACAGCTGTGTTCTCCAATGTCACACTGCTGCTATCTCCCCACCAGTTGCCCAGTTCTACCCAATGGTAGTGCCATACCTGTGGCTGACAGTCAGGGATGCTGGGACCTGTAGTTCAACAACATTTGGAGGACCTCCAGGAGATGGCGCTATCACAGTTGTAAAGATTGCTGTACATGCCGAAGAACAGAAACATATGGAAATTTTTGAGAAGTGTGTGTATCATTCTTTCTCTAAAATTATGCAGGAGAAAAGTAACTCCCACTTTAGTCTTAGCATTGAAATTAATTGGGTTCTAGTGGTGTGCATTATACCTAATCTGCTGAAATGATATGCCTGTTTCTAAAACAACATTACCCTGCTGCAAGTACGCTGTTATATTACGATGGATTATATTTCTTGTACAACACATTCAGTAATTTTCTCCGGTGTGAATAATGCATGAGTCTTCATTGTCTGCATTCCCACATTCTTGCTTCCTAGGAGACTCTGGCGAGCAAGCCATAAGGCAGATCCTGGATGAAGCAGGGAAAGTTGGAGAGCTCTGTGCAGGCAAAGAACGCAGAGAGATTCTAGGAACCTGTAAAATGCTTGGCCAGTTGACTGACCAAGTGGCTGATCTTCGAGCTAGGTAAACATCTTCTCGCTAACTAAATACGTTTAACCCTGGGACTATGAAATTGCAATCCTGCCGTTCTAAGAAAGCAACACAAATGATAAATTAAATGTCTTTATTTTGCCAACGTGCTAATAGTGGTGGACATCATGTTTCTGTGCGTTGTCTCTGCCCTGCATTCTGCCCCACCTGCCTCCATAATTTTCATGGAGGATCCCTGTAATTCAGTTCATCCACAGTTTTGTCTTGCCAAAGCTTTCTCTTCCTTCTGTGCTATTTCTTCCTCCACTCGTTCAGGAAACCCAAATGCACAAGTGATTGTGGGTTGAATCCACCTAAGGCATATTCAGTTGTAGAAATCAAATTGAAACCTATTTGACTTCAGTGGGGCTACATTGCTCTGTTGATGACAACCTTCTGTGTATTAAAACACTGAGCAGTTGTTGTTGTTTTGTTCTTCTTTTAAATAATGTGATCTGATGCATTATCACGTCAACATCCCTTTTGGTTATTTGGAAGATCTCACGTTTGCTAATGTTGACTTGGGTGTGCATCGTCTCCCGTTTATTCAAAGGAGCCTAGACCTTTCCCAATTTTAAAGGGAAGTGTTTATGTGCACATTCTTCCATTTAAAAATAAAGACGGCTTTGAGTTGGGGAGAAGTGGCTGAATTGTGCAGGTACCCCCTTTTAAATTCTGGCCCTTAATGCTTATTTAGTTCCTCATTTAAGGGCCTTTCTGTTTTGATTTCACATTTGCATTATAGTTCTGATCTTAACTACACTCTGGGATACATGAATTTTCACATGACTTGCTAGCCTTCTGTCGTTTCTGGTTACCACTGAACCTTCTCCTCCACCTGGTGTACTGTGTCTGCCAGAAAACTCAGGAAAGAGCAGGGTTTTTAAAAATTATTATGCGACTTGGAGCTGGCAGAAGCGGCATGAGCATTATGCTCATTTAATGTCACGCTGAGAACCTTTCAGGGGGACTTGTCGTTGATGAACTGATGAGTGGATTTATGGAGGCCTGATTGTACTGCCTAGAAAAAATACACTTATGCTTTCATATCTGGATTGGAGAATGGATCCCGGTGTCTTCAAAACTTGCTTTCCAATTAAGCCAAAGTAATTTTAACAATTCAACATGCATGAAATGCTTCCTTTGAATTTTAGCTTTATTGGCAGCAAATGGGCAGCTTTCCCTGAGTGGTTTATTAATCAGCATTGTGACAGCACACCAAGTACGTTGTCCTCTGCAAATTTCATTGCAGCAAGGAAAAGAGCAGAAAGTGCAGTCTGAAATGAACGGATTGTAGCCGGAAAGGTGGTTCAGGCAGGAGTAACACCAATTCCCGGCCCCCAGCTTTCGGGGGTAGAGACAACTTCCCCCCATCTTTGCAATTCTTGCTTGCATCCCACAATACTACTAATATAAATCAGCAGCAACTACTGAGCTATTGGGATGCGGGTGGTGCTGTGGTCTAAACCACTGAGCCTCTTGGGCTTGCCAGTCAGAAGGTCAGCGGTTTGAATCCCCGTGACGGGGTGAGCTCCTGTTGCTCTGTCCCAGCTCCTGCCAACCTAGCAGTTTGAAAGCACGCCAAAAATGCAAGTAGATAAATAGGTACCGCTCCAGCGGGAAGGTAAACACCATTTCCGTGCGCAGCTCTGGTTTTGCCAGAAGCGGCTCAGTCATGCTGGCCACATGACCCGGAAAAACTGTCTGCGGACAAACACTGGCTCCCTTGGCCTGTAAAGTGAGATGAGTGCCGCAACCCCAATGTCTGCGACTGTCAGGGGTCCTTTACCTTTACTGAGCTATTATATGGGATTAGTTAAGTCAATAGGCTATAACTGCAAGAGTGTGTTGGGTTTTACATGCCTTTCTTTCCCCTTGAACAGAGGACAAGGTGCTACACCGCTAGCCTTGCAGAAGGCTCAGCAAGTGTCCCAAGGCTTGGATTTACTCACAGCAAAAGTGGAAAATGCAGCTCGCAAGCTGGAGGCTATGACCAACTCTAAGCAGGCAATTGCAAAGAAAATTGATGCCGCTCAGGTAATCGCAGTGCAAATGATCCCTCCCAGTTCCGCTGAACCGCAATGGGTCCTGGTAAACTAGCACACAAGTTAGTTCTTACATCGGGTCCTCCTTCAGTTGTTTCACGCCAGTCAGTCTCTGGAATTGGTTTCAAATTGCTTTGCCTTAATCATTTTTAAATACGCAGTTGTTTTCTATGCATTCTGCACTGGCAGCAGATTTATATGCATCTTGTATTGTTTTGTGATGCTTCATAGGAAGTGAATCAATATCAATAATATAATTTGGATTTCTTCTAGCCAGGGCATCCTATTTTGTTTCAGCCGTTGCAGTTATTTGACTTTAAAGGGAGGACAGGGAATCAGCTCCCATCAGACCCAGCTAGCCCCATGGCCAGTGGTGAGGAGCCAACATCTTCGGCAGTGCAATGTGTTCCTCATACCTGCTTTAAAGACTGTCCACCAATGGCTCTCAGATAAGGGCTTCCTCTTGCAGTGCTTTGAAAGGCTTGGGCACATTCTTGCAAGTCATACCCTTTCTTGAAGAGTAGCTGTTTGCGGAGCAAGACTCCTGTTCTGGCGTTCACATGTCAAGGTGGAAGAGAGAAAAGGGGAGTGTTCTAGCATGACATTTTTAAGGTCTCTTCCTGCAAAGGTGTGACTTTCAAGGATGCACTTCTGTTTTAGAAATAATAATAATAATAATAATAATAATAATAATAATAATAATAATTAATTAATTAATTTCATTATTTATGCCTTGCCCATCTGGCTGGGTTTCCTCAGCCACTCTGGGCTGCTCCCAACAGAATAGTAAAAACATGATCAAACATTAAAAACTTCCCTAAACAGGGTTACCTTCAGATATCTTCTAAAAATCAGAGAGTTGCTTATTTCCTTGACATCTGATGGGAGGGTGCCACTACCAAGAAGGCCCTCTGCCTGTTTCCCTGTCACCTCACTTCTCGCAGTGAGGGAACTGCCAGAAGGCCCTCGGAGCTGGACCTCAGTGTCTGGGCTGAATGATGGGGGTGGAGACACTCCTTCAGGTATACTGGGCTGAGGCCGTCTTTCAGCTTTGTTAATCTTGTCCTCCCATATTTTTTTAAAACTCAAACAAAATCTTACTTCCTTTTTTTAAAAGAAAAAGAACATCAATATCTTTATTTCAACCTAGCTAAATTTGAGGTGTAGGATAGCATTTCAGACTATTGCACCGCAGAAGGTTCAGATACTGTAAGCAGATCTTTGTGCGTCAACATGTTCTTTTTACATCAAGAGCTGGCTGGCAGATCCTCATGGGGGAAGCGAAGGAGAGGAACACATTCGAGGCATTATGGCTGAAGCCAGGAAAATTGCAGAGCTCTGCGAGGACCCCAAAGAGCGAGACGACATTTTGCGGTCCCTCGGAGAAATCTCGGCCCTGACTGCTAAGTTGTCAGACCTCCGGAAACAGTAAGTATTGACATGGGCATGGCTACTTCCATGTAAGTTCCATTGGTTTTAAGTCTTATGTACTCTGTAGTTTGCTTTGTGCGTTTATGACTGGCTAGCAGTATGGCTGTATGGCTGTCCCATTAGCTTCTGTTGGCGGAGGAAAGCGTTCTCTTGGCATGTCCACACCAGAGACTGGAACTAGTTCAGTGGCCATTTCCTCTTCCCACACAACTATGGGAATCATTGTTTTCGTAGCTATGATTTATTACATTTCTATACCGCCCTTCGGGACGCGGGTGGCGCTGTGGGTAAAAGCCTCAGCGCCTAGGGCTTGCCGATCGAAAGGTCGGCGGTTCGAATCCCCGCGGCGGGGTGCGCTCCCGTTGCTCGGTCCCAGCGCCTGCCAACCTAGCAGTTCGAAAGCACCCCCGGGTGCAAGTAGATAAATAGGGACCGCTTACTAGCGGGAAGGTAAACGGCGTTTCCGTGTGCGGCTCTGGCTTGCCAGAGCAGTGATGTCACGCTGGCCACGTGACCTGGAAGTGTCTGCGGACAGCGCTGGCCCCCGGCCTCTTGAGTGAGATGGGCGCACAACCCCAGAGTCTGTCAAGACTGGCCCGTACAGGCAGGGGTACCTTTACCTTTACCTTTATACTGCCCTTCAACCCTTCAATCATTGTTTTTGTAGCTATGATTTATTACATTTCTATACCGCCCTTCATCCGAAGATCACAGGGCAATTTGCAATAAAACAGAAAGATTGCATACCATGACAAAAACAACACCTGCCAGAGATTGTTCAATTAGTCAAAGGCCTGGGGGAAGAGGAATGTTTTTGCCTAAAGAGATGTAGCAAAGGTGCCAGGCAAGTCTCCCTGGGGAGAGCATTCCACAAGTGGGGGCCACCGCAGAAAAGGCTTGCTCTTGTGTTGCTGCCCTCCAGACTTCTAGCATAGGAGGTGCATGAAAAGCGCCCTCAAATGATGATCGTAGTGTCCAGCTCGGTTTAGGATGTGTGTGCAACGGATCTCTCAACAGAATTCTCTGCACTTTGCCCAACTGCCATACCCCAGGATTATTGGGAAGAAGCCTTGGCGGGTGGCGCTGTGGGTTAAACCACAGAGCCTAGGACTTGCTGATCAGAAGGTCGGCGGTTCGAATCCCCGCGATGGGGTGAGCTCCCGTTGTTCGGTTCCTGCTCCTGTCAACCTAGCAGTTCAAAAGCACGTCAAAGTGCAAGTAGATAAATAGGTACCACTTCGGTGCGAAGGCAAATGGCGTTTCCGTGCGCTGCTCTGGTTCGCCAGAAGTGGCTTAGTCATGCTGGCCACATGACCTGGAAGCTGTACGCCGACTCCTTCGGCCAATAAAGCGAGATGAGCACCGCAACCCCAGAGTTGGCCACGACTGGACCTAATGGTCAGGGGTCCCTTTACCTTTAAGTGACATGCATTTGTAGTGTTGCTAGGGCCCCAGTATTTTTAAATGTGTCGGAAAGGGTCTTCAATGAAGAATTTCACTTGGCGTTGTTAGTTGAACTTTCCTTGCCGGAATTGCTTTCATTCATTAAGCTACTTGCTTTCCTTTTTTAAAGATTGCCTTGACTCATCCTTTGTGAAAATGCAGACCACAGTGCTTTGTTGAATGCAGTTAAGCGTAGCAAATAGCATATTCACAGTTACGATACATAAACGTCTTATTAACAGAAACCAACCTACTTTTTGAACTGATTTTAATGAAGTTTCCTTAACAGATTTTTCTTCTTCTCTGCAGTGGAAAGGGGGATTCTCCCGAAGCCCGTGCATTAGCAAAGCAAATAGCGACATCGCTGCAGAATTTGCAGTCTAAAACCAACAGGGCTGTTGCAAACAGCAGACCTGCCAAGGCTGCTGTCCACCTAGAAGGGAAGATTGAGCAAGCTCAGAGATGGATAGACAACCCTACAGTTGATGACCGTGGAGTAGGTGAGTGTTTTAATTTTTCTGTGCGTGTGAACATGAACTCAGGTGGGAGTTGAGGTCCACCTAGTGGCTCAATGCAAAATCGCTGCTCCAACGATCATTTCCAACAATCTCTCCCTCTCCTTTGGAACCGGCAGCTCTCTATTATGGGAAGCCAAAGAACCAGAGAATTATCAAGTTGGAAGAGGGATCACAAGGGAAGCTTTAATGTTTGATGTTTTATCTCTTTATTATTAATAATCTGTTGGGAGCCGCCCACAGTGGCTGGGGAAATATTATAATATAGGGTCATCTAATCTGCAATGCAGGAATCTCAAAGAAGGAAAATCCAGGAGAGAGGATAGCAGAAGCCAACAAAATAACAAAGAACAACCTCTGCTAAACATAAGATAACAAATAAATGATGGGGAATCTCAGGCAAACTGGAGAATGAGTAATTGAAAACAACGGGCAGCCCAAAATAAAAATCTATATAGCACCATGAGGCCATCTTTTTTTTAACCTGCACAGAAATCCCCTTCACAAGTGGTCTTTTCTCTGTGATGACTTCAGGTGGGACATGCCAAAGCCGACTCGTATAAGCCCGGATACTACAGAGAAAATAGGGCTGCCTAGTTATTAGGGAGGACGTGTTGCAGCATGGTAGCGTTTCAGAGTACCTAGGGGAAGGTAGTGATTATGCTGGCACTAAAGCTTAACAATGGCAACTCTGCTTTATTTTCATGAGTGGTTGTCAGGCTTCGGGGACTCGGTTCCCGCCCCCCCCCCCCTGGCCATAGATAAGCAGGACAAAGCGAAAAGAGTCGCTTACCATTTAAAGAGATTTTAATGATCACAGCAAAAGAACAAAGCAGCCATTATCGGAATGATGGTGTTCCCAGTTAAGGTTTCCACCCACTTCCCTCCTAGTCACTTCTGTGCCTTGCAACCTGATTTCACAGCCACTGTGCTTTTTGTGTAGCCACCTTATCTACTCTACGTGACCTTGGACTGATAGGCTGGACACTCTCCAGCGAGAGAGAGTCTGTTAGCTCTCTTTCTCTCCCAGTTCTTCTTCACTTTGCTGTTCAACCGCCAGTTTGTCCCAACTTTTGTCTTCAGAACTGTGCCCCTCTGCAAACCATTGTTCCAAATCTATACTGTTTCACTGCTCCTGGGCAGCTTCGGGAGCCTGGTCAGGAGCAGGGGGAGGCTCCCACCATTCCTCATCAAAGCAGTACTCCTCAGCCTGATCTCTGACGGTGGTGGCACTACTGTTCTAATTTCTCTTGCTCCATAAATTAAGCAAGATGAATCACTTTCAATGCAGGTCAGGCTGCCATCCGGGGTCTTGTGGCCGAAGGTCGCCGTCTTGCCAATGTCATGCTGGGACCTTATCGCCAGGACCTGCTCGCCAAATGTGACCGTGTGGAACAGCTGGCTGTCCAGTTAGCTGACCTGGCAGCACGAGGCGAAGGGGAATCTCCTCAAGCCAAGGCAATTGCTGCCCAGCTGCAGGACTCATTGAAGGTAAATAAAAACAGTATTTGAAAAGAGAAGGAAGAGCTCATGTCGGACAGTGTGTTGTCAGTCTATATGTGTTAACTAACAAAGCCAGAGAACCTTCCTGTTCAAGCTACTGGTCTTTGCAACATAGATTATAGACATAAACGCTTTGGACACAATCTACATTCTTTTGCTGCTGTGCATCCTCCATTAATTTAACTTAATTCCAATTAATTCCAATTCCAATTACCCCTGCCACCCACTGCTGGCCATTTCCTGAAGGAAGTGACGTTTGGCAGTTTTGGGCATAGAGCTCCTCACAGAACTCTTGTGGATTGGGCCCAGTTCTTGCTCAGTAAAAGCTAAAGGATCCCTGGACAGTTAAGTCCATTCAAATGCGACTATGGGGTTATGGCACACATCTCGATTTAAGGCCAAGGGAGCCAGCGTTTGTCCACAGACAGCTTTCCGGGTCATGTGGCCAGCATGACTAAACCGCTTCTGGCACAATGGGACACCGTGATGGAAACCAGAGTGCACAGAAATGCCGTTTACCTTCCCGCCACAGCTTTGCCTATTCACTTGCACTGGCGCGCTTTCGAACTGCTAGGTTGGCAGGAGCTGGAACAGAGCAACGGGAGCTCACTTCATCGCGGGGATTCGAACTACCGGCGTTCTGATCAGCAAGCCCAAGAGCAGGCTTCCTCAGACTTGGCCCTCCAGATGTTTTGAGACTACAGTTCCCATCATCCCTGACCACTGGTCCTGTTAGCTAGGGATCATGGGAGTTGTAGGCCAAAAATGTTAAGTTGTGGGTGAACATATGACACAGTGATTCTTCAAACAGCTCTTGTTTATTCACAGGCCAGAACAGAACTGAACTGAAGGGTTCAGCCAGCCTGCTTATATAGAGCTCCACTAGAACACAACAGTAACCATTTTCTGTAACTATCCGATCACTGAACGTCACTTTCAATCCCTTATTTGCATATGTGGACCTGAGTGAAAACTATCTACAGTATCTCCCTGCTGGCCCAGGGTGAGAACTTCAGTACATAACAAAAAAACATCTGGAGGGCCAAGTTTGAGGAAACCTGCCCAAGAGGCTCAGTGGCTTAGACCACAGCGCTAGTGTGGAGTTATGTTGGTCTTGCTCCACGTCAGCCACCTCACATTCTTAATAGCAACCTCCCTTCTTTCCTAGCTTTGCTTTTTTAGTGTTCTAGGTTAGGGGTATAGACTAAAAATCTAGCTAGATGGTGAATTGAGAGTGGGGCGTCAGGGGCCCTACTTCACGGTCCTTCTCAAGGTCCATCTTTGAAGGTCTCCTATCTGTTTGTAACTTCAGCTTTATGGCTGAGCCTTGTTTGAACCTAGGCTGTCCATATTCAGATCCAGTGTTTTACTTTTGCACCACACTTCATCATGGCAAACCCATTTCTGTGTTTTGACGCGGAGCCTTTGCATTCCTATTAAGGATCTGAAATCAAGGATGCAAGAAGCCATGACCCAGGAAGTATCTGATGTGTTCAGCGACACGACAACACCAATTAAACTGTTGGCAGTAGCGGCCACTGCTCCTCCAGACGCCCCCAACAGGGACGAGGTGAGTCTGTTCCCAGCATGCACCAGTCTTTAAGTTACAGTGAGCAATATAATTCTGCATAGGCCAAAGTAACAGTCAGATGTTAGATTTTTTTATACTTGAATGGTTTCCCCCCACCACCCTTGAAGAAAAGGAATGCAGTTGGTGTCTACAGTTTGAAACATTACTATAACTTAATCCAGGTGTAGCCAAATGTTTTGGAGTAGGGGTACATTCTGAGCCTTGAGTGTTCTGCGGGTGCCAGTCACAAAATGGCTGCCTTGGGTTGTGTGACTCAACACAAAATGAGAGAGACAGCCACCCTAACAACCTTATGCTTATCACAGGAAGTCAGTTGTGTCCTTCTGGTCCTTACAGTGGAGATCACACACAGATGTTATTGCTATCTAATGACAACAGGGAGTATTCCTCAGTACCAGAAAAAATATACAAGGCAGACATGCCGCTCACATTCCACAGAAATCACTTGGAAGGGTACCTTTACATTTTGTCACATGTCTTTCTTTCTAGAAGAGCTTTTTTAATGGAAGCTCAGAGTCAGTTGGTGACAACTGACTGTTTGAACCATCTTCCTTGAAAAGAATTGCACTTTTAAGGTGATCTGAGGAAAGCTCTGACTTTGGTACTCATATCTATCATGGTGCATTCATGCCCATTATCATTGTAGCCTTGTGTGTGTAAACCAGGGCTTAAAGGTAAAGGGACCCCCTGACCGTTAGATCCAGTCCCAGACAACTCTGGGGTTGTGACGCTCATCTCTCTTTACTGGCCGAGGGAGCCGGCGTACAGCTTCCGGGTCATGTGGCCAGCATGACTAAGCCGCTTCTGGCAAACCAGAGCAGCGCACGGAAACGCCGTTTACCTTCCCGTCGGAGTAGTACCTATTTATCTACTTGCACTTAGATGTGCTTTTGAACTGCTAGGTTGGCAGGAGAAACCAGGGCTTAGAATTGCCAAAAAGAGTTCTGTCCATAAGAAATGTGTGTGTTACTCTGTTCATCTTTCAGAGAGGGGTAGCTAGTCAGTTGCAGCAAAAGAAGCAAATGAGCCCTGAAAGATTAGCAGCTTGGTATCTCTGCTGAACAGTTTTAGTTTTCTAATAAATCACCAAAGAATTATAAATTCATCATTGATTAAACTAACCTTAATTGAAGCACCTAGTCTGTAATTGAAGGGGTTACTGTGAGTTGCTATGGGCCCCTGGCTTGGTATAAAACTCTGAACTGGCTGCATTTTTTAATCTGTGGTTGTTGATGTATTTCAACTTTCAGGTGTTTGATGACAGGGCAGCCAATTTTGAAAACCATGCTGCCAGGCTTGGAGCTACTGCAGAAAAGGCAGCTGCAGTTGGAACAGCCAACAAAAGTACTGTCGAAGGCATACAAGCAACTGTGAAGTCCGCAAGAGAGCTCACTCCTCAGGTATCTTTCCCTCTCACTGTCAGAAACTCCGGTTTTGATCGGAGCTCACAGACGTTTGACAATGACAACAACCCCTCTCAGTTACCCCAGTCTGTCTTCATTTTCTTGGTATAATTTATGCCACGGAATGGGGGTCATTTTGCTGCTGTTATCGTTAAACAATTGGAAGTCAGGAATCCTTGCCGATCTACTGCAGAACGCCCAAAGATCTGCACACTTCTGGTTGAGCGTTCCCCAGTTTGCAGCCACCAAAAACTTCACCTGGTCGAAAAATTCAGTTGTTCAGGTTCTATCCAGAGAGTTCATCTCCAATAAGCATGTAGTGGGGTTGGGGACGCCAATATCTGAACCTGAAGTTAAATAAATTGAATGAGAGAAGGAGTCAAGAATAAAACATGAGCATTTAAATATTAGGATGAGATGATTCTCTGTGTGAGAGACAGCACACAAATCGAGAGCTTGAGAGAGGGTAACTTCCTTAAATTGTAGGCTATTTTTAGGAGTCTGTTAAAAAAAAAAGCAAAATCTATAAAATCTCATAAAAATGTATGCATAGGTTGGCTTAACCTACAGAAACAGAGGCTCGCTTTGACTGCAGTCTTAAGGACTTACTTTCTAAGTCCCATTGAAATTAATGAACACTTTCAGGTGAACATTGCATTTATTTTATAGCTTCGTCCCATTTCTCGGCCAAAAAGACCTTTTATAAGTTAAGCTACAATCTAAAAAGCTGGAAGAGGAGGGAATTTCAGTGGGAGCTGGATCCGGGCATAACAGAGGGGTGTCTGGCATTAACTTCCTTCCCTCTGACGGCCTCCACGAGAGTGGTTCATAGCATCATTGGGATCATGCCCGCCCCTTTTGCGTTTTTCAGTAGCAGCTTAAAATTCCTCTGAGGCTCAGTTGAAAACTAGAGAGCACCATAATCTTTCACCGTATTCTCCTAAGGAAAGAAGGACCTGACAGCTTTTTATGGTGTATGGCGAATCTTTCACTGACCAGTGGAATATGTTCCACTGTCATGGAATATGTTCTCTCTCTGGTCAGTCTTCACACTTGGGTCTCTGGATAAGCAGATCCTTTGTGTGTCTGTTTCCTACTTTGGGAGCATGTACTTCGAGTAGGAATAAATCTGAAGGATTTCCTGTATAGAAAAAGTAATTTTTACAAGCTATTGTGTAATAGTCTACTTACGTTCATGTGATGAAAGTATTTTAACAATTACTATTTGCACTAGAGACTTCCGTAATTTCTTGGCTTTATCTTGTTGTTGTTTTCTTCTAAATAAAGGCGGTAATTAAAAAATAATAATTCTGTGCAGTCCCCATGTCATGATTGGGAATTATGCTCTTCGGAAATTCTCAGTACAGTCATACCTCAGAAGTCGAACGGAAACCGTTCTGGAAGTCTGTTTGACTTCCATAACGTTCAGAAACCAAGGTGTGGCTTCGGTTGGCTGCAGGAAGCTCCTGTAGCCAATCAGAAGCCGCATCAGATGTTCGGGTTCCAAAGAACGTTCGCAAACACTCCTTTTGGGTTTGGGGCATTCGGGGACCAAAACGTTTGACTCACAAGGCGTTCATCAACCAAGGTACGACTGTACCTCAGAGTGTTCTTGAGTGGTATAAATCCATCTTTCAGTTGGAGACTTCTTGTGAAACTCCCCAAACTGGGACCCATTTCAGATGAGAGATGCTTAGCTTTCAGATTACCTACACTGCAAAATAAATCCCAGTGCACTTACTTTCTGTTCCTGTGCATCATTACTGCCATCATATTAGGGTGTTTTTGCATTGGCAGGTAGTATCTGCCGCTCGCATCCTTCTAAGGAATCCTGGAAATCAAGCTGCTTATGAGCACTTTGAGACCATGAAGAACCAGTGGATTGATAATGTGGAAAAAATGACAGGTAAAATGGAGGAGCTTGTGGCCGTGGTTTTGTAGCCCCAAATCACTGATGACGAGCCTGAGATATAATTGGAAGGAAACTAGAAAGGGAAGAGCAATTCCTTGATGCAGTTGACTTAAACATGTGACAGAAAGGGAAAAGTCATCGCCCCACCCAAAAAAAGTCACAGTGGACTCGAGGAAAACATTGCACCATACTTTTGTTTGGAATATGTCTTGGCCTGATCACTGGCAGCCTACAAACACAACGTTTGGATAAATTATTGTCATGCAACTCTATTTCAATCACTTGTTCATTACGGCAAAATTGTATATAGATTTGGATGTGTTTTGCGTTCGCGCACAGATGCTGTTAAGGGAAGAAATCTGACATCCATTTTTACATATTGAAGTTCCATCCAAGTTCCCTTGTCCCACTGAGTTCCCTTTCTGTAAATCTAGCACAGGGTTTCGCAGACTTGGGTCTGCAGCTGTTTTAGGACTACTCCCATAATCCCTAGCTAGCAGGACCCAGTGGTCAGGGATGATGGGAATTGTAGTCCAAAAACAGCAGGAGACCCAAGTTTGCGAAACATTGATCTAGTGTGTTTTCCACTATCCGCAGTACAAAAATGTACTCATCCCCATGTAAATGAAACCCATTCCTGTTTGAGGATTTGATAGAATTTGGAGGCCCTCTGGTGGCAAGAGCCAACTGAAAAGGGTGATAAGAGTTTAAATGCTCATAATCAGGATTGTGCCAAATCAGCACCCTGACAAATTCACCTGGCCAAGGTAGCAGAACTCCATCCTGTATTTAAGGGTGACCTTCCCCTCCAGCGTCCTTTCCCCTTGCCGTGTACATGAAGGGAGGTAAATCTGTAAACGTCTTACCCTAGGGATGGTGGACGAAGCAATTGATACCAAGTCTCTGTTGGATGCTTCCGAGGAGGCCATTAAGAAAGACCTGGACAAGTGCAAAGTTGCGATGGCCAACATTCAGCCGCAGATGCTTGTCGCTGGGGCCACCAGCATTGCCCGGCGAGCAAACCGGATTTTGTTAGTGGCAAAGAAGGAGGTGGAAAACTCAGAGGATCCCAAGTTCCGGGAAGCTGTGAAAGCTGCCTCTGATGACCTGAGCAAAACTATTTCGCCAATGGTGATGGATGCGAAAGCTGTGGCAGGAAACATTTCTGATCCCGGTAAGCATTAGACAGAGATGCTTTCTCCAGCTCTTCAAAGTGTCTTGTCCCTGAATTTTCAAAACTAAATACTAAGCTCTCTCTCTTTCCTAGGTTTGCAGAAGAATTTCCTTGATTCCGGCTACAGGATCCTGGGAGCTGTGGCCAAAGTCCGAGAAGCTTTCCAGCCCCAGGAACCCGACTTCCCCCCTCCGCCTCCTGATCTTGAGCAACTTCACGTAAGTGCTGTGTTACGGAGAATTGCTCTGGAAGGACAGAGGTAATCTGCAACCATTTGGTTGAGCTACTTTCAATTATTTAAATGGCTGTGGTTTCCTTGTGTGGGTGGAAACACTTAATGCTGAAATCTGATTCCAGGCACACAGTGTTCTTATATAATACGCGCTGGCATACACACAAGATTGCGTCCCCAAGTTTTGTTTTTTTAGCATCTTGTGAAGCCAGATTTGGACTTGTGGCCCTTGAGAGTGGAGTACAATGCCCTCTGTATGAAGGTAATCCAACCAAAAAACACAGAAGTGGCAAGAAAAGAACAGATTCCTGGTATTTTGCTGAGAAAAGCAGCAGTTTAAAGCCAAGTGTGTGCCTTTCAGGCCATCTGTGATTATGTATAAACTTTGAACTTGGAGAACTGTTGTTGTGAACACATCCATTAATAGGAAGAACTTAAAGGAGGGTAGGTGCACCTTTTTGAGATTTCAGAAAAACTGTCCGTGCCTTTCAAAGCTGTCTTGAAAACATGGGCATTTGAATCCAGGAATTGAATATATAATATGATAGCATATTAGTAAAGGTAAAGGTAAAGGGACCCCTGACAGTTAGGTCCAGTCACGAACGACTCTGGGGTTGCAGCGCTCATCTCGCTTTACTGGCCAAGGGAGCTGGCGTACAGCTTCTGGGTCATGTGGCCAGCATGACTAAGCCGCTTCTGGCGAACCAGAGCAGTGCACAGAAATGCCGTTTACCTTCCAGCCGGAGTGGTACCTATTTATCTACTTGCACTTTGTGCTTTCAAGCTGCTCGGTTGGCAGGAGCTGGGACCGAGCAACGGGAGCTCACCCCGTTGTGGGGATTCGAACCGACCTTCTGATCAGCAAGCCCTAGGCTCTGTGGTTTAACCCACAGCGCCAGACAACCTCAGTTACCTTCTCTATAGAAGGACTTCTGAAGTGAGTTATTGTCCCCCACCCTTTCTACAATTTCCTGCTGGGTAGCAGATCAGAAAACCAAGTGAGAGGGATGAAGGATGCTTTTGCTAACAGTTGCTAACTTAAGAGATCATTTTGTAAAGTCTACCGTAATGGATTTTAATATTCTTATTCTTGGGTAGGTGTCTTAATCTTCATTATTCTCAGCTTGACAAAAGAATGGTGAATTTGAGTTTGAAAAGTTTGCCCAAAGCACTGAAAATTCCCCATCCAGGGAAGGATCAGAAATCAGGAAGACCAATTTTTTATTAAGGACTAGAATAATTTTATAACATACCTTAGAAACCACTGTAAACAGTTGAAATCACTAGCAGGAATACAGTAACACTTGTAAAGTAACACAAACTTTGGATACTATGGATTTATAATAGATAGATTACAGTAAAAGATGCAGGAACAAATTTTTAGAAATGGAACCCATGGAGGTCAGAAGGTTTGAGAGAACCTCTTTTTTTTCTTTTTTGTATGAATTGTTATGTTTGACGTGTATAATAACCACTATGTAAAACTAATAAGTATTAAATAAATAAATAAAGGGACAACTCGGGTGCAAAAGCTGGAGAAAAAAAATAAAAGTAGATTCCCCATTCTGTGGATTGCTATAGATTTGGCCATTTTGCATTTGGATCTCTGCGTTGGGGTACTGCAACCCATTTCCTTTCTTCCTTAGCTTACAGATGAACTTGCTCCTCCCAAGCCGCCGCTGCCAGAGGGCGAGGTTCCTCCCCCCAGGCCCCCCCCTCCTGAAGAGAAGGATGAAGAGTTCCCAGAGGCGAAGGCTGGGGAGGTGCTCAACCAGCCCATGATGATGGCTGCCAGGCAGCTCCACGATGAAGCCAGAAAGTGGTCCAGCAAGGTAAGAACAGCCAATGCATCCTTGTGTTCTTGCTTAACTGCTGCTTCTCCTCCATTTAACCCAAAGAAATTGCAGACCGGTGTGTTTCGTGGGTATTGCATTGATGTCACTCGGGGATACCCCAGTGTTGTAGGCAGATCGGTTTCTATAGATCAGGGGTCGGCAATGTGTGGCCCATGGGCCAGATGCGGCCCACAAAGACTGTTTTACCGGCCCACGACACCGGAAATTGTGTCTGCACATGTCCAGATGCCGAAAATCGCTTCTGTGCAGGCGTGATTTTCGGTGTCTGGGCATGCACAGAAGCGATTACCGGCGCCACAGACATGCACAGACGCGATTTTCGGTGTCACGCTGCACCAGTCTGGCCCACAGACAGTCTCCGTGGGAGTGATCCGGCCCACGATCGGTAAACCTTGCTGACCCCTGGTATTGATCTTCAGAGGTTGGGCTCTTTTTAGAGAGTGAATTGCTGATTGCAAATCCTCACCATTGACCGTTCTTATCGCTGCTGTGCAAAGACCTCACTTTAAAACCTTCCTCAGGTTGCCAGGAAATTTTATGCCCTGGGTGAGTTGGAATTGGGGGTCAAATCCAACAGAGGAGGGAGAAAACCAATCCGCCTCACCCAAATGAAGTGAGAAACTCCACAACGGTTTCCAGTGTGCTCTGGAAGAGCACTGAAAACAAACAAACAAAAACTTGATAATACTGCAGGAGTTAGGAAAGAGGCAATCTAAAATCGACTTTCTGCTGTTGCATCCAGCATTGCGTCCCCCCATGAAGCCATGAAAACCTTTATGTCGTGCTGACTCTGTAGTGCAGGAATGGGGAAACCTGTGGTCCTTCAAGAGAAGGTGCTGGACTACAACTCCTATCATCCCTGTCCATTGGCCATACTTCTTTGGACCGATGGGAGTCGGGAGTCCATCTGCAGGGCTGCACGTTTCACCGTCCTTGCTGCAATGCTTTGGAAAGGTGGTGTGTAATCTCCAACAATATCCACAATATTTTGTGCACTCTCTCTCCTTTTCACAAGTCTACCCAGAAGTGGGCTTTTTCAGAAGCTGCACCAAGCTTTGCAGCTTGATCAAGGCTATTTTTAAACCTTTGCAAATTGTTGATATAAGCATGGGACTTTTCACATCCCATCATTTCATTAAAACCGTAGAATCGTTCCCAAGACTCTTATTGTGCATAGATTTCATAACCACGCCTTGGCGTATGTAGAACTTTAGCGGTAGCAAGAAGGGGGAGGGAAACCTCACCGGACTTGAACCTTTAGCTGAAATGAGCCTTAAGAATTTATGCCAGCATTCGGGACCTTTTCCTTGAGTTGGGGAATCAAGCTCAAAGCAACTGCCTTTTGCCCTTTTTGTGCTCCGCAAGCTTTCTCCCCTGCCCCACCAGAGTGTTGCAAGAAGTGGACCGCCCCTGAGGTCAGTGTAGAGAGGCTATGCAGAATACCCACGCTTACCTCTGAATGGGGGCAGTAACATGGGTCTTGCCATGTTTGCCAGATTCGTTTAAGATTGCTGCAACAACGATGCCAACCCTTGCAAATGAGTTTTTTGGGGTTGGGGTAATTTTTTGCATCTCATCACAAAACAAGTATCATTTTGACTTTGGCGGTTTTTATTTTTGGAAGGGATAACAGGAAAGCAAACAATCCAAAATGAATTTTCCAAGCAAAGCAACACTGAATACACACACACACACACACACACACACACACACACACACATTTTCTCACTGATTTTAGTAGCATGCTTGAGAAAAACAGTATTATTTGATTTATATTCCACCTTTTTACCCAAGGCGATCATGGAGTCATACGTCATTCTCCTCTTTCCTCATTTTAATTCCCACAACCACCTTGTGAGGTAGGTAAGGCTGAGAAACCCAAATTCACCCAGCGAGCTTCGTGGCTGAGTGTGGAATTTGAACCCTAGATCTTAAGTCCGACACTTTCCACTACATCACATTTGCTTCAGTTTAAAATGTAGTTTTAAAATATCATTTAAAACCTGTCCTGGTAGACATTGTAGTTGAGATTTGGTGCCTTCTGAGATTTTAACTTTAAGGTCACTGGGGTGTGTGTGGGATCAATAAATAAACCCAGCTGTTGAGAGAAGCTGATCCTAACTGCTGTATCTTGGTAATTCCATTCAGGAGAACATTATCTGCAGTGCCCTGTCCCAAGGTGGCTGCAATGTGGGGTTTTTCCCCCCTGCACATAAATATTGTGGGTTTATGGGTCTCCAAAACTAGGTGGAGAATAAATGGCTACAGTCTGAGCCACTCTTCCAGCAGAAGAGATTGTGTGTAGAAGCCACTGGCTCTGAGGGGAGGCGCAAAAACCGAGTGGATTGCTTTGAGCTGGCTGTGAAAAATAGTTTCAGTTGTGTATTACTTGTTTATTCCGACTGCGTAGCAAATTAACTTTCCCCTCTTTTCTCTTCATGCTCTGCCAATTTAATTTTTCCTTCTTCCTGGACAATAAATTTCTTGCCTTGCCCTCTCTCCTCCTTCCCAGTGCTACTTGAACATTTGCTAGGGTATACACCCTATTTTTGTTGGCTGTTGTGCTACTCGAACGTAGTGAGACAGAAAGGGGGGGGGATATTTATTAGTCCCGTGTCCTCTACGAAAGTGCACAGAGTCCCACAGAATCCTTCACTCGGCCACATGGAAAAATAAATTTGAAAGAGAGCCCCTAAGATGGATTGTTAATGCAAATCCCTTTAGTGGCAAGTGTGTGCGGTTTAATTGCCTAATGCTTTGAACCACTTTGGGTTATGGACAGCATGAATGACCCTCGAAATAAGGTGCAGTAGAACTTCCTCTTTGCCTCCTCTCCCTGCAAGTCCCCCTAAATATGTTCTGGGTTTCCCCCCAACCCTCTGGAGCATATTTGGGAGGCGGGAGAGGAGAGGGAGTGAAAGTTCCATTCAACAGCCAGAAGAGTGGAATTATTTGGTTGGATACCACCCAATATTTTTTAAACTGACACGTCCTTCATATTTAGTAAACACACGCACCTTAACTTTCAGGCACTCCCCCCACAGCTCGCTGTCCCCTGTCCCATTTTGAGTTGTCAGATCAGGACGGAGAAGGGAGGTGGTCACATTGGGATCAATAATTCCCCAGAAGCCGACATGTTGCTTTTCTCCATAAGTGCTTGCTATCTCTTAAGCAGATGTTTCAGGTTGCCTTACAGAAAGACTTCACCACTTAGTCCTCATTGAAAGAAATGGCTCTTACTCAACGCACTGCATTTAACCACTGTGTTTGCCCAGAAAGCAAAAAGAGATGAAATCCCACACTGCCGCCTTAAGCTGCATCTAAATTATTTGGGAGCATATAATTGCATAAACTGAGTAATTGGAGGGGGGGAGAGAAGGTTTAATACTGAAAGCCGCTGTTCTTGAAGAAGGAAGTGTGAACATGCAAAGGGGGGGGGGTTTGTGAAGGACGTGGGGGCTGGGGGCAAACTGAAATAAAATGTGATAATTGTGTGTGGGTCTGGTTGCACTTGAAAAGGCAGTGTTTGCCCCTTTTGTCTTCTCTTTCTGTAATGGAGTGGTACCCTGAAGATTGGCTGCGATAATACCGAGCTGTTCTGGTGTTTTTTTAAGAGACATCCTTCCCCCAGGATGTGATTCAGGATACTCTGACAAACAATTTGAAAATCCTCATTTGGATTTTTGTAGAACAACATTGTGGCAAAACAATCTGGCACCATCTCATTAACCTTCTGCTAACAGAAACATTTCCGACTGGCTTTGTTTGTGTGTGCTGCTAACATCCCTTTCTGTCTGCTAACAATTAACACACTGATCATGTCCTTCTAATGAGCAGCCTCTCCTGTTTCTTCCACAATCCCTTGGCTTTCTGTCCTGACTTCCTTCCTGCATTGTGTTTTGCTTTCACAATAACCTCCTTTTCCGTGGCCTGGACCAAGACGTGGTGGTGCCTGCAGAATCCATATGGCATCTTTGTCCCAATTCCCCACCCCCCCCACATTCCCGCCACAAAATAATGGACACGGAGCACGATTTGCTTGCAAATTCTCCTGTGCAAACCTTGCTGAAATGAATAGGAGCTCTTTTCAACAAGGACACACACAAAAGCCCTAGAGCGACTTCCATTCATATCCGTGAGGCTCCGTAGGGTCAGGTCCTCCACTTCCCCACCCTTAATAGCACCCTAAACTTGCTAGGGGTGCCTGCCTTGATTGTCTTGCGGCAAGGCCTCTCCCGTCTCTTTTGGGCACAGAAAGCAGCCCCTGGCGTCTCTGCTCCCTGGCGGTTTTTTCTCAGCACTCAAGCCTCATCGTTGAAACTTTCCTCTTGCACCCCCTAAGTAATCTTTAAGTGTTGCACTTGCTTTTGTTTCTCGTTTCCTTTCCTGTCTCGGTGGCGCCATTGTCTTGCCAGAAAAGAATGTTGTGGTGAAATAGAAGACACTTTAGAGAGGACCTCGAGTGAAAAACGATGATGATTCTTGGTGTGCTTTCTCTAAACTCTTGTTGTTTCTCTCCTTGAAGCCTTTGTAGATTCTCAGGTCAAGTGTTCACTTGGAATTGCGTCCCTTCCTCCCTGCCCCTCCTTCCGTTGCCTTCCAGAATAAAGGGATTTACTAAAACCAGCTCAGTTCTTGCTCTTTGACCAGATCCTGCTTCTTTATACTAACTGTCCCTGTTTCTTCATCCCCCCCCTCCGCATCCCCCCCCCGCCCAACCTGCGAAGCCTGATGTGACTGATGAGGTTAAGGAAGCCCCTGAGGCTGATGTAGATGTAGATCAGGAGGAGGAGGAGGAGGAGGAGGAAGCAGATGTTGAATTCACTCTCCCCTCTGACATTGAAGATGATTACGAGCCTGAGCTGCTGTTAATGCCAACCAACCAGCCCGTTAACCAGCCCATTCTGGCCGCTGCTCAGTCTCTGCACCGGGAAGCCACCAAGTGGTCTAGTAAGGTACTTCCTCCATTTCCCCCTGGCGACTGACCCGCGTTGCATCCAGCCATTTTGGAACGTTGACACATTTGCATTCACTCTTGATCCTTGCCGGGTCCCATTTTCGTGTTTTCTTTCTTTCTTTTTCCTTTTCTGAATTGGAATGAAATTCGAGTTTGTCTGCACTTCATTGTTGAGGATTGAGAGTGGCTTCACATGTTTCTGACAGGCCTGCTGGCGATGATGGCCGGGCTTAAAAAGCTTCATTTTGGCTCACAACTTCCTTCGTTTTACTCTCCTTCTTAATCAAGGCTTCCTTTCCCTGTCGTTGCTCTCTGCCTTACCTGTCTCTTCACGGCAGTGGTTCTTTTTTCGAAAGGGAAGAGAAAAAAACAAACCAAACAAACATACGTACAAACCAGCTGACTACCTGTGAAGCCATGGTTGAGTCTCTCAGTGACTTCCAGATTGTGAGGGAGTCGTCGTTGTTATTCCCGAAGTCATTTAACACGCATCATTGTGCTTTTCTGCCTCTTATCAATGGCTTCCACTAAAACGTTGGACAGACCAGGAATGGCTTGGTATGGCGGCGTGGCCCAGGAGTTGGACCTGCTGATGTGCACTTGGCTGTAATGTAAAAAGGCTGGCCCATGGTGGGAGGACTTTGGTCAACAAGCTCTGCTGAATGTGTTGGTTGCTAAGTTCAGACTTCGTTGGGTTTTCTTAAAAAAATACACAGCCCATGATGTTGCTGGAGATCCTCGGTCCGTGGCTGGGAGCAATCTTAGTCCTGAGCTTGCTGGCACTAATCGCAAACAAATGTTTTGGGATCTGTCGGGTCACTTTTTCGCTTTTGGGACTAGCATGCTGCAAGGAGTTAAGTGTGTGGCTGTGCAGTTACTAAAATTTAGGTATGTATGTGTGGAAACCCCCTTTCTTTAAAAAAAAAAATTGAGTCTTTCTTTCATTGTCTTTTCAGTCAGTAATGGTGATCTTTTGGTGCCTGTCCGCAAAATTCACATGGTGCTTTTCCGTGTGGAGGTTAATGTGGGGCACAATTTAGCGCACCTTTTCTCCTTTGCAAATCTCCTTGAAATGAATGGAGAAGCCTCCCATTCATTTTAAGTGAGATGTGCATGAGAACATGTTGCTGCATTGTGCTCCATGGGTTAGATCTCTCTCTCCCTTAAATGGTACCTGGAACCTGCCATTGCCACCACTTGCCTCATGGTGCGAAGGCCTCTCTCATTTTACACTCTGCTTTGCCTTCTGCTCTTCAGAAACCAGCCGAGAAGACGCATGGCCTTCATTGCTCAAGGGGGCTGGCAGTCCACCCTTAACCGTTACTCATCACAGCAGCAAGCACATGTTTAGCACCCTGGCTCATTGCTCCTGCAATGGTGATACGCAATTTGTGTGGTGGAACATGCATGTTTGCACATGCATTTTTCATTTGTACAAATACACACACACACACACAGTATTTTCAGTGCACTGGTTAAAAACAAATGTGTGAAGAGACTCTTGAACAAGGATATGGCTCTTCAGACTTTTGCAACTCAGCAGCCTTTTGTAATGTGTACAACATGATGGTTTTTTGCACTGCATAGTGGAAATATGTCCTTAAGGACCACAAGTCCCCTTCCACAGCTATCATCACACTGTGTGCCTTTTGTTGTTGCCATTGTTACAAACACTTTTCTCCCGGTAGTCCTAATGCCTAACAGCCACTTTCCTGCATGCAAAAGATTACAGTCCAGGCACTTTTTCCTATTTTCTCACTGTTGGTCCGTATGTCATGTTAACTAAGCACTCTTCACAAAAACACTGCACAGATTTTTTTTATTTTTAAATGAATTGATTACATTGATCTTGAATACTTTTTCAGCTATAGTATTTAATATAAAGAAATGTTATTTCAAACACCAGTTATTTATATTGTCCCTCAAAAAATAAAGAACCCCCTCTCAAAACAGTGGCTGTTAAAAAGTTGTGTTACAAGTTGAACTGAATGGTTGCGGTTCAACCTCAAGTTTGCAAACTCTCCCACTTCTGCTCTGGTGTGGCCATGAGTAGACAGGAGCGCAGAAACCTTTGATACTACTTTTGATTAACTGTAGCTTGTCAATTTCATTCACCCCCAACAAACTACAGTCATACCTTGGTTTTTGAACAGCTTAGTTCTCAAAAGTTTTGGCTCCTGAACGCCGCCAACCCGAAAGTGACTGTTCCGGTTTGTGAACTATTTTTGGAAGCTGAACGTCCGACGGGACTTCTGGTTGGCTGCAGGAGCTTCCTGCAGCCAATCTGAAGCCGTGCTTTGGTTTCCGAACCGTTGGAAGTCGAACGGACTTCTGGAATGGATTCTGTTCAACTTCCAAGGTAAGACTGCATTGCTAAGCCAGCTGCATAACCTATAGCTTAGCGTGATGTCCAAGTGCAGCCCAATGCCTTTCTTCTTCACTGAAGGAAGATGAGATTGTCCTAAGTGGAGGAAAGGTGGCAGTTCTTACAGTGAGGCTGTCAACTTGATGAATTAAGTGGTAGTTGGTTTTCACGACAGGAGAGTTTGCCAGTTGATAAATAATAGCTTCATATGTTTGCAAATCACTAAGTCCTGAAGATTTTTCTCTTTTGAGGTTTCAGATGATGCGTACACACCTTGCAGCAGGCCTCATCTTAGAAGCGCCGCTTCCTTTTACGTGGAATAACTGGTGGTTTATTAAAAATAATTAACAATTTTTTAAAATAAAAAACTGCTACCATCTAAGCATGCCTTTTTACATATACAGCTGATCAAAAGGATTAACTGACACTCTGACTTCTCCCTCAGCTGTGTCCCCCTCAGAAAAGTTAGTTGTCATCTGTGACTGTAGAGTGCCAAATTGGGATGCGCCATGTCCATTTGTATGTTGATATTAAGAATATTCACCTTCATAACACTGGATGCTTTAAACTTAAGGCAATCTTCTTGCACCCTTATTAAAAGGATAGATGTTTAACTGGTAAAACTGTCTGAACTTAGCCGCTTTCACTTCAGCAACAAACTAACACTGCGTGTCCACAACGTATTTTTGTTTTTTTACGGGCCAAAGCTTGTTTTTCACTTTTGGGGGGAGAGAAAGTATTTCGCAACTGGCCTTTGGGGCAAAGCTCTTTTCCAGTGCTCTTTGTGGAGCGGCCTCTGCACCGCACAGGACGTCTCTTCCTTGCCCTTCCAGAGCGAGGGCTTGCTTACAGGACGGGGGTGACGGCGTGGGCCGATGTCTGGCTCCCAAGCTTTCATGGCTGCCCTTGCTCTTTTCCAGGGCAACGACATCATCGCCGCCGCCAAGCGGATGGCCCTCCTCATGGCCGAGATGTCGCGCTTGGTCAGAGGCGGCAGTGGGAACAAGCGGGCTCTCATCCAGTGTGCCAAGGATATCGCGAAAGCTTCCGACGAAGTCACCAGGCTGGCCAAGGAGGTGGCGAAGCAGTGCACTGACAAGCGCATCAGGACAAACCTTTTGCAGGTGGGTCACCAGCCACTGCCTGAAGAAGGCAGGGAAGCGGTGAGAGCTGGCATTGGTAACAGAGATGGCATGCGGTCAGGGGACTAGGCTAGTGGCAGGGACGTGGATGGCACTGTGGTCTAAACCACTGAGCCTCTTGGGCTTGCGGATCAGAATGTTGGCAGTTCGAATCTGCACGACAGAGTGAGCCCCCATTGCTGTGTCCCAGCTCCTGCCAACCTAGCAGTTCGAAAGCATACCACTGCAAGTAGATAAATAGGTACCACTGTGGCGGGAAGGTTTACCTTTCCGGGCACTCTGGCTTTCATCACGGTGTTCCCTTGCACCAGAAGCAGTTTAGTCATGCTGGCCACATGACCCAGAAAGCTGTCTGTGGACAAACGCCAGCTCCCTCGGCCTGAAAGAGAGATGAGCGCCCCAACCCTGTAGTCGCCTTTGACTGGACTTAACCGTCCAGGTGTCCTTTACCTTTCCCCCCTTACTAGGCTAGTCTCCTAAATGTTCACCTGACGTCTCCTTCCCAAAGCCCAGGAAGCTTCTGCCCGGTTCAGGGAGGGAGGTGTGATACTCACCTGCACATCATTGCGACGTCACACATGCAGTGTCCTGGTCGTCCTCACAGGCTGGTTGCCTCTGGCCCTAACTATACCCCTATTTCACCGCACGCCACTGAGAGATGGGTTTGTTTTGGAGCAGGGGGGCTGCTTGAGAGCCCAGACAGTGGGCTGGCTTGCTCGAATTCGCCCTCCTCGTTCTTTTGGACCTGTGGCCTACTTGTAAGTTTGCCAGGTCACGATGCGGCAGTAACGGTAGAGGCCACAGATGGCTGAACTATCCAGCCAAGGTCTTTCATCGCGGCAACAGCTTTGTTTTAGCCTGCTTGTTTCTCGACTGGTCTCAACAGTGCTCCTATCTTCTCCTGCATGACAATGTAATCCTGGCCAGACAAGTTTAGGGTCTCACAGACATCGGACTGCGGACTATCTAATTCCCTGAGCAGCTGCGCTTTCTGTGGCCCTGTACCACCTCAGCCTGAGGCTTCGCTGCCACAAGCACAGCACAGTGCAGCTGAACGCAAGGGGCCTGCAAGGAGCAGCCCCTTGTGCAGAGAGCCTTGCAGAGCAGCGTGGGCAGGTGCCAGCCTTCAAATAGATAACTGGTCCTCTGAATCTCTAGGACTTATGGCAAAGAAAGCAATGATATTCTACAGCCTTTTAAATGTGTTTGTGGGAGTTGGGGGGGAGAGCTATTGTTTTGTTGTTTTAACTACTTATTTGTGTTTTTATCTTATATCTTTATCTTGTGAACTACCCTGATATAAGGGTGGTATATCAAATAATAATAATAATTAATAATGCTGCAAAGTGACCCCAAACCTGCCCACATGTCCCTGAGGAAATAAGACAACTTAGATGATACCTTAGTTCCCTACCACTGAAGCAGCTTGCCTTGTTTCTTGAGAAAAAGATGGGTGGCTTGAAGAGGAGTGGAAATTACCAAGGAAAAAGAATGTTTATGCTTGCTACTGCTGTTTTTTGGGGAAAAAGACACATGAGAACAGTGGCATAGTTTTATATAGACAGTTTCTCAGCTGTGCAATTCTGTTTCCATGCAGGTCTGCGAGCGAATCCCAACCATCAGCACACAACTCAAAATCCTCTCCACTGTCAAAGCCACCATGTTGGGCCGCACTAACATCAGCGACGAGGAGTCTGAGCAGGTAATTCTCACGCCTGCCACAAGGGGGTGCGTGTGTTGCAAGCTTGGAATTGTCCACTGCATCAGGCTTTGCACGATTGGTGAAACGATGTCCGCTGCCAGCAGGGCCTCCCTTGCTATCCTTTTGCTCTTGTAAGTTTTCTTGCTAGAGTAACTGAAAGGTGTGGCTCAAGGTATGCTTATTTCTACGTGCATGACACTTTGTAGATTCAAAACAAGTGTGACTATGACAAACTGACCTTCATTAGAAAACTAGGATGTGCTTTTTTGTCAGGTACACTATGTTCGTGTCCTGCAACAAAATATAATTTATGATCCAAAGGTAGACCTGGTTTTCTTGCTTAATAAAATTTCCCACAGCCTGTTTAAATAGTTATTAACTAGCACCCTCTGGTGGATATAAATGAATGGTTCTTTGGTTTGCCTGAATGCTGCCGTAAGCCACCAGATTTTATCAATATCCAATGCAGATGTTGTTTTGCTGTTGGGGACAATTATCCCAAACCTTCCCAGTGACTGTCAGGTTTTGCTTTCCGTTAGAAAAATGTGGCCACTAGCTTTGGTGGTTTTAAAAGGGGGTTAGACAAATGCCCGAAGGACTGATCCTCACGGCTGCTAGCTGTGTTAAGATAAAGGGACTCCATTTTCATAGGCAATGTACCTCTAAATTCTTGGGGTGGGATCCAGGCTTCAACGGAGATTGGGACTGTTTCTTCACGCCTCACCTATGGGCTTCTCTGCCTGGGTGCTGGAAGCTGGAGAAGATGGGCCTTTCCCAGATCCCCCAGGGCCCTTCTTACAGATGCATGTTGCTCTTTTTTTTAAGTAAGGCAAGTGAATGGGCATCCATCTCTCGTGGATGCTTTTGCTGAGATTCCTGCATCGCAGCGGGTTGGACTGGATGACCCTTGTGGTCCCTTCCAACTCTACAATTCTATGAAATACTTTTGCAAAGCCAGCTGCAGAGGGGTTAGCGCAGAAGCTGAATGTACATCCCATGAACTTGTCTCTCAGCACTCTTTATACTCTGTTGGATGTGAATGTCCCAATCACTGCCAGCACAGTCGGAGCTCACTATGTGCAGCTAAGAGCTGTATTGGCACATATAGGGCAAAACAGTTGGAACCTACAGCTGGCATTTTCCAGAATAGTCTATGGCAAGGTATTTGATGTGGTCTCCCCCCACCCCCCGATGTTGCTGCACTCCAGCTCCTGTTAGGGAGCACAGGGAGGCTGAGTGGAAAATTCCACTAAAATAAAAACATCTCTGTCAGATGTTTGCACGCTTGGTGTCATTTGGACTGTGTGTGGTGCTTTAGAATCATGATTTTCAGGTTGGACATTGGATTGAAGCACACAGCTTGTCTTCAGATGCTCCCCCCTCCCTTGATGAAAAGCCAGGTTTTAAAAATATATATATATATATATATATATATATATATATATATATATATATATATTTTTAAGTGCTTTCAAACAACTCTTTCTTCTGCAGGCCACAGAGATGTTGGTTCACAACGCCCAGAACCTTATGCAGTCTGTCAAGGAAACAGTTCGGGAAGCTGAGGCCGCCTCCATTAAAATAAGAACAGATGCTGGATTCACTCTACGCTGGGTCAGGAAAACTCCTTGGTACCAGTAGAGCGCTGCCTTTCCCCTAAGCATATTTTTTTTAATAGAAAACCCCCTTGTTGGAGCAAAGAGAATTCTGTAAACAGCCAAAAGGTGCTTGAGCGATTAAAACTAGCCCCCTCCCCTGGAACTCCCTCTCTTAAGGGCTTTCATAAGTGTGCTGAGCTACCTTTGGTATCTAACCTCACCACAATTAGCTTTCACAACGGCAAGCTTTTCTCTCTTTGCTTTTGAGGGTTTTTTATATCTCCCGTTTTCATGAACTCTGTAACCTCAGTTTCCCCTCCCTGTTCTGCAGCATATATTCCAGTGGTTTTCAAGGAGAGGCAGTATATGCAGATTTCACTTTAGCATGGATGAAAACTCTGGGAAGCTGGTTTGCTTAGCTGTTTATTGTGAGGGACAATCAGAAGACCGAACAGTCCAGCACTTCCGTTTTCTGCTCCCTTTCCTCTAACTTTTTTAAAACCAGTGTGTTGCTGAGTTTGTTTCATTTCTTTCAAAAGTTTTCCCTTGCTGCAAGGGAAGAGGTGCTGTGTTCAAAAGCTGCTGCTGCTCGTCGTTCTGCCCAATAGTGATCTCAAAGCCATCAAAATCTGGGAGTAGCTGCCATTAGTCAGTTCAACACCTTATTGGTGATGAAACTGACCACTAATAACCGTTTGGAGCATTTAATTGAGAAGGAGCAGGGAGAGATTATGCAGCATCCCTTACTCTTTGGTCAGGAACAAAACAGCTGGGAGAGTTTTAAATTATATTTCAGCCTGTTCCCACTGGCATAAGGCTATGTCTTGCTTGTCCTCCCTGTCCTTTTTTTAAAATTGTACCCATAGGACAAAAATGTGTGTTTATATCAGGTTTTGTTTTGATTATCCTGCTTGCTTTAGCAGCGGAACAGTTCTTTCTCTGTTCTAGCCAATCACCATTGGGATGTGTTGGAGAAGGTACGAAAGCAGAACGTCTCCTATGAGGTAACACAAATAATGATCACTTTGGGCTTTTACACAGTGAAACACTCCTCAGATCCAGTGCTCATCAGTTGAATCGGCTGGCAAATGGAATGTTCTCTTTCAACCATGGTAGGGAACCTGGGGTGCTTAGTGCTGAAGTAGTATGACTTTATTTTTGTACTGATCTACACACCGTTGTCTTCTGCAGTTGCATAGAGCAGATAATTTAGGGCCCCGTGCATCAGAGATACCTCTCGCAGAAGCGCCCTTGACACTAATGAAAGAGCACCTCTTGTCTTTTGCAGGGCAACGTTCCTGCGCAAATCACTATTCCTACTTCTGAATTGCTTGTGTATTTGCAAATAAATTATGTACTGATGCTGCAGTGCCCCTATGCTGTCACGCAACAGAAGTTCATGCTCAGGAGACCTATAGAAGTGATAAGAGGCGGCACTTGTTTACCTGCTAAAAGTTTCTTTAAACTTAACTTCTGTGCCCCCTCTTTCTGGTGCAATTTAAAAGGGAATTTTTAAAAACACACACCCAGAAATGACCTTTTAATGACTTCTTTACAACTGCCTAGAGCAAGGGAATTTGCTTGCCCACATTTTCCTGAATACTTAGTGACTGTGCGGTACTCAAAATTGTCAGATAGGTTTCTGGCAATAAGTAGCCACAACCAGAAGATGAAAGGGAACATCACAGCCTTAGTCTGGATGCCTTGTTGCCTTTGCTTGGTTTGCATGAACTCAGCAGGAAGAGGAGACTCTGAATGTCTTTTCCCAACATATAGTCCAGCCTTTTCATCACGAGCTTTTAAAATCATCACCATTTAATAGCTTGACTTTGTATTAATGCAATATTACTAATGCCTTTAATTACATGACGGTTTATACCAAAGACTGCTTTTTGTTAAGGAATGTTTGAAGGAAAGCTCTGACTCATATTTGCCTTGGATATTTCTTCAGAATGTTTTACTAAGTTCTAAAGTCTTTTATAGAAGTTAATATCCTCCACACTTTATGCAATTTATGCTTTCCTGAACACTTGTTCATCAGACCTAAGATGAAGCAAACTTGAATGTCAGTTAGGAGCATTTTGCCACTAAATACCTTTGTTTATAAACCAGAATTTTGTTGTATATGCTAATATTTTCAACCTTCTTTGTTCTGTTCAAACAAAATAAAATGCATTTGTATAAAAAGTCCACTTAGGTCAGTATTTTCAGGTTTGAAGGGGAAACGACTTTGCTCATTGAATACAGACTGTTTGGCACAGTAGCACCAGCACTAAATGCACAACCATTTAATCAAAGCTCATTGTGTACGCATTTCAGTAACTCAATTAACCGAATGACCAGGCAGTACAGCCGAATTCCCTTTTATTTCATTACAAATAAGTACAACCTTGTTAAGCTGCTTTTGAGGTTTGCATGGCACAAACAAATTGCGTAGAGGGGGAAAAAACTTTCCAAAGTGGTGGCACCTACTGGACAATGCAAAGACTCCACTACCATACATTTTTCACCTTCAAAGTAAAGCAAGTTGTAGAAAATCCAGAATTGGCTACAGATTGTCTGCTGAATGCACAAGCTTGTAAGGCAAAAAACAGTTTAGGTTTGAAAGGCAGCATGTTGTAAACATTGCAGGGAAAGCCTTGTTCGTACCACTGAAGATCCCTCTGGCCAGAGGACTGTGCCCTTTGCCCCCCCTCCCTTTTGTTTCTGAATAGGACTTAGAAAGTGACATGCTCTAATACCCTTTCCAACAGGCTATAAGAAGAATGTCAGTTACCTTCAGCGATGTCCAAAAGTGGGTGTGGGTGTGTCCCTCTGTTTCCAGAAGTTCCTGCATTCCTCTTGTGCTTTGGTAGTTTGCTTGGCAGTGTACCGTGTTAGCTGGCTCTGCAGACAGTCCCCGGTTGCAATCACAAGTCATTTATCCCATCAGCCCACAAAAGGGAACTGTTACAGAAAGTTAATTTCAAAGCCATATATAAAGACCTATTTAAACTATGATTTAATTTGAAGATGTGTAGTGCATGGGAATGAGTCTAATCAAGAGGAACTGTTAAAACTGGCATCTAGTGTAACTGGAGTCACCAAGTCATCTTGTTTCCCCTCAACTGGGGTGGGGGAATCCCAAGAAAACCCAACATTGATCTGCCAAGAAAGCAGGGATCTTGAGTCTCATGTTCGCACTTGGAATTTCCCTGCTTTTGTGATGTACTTCACACCTTTAAACGGTTTGTACTTTTCTCCGTACATGTCAAGGCGGTTTACTTTTAACCCTGAAATAAGGAACAAGATAGGTTTTAGGGACACAAGCTTTAAACACGAGTCCGACTCTTACAACGGAGGAACCCCCTCATGAAAAAATCTGTTCAGCGCAACTACTGACAGCAAGTCAGTCCTTCAGAGTAGCCAGTTTCCCAATTTATAGGGGATATAACTTGGCATGAGCTTTATTTCCCCAAGCTGGTGCACTCCAGTTGTTGGATACCCATCAGCCATAACCGGCAGTAAAAGATAATGGGCATTGTTGTCCAAAATAACTAGAGAGCATCAGCGTGGGAAAGGTCAACTGGGTATGTGTCAATTTTAGGTTACAATTCTGCACCATGAACAGCTGAATTTGTTCAGATTGGCCTCCTTTTGCTAGTCACAGAGATAGATGCTGCTGCTGCTATTATTCATTGCATTTGTCGCTTGCTATAAAAAATGTCACACTGTAACTTAGTTATTAAAGCATGCAGAATTCAAAACATCACAAAGAGAAAATGTTGTCTATAAGTGCTCATCTTGCAATATTATAGAAGGTCAAATTCTGAACCAACCCACTAAAACATGAACACGGTAGAATGTTAAGCAGGGCTATGAGGCCACACACAGCCCTTTAGGCAGTGGCAATCTTCAGCCACTGCTGAGACTTTTAAGATTTCAGCAGGCATCAGACATTTGCTATGGTTGATGCCAAGATTGTGCCCCAAAGCCCAGTTCTGCGGTCAGCAAAACAGACAGCTCCTTCCTCTAATAGCAAACCTGGGTGACTGATTATCGACAGGACTGGAGCCAAAATGGGACTGCTAAGGAACAAGGAGGCCGGGACAATGTGTTCAGATGAACTCTGCAGTATGCAGAAATGCAAAACTTACTTAAAGTTCAAAAGGGGGCAATCCCCACCCAAGAAGAGCCCAATGAAGACTGAGCGTGCTCACCGACCTTCGGGAGATGGGAAGTGCCAAATAGGAAAGGGGTGGTGCAGAGGAAGAGACAATTGGCCTAACTATGCAGCTCTTGGTATTCTGGAGGAGGAGTGGCTGGTGCCTTGAAAAGGAACATTCCTCCTGGTGGACAAATTGCAGTATTTTTGCAGGTCCCACATTCTATACAGACTACTGAAATGCCATTTGTGGCAGATAAGAGGTAGAGGGACAGCCTTTAAAAGTATCCACCCTCTCCTGCAATAGATACTGATTTAAATCAGATTTTGATTTTTATTTTAAAAAGCTCCAGCTGTAGCAGGTTTCTCACAAATACGTCAGCCCAGTGATTTTAGAATTAAACCCAAACTTCAGGCAAACATTATCTTCTTATAAAAGTACTTTTTCCTCTGTAAAACACATTTTACGTCATCATACAGTACAATCTCTCTTGTATGAGAGAAAGTGGCAAGGGGGGGGGGGAGCTGGTGAGAGCTACCTCTGTTTTGCAGTTTGCTCAACTTCCTTGCAGTTTGCTGCCCCTTCTGTTTGTCCCACTTTGGGAGCCACCGCATGGTGAGAAAGCTAGCCCCTCTCCTGCTTCTTGGCTGTGCTTGTGAGCTGAAACTCAGGAACTGGCCAATCTATCTAAGCATGTCGCCTTCAAGAACTGAAATACGCTACTGAAGTCTTAAGTTGACCCCAACCTGCTGTGTGTTCCCTGAAGTTTGGGAGAGAAATTCAACACCAAGTCCTGCTCCAGGCCAATGGGATAAGGACCTTACCTGAAATAGCCAGCTGCTGTATCTTGAACTGAACATTCAGGTTGGGGTTTTCTTCTGGCTTGGGCGCTCCAGACTGCAAATTCACTACCCCTTTAAGGCTGGGCAGCTTCTGCGGGGTGATTTTGCCAACATCCCATGTTAACACCTAAACAACAAACAGTAGTGATAACAGTGCCTTTCCAAACTGCTTTTCCTGTGAACAAAGTCAACATTGTCACCTGCATATTATAGTGTGCATGTGCTGAAGATGAGATTTAAATAACTGGCTAAGGCACCCTGTCCCACTTCCAGGAAGTTTTGAACCGGTTTGCGGCTTTCTCGTGATGCAGCACCTACTCTTTCAAGCAGGGCAAAAACTGAGAAAACTGTTTCGCAAAAGCTGGACAGGATACACACTAAAGGCCTGGCTGAGGATCCTGAAGCAAACGGCTTTGTTGCTGCCAGCAAGCTCCTAACCTACATTTCTAAACCAAAAAGCAACAGAAACAAGGGAAAGAAAGCAACAGAATATTCTTCCACTTGGGTTCTTTCCAAGAACGAGCCTGATCCTCACCCCCTAACCCTGTTTGCTTGGAAGGAATTCTTTGTTTGAGCAGGATTTACAAGGGCTCATGTGCATGAATGCAGCCTCACACCCTAATCCTATCCATGTTTACTCAGAAGTAAGCCTCACAGTTCAGTTGGATTTACTGCTAAATCGGGTACTTGGGACTGTAACCTTAATAGGACAAACTGAGAAGCTGAGGGAGAAAAGCTGGCCAGAAACATTTGTTTCAGTCGAGGCAAATGGAATGCAAAATAACCCCCCTAATTAATATCCACTTGAGGACATTCGTGCACAATAAGCAATCTTTGGGTTTTATTCTGCACCCAGCTGTTTTTGCAATGTTTCTGGCAGGCAAAGAAATCAGCAGAAAAATGAGGAGTCAGTGGGATGTACAGGGAAGACAGTGGTCAGGAGGCCTTACCCTTTCGAGTGAAAGATTTACAGGACTCCAAATTCTGTGCAATTCTCGAGTGTCATTAGCCTGGCTATTTCTAATCATTTGCTCGAGAACCATGAGCCAGGGCTACACTTGCAACATCCCTGTGTTAGGTAAGTGTGTGTGTGATGACAGGGCATTGAGCTCACACTGGCAAGGCTGTATTCAAGTAAAGCAGTTGTGTGAAACAGCAAGGAAAGCCCAAGTATGAGGCGTGAGCTTGTATCCTAGGCTGCCGATTTCCACTTGCGCAATGGAACTTCTCCCTTATCTCCTCTCCTCTGAAGCCCGCCCCCCATGCACTCCCTGGATGGAGATTTTGGGGGATGCGCAGGGAGAAGGGAGGAAGTGGGGGGTCCTGTTGCATAAGCAGAATGCTGCTTGCGCAGTGCTGAATACAACCCAAAGGTGTCTTGTCACGTGTTCCCAGCCTCCCATAAGGCAGTCAAAGGTGAGCACACTTATGCAGAGATTAGAGAAGATCAAGCGGCCATATGAATTGGTCCAATGCTCCATTACACATGGCAGCCCCACCCCCTTTTCGTTTCATTGGAGCAAGCCCCTCTAATTATACGAAAGGTGGGTTATACAACCCACAGAGGACAACAGGACTTACTTTGGTGACAGGATCAAACGTGTGGTTGCCTTGTGTGGCTGTAAGGTTCACGTTGAGCACCGCTTTTGGCATGTGAACGGTCATGAGGACTCCTTCCACCGTCTTCCCCATGTTCTGTTTGGGCCCAATTGTGACATCAAATCTTCCCGAAGATGAGTTGTCCTTGAAGCCAATCGCATGCTTCACGTATACTGGGATGGCCACCAAACTATACATTCAAAAAAGAGATTAAATGCAGTCATTAACCGTGTGGACACATACCAAATATGAGATGCTGTTTTACACACTGGGAAGTGGAGGCTTGTAAATGAATGAAGGCAAGTGGTCAGAACAGTGAACTCCTGGTTCTGCTTCCACTCCCTAGATAGCTCAGTTGGTTAGATCATGGTGCTGATAATGCCAAGGTTACCAGTTCGATCCTCCATAAGGGACAGCGGCATATTCCTGCATTGCACGGGGTTGGACTAGATGATCCTCAGGGTCCCTTCCAACTCTACAATTCTGATTCTCTCTCCCTGTATTATAAATCAAGCCCAAATCTAGTATGCCTTACAGCCCCTCCACTCTCTTTCCCACCCAGATCTAAGGCATGTCTGCAGCTATGAGTTGGGCCAAACGTATTCAGGGACAGCCCCATGGAAGCCACGCTTTCCACGAAGTCCCAAGCAGCCCCTTGCAAGGTTGTGTTGGCATGGATGTTAGAATTCCCTAGGACAACCAAACTAGGTGTCTCCAGCAGAACATCTGTCACCACCTGAAGCAGCTCAGGGAGAGAATCGTTGGTGCAGCGGGGAGGTCAGTACACCAAAAGGAATCTCATATTGCCCAATTGCCAAACTTCAAGAACATGCACTCAGAAAACTGGGTCTTCCCAATAGGACACCTGATGCAAACTAATGACTTCCTAAAACCCACTGCAACCCCCCTCCCCACCCATATGACCTGGGTTGCTGTGCATAAGAGAAACCTGGTGGACAAGCAGCAGCAAGAACAGGTCCATCTGCCTCATCCAAACAAGTCTCTGTTACACATGCCAGGTCAAGTCCTCCATCCACGATCAAGTTGTGGATGACGGTGGTCTTGTGAATCATTGACCTGGCATTGCACAGCAGCACCTTAGGGTCATGTAGGTCTCCCTTGTTGATTCCAGTATCCTTCTGGTCAAGGCCAGACCTGGAGGCCGGGATAGTCTTCAAACAACGACTAAACCTGCCTCCTCAGCAAATGACATGGTCTGGTCCTAGCGTAACTCCTCCTCCTACCCGTGATCACTAAGACCAGGTGTCCCAGTGCATCCCCCACTGTGGAACCTGTCCCAGCCATTCTGCTGGCTGGGGCCCACTCCCAGGCAGCCATGACCTTCTCCCCTTCAGAACAGAGTATGTTATACAACTATGCAATAAGTCAATAAAACAGTAGAAACTAATAATAAGAAACACAATTTACAGTTATACTAAATGGACATGAGAGATTGCCGCAAGACAACTTCTAGAAAAACTCCTAGACAAATGGCTTTGAATCTTGGCAATGTTCTGAACTGTTCTGCGTAGCTGGGGTTGGCTTACTAACAGATTTCCCTGCTTTTTAAAATAACAACAAAAGGAGTCTCAGTGACTGCCATCCACCTCCCTGAGTAACCCACATACATGCCATGGAGTGTGGCAATGGCGGTCACCAAAAGAACCTCCATTACTGTTAGAGAAAAAGCAAGCCACTCCCACCATTGGTGAAAGAAATCCTAACCTTTAAAAATAATTTACCCCTAAATTACGGGGCAAACCCACCAAAATGTCACCCACCCTCATTTGACAACAGGTGAATGGGTATGTGAACTGGAGAGAGTGTGCCATTTTCTTTGGATCTGATATCCTGCTTTATCACTACCCTAAGGAGTCTCAAAGTGTCTCACAATCTTCTTTCCCTTCCTCCCTCCCAACAAACACTCTGTGAGGTGAGTGGGGCTGAGAGACTTCAGAGAAGTGTGACTAGCCCAAGGTCACCCAGCATCTGCATGTGGAGGAGCGGGGAATCGAACCCGGTTCACCAGATTACGAGTCCACCGCTCTTAACCACTACACCACACTGGCTCTCATCAACAGTGTAAACTGGCTTTCAGCAAACTATGGGATCCTCATAACAAAACCACTTCTGAGTCTGTGGGTAGGGATTTGCCTAATTTTTTGCACACAGAGATGCTCAGTTTTCGTTAGGCACAGAAATAATAAGCAATATTAGCCTGTGTTTCTAAGACCTGTCTTAGAAACTATGCAGGTTACAGAAAGGTATCAGCATGCATACGGCACCAACGAAAAGATTAGAGTTTAGCAGGATCGTGGATGACAGCAAAGACAACTGTTGTGTATATACACAGCCCCTCATCTTCAGACTTACTTTTGTGAGCTGACTCGATAGGAAATCAATCTGAAGTTTCCATCTGGGGGAATGAAGGAGAGCACTCTTTCCGACTCCCAGCGCTTGAATCGAATACAGGGGTGAAAGCTCACATCATCCAGGAGTCTTGGATTCTACAGAAGGTGAATCAAGATAAACACTTTCTCAGTCATACTAATTATTGACTAGATGACCTAAGGGTTCTTTCCAACTCTACAGTTTTAGGATTTCATTATTCATCCCGGAGCATCACAATGTTTTTCTCTCATATTCATTAGAATACATTGATCTTGGCAAATCTAGAGATTTTCAAAACCTGGCCCAGTTAAACTCACTGCCTTGGTATTTGGCAAGTCACTGTCATGTGCCAACTAGTAAGGTTTTTGGAAGATAGGAGGAGACAATAGCTGCAAGCCTATGCAAACTAATTTAGGGTTAAGTGGGACTTTCTTTTGAGTCAACATGAATAGGATTGCACTAGTTAATGATTAATGCTTTTGGATGAGTGCTATGCTTCAACTCTCAAGAGCCAACATCTATCCCTTGCGTTCATTTGTGTATAAAACACACACACAAACTGTGATAGACCTGAGTCCCTCTGTGTCACATAATACACATATTTGCCTCCTCCTCACCTTCAAGGTGATTCCTGGCGCTTATAATAGACTCATTCCCTACATGCAGCTTGCAAGTGCTTCAGTTAGCCTTTGCCGGTGGATCACCCCTAGGCTGTTACTCATTTCCTTCCCAAGTTATTTTCTCCTATTTTCTGGGCACTTCATGGAGCCCCAAAGTGACTCTCTGTACACAACTGTGCACGTTGGTGCTTAAATAAATGAATAATAAATAGTCACTGCCTTTCATATAGTTTCCCTTCTTTAATGAACTTACTGCATTTAGAATTTGAGGCACAGCAGGATTCTCTGCCACCCAGGGACAGGGCTCCCTCCACACTGCCCTGACAGCTTGAAATACAGTACCGGTTTTAAGTTAACAGGAGGTAGGGGAAAAGGCAGGCTGATGCTTGAGTGGTGCAGACTGGGAGCTTAGACGGCGGTTCCCTTCTCATGGGTTGAATAATCTAGATCATGGGTACTTCACTCATCCAGATTTAGGCTGGCCAGAGCGACCAGAAGCAACAGTAACAGGTCAAAGGACACACTGCTAGGAGTCTGTTCAACACAGCTAGTGCTGGGATAGCGGGTCCCTCTCCTGCACAATTACTTTAATTCCTCTCATTCACTGTTATTTAAGGCAGGGATGGGGGAACCTTTGGCCCATAAGCCTGATTAAGCCCAGCCTGGGCCTCAATTTATATTGCAAACCAACCTGTCATCATTGGATGAAGGGTGGTATAGAAATTACTACTACTAATTGTAATTTGGGCAGTTTCCCCACAAACCATGCCCACCTGCTCCCACACCTGATATCATATACCTACATGGCTACAAAAGACCAATCAGGAACCAAAGTGAGATCCTGACTGTTTTTCCCAAGCGGAACTCGCTGACAGCACCAATCAGCTGCTTGAGGATCCACGATTGTACGGAGGGTTCTGTTTGCGTTCAGGTGAATGCAGACCTCTACTTCTATTTACAACGAACATGCACACACACTATAAACGAAAACGCGACTTACCATAAAAGAAAGTGAAAGATCAGGCATCCCCGAGAGTTTGATGCAGGCATCAATGACCCCTTGAATTTCTGCAAAGACTGTGGAGCCTGGCAGAGAGGAAGGAAAGATCACCGAGCGATCTCTTAAAAGAGGATTATCAGCAGATCACACCTTAAGGAGTCATTTGCACCATGCAAGTGAATAAACTAATTTAATGTGCTTCAGGCAGACTTCAGTTCATTGGATATTATTTGCCCTGGGGATATGTTTTTTGAATTGCCACAACAACTGAAGATGTTTTTTAGCAACTGTGGCATTGCTGCTAGAAGAACAAGCGGTGCCATTTCCAAATCTTGTTTCTCCCATGACCTCATTAAGTGGTCTTAAGAAAGTCATTCAGTTTCGGCCTTGGCCCCTTATCTATAGCATGTGAGTAGTTAATATTGACATTACAACAACCCTGTAAGGTAGGCTTACTGAGATATCAAATTTCACTGAGAACTTCGAAATCCAAGCTACTATATAAAAGATATTACTGAAGACTATTGGTGAAGCACTACCCCAGGTCTAACTCTTCCATTTCACTCTGCCAAGGATAAGAACACACATTTGAAAGCCTCGTACCAGATTTGTCTATAATGGCATCTATTTCTTCAATCACATCGAAGTAAGCTTCATTGTTGGTGTACTTTACTCCTGCTCTTCTCCAGGGAATATTTGACAGCTGCCCAGTTGGAAGAGTATCGCCCACATTGCTGCTGCCTTGGAAATACAAGAATAGCCAAAAGAAACTAGTAAGAAATCAATATCCTAAGAAAACAAAAAAACCTGTCATACACACACACACCACCCTCCTTATTGAATGACTGGAAAGTAGGCAACGTAATGCTGATTTTTAACAAGGGACTCAGGAAGCTACATGCCAATTAGCTTAACATCTGTCAGAGGTAAACTGGTACAAAGCATACATTTCCCAGCCACTCTGGGCGGCTTCCAACAAAACACTAAAATACAATGACCTATTAAACATTAAGAGCTTCCCTAAACAGGGCTGCCTTTACATGTCTTCTAAAAGTTTGGTAGTTGTTGTTCTCTTTGACATCTGGTGGGAGGGCGTTTCACAGGGAGGGTGCCACTACCGAGAAGGCCCTCTGCCTGGTTCCCTGTAACTTGGCTTCTCGCAGCGAGGGAACTGCCAGAAGGCCCTCGGCGCTGGACCTCAGTGTCTGGGCAGAATGATGGAGGTGGAGACGCTCCTTCAGGTATACTGGACAGAGGCCGTTAGGGCTTTAAAGGTCAGCACCAACACTTTGAATTGTGCTCAGAAACGTACTGGGAGCCAATGTAGGTCTTTCAAGACCAGTGTTATATGGTCTCGGCGGCTGCTCCCAGTCACCAGTCTAGCTGCTGCATTCTGGATTAATTGTAGTTTCCAGGTCACCTTCAAAGGTAGCCCCACATAGAGCACATTGCAGTAGTGCAAGCGAGAGATAACCAGAGGATGTACCACTCTGGTGAGACAGTATATGGACGAATAATCTTTGCAGAAGAATCAAGAAGGAAAATCTTGCTTCAGCCGGGGCTAGGCGATATCTGGTTTTCAACACTGCGATATATAACCAGCTAAACATCTTGATGTATCAAGGATGGAGCTATGTAGAGCATTGGCTGGTTTCGCGGTGTTTCCCACTTTGTGATTTTTACATAGCACGCACATACATCAGGATTCATGATATATTGCCAGGTCAAAAATAATAAAACTGATTCATGAAACTGGTTTTGAACTATATATCAATATATCGCCCAGCCCTAGCCTCAGTGCCATCTGGAGTGATTTGAGAGTGTCAACAAGCAAGTGGATAGGCTGGTCTGGTAAATACTACATAGTTCTTTGACAAAGCCCCCGCTAAGCAAATGATGATGCTGGATAAATTTAGCAGTCATGGGATAAGAGGTCTGGCCCTCTTTTGCAGGAGCAGCCAACATGGCTGATGCAAATCTCATCAGCTCCAGCCAGTTTCTCAAAGGCGGAGGGCATGTTATCTGATCCTGCTCTCATAGCTCAGGAACTTAAGAAACATTCAAAGGTTTCTCTTCCTGAATTTGCACAAACCAACAGAAATTTGGAGAAGCACAAAGTGGTCAAGCCTTTGATTTCAAGAACAAGTTGCGTTTGGAAGCTGTCGTGGTACCTGTGATGGAGTTGACAACGGAGCGCAGGATCGTGGGAGGCTTAATGAGCTCTTTCAGGATGTTGGATTCTGTTGCCAGAGGAAAGCCATTGTCCAGCATTTCTTCAAGAAGCTCATAGACAATAACAACATTGTCTTTAATTGCAGTCTCTGAGCACTCTCCAAAGTAATCCTAAACCAAGCAGAGGATGCAAAGGAGGCAATTTATTCCATTTAAAAGCTTTTACTTCACCTAAAAACCCTGTTATATTCAGCAACTGCCACAGCCTAATGCTCCGCAAGCTTTTTGAACCACACACTTAAGATGAATTGCTGAGTGCAGCAAAAGCAAGCAGACCTGGTATTTTTTCTCCTTGCCAGAGCTGATGTCCACTTGTTTCCCTGCTCTTCCATGCTCAGATGGGACTGCAAAGAATTTTGACAGGTGGGCAGGGCAACCTACCTGTGACATTAGAGTGGTGCCTGTAATTCTCAGGTGAGCTGCCTTTCCCACCTGTCAAAGTCTGTCACCCCTAATATAGACAGAGGCTCCTCTTAGCGATAGCCCCACTCAACAAAAAAAGCTAACTACTACTTTGTTTTTGTATTTGACTAAAATTATTTCTATTCTAGTTACCCAATTTCACCCACTCTGTGCTAATTCATTACATTACTAGTTAATTGTACAAAACAAAGCATTTCTAAAAGTTAAATGCTTGTTGTATATAAAAGTGGGAGAGGAATCCTCCAGGCCAGGCTTCCTCCAGATGTTTTGAGACTACAATTCCCATTATCCCTGACCACTGGTCCTGCTAGCTAGAGATCATGGGAGTTGTAGGCCAAAAACATCTGGAGGGCCAAGTTTGAGGAAGCCTGTTCCAGGCAAACAGGCCAGAGTGTGTGACAAGTGTATTTAAATGCAACTCAGCACCCCGTGGAATGCTCACATGGCTAAGAACAGGCATAGGCAGACTTGGCCCTCCCCAATGTTTTGGGACTACAACTCCCATCATCCCTAACCAGTGGTCAGGGATGATGGGAACTGTAGTCCCAAAACATCTGGAGGGCCGAGTTTGCCTATACCTGGCTAAGAACTTCCCCAAGGCCCGCAACTCGTAGGAATTAGACCTTCGTTTCCCCTCTGAAACCCTACAATTGCTCCGCAGACTAACCTGAAAAGTGTCTGCTACACGGTGAAGGAATTCAATGACAAAGAGTGGCGGCACTTCTGTCTGTATGACAGACACAAAAAATATTTTATCCCGATAGATGCTGATGAGGTAGTGGTGAGGCGTGGAGATGACAGGAGGCACATTTTCAACATCGGCCGCTCTCTCCTGAGCTTCAAAGAAATAATCACACACAGATTGGCTGACAACGCTCTTCCAGTGCTTCTCCAAGAATATATCACCAGAACAGTTTATAAGAAACAGACTGTGGATCATTTTCTGTTGGAGACACATTCACACATATTAATGCAAATAAACAATTATTTGGGCTGTTGATCTGCTTCCTCCCTCCCCCACCCCCCCTGAAACTTTTTGGGAACCATATGCACTAGAAGAGGTAGCTCAGGCTACATATAAACATAACTGCTGTGTGCTGTCTGGAAGAGGGTCAGTGGAAGAACCCATCCTTTGAAGCCTAGCCTTTGAAACTCAGAATTTTCTGCAAGGTAATCCAAGTTAGCAGTCAGGAAAATTTGCCTGCAGAGCTGCATCTGAAACAATTTGCAGACTAGCTAAATAACACTTGGCTGGAGTCAACGTATGGAAAGTCCTATGTTAAACTCACCAGAGGTTTTTATTTTACTTTTAGATTTACAAAATACCTAAATAGTTTCTCATTATAGCAATTTTTACTGGTTTATGAGAGTCATCTGGGTTCTACTGCCAGCTGCTTTTAAGCAAAGATAAACAAATCAAGAGTAATGGTAGCAGCCATTTTGAAGTGCCCCATTTATTTCCTAATGCATTATTATCTTTAATATGCCACTGTAAAAGGCGTTATTTAAATACTAAAAAGCGTGCTACCTGGTTTAATAAATTTGCTGCTACTATCTACGCAGCCGGTTTATGAAAGGTTTTTTCTAGCATTAGTAAAAACCACATGTTTTAAAGCTCCATGACAAGAGATTTTCCAGGAACCTAACAGGACGAAAGGAACACACCAGTTAGAAAATCTCAGCCTTGGGGAAAGTAGCAAGTCGTATTCTTTGTCTGCTAAGTCGACAAACCCCGTTTTTGCACAGACTTTCATTGATACAGTCTTCAGTGAAACTTCAATGGAACTTAGCTGGAGGAGGAAATAGTAATAGCTAGCCAGGCATAGCCTTTAGATTTTATTTGTGTATCAAATCAGAATTAGGCTCTGCAAGTAAATCTTCAAGAGACAACAAATTTCAGTAGCAATAGCACAAGTTGCAGTTAATACTACTAACTTACAGAGCTTCAAAAGAAGGACCAAGGAAGTTCAAGAGGGATAGTTCAGAGAGTGATGGAGTAGATCTGGGTGGAGGACCTCTGCCCCTCCAGATGTTTACCAACATCAGGAAGAATGTTCTGACTGTAAGAGCTGTTTGACAGTGGAACAGACACCCTCGGAAGGTTGTGGATGCTCCTTCCTTGGAGGTTTTTAAGCAGAGGTTGGATAGCTCTCTGTCTTGTATGATCTAGTTAAGATCCCTGCATTGCAAGGGGCTGGACCAGTTGACCCTTGATGTCCCTTCCAACTCTACAGTGCTTTAATTCTATGACTCCAACTCCCTTTAGCACCAGCCAGCAGGGCCAATTGTCAGTGATTATGGGAACTGCAGTACAACAATATCTGCAAGCAGCGTTTGAAATTTTCCAGGCCAGGCTATTGGCCACTTGTGAGCAAATGAAAATGCCTATGCACCAGGATGGTATCTGATGTCTCCATCATCTGGAGGTGCATGCCTGGGAATCCTTAGATCTTGACTGTTTTCACACACTAATAACACCACTGTAGAATTCTGTTATATTGTATCTGCACAATCAGAATGAATTTCAGGAACCAAAAAGCTGTAGTGAAAAATATGACTTTTTGAGCCATCTGGCCCCAAAATGGCAACTAGGCATTCCGTTTTGGTGACTGTAACCCTGGTTTAGGAGCCATTTGGTCCCTAGCTTTTTGCGGGTTGCTGGGAAACAGAGTTCAATAAAATCTGGAGGGCTTGAGGCAAGTTCTTCACCTCAATACTGTGTAAGCCTCAGGGCAAGTCAGTATCATCCCGAAAACATGCCCTATTGTTCTAGTCTGAACAGAAAATTCTACATGATTAATGTCTTTTTAACATTACACAACCATTAATGTCTTTGGAAAATCTTTGCAATTTGCAACGCAATCACAGAAAGCTTCCTTTTCTGCCAGTAGCACTGATGAAAATGTTCATGGGCTTTTAAGGATGCTACCAATGAATTTTCAATTTTTCACATCTCAGTGATTTTTCTGGCTCCCAAATTGATCTGCCAAAAGCTGGCTAGGTGTCATATGGTTATGACTGTCCTTCACTATGATAGAAAGTGAGATATAAAAGCTATTGCCCCGGTTGCACCAATGGAATATTTAGAGGCCTTTTGTTTGTTTTGCAAGATTGCAAAGTTGAAAATGAATCTGACTTGTGACATAGCATGGCATCAAAAAAAAAAAAAAAAAAAAAAGCTGCTGTGCACCAGCTAGTCCGATGCTGGAGATGTCAGGTGCCATCCTGGCACCCAGGTATCTTCACTTGGTCATGAGCGGCCGATAGACAGGTGCAAGATGCACCTGGCTAATTTTGAACGCTGCATGGAGCCAATGAAAACATACAACAGGACCACTTCACCTGGTCCACTGCCCCGACTAACCCTCTGAGTCAGCAGAACTTGCCTTTTCAACTACCGTTCTGAACATTAGTTTATACTGAAAAGGAAATATGATATAATCCAGGATCAATTTATCAACTGTCAACATACTGGATGCCTATTTTGCACTCCTTACTAGGATCTGCCTACAGCAGGTACTCCATTGCTCCTCTCCTGGTTACACTAAAGGCCAAGAAATTCAGCAGACAGCTGTATAGAGGTCGTGAAATAATTATGGAAACACCTTCCCAGTGCATTCCAGTGCCAACAGAATGAGCACCATGTGCTTTAAACACAACACCATCCCCCATCCCCCCTGAAGCAGAAGCTACTTTTGACTTCAATTGCTATAACCCAGCCTAATAATGAAATATTTCATTGGGTGCTTCGTGCAGCATCCATACAGACAAGAGCACCCTTAATTCCTGAAAAGAGCTTCAGATGTGGAAGGGAAGGTGTTGGCAACACTCTGGATCACCCTCCTTTCTTTCCTATCTCTATAGTCCATCAGCTGTTCTGGTTTGTCAATTATCCAATAGCACAAACCATTGTTTACATATCCATTTCAAGCTAGGGTTTCCGGTTCTGGATTGCTAGCCAGCTGCAAACTATAAATTGCCAATGGCCGCCACACAAACATGTAATTAAGATTCCTTAACCACTGCCTGGTGTGAAGTCTGATGTGGACCATTCAGATCTGCCTGTCCCTTGTCTGTGGGGAACCCAAACTCCTGAGGCTTAGCCAACACCAACCAATATGTGAAAGTCTGCAGGCCGGTTTGTGTAACAACAGTTTATTTTACGATACTGCTGGAGGAGATGTATATAGGTGTTTGGGTTTTTTTTGCCTTTTGCTTTTTACATCTTGCCACGCCTAAAGGACAAACAAGCATCTTCCAAATTACAAGCAAACAGTCCAGTTTTTTCCTTCACCTAGAACCTCAGCCCTCATGTAATTTAAGTTATACTGCTGCCATTAGCTCAACGGTGAACGTGCATGCAACCCTCGGGACCAGCTGTATTTCTCACGTCTCATTTCCCCACCCAAAACAAACCCCCAACAGTTGAAAATACCACCAAACTAGTTCAGCAAAGGATTACAGAAGTGGCAGCAAGATTTCTAGCATTTCCAGGAATCGCATTTTTTTTTACAAGCAGCCTGGAGAAACATCTGTTAGTTCTCTAAGCAGCTGGTACCACCCAAAGAGTCACCGACAGCGCAAGCCTCAGCATGTCTACTCAGAAGTAAGCCCTATTTGCATGCAACGGGGCTTTCTCCAGGAAAGTAGGGGCGGGGATCAGGGACTGTAGCCTAAGCAGCCAGTTCAGTCTTAACCTCCTACTGAATCGTAACTAAGTGCCTTTACGCACGAACCTTCCACAAACTCACCCTCCAAGCGGAAAACTAACTCTAGAGCAGCAGGATCCGGCACAAGCCACACAGCAGCAGCAGCGCTGGCAAAAAGATGGCTGCGAAGCCCTCCGATGGGGCCAGCCCCATCGCTAACCACACCCCGGCAGGGCGCCCTTGCAAACTGCCTGCACTGAAATGCAAGCCGCGGTTGGAAGAGGCCCGGGCGCCTGCCTTCCTAGGAATGTCCCTGCCATCTCCATTGCGCTTCCTAGTCCAAAAGGAACGCTGCATCCTCGCTCCGGAGTTTTGGAGCGCAGCGAACTTCGCTGGGCGCGTTTTCATCCTTGGTTGCAATTTTTTGCTAACAATTCAAGCGCGCACCCAAGCGCAGAACTGGGAGTTGCATTATCGCCGGTCCTACCTGAAAATCTGGGGCCAAGTCCTTCCGCCTTTTTTATTTTTAAGCCCAATGCCCGCGAATTCCCTCAGTTGCTGGATCAGGCATTTCGCCCAGCCTACCCTGCGCGCTTTCGTGCGTAAATCTCTCCCCGCCTCCTCTTGCTCCTCCCCCCCCCCCCGCCGGCTTCCCAGAAAGGAACTGGGTAAATTCGTCTGCAAAATAAATAAATAATAGGAGCTGGGAGCAGCTTGCAGGCGGCCGCTGGACGAGCATGAAGATGGCAGAAGAGGCGCCCCAAGCCAAGAAGCAAAAGCTGGAGCCCATTCAGCTTAGGTAAAGAGAGAAAAGACGGAGGAGATGGGGATGGGATCGTATCGACCGTAAGTTACAGGCGCCTGGATCAAATGCCGATGCCGATCAGGCTCCCACCCAGCCCACCCTCGAGGCTCAGAGAGTAGTAGGGTGGTGGGAAGCGCCTGGCAAGGTCGGCCAGCGTTGCCTGATGGGCAAGGAAGGGGCATTTCGGTGCCATAGGTCCCATAGATGGCACGGGGCCCCGACGGCACCACGAGCGCTTACCCGCTGGCATGGTTTTTAGTGACCTCCTCCTGGAAGCAAAGGTTGGATTTATTTGGCAGGAGTCTGCATTGCCCTGAGCAGTCTGCCCTGACCACGGTCTGCATTGCCCTGAAAGCGATCCTTTGCGCTTCAGGGAGCCGAGGGCCATTCTTCCTCTTGCACGCCGGCTAGGGTGATTTATTTGGATGCCAGAATAGGTTATTCGGGCTGTTTGTTTCCTCCTAACTCTCCCTGCCATTATTCTGGAACGTCTGACGGCGCAATGAAATCAGGAGGGGAAATGTTCTATTGTTCATACAAGACTAATGGCTGGGAAATCGGAGGCTGCGTTCGTGGTGTGTGCCATTTGATTTGTTTTTTGGTGACAGTTATGCGGTAGGCGTGTAGGGACTCGCTCGCTCCACGTGGCCTAATCGCGCACGCCTGGATGTCTGCTCTGGTGAACTTCTTGCAGCTGTGACCAAAGAGGAAGAAGCGTTAGCAAGAGGAGAGCAGGGGAAGTTCAGGCTTGAGAGAGGTTATTTCACAGGGCAGCCTCAAGGTTTCGCTCCACAAGTTTCCCCTCCGGGGCTACTTTAGACGTTACGGTTTGTGCACGGAATATACTGTAAAGGCACAAAGTGCAAAGTGAAGTTTGGTGGTAATAAACAAGTGTTTGCAAATGTGTGTGTTAATCAGACAGGGTTGTTAACATGGGTCCCAACTGCCTGCAGCTTCCTGTAAAATATACATTTGGCAGCAAACAGTGTTAGAAACTCAGATGTATAAGCTAGGCGCCATACAGCTCCTTAAACCAAGGTTTCAGTTGCCAAAAAGAAATGCCTAGTTGCCATTTTTAGGCAATCCGGCTCTAAAGTCTTATTTTTCATATGATGGTCTGACTGATTCTCAGTTAAACATCTGACTAGTTCAGGTGACAACCCTGAGCAAGATTAAGGACTTTGAGAATTTACAGAATAAAAGTCACTTGATCCACAAATATATTGGCCTATTCCTACCTCTTTTTCTTAATGGCAACACGGACCATTCATAACGTAATAATATTCTTCACAACTGTGAGCAGAGCAGTGGGGTGGGGTAAGGGAAGACAAAGTACAACAATTAACTATAACATTTCCTGCTCCTACCCAGGCTGCACAGAAAAAGCAAATTGGTTCCTGAAATTCATTCTGATTGTACAGGTAAAATATAACTGCTAGAATTCTACAGTGTGTGGTACTGGTGTGTGAAAACAGCTGAGATCCAATTATCCCCAGGCATGTACCTCCAGATGGTGGAGATGTCAGGCGCCATCCTGGCGCCAATACATCTTCATTTGGTTGCAAGTGGCCAATAGCCAGGTGCAAAAAGCTCCTGGCGCCTGGCTAATTTCGAACACTGGTAGCAAACCTGCATCTTTGTCTTTCTAGCAAAGGCTTCCCCAACCTGGTGCCTCCACTCAGTCTAACTGGACTACAGCTGTCACCTGCTCTGCTCCCATGTGGTGGGTGGGATTGATGGGAGTTGTAGTCCAGCTGACGGGCACCAGATTGGCGAAGCCTATGCAAACTTGTGATAAAGCTCTGGGTTAAGAACAGACGAACACCACCACTGGGTCAGACCAAAGCCCATCTAGTCTCACAGTGGCCAACTGGATGCTCTGGCAAGGGTTGCCTGACAAATGCACTTGTGTGCTCATGTTTATATACAGACCTTTTCCACTGTGCACATCCATCTTAGGTGTAAATTATTTATTCATTTTTTAATTGCAATTATAGCCCACCTTTTCCTCCATGGTGCTCAAGGTAATGTCTTCATTTAATCTACTGTGTGGCAGGTCAGGCTGTGGCCCAAGGTGATGCAGTAAGCTTCATGGCCTAATGCAACACTCTAGCCACTATACCACACATACTCTTTGTGGCTCTCAGAAAAAGTAGTTTGGCAAGTTTCTGAAGGAAAAGGTGCCCTCTTAAGAATGTTGGCTGGAGGAGTTGTGGGGCGCAGAGGAATGAATGTCAGAACTGTGAACTTTGTACACTGTTATAATTTGACGGCCAGGGCAGCTTTACAATTAGAAGAGACCAAATGGGCAGAAACAATGTAAAGGATTTTGTCAAATCTGAGGAGATTAGTGCTGAAAGGAGACTGATCCAATTTGTGGCTTCATTTCTAATCAGTGCAATAATTCACATCTAAAATAATTTTAAAAGATGAATTTTTAACAGGTCTTTAAGGTGAGCGTCTATTCAAAACCTTTGATTGCTTGCTTGAGAGTCAGCTGCACCGAACAAAAATGGGATTTGCTTCCGAATAAATTTGCACAGGGTTTTGTTGTTAATCTTCAACTCAGTAATCGCACAACAGGAATTGCTTCTGTGTGAAGAATAAAGCACTTAGGGCAGGAGGCAGGGGCTCTGCCACCCAAACCCCCCAAACTGCTGTATGCACATTTGTGGACATGTCTCAGATATGCCTGTGTCCATACATACATATATGCATATGCAGGCACTTGGGTTCCTCATCATGAAGAGCACTGCCTACATATTTAGGAATATTGCAGATGTGCCTTAAAATATCCGTATGATGTGTGTGTGGTTTGCTACCACCCTCCATATGTGTGTTCCTTGTACATGTGAAGGCTGAGCCCTCTTGTATACATGGAACTAAGGCTTCCAGTAAAACGGGGCTTATAGCACTTATAGCAAACATGTCATCATCATCATAGAATCATAACATTATAGAGGTGGAAGGGAGCCCGAGGGTCATCCAGTCCACACCCCTGGAATGCAGGAATCTCCACTAGATCATCCATGACAGATGGCCACCCAACCTCTGCTTGAAAACCTCCAAGGAAGGAGAGTCCGATACCTCTCCTGGAAGTCTGTTCCATTGTCAAACAACTCTTACAGTCAGAAAGTTTTTCCTATTGTTGAGTTGGAATCTCCTTTCTTGCAACTTGAAGCCATTTGAGTCCTAGCCTCTGGAGCAGGAGAAAACAAACTTGCTCTCTTCCAGGTGGCAGCTCTTTCAATATTTAAAGATCGCTATAATTTCTCCTCTCGGTCTTCTCATCACCGGGCTAAACATACCCAACTCCCTCAACCGTTCCTCATAAGGTTTGCTTTCCAGACCCTTGATCATCTTGGTTGCCCTCCTCTGCACACGTCCCAGCTTGTCATTATCCTTCTTAAACTGTGGTGTCCAGAACAGGACACAGGACTTGAGATATTGGCTGACCAAGGCAGAATAGAGAATTTTCTTGTCATTATACTTTTGTTATAAATATACTTCTCTTGATGCAGCCTAGAGTAGCATTAGCCTTTTTTTGCTTCTGCATCGCACAGTTGACTCATTAGTAACATGGCTGGTTATCTGTGGCAAGTAAGAATGTTTGTAAACTGGTAGAGTTTATTCTCCCCCCCCCCCCCGCCCTGCCCCCCAGCATCTTATCTGTCATAATTGCAAGGGTTGGGACTTTTCGCATGCTTATTTGAAAGGCTGGATTAAGGAGATACAGAACAGTTTACTGTCAGGTCAGTAGTTTATCTTAGTTGTTTTACAACTCTACAACATACAGGCTTTCCCCATATAGGCTTTGAAGCCCCTAGGACGAAAGCTGCGTTACATGAACACCATCGAGTTCTTCTCAAAACAGTGCATAGATGGGGGAGATGGTAAAACTTGCTGGGCTGGTAAGAGTAAATTCCAGCTGCCTAGAACTTAACCAGTGTAAATGTGCCCCTGAAGCAGATTTCAGTACACAGGCAGAACTGTGTGGATGAAGAAACAAACAACTGATCCCAAGCTGTTTATGGCTTGACAGGTTTAGCCCAGTATTTTGATTTGAAAGTACTGGTGGCTAATGTAACTAGTACACAAATGGTACTATGCATTCAGACTTAATGGCATCCATATTGTTGAGTTTTGCATTCGCTTTGACTTCCAGACCACCTTCATCAAAGACAGCCCTACAGAAAGCTCATTACAGTGGTACCTCGTGTTACATACACTTCAGGTTACATAGGCTTCAGGTTACAGACTTCACTAACCCAGAAATACTACCTCGGGTTAAGAACTTTGCTTCAGGACGAGAACAGAAATAGTGCAGCGACAGCGCAGCGGCAGCAGGAGGCTCCATTAGCTAATGTGGTGCTTCAGGTTAAGAACAGTTTCAGGTTAAGAACAGACCTCCAGAACAAATTAAGTACTTAACCCGAGGTACCACTGTACAGTAGTCCCGGTTGCAGGTAATTAGAACATGGGTGAGCATGATCAGATATGGCTGCTCTAGATAGGGCTGCAGCTGATGGGGAAACCTGAACTTGTGGAAAACACTCCTGGGCACTGCCATTACCTGCACCTCTCCAGACAGCAACTGGCATCTTCCTGTCAGTGTTCGAAATTTGCCGGGCGCATTTTGCACCTGCCTGTTGGCCGTTTGCGACCAAATGAAGGTGACTGGGTGCCAGAATGACACCTAACATCTGCACCATCTGAAAGTGCATGCCTGAGAATCACTGGATCTTGAGTGTTTTCACACACTCATACCACATCCTGCAGAATTCTATCAGTTACACTATATCTGCAGAATCAGAATGGATTTTAGGAACCAAAATGCTTTTTCTTTGCAGCCTGAGCAGTGAACAGCCCTACTCACAGTTGTGAAGAGTATTATTACGTTATGAATGGTCCATGTCACCATTAAGAAAAAGAAGTAGGAATGGGCCAATATATATGTGGACTGTCCTTGGATCAAGTGACTTTTCTTCTTTAAGTTATCAAAGTTCTTAACCTAGCTTAAGGTTTTCACCAGAACTAGCCAGATGTTTAACTGATAGTCACAGTTCAGAGCTTTAGAACTTTATTTTTTTTTTTTAATAAAATTTTTATTGGTTTTTCCACATATAATATAAGACAATACAAAAGACAAACACAAACAAACACACACACATATAAACATGTAAAATTTCATAGATTTTTTCATATACCCAATTTCAGCGACTTCCCCATGCCCCCCTTTTCTGCATCTCTATTTTAAACTTTTTTTCTTTCCAGCAACCCCTGGTCCAAATTATTATTAATTCCTATCTTTAACTCTTATCCAATCATTTATCGCTGCAAATCTGTTATGCTTTACCCATGACATTTTAACACTCAATAATTTTGCAAGTATTTTTAAGATAAAGTTTAAATTTCTTCCAATCTTCTTCCGCCGTCTCTTTCCCTTGGTCACGGATTCTGCTCATCATCTCTGCTAATCCCATGTAATCGATCACCTTCGTCTGCCACTCTTCCAGTGTGGGTAGTTCTTGTGTCTTCCAATACTTTGCTAGTCAGAGCTTTAGAACTTTAGAGCCGTCCTGTCCCCTAATGGCAAGCAGACATTCTGTTTTGGCGACTGTAACCTTGGTTTAAGGAGCTATTTGGATGCCTGAATTTCTAACACTACTTCCTGTCTGTGTCTGGCGAGCTTTGCTCTGCTATGGAGGGAGGAGCCAAACTGAGCTGCGCGCTAATCCGTAGAAAGAGGAGAAAAGTAGAGGGCAAGAGTGAAGAAACAAGTCCTGAACAGTGAGTTTCTAGTTCTTCTAATATTCTAAAATGTTCACAAATTGTAATCATTCCAGAACAGCCATGAGCTCTTCTTAATTTAATATTTAATATTGTGCTTTGAGTCCTCTCCCTGCCAGCTTTAAAAAATACTTCCAGGGTCCCTGGCTAAACCAGCGCATAAGTGCTGGGAATGATCTCTACCAATGGCTGGGCCTGGGTAGCTTCATAGTGAACGGTTTTGTCAGGTACTACAATTTTCCATAGCTTTACAAGACACTGCCTTCCTGCTGCCAACAGCTTTTTCTAGTGTTGTGTGTTAGGTTGCCAACTTTTTAAAGTGGCTTTTAAAAATATGTGCCTTTAAACCTTTTGATGTGCACTGATTAATAGGTGATTATGTTTGTTCCATGCTGAGAGAAAAAAAATCACCTGCTTAATCAGGCAGTGCAAGTTGTTTTTAAAGGCAGAAGAACAAGCCAATAAGTTACTTTTGTTCTAGGCAGTTGGCAACCCCACCTCTGTGAGCCTCCCCACCCCACCCCCGCCACCACAACTGTTCTTAATTTATTATGGCCACCAAACCCCCTCTTTCTTCCAGGCTTCTGCAGTTCTGTGAGATCTATGCTTTTCATCCCATTATGCTGCTCGTGCGCTCTCTCTCTTGCTCTCTCTCTCAATTGAATTTATAAATCTCCCATTCACAAACCACCGTGATGTCCATAAAGAGGCAATACATCTAGGTTGCAAGCTGGCAACTCTACCAGCAGCATTATCTGAGATGCTTCAATTTCTCCTGGGTGCAGTGGAGTGCAGACTTAGAACTGTACTTTAAAGGGCCAGGATAGGCTGTGATACTCTGAGCCCAGATGCAATTCTAGCTCCTGAAAAGTTATGCCATAATACATGTATTAATCTCTTTAAGGTGCTACTGAACTCTATGGTGTTTTTGTTGCAGCAGACTAACATTTACCCCTCTGGAAGTTTGTAGCTAGCGAATAAACATCCTTATTTTATTGCAAAATACTGAACAAGCTTGATTTTTTAGATTCCTCTTTCTCCACTTGAATATTTTCTTTAGGGAATTTAGGACAGCATTTCTCACAACTTCAAAGTTGTTAAATTAGTTTGAAAAGGGCAAAGCTCCTTTGCACTGCAGGTATCAAATTACTTAACCTTTCATTGTAAGGAGGAGGCAGAGGGAAAAAGAAAAAACCCAGACTACAATGGCTATTAGTTTTTGCGGAACAGAAAATGCACATCTAACTTAAATCTCAGATTACTTTCCTAAAGCCAAGCACTTGTCATATAACAAAGAGATATATCCCTTTAAAAAGTAATCTCCTTTTTTCTTTTTTACCGCATCTGCAGTATGGAATTGTAGCCTTCCAGACTGAAGCAAATAAGGTCAGAATCATTTACTTTTAGCTTTCTAGACAACCAGATCAAAGGCCCAAGTTCACAGATTCAACCTTGTTCTTCTGATGGGGCACTCTAGGCCATAGCAAAATTAGTTTATAAGCTACAGCAAGACTCTTGGGTTTGTTTTTTCAGCAGACTAACATCAATACCCCTTTGCAAACCCAGCTCCTAAATTTGTTTGGCCAGCTATCCAAATACACTTGGTAGGTCCCTTGGTAGGTGGCTCTGTCAGTTAAACCACAGAGCCTAGGGCTTGCCGATCAGAAGGTCAGCAGTTCAAATCCCCATGACGGGGTGAGCTCCTGTTGTTCAGTCCCTGCTCCTGCCAACCTAGCAGTTTGAAATCATGTCAAAGTGCAAGTAGATAAATAGGTACTGCACTGGCGGGAAGGTAAACAGTGTTTCTGTGCGCTGCTCTGGTTCGCCAGAAGCAGCTTAGTCATGCTGGCCACATGACCCGGAAGCTGTACGCCAGCTCCCTCGGCCAGTAAAGCGAGATGAGTGCCGCAACCCCAGAGTTGTCTGCGACTGGACCTAATGGTCAGGGTCCCTTTACCTTTACCTAGGTCCCTTGTGGTCCCCCCCCCGAAAGTAAAGATATTACAAGGGACTTTCAAACCACTTGTTTTCTAGTCAGGCTAGTTTTGCTGCATATATTATTATTTGTACTGATTTTATCTGTTAGAATAATAAATTACTTTGTGTATCTCAAAACAAATAGCCCAATCATACCTTTACACAACAGCATTTTTTAAAAAAAGCAGAAGCAGTTAGTAAAGGCTATTGTACTCACTTTTTTCTGCAATAATTTAGGGATCTATCTCTCTGTAAAACAGTACTGCATTCCTATTTTCATGTGGATGCTGTCTTCTGCTGGACCAAACTACTGGTATGTTTACTCTTTGGAATTAGGCAACCACAAACAGATGTTGTTTTATGTACAAATTATTCTTCTTCTTCTTTGGCGATCACTCATAGTCGAGTAAGGTGAGCCCATAAGTGACTGTGGAGGCCAATTCTGGATTCTTCCACAGTGGAGACATAGGTTTTCAGACGGGAGTTGATCACAGTGAGGGTTTGCCAAATGTGCCTTCCTCTTAGCTCATTTCTCCCTTTCTTCCTGAGTTTGAGCGTCTTTAAAGTCCATGACACCTTTGGTAAAGGCTGTTCTCCAATTGGAGCTCTCGCAGGCCAGTATTCCCAATTGTTGGTGTTTATACTACATTTTTAAAGACTTGCCTTGAGAGTTTCTTTAAACCTCTTTTGTTGACCACTAGCATTACGGTTTCCATTATTAAGTTTGGAATAGAGTAGTGGCTTTGGAAGACGATAATCAGGCATCTGAACAACCAGCCCAACGAAGTTGATGTTGAAGAATCATTGCTTTGACACTGGTGATCTTTGCTTCTTCCAGTACACTGGCATTAGTTCGCCTGTCTTCCCAAGTGATATGTAAAACTTTTCGGAGGCACCGTTGCTTGAATCTTTCGAGGAGTTGGAGATGGTGTTTATAAGCGGTCCATGTTTCACAAGCATACAGTAAGGTTGGTAGTACAATAGCTTTGTAAATAAGCATTTTGGTTTGCCTGCAAATGTCCCGGTCCTCAAACTGCACTTCAATCGGGAGAAAGCTGCACTCGCAGAGCTCAGGCAATGCTGGATTTCGGCATAAATGTCAGCCCTTGTGGAAAGATAACTGCCCAGGTAGGAGAAGTGATCAACACTTTCCAATGTTACACCACTGAGTTGGATTTGTGGCACTGCAGAGGGGTTGTTTTGTGCTTGTTGGTGCAGCAAGTTGGTTTTTTGGATGTTGAGTCATAGGCCAAGCTTTTCGTAAGCTTCTGTTAAGTTATTTAGGATGGTTGGGAGGTCATCCTCTCTGAGTGTGCACACACTACGTTGTCATCAGCATACTGAAGCTCTATGACAGAACTTATGGTAACCTTACTCTTTGCTTTCAGCCTGCTCAGATTAATGAGCTTTCCATCCATTCAGTACATGAGTTTCCCTTCGACAAAGTGTAGGATCATGGCAATGAAAATAATGGATAGAGTTGGGGCGATAACACAACCCTGTTTTAACACCTGATCCCACTGGGAATGGTTCACTTTGAGAGCCATTGTTATCTGCGGTTGTTGCTGTCATATTATCATGGAGGAGCTGAAGGATGCTCACAAATTTATCTGGGCAGCCGGTTTTCAGAGGGGCAGTCCACAGAGACAGTCCACATACTGACTGGACCGTACGTACGAATACTGCACATCTTGTTTATAGAAATCCCCATAGCCTCCTTCTGAGGCTTGGCAAGTTAGCTAAAATGATGAGCCCATATAGAAGGAAGCCGGCAGAGGAAACAACCAAGCGTCAGCCAGGGAAGGAGTCTTTCTTTCGGAAACTTCTTGTGCAAAACCGCCTCCGTCGCAACTCCTCACCGATGCCGCAAGGTGCCACCTGTGGCAGGTGTCCAATGATGAAAAACCGTGTTCTGCACAAGCACTTTCAACCATAGTTAGCGTGCAGATGGGACAGATCTGAGCAGCTTCACTTAGTGAAGCAAGGGTGCCGAAGATTGCATTTGAGGTGTTGCTCTTTGTCCAGGAAGGGAATTTAAAATCCCAAGTCCCCGTTTTTGGCCATTAGCCTTCAAACTGTTGACATTGGATGGGTAAAGAGAGGATTATTCCGCAACCTGTGTGCGAAGAAGGCTTTGTAGACCTATTGCGCAGACTTGTGCTACGTTTTCCCCACCCAAAAATATCTTTTTTTGTCGTCTAAACTGCGTCAGCCAGCATTTCTGGTGCCCCAATCAAGCTGGTTCAGCATTTTCTGGTGCCCAGAAACTTAAATCGATAACTCCGGTTATGCAACGCGTGGCGTGGCTCTGTCAGGGAGGCCCCATCCCTCCTGCTTGTTTCGCCACGTGAAGGGAGGTCTGGCTGAACCCGGCAGCCAAGAAAATCCCCCTTTCTCTCTCTCTCTTAATTTTAAGAAGAGGGAAAGCCGCCACGACGGGCGGAGAAAGCGTGTGTGTGGTGGGGCGGACAGAGGCTGTGTGGTATTAGACGCGCTTGTCAGTTGCCCACAGCAAAGATGGCGCCCTCCGCCTCCGCCAGCACCCGGCATGGCGGACCCCGCGCCTCCCCCCCGACCCGCGAATGCCACTACGGCGCGACCCCTTTGCCGGGGCCGGCGGTTTCGAGGCCGCCCGAACGGTGGCCGCCTTGAAGCGCGCTGTGGCTCCCAGCGGCCGCCGGCCCGCGCTTTTCCCCTTCTGCTCATGCCCACCGCGTGTCAGCCAATGGCGGCGGCGGGAGGCGGGGATTGGCAGGTGGCGGGGCCTCCTCCTTTTCCTCAGCTTGAGGCGGCTCAGTCCGTCAGTCGAGCCGCTGTGGGGAGAGGGAGAGAGAGGCGGAGCGGTTGGGCGTCGCGTGTCGAGGAGACGGAGAACGGCGCTCGCTTGGAAGTCCCTGCTGCCCGCCGCCGCCGCCGCCTGTCAGGTTCGAGCCCCGGAGGATCCCCCCGAGCGACAGCACTGCCATGCCCACTCTGAGGTACCTCCGTTGCCAGAGAGGCTTCCCCCGGGACAAGGGAGCCGCCGCCGCCGCCCTTTCACCTGAACCGGCTCTGAGGCGCTTTGCATTGGGTTGGGGGTTACGTGTACGCGCGTGTACGTGTGTATGCAGGAGCGCGGGGCGGGGGGAATAACCGCGATCTTCTTTTGGCGGGGTGGTGGCTTGGCATCCTCTCCGCCGCCCTCCTGGTTCCTCTCGCTCCCTTTCCCCACCTTGAAATGCCTTCATATCCGTGTCGCGGTTATTCTTCCTATGGGGGCGATGTATTAAATGTGTATGCCGCCCTTCTTCCGAAAACTGCAGGGCGGTTCACAGCAAAAAATGCATTTAAAAAAAAATGTAATTAAGAAGAAGGAGCAGCTGCGAAAAGCTTCAGGATGCCCACGTGCTGAGTTTAGAAGAAAAAGAATCTTTATTTGCATCAGCCACTAGCCATAGCAGTAATAATAATAATAAATTTATTATTTATATCCCTCCCATCTGGCTGGGTTTCCCCTGCCACTCTGGGCGGCTCCCAACAGAATATTAAAAACACGATAAAACATCAAACATTTTAAAACTTCCCTAAGTAGGGAATAATAAATAAAATGAAATGTACTGAAGATAGAGGTAAAAACTAAACTATAGAAAATACATTTTGGGGGTTTACATCAACAATCAAATAATAGATCTTATTCTAATTGCTAAAAACCTTGCAGTTTTTGCTGTCACCTGATCATCTTGATCTGCTAAAAGCAATGGCTGAGCGACCCGGGATGGACAATGATCGAGGGGTAATAACCTCACTCCTCAAATCTTTATAAAGAGTGCAAGCCAAAAGCACTCTTCTTCTAAAAAGAATTCAACTTAATTAACCGGCGTTGACTTCCAAATGCCTATACATCAGATTACCGACTTAATGGAATTGCCATCGCTTCTTCCCAAAGGCAGGCTCTTGCCGTTCTGGTGTGGAGTGGAGTCGGTTAATTTATTTGGCTTCCCAATTAAGAAAAGAGTGAAGACTCAGCTCTTCAACGCTTGCTACTGTTGTCCTGAATTTCTAGATCTCTCGGCCCAGATGTTTTCAAAGATTGGCTTCTTTGGGCAAAGGAGTATGTGCAAGCTTGCGAGTTACAACCGGTTCTCCGTAGCTCAGAAGAACCTCTTGCATCAGCAGTAGTGTGAGCAAAGCATTCTGGCATGCCGCTGTCTTCCTGCTTTGTCAGTATCTTGTGCCCAAAATATAGGTGTTTGTTGCTGATATAAAAGTGCGTGCTTGGAGGATGTATTGCAGAGAACCTTGCAGAAAATTCCGGGAAGCACATTCAGTTCATGTTGGGTCCAATGATACTAGCCATCTTTATGTAAACTGAGGGTGCCCCCTGGAAGGCATTCTGAAGATGTGCGTTGCAGGGAAAAAGCTGTATTTCAGACCATTTACAAATCTTCTCTTCAAGGAAACTAGAAAACATTGTTTTTCTTGTGGACATCAGTGTTTTGCTGAAAACTGTTTGGATACAAGTGCATTAAAATCTGGATTTGGCTGCTGAGTAAAATACTACTCTGAGGGCCTCCTCAAGGAAGAATAAAGTTGTGATGAGAGCTCAATTGACCAAAGGCCCATCAAGTCCGGTGTTTCCCAAACTTGCTTTTGGACTATAATTTCCATCATCCCTGACCACTGGTCTTGCTAGCTAGGGATGGTGGGAGTTGTAGTCCAAAAACAGCTGGTGACCCAAGTTTGGGAAACATTGAATTCTAGTCTGACTTTCTGCTAGTCAGTTTCAACATCTCCCAGTTTGTAGGGGACAAAGATACTGCTTCTGAACACAGGCTCCGTTTAGTTACTATGGTTAATACCCATTGAGAGACTTATTCTCCACAAATTTGGCTGATTCTGTTTTAAACCCAATGAAGTTTTTGACCATCACCCTGACATGTGGCTGCATCTGAAGAGTTAACATTTGTCTCCTGTATGATAATGGCCAATGGCAGCTTCCTTCCCTTTCCTTCAAGGCACTTAAATTTGGCAAAGTATATCAGCTTTTAAAATTTGAGTTTTAGTATGTACATAATCCGGGGCTGCAGTGTGTATCCACTAAAAAGTTTGATACTGAAGCAGCTCTTGGATATTCCAGTAGTTGGATTCAAGGGATGTCAGTTCTGAGAATGGTAGGTGTGCTTCCATTCATGGAAGTGACCAAGATCTAGTGGTGATTCCATGCCGGAGGAACGCAAGAGGTGATACTCACCAATTTTCTTGCAACCATGCACATCACCTCATGCTGCTCCAGAGCCCACCCACCTCCTCCAGAGCAGATTTTCAGGGAGCATAGAGAGGAGAAAGAATTGGCAAAAATAACCTCCTCCTCCCTCCATCACAGGCTTAATGCTATTAGGAGCAAATGGTTCCGGCCCCAAGTGGTACACTTTGTAAATGAAAATTTTTTTTCCCTTCCAGTAGCACTGTATCTGAAGAAGTGTGCATGCACACGAAAGCTCATACCAAGAACTAACTTAGTTGGTCTTTAAGGTGCTACTGGAAGGAAAAAAATTTTTTGTTTTGACTATGGCAGACCAACAAGACTACCTTTCTGTAACTTTGTAAATGGTTCAAGCTTTCTTATGCAGATTGCTTCCCTGTGGTTTCTCGAAAAGAAAAGAATCCTTCTAAGTAATTTCCATTGTGCAAATAGTCACCAAATTAGCTGGTGTCTTCATAGCTTGTCAGGCACCATGGGATGAATTGGAACATGTACACTAGTATAAAGTTGCAACTCCAGAATTTCCTTATCTGTTAAGGATATCTCTGTGATACTTTTCTTTGCACCAGCAGTATCTGGTGTATCAGATATCTCTTTGCCTCTAGTTGAGCAGCACAGACCAGTGTCCCTCTGAAAACATGATTCAGTTCAACGACCAGATTACACTGAGCCAACATGCTTTGAGATGTCTCTAGGAATAGAACAGCTTTCGTTCTGATTGGTTTAATGTCTGTAGTCCTTGCTTTTAAAGAAGCTGGCAGCTGAAGTGCTGAGTGTGTGTATTTGACTCTTTTTGCAAGACTATGCCCCACAAGTGATGTGCAACATTATCATATCATGGGGGGATCAGTTATGCAACTCACACAGTAATTTGAGGAAAACTGCTTCCTCGTCTCTGTTCCTGACTTGTAGGATGAAGGGTTGCAGGAAGAAAGCAAATTAACTCCATCCACTATAAAACACTTGCATTAAAATTGCAGTCTTAGATGTACCTCCCCAAGAACAGACCCCATTTAATTCATTTGGGACTTTCTTAATAGGACCAGGGTGCTAACCTCAATACTGACACATGCTTACCTAAAACTCCCATTTCATTCCCTCAGCTTTTTTACGTGGAAGTATGTGACCGATGGACACACACAGCAGAAACTTCTTCTGTGCAGTCTCTAAAGATCTCATGACAAGCTGGGGAGAACAATAATAACTTATTAGCCAAAGAAATTTTAGTAATATAATCTTGCAGGCACAGTAAAGAAATGTCTTGAGATATTGTCTATGTTTTTGCAACTTCAGATGTTCATAAGCAAAAATTCCAAAGTTGATCTGCTTCTCCTGATCACTTATTGATCCAGGAGCCTCAGAGCAGCTAACAGGCAGTCTTCAGCACTTTATTCACAACATTTCTATTGCTGTTAGTTGAGTGACTTGCCCAACATTACCCTGTAAGGTTCATGGTTGAGCATTGATTTGAACCCATGTCTCCCCAATCCTAGCCCGGAACTCTGTTTAATCTCTGCGTCTGTTTGTATGACACAGTGTGGGCTCACTTGTTACAAAAAGAGAGATGAGAGCATGTGTAACGTTGATTGCTGACTTGGATTCTGGCACACAAATCGTGAGCCCAAGACTAGAGTATATGTATCAAAGACATTCAGGTAAATAGAGAAAAAGCTTGTACTATGATGGTTGCAACGGAGTTCTGAGTTTGTGGGCCGTATTCAACTATCATTTCCCATTAACACAAGGATTTCCACTTGCACAACAGGAGAACATTCTGTTGCACAAGCAGAAATGCTTGCACTGATAGAACATTTACATAGCTCTACTTTGTTACTCCATGAGGCGAACCCCTTCAAATTGTTTAAAATGTGCATAATGTATCATTAATTTTATTTTCTATTTCTAACTACCTTATGCTGGTAGCAGAGTTGTCCTTAAGTGACGTGGCAGCCAATAAAAGCTGGCAAATCATTAATACTGGCTTTGCTATGTTAACACTGTTTTACAAACTGTGAACTAGCTTACATTACTAAATAATCCTAAATTTACAGCATGGAAACAGCTTTTTCTGAAGTCGGTGGGGCTCTGTTAAGGGCCTGAATTCAGGATCATTTGTTGTGATGTGTTTCTTAAACAACTGCTCTCAACTTATTGGCTGCTACCTTAAAACTGTCTTTTGAATGTGAGCTCAGGAGTTGGCTCTGTACGATTTAGTTGCTCTCAGTCCTCTGACCATAAAACTAGAAAGATTATAGGAATACCCTGTGATTACTTGATCTTTTTGATTGTGTAAATTACTGTTAAATCAGAAGCATACTCTCCCCCTCCCTTTTTTATGGCTAAATTTGGTCCCGTCTCCCCCCCCCCCCGGTTCATATGATAAGCAGACATAATTGTTTCAGTGGGAAGTGTCCTCTCTATAAAATAAGATCTTCATCTTGAGTAGTGCAGAAAGACTTTTTAAAGCAGGACTGCAACATGAGACTCTCAGCCTAGTTTCATCCAGTTGCCACGGAGGAGGAAAAGGGTGTGGCAGAAAGAGAGAGGAGTGCCCTGCCCACTTTGGGATTTGCGTCTGCAAACCCCCTGTTCCCCGTGGTGGAATGCTGCCCTCAGATTAAATCAAGCTCCCCCCCGACCCCCCCCCATCATTTTAAAAGTGTAATACTGTTTGGTTTCTTTGCTTAGGCCCATTATCTCTTCTTTCCCCACCCTCCCCAAAGCTATGTGCTGTTTGTGTTTCTATCTCAAATAATCGTTATCAGTTCACGGGTGGCAGCGGTGACTTTGTGATCTTAAAATTGTTTTACCAGTATGCTGCAATTGTTTGAACTGAATTAACTCTGACAACTTTATCTTTCAGTGAAAATGTGCTTTTTGGGATGGGAAATCCTCTTCTGGATATCTGTGCGGTTGTGGACAAGGACTTCCTTGACAAGTAAGTCTTAAAGCTTTTCCATGTTTAATTCATTCGCAAAGTTAAATGTGGAGCTTGTGGGGACATCTCACAGTACATCTTTCTCTTCAAATTCTAGGCGAGTTTCTTAAGCTCACCTTCCAATAACTCTGAGCTTGCAGAATTGCATTATGCCTTCAGTTCAGCGTGCCAAAAAGCATATCTTAAAGCAGGATAGGAAAATAGCCAGCTTAGCTTTCCACTAAAAGAAATTGCCTAAGTCCTGAGGGAATGGGTGCAATGATCAAAATTCACAACTGAGAAAGGTAGGGTTGGGTAGGTTGGATCTAATAAGGTTGGATTGGGCCATGGCCAAAAGAAGGAACAGCATGGAATTCTCCTCCATAATAATTGTGGAGGGAAAGATGCTTTGAGGATAAAACACTACACATTGCTCCATGGAAGTACAATAGCAATGATGATGGGTAGATAACTGGATATGGTAAAGACTACCAACTCCGTGAGCAGCTTATCTAGAAAGTTACGCTTTTGAATGTACCCTTAGAGCCTAAATAGCATTAGAACTGGACATGAATCCTTTTCTCTTTTTTTTTAAAGGAAAGAGATTCTCTTTCAAATCAGTCAGATGGACTCTAGCAACAGAAATGAAAAGCCAGTCCCAATAAAATATTGGAAGACTTTGGGGAAATGCTGCAGATCTCCCCAGCCAAGGTGCGACAGTCTTGGAAGTCCATGCTGTCAGTGCCATGCATGTTACTTCTCCAATAAACCAGTCTTGTGCAATGGGCCTTCACTTGACTAAAAAAAATGCTTGTTCAGCATTGGAAGCCTCTATACTGAGTCAGACCATAGGTCCATCTAACCCATTATCGATGGTGCTGACTGGCAGTGGCTCCAGGGTTTCAAACAGGAGTCTTTCCCAGCCTGTTTGGAGATTCCAGGGACTAAACCTGTTACCTTTTGCTTGCAAAGCATGTATCCTACCACTCAGCTACAAGCACAGGGACAGCAAAGCCCGTGTTCCTTGTTTATTTGGTACAGGTGGAACTTAATTTTCAGGAGCAACTGCTCTTTATTTCAGATCCCCCCCCCCCGACCTTTTTCTGCTTCCGAGAGAACATGAATTGATAGCCTTTCTGGTTATCATTCTGATTCATTTTCTGTTTCACAATAAACTTTTGTGGGGCTAGTGGGGGCCTGAGAATAAGAGAACAGATGTGGCCTCAGGGTAAAGCTAATCGTATCCATTATTTTTGCCACACTGAAACATCAATCCATTGATTGTTGGGTACAGTTTTGTTTCTATTTGCATGCTGAATATAAGACAGCTGGCCTTTATTTCCATCTGTAGGACTGAAAGGCAGAGTTGCAGTTTGGTACTTCTGATGGTTTAGTGAAATGTTGTAGTCAGGTGGAGTACATGGAGGTTATACATTCTGAGTATTGCAGCAACCGTATCAGGTTAGGCTGAGTGAGTGTGACTAGTTCAAGATCACCCTATGAGAATAATTTTTTATTTGTGATTTTCAGTTATATACATTTCAATAGTTTTACAGTCATTTCAACATTTCAAAACACGACTTCCTTCCTCCTCTTTCTGCAGTTCCTTAAATTTATATTTATCATTTCCTGCATATTCTAACTTAACTTATTCTTTCATTCATCTACTTCAATTATTTACTGTTCATCTACTTTAATTACTTACTGTTATGAAACTGCAAATTTTTACAATATTCCTGCCAATGTCTTAATCTGTTTATAGTTTGTTTGTAAATACTCAGTAAACCACTTCCATTCCTTTCTAAAAAGTTTGTTGTCTTGATTTCTTACTCTTCTGGTAAGTTTTGCCATTTCTGCATAATCCATGAATTTTTGTATCCAGTCTTCTTTCGTCGGGACTTCTTCCTTCTGTGACTACATTTCCTTCCATTTTTGGGCAAATGACATTCTTGCCGCTGTAGTCACATACATGAATAAATTTCTATACTGTTTAGGTAGTTCTACCCCTATAATATCATTTGTTCCCTCCAAAATGTTTGAATAAAATTGTGTTAGAGTACAAGGAGGCCATTAATTATGTACTTCACTTATTATGTTCCAGGCATTCTAATATACTTTTGTAGATCATATTTTGTTGAAGCACTCGTTCATTCAGAGTCTGACTGGAGTGGAGTTTCCCATTTATTGACTATAGTGGAGGTTTTTTCCTTGCATGGAAAAACAGTTCTGACTCAGTCTTTTTGGGTTTTGTTTTCCTGTCTTGCACATGTGTGTGTTGGGAGAGTTCCATCCTGCATCAGTCAGTGGGATTATTATTACAGTGACCTCGCAGACAAGTCTGCAAAAGCAACTACCCAACCCTACTCTGTCTGTATTTACTTTTTGAAGCCCACAAGGCAAAAGAACCAACTGTCATGAATCTTTGCTGTTCGGGGTTGCTTGGAGGTGATCATTATCTTACCTTATGTTCTAGGGACTACATACTAGTCTGTGTCAGAAGGGGCAGCTTACTTTCACCCTAAGAATGAAAGTTACTCAAGATAAGTGGGCTTTGGATTGCAGTCTTAATGTTTGCTGCTGCTGTGTTGGCTGTATTTGATTGCCAGTGCTTAATCATCATCAGTGTCGGAGCCAGAGACAAATCTTTCTACCTAGCCTGTGTGCCCCAAATACATACAGAATGGAGCAGGGCCTGGTTATGCTCCATTGATGACAGATACAAGTATTCAACCGTTTGAGATTTATAGGTACGGTACTGTGATTTTCATAAAAGTGTGGTAGGAATAGTAAGAAGCTCCTCTGCAGACTGTTTCAGCTCACCACTATGATTTGTCTGCGATCTTGGGTCCACACATGTCATTATACATAGAGATCTGGTGGAGTAATCAGATCTTGGTTGGTTTCTCTGGTGGGTGCACTGTAGACTGCCTTGGATTTATGTAATGTTGATCTGTCCCTGCCCCATCCAGATAAATGGAAGCAGCGTTCTCAAAGCATGATTAAGTTTGCACCCAATCCAGTTTTTCTAAATTGCATACCCCCCCAAAAGAAACAGAATTTGTGATTATTCCATTTTAGAAAACATGCAAACTCAAAACACATTTAAAACAAAATCATTGACATTTAGGAAATCAAAGAAACATTTCTAGTTTCTGTGTAACAAGCAACTCGTGTTTTCCTCTTGGGAATAGAAATCTAATAATGATTTTCAGCAAGAGTTGGGGGGAGGGATGACTAATGGAATAGAGAACTACAAATTGAAATTATGCTGCTGCTTATTGCTTAATGCGAGAGTGGCCTATTTTAGGTACCCTGATTAGAGTTAATACTTATAATGTAAGCAGGACCCAGGCTTATGGCAGGGCTGATATGCTTGCGCAGACAGAACATTTGTAGTAGCGTGGGACACAACCCCACCCATAGCGCTTTGAAACTTAAGAGTGTGTTTGCTCTCGAAACAGCAGCTTTACCTCAGCAACAAAGTATATAACAGGCAGGTGGCATCTCTCTTACTTTGTTGCACCTATTGAAGACCTTTCTTTTGCAACAAGCCTTGTAAACTTTTAATCCCCATCTACCATACTGTGTATATCTGTACTGGACTTGAAAGTGTCTTTATTGTTGATGCTTTCATTGCTAAATTGCTACAGAGTTTTAAAAATGGGAAGTGGTTCATAAACAAAATAAATTCAAATATCAACACGGGTTCTTCGCTGCCAGCGACATGAGATGTAAAATGGTGTGCCAATTTGGACGGAATGGAAATGACATCATGCTCCTGTGGCGCATAGTGGCGGCAGAGGATTGATCACCTGCTTTTCTTTGAATGGATACTTGCAGTGGTTCTACACTGATTTCCCCCAACCCAACCCGCTCCATCCGGTGAGCAGATGTTCTGATGTTATTTAGACTTGGAAATAAAAACTGAGCTTAGTTAACCATCATACAAGCAGGGTTATAATTATTCATTAAGCTCTTAAACTCGACAAATGCTATGCAAAGCATATTTGAAAAATACAAACAATCCTGCCTCAAGGCTAACAATCTTCTTAAAAAAAAGCAAAGCTCATGTGTAAATAGCTTCTTAATTTAAGGACGCATATGTTTGAAGTGGCTGCTTATTTCATTTTCTATCTTCAAATGAAGTTCTTGAATCAGACACGTTTGGGGTGAGGGAACCCTGACATATTCAGAAAAAACTCTGTGGAGTTGATGAGTGGGTGGGGGGAATGAAGTACAGTACATGACTAATAACTTGGTTTTCTTTTGATTTTGGAAAGGAGAAAGGAAAAACAGGTTGTAGGGATGTTCCATTAGTCATAATTAAATTTCCGTGTATTAATGGCAAACTGAAGGAACCAGATGAGAGGAGTCCAAAGGTCTGGTTCCACTCTTGAAGTGCTGTGACTCACAACAGTGGAGACGCAAGCCGGATGCAGAAGAGCTGCTCTTTTTTTGCCATTTATGTATTGCAGTGCATTTAATATGTGATGGGTATTTTGTCCTTTTCAGGTACGATAGTGGATGATAGTTGTTGTTTAGTTGTTTAGTCATGTCCGACTCTTCATGACCCCATGGACCAGAGCACGCCAGGCACTCCTGTCTTCTACTGCCTCCCGCAGTTTGGTCAAACTCATGCTGGTAGCTTCGAGAACACTGTCCAGCCATCTCGTCCTCTGTCGTCCCCTTCTCCTTGTGCCCTCCATCTTTCCCAACATCAGGGTCTTTTCCAGGGAGTCTTCTCTTCTCATGAGGTGGCCAAAGTATTGGAGTCTGAGCTTCACGATATGTCCTTCCAGTGAGCACTCAGGGCTGATTTCCTTAAGAATGGATAGGTTTGATCTTCTTGCAGTCCATGGGACTCTCAAGAGTCTCCTCCAGCACCATAATTCAAAAGCATCAATTCTTTGGCAGCCAGCCATCTTTATGGTCCAGCTTTCACTTCCATACATCACTACTGGGAAAACCATAGCTTTTACTATATGGATCTTTGTTGGCAAGGTGATGGATAGACATTCTTGGGGTTGGACATTTGACTTGTGAAAAAGAAAAACCTGGTTAAATAGTGATCAAAAGTGGAATTCAGTGTTCCGTCTGAGCAAGCATATCAACTTGCCAGATGGAACAACCCCCCTTCCCTCTCCCTGTACACTGTTGGGGGGATGTCATGGCACACACACACACACACACACACACACACCCTAAGCCAATTTTAGGTGGTGTAGAAGGGCAAACCCCTTTCTGTAAGTAGAAGCCCTTGTGCAAAGTTAGTTAGGTGGCTCCAGCCCCAAGAATTAGTGCTATGAAGACAAACAGAATCATATGAGCAGGTTTGATACTTAGGCTAATTATTAAAAGTAACATCTGTGAAACAATGGCATTCATTTAAAAAATAAACCCCCCATCTCCAGAGGTCCCAGAAGGCAGCAGAGGTTTAGCACCAGAGTTTTCCTTTTCAGTTTGTCATGTCCATTAATTTCACTGGGTCTACTCTGAATAAAACCTAATTGAATACCACCCATAGCTTCCTTCCCCACCCTTGATTTATCTTCATAGCAGCACTGTGATGATTGACCCAATGCCGTCTAATGAAATGTTATGGCTGGGTGAGAATTTGAACCTTGGTGTATCTGTTTCTAATCTGACATTCCCCTGGGCCTTTGAGGCTGATGACTGCATGTGTTCCAGTTTTTGCCATGGGAGAAGGTTTCTTAGTCTTGCTAGGCTTGCACCTGAATGATAGGGTTAGGGTGATCTGCCCTCACTCCTGCTCCACTTAACAAATAACACCATAATGAAAATTTTAAAAGTAAACTGCAACCTACACAATGACATTCTTGGAACAATGCTTGGCTGGTCAGTTGACTGGCTGCCAACCCTAGCTTTGCCAGTCTTATATTATTCACTCTGCAATACTGTAAGTGCTTCTGTCTTGCTATAGAAAATGAGATGGGGAGCAAAATATTACCTTACATTCTCAACCGAGAATTATATGCTAAATTTGAGCTCCTCTAAAACCAGAGTCTTCAAAGTGTGAAGGTTCTCCTTGGAGATGCAGGGTATTAAAAAGAAGCTTGCATTCCCCTTATGAGTTTCTCCCTTTCACTTTAGTGCTTGTATGCCTTGATTTGAAACCATAGGTAGGTAAACTGATTCAGGCCTCATGCTAGACACAGCTGAAGCACAGGCTCAGTAAGGAATCCGATTTCATGGACAACTTAGCAACTTGCAGTGACCAACTCTTTTAAAATAAAGAAAATAACAGAACAAGATTATTTTGACACAGGAATGCTTTCAAACTCAACACTTTCCATGGCTAATAACTTAACTTTCAATGTTCTTCCCCTCCTTCCCCACTTTCCCAGTTATTCTTATACATTTATAGAACCATAGAATTGTAGAGTTGGGAGGGACCCTGAGGATCATCTGCGTCACGCATCCCCAAACTCGACCCTCCAGATGTTTTGGGACTACAACTCACCTCGTCCCTAGCTAACAGGACCCAGTGGTCAGGGATGATGGGAACTGTAGTCCCAAAACATCTGGAGGGCTGAGTTTGGGGACGCCTGATCTAGGTCAACCCCCTACAATGCAGGAATATGTAGCTGTCCCATGAGGAATTCGAACCTGCAATCTTGGTGTTATCAGCACTATGCACTAACCAACTATACTATGTGACCTTGGTAATGGTCCATAACAGGGCACATTAGCGGAGTAGTAAGAAGGATAAGTGGTTCTTACATAAGAAAAATATTCTTCTAAAATTTTTTATAGCAATGTTCTGTGTCAGTTACTTTTAATTTCAGCTTCTAAAAGAAAAGCAAATTTAAAATTCAACATTAGCATTGCCCTAGCTTGGAAATGATGATCTTTCTTGCTTTTTTTAAAAAATCAAAATAGCCTCTCTTTTATGTTGTGGCAGAACTTGCCATTTTGAGAAGAACTAAGGCAGCACTGTCTATTTTTGGTACCCTTTCATATGTGTGGCTTTTGGCATAAGACTTTGTGGCTGAGGATGAATACTCCTTGAGCAGATGTGATATAATTGGTTGAGACTTGTGTTTTGGAATGCTTTATTTTTAACTTCCCCGTTTTGGCCATTTAGAAAATTTTACATTTCTGGGCAGAGTTCCTAAGTTTAACTTCCTAATTTCTGAGGCAGTTGTACATTGATATACCACATTTTTCGCTCTACAAGATGCACCAGACCACAAGACGCACCTAGTTTTTGGAGGAGGAAAACAAGAAAAAAAATATATTCTGAATCTCAGAAGCCAGAACAGCAAGAGGGATCGCTGCGCAGTGAAAGCAGCAATCCCTCTTGCTGTTCTGGCTTCTGGGATAGCTGTGCAGCCTGCATTCGCTCCATAAGACGCACACACATTTCCCCTTACTTTTTAGGAGGGAAAAAGTGAGTCTTATAGAGCAAAAAATACAGTAACTACAACATGTTTTATGGAAAGAGGAAGCTCTGCTGTATACCTCTACAGGGTACCAAGTTAAAATGGACCTTGTCCATTCTCAAGATTTGTACAGGTCGGTTTCCATTTTACTCTTTTTCATGTCATCACCCTTTTCAACCTGTTGGTGAGGTGATTGCACGGAAATCTTGGACTCTTCCTCACTTCCAATCCCCAGTGTTTCTATGTGGCCTTCAAAGGGTGGTAACACTAGCTTAATGCTGGGAGTCTGCAAACTGTTCTCTCTCTATATATTTACAGTCACCGCATGAAGCATTTGAACAGCTGTTGTGAGACTATTACAAGACTTTTCATCTTTCTGCTTTTCAATGAGGCCAGCCGGCAGGCAAGATAAAGTTTTTAATAAACTACAAAGAATACAAGGGGACATAGTTCCTATTTCTTTTTGCCACCTCTCGTAAAAAATAATTGTGATATTGGATTGTAGTATTTTCATCCACACATGGAGATGCTTAAACCCCTTTTTTGCCTTGAATTCCTAATCCTCTGGTTCCATTGGGCAATCATAATTTATTTTAAGGCTCAGAATTGTGTTGTATTTCAATCCAGAGTGACGAAGGCCTGTCTGAATGTAATAAATGCACCATAGTTGGCCACAGTGCAATGATTAACAAGCTTTAGGCTTTACTTGCTTTCTCAATCCATTTTTAATCATTTAAACCTATTATTTTGGTGTTAAGTTCAAAAGCTCTTTAAACCTTATACAGTATTGATTGCAGCTTATAATCTTGTTGTCCAAATGCATGATAAGAGTGAGCCTGCTTGATAGAATGGGCAGTTTCAAAACCTTAGCTATACAGAAATAATTATATGTTATAAAACGCAACTACATAAAGCAATACTGATATTTTAGGCCACATAATGTGGTTAATAAAAGGAAGTGAATATCTCAGGAATGGGGTGAAGGGCTAGTGACTAGTAAGATGTATATGTAACAAGAAGCTGTATTGTAATTTACATTGAACTCTTTAATTGTGAAGCCAATAGCTCTTTCAGACTTCCACTGACTTGATAAAAGGCAGCTCTTTGGAAAACATTTATTTATTTTAAAAAAGCAGCTGAAATGATGGCTCATTGGCTACAAGATATTGATATTTGTACCTGAAGAAACTCCTTTAGTGCCAGGACTGCCACAGGACAAATTTGATTAGTAGCAGAATTACACCGGCTCCATTTAAATTTTATTTATTTGTTAAATTTGTATACTGGTTGCCCTCCATCCATAGATCTCAGGGTGGATCTCAACCTAAAAATACAATGGGGATGCTGTCAGAAATTGTCATTTTGTGCTGAGTTCTCCAGCATAACTAGGAAGATTGCTCATCACATGTTGTAACATCCTCCCATTGTGCATTTTCTCATGCAGCATCATTAATTGCCCCTGGCAAGGGCAGGAAAGCACAATACACAATGCTGCCACAAAACAAAGTAACTGACCCTAAATGCTATGGGAAAGAAAATGGAGATACTGTATTGACTACATCATTGTGCTGCATGCACTGTATATTTCTGCCTTAGTTTGAGTTAAAATTATCATCATTCAGCTGAAACTCCGTACACTAACACCCAAAGAAAAGTTACACTCAACAATTGGATAAATGTTCCTATGGCGGCCAGAGCAAACTCTGCTGCTTGCTCAGCAACCATGGCACTGCACACAGAAATTGCTAGATGCTATGCAGCTTGCCCTGTGATCTGGCTCCATGCCACCTCAGTAGCATACATACGCTTGAATTATATGGGATTGCCTTGATAAATCAGAACTACCCACAACATCACCATTCGTTTCTAGTGTGGATTGTAACGACTTGAGCTTCATAACTTGCTGAAATGTGATGGGGCTGGGCTGCTTTTTAGCAGATTTGTTGTGTATCTTAATTATGGATTTTTTTTAAAAAAAATCTTTTGATGGAATTGTTTTAGTGTGTATTTTAATTATGTGTGGATATTTTATAATTGATTTTATACTTGTAAACTGCTTAGAAGTCACTTTGGCATGTAAGTAGTATATAAATCAATCAATCAGTCAATCAGTGATGTGTGTTTTGCAGCTGCTATTATATCTCTGACATATTGCATGACTTGCTATTGGGTGCTATTTACAAACAAAACTAGTTGTTTAGAATGTTCATCCCTGTTAGCAATAAGTTAATGGATATGACGTTCTCCTTTTTTGTTAAATTCTCCTTTTTTGACTGTCTAAAATACCCTTGGTATGCTTTGGGCTTTGGGCCTGTTGGGATTTTATTAATAGTGTCTGAGTTGGACATAACTCAGGCTTTATTTTCTAATATCCACATTTTATGTTTACCAAGGGATGGGCTTAATATGATTTAGCTTGCTTCTAATTGTACTATGTATCTAAGCTATTTCCTCCATTAAAAGTCTTATCTTCCAAATGCTAACTTCAGTCAAGGATCATTAGTTTCCAAAGTGTCTCTTAAGTGCTTGGAAAGGAGCTGAAGTACCATAATATTTCATTTGGCTACAGCTGCTTGCTTATAATTTGCTCATTGTCCAGCTTAGAATCTTGAAGTTTCTAACAGTCATGCATGATCATTCTGAAATGAGAAAAAAGAAAGTGTTTGTTATGACTGCTTTAGTGTAAGGTAGTTAAGATCTGAGGGGCACCTTATACATCAAAATGGAATTGGTTCAGAAATAAATAGACTCAAAATGTGCATTGAAAATGTCCATTAATTTTTAATGACCTGAACTGATTTTTTAAGTCTGGAAGCTATGTTCATGGAGCCAGTAGGATATAATGACTAATAGGTTGGATAGGCCTGGTTTAAAAGCTGCTTATCTGTGAATGTGAGGCTTGGATCAGAGGATAGTAAGTTAAACAGTTTCACTGGAAGGCATGGAAAATGAAGAATGTATTTCATAAGTAGGTGGCTACCATAAAACTTAAAATTGCTTAGCCAGTTAAAAGGATTCATATACACCTTGTTTTTCAAATGCACACACACCCATTTATTGGAAACCTAATTTCCAATAAGTTTTGTGAGTGGATGGGTGAGTGATGAGTATTGGGCCAAAGCTGGCTGTTGTTCTGGAAACTTGACCTTCATTTTAGCTTCAAGCTCTGTACCCTTTTGGTGGTGTATGTTGTTTGCTATGTATTTCACTCTCATGCCACAATGCTGCAAAGGGAATACTTACAGACAAATACAAGGGCACACACCCAGGTTCAGAAAACGGGTCATTACCGTAAATCACTCTAATAGCCTACTGCACAAAGGAAAAACCTCTTACTATTCAGCAGCTAGCGAACCTGTTGGAACTTGTACATGCTTTGTGCTTGCAAAAGATGCAAGTGCTGTCTTCAGCAGCTACTTACCTTTTAGAAAATGGGATGCTCTGAGGTCCCTCACTGTGTTCAATTTTTTTTCCCATACTTACCCAGGTCAGGTGATGGGTGAAGCGCCAGCCTTTTACAGGCTTTTTCTAGACCAATATTGTGATAAGGGAGGACTGTGAGAAATTTGAGAAACATACAGTATACTGAGGGGAGAATATTTGAAGGAGATCTGAGAACTCTTTGACTTAAAGGAGGGCACCCACCAATCTCAGCTATTGAAGGAGCAGTCACTGAAACCAGGGCATTTGCAACAGATTTGTGGTTCGGTATCCCCTCTTTGTTGGAGAGTTTGCTCTACCCATGGTACCTATCTTCATATGTGGTGAGAGTGCCAGGTTGTTAGTAAGTTTTGGGGTGATGTTTCCTACACAATTTCAAACTTTTTAAATTTCACAGTGGTTAAAGATGCTGAGTTGCCTTTACTGCCACTATTTAAGGGAATTAATAAAAAACATACTATTCAAACCATTGATGGTTCACCACCTTGTGGCTGTTCTTATGGAGCTTAATTTTCTGTGGAAGAGAGATTGTCAATTAATTAGGCAAAATTGGCTTGGTAGAGTCTGGAAAACAGTGCTTGCTGAAAAACTAACACAGCATTGCTGAGTGGTTAGAGATGAAATTGAAAGAGACAATTTTTATGACAATTTCCTTTTCTTGATGAACTCTTCTGCAGGGAGCCCCAACCACTTGCTGCTCAGCATTTTGGGGGGCGGGGGAGGTTATTTGTATTGACATGTGTTTTATGGGGGAGGGGAGCCACCTTATTTCTTTTTGACAATTGATCTTTGTTGGTGGTTTGTGCTGGTGCAGTTTGGTTGCAAGCCTTATGGACTTTTTACTTCTGCTTGTTTTGTTTGTACTTCCTTAGCATGCGAAGGAGGGAAATGGCATTATGTTATGGAGGATGCATAGAGACTTCTTATCCTTCTCAGAATTTGTACATCCAAACTGTAGTGCCTTCCTTCTTGAAGAGTAGCTCCCATTCATAGTACACAACAGCAAGAAGAAAAATATATATGTGAAAGACTGAAGAATCTAAGCCCCTTCTTTATTTTGTAAAATGAGCACTTTACGTGACATGGATCCATGAATTAGAAGTCCAAATGTATTAAATGTTTTTTGTCTGTCTTAAAAGTAGAGGCTTAGATAGAGACAGAAAAAATGTGCATACGTAGATGTTGCTGTGAAAGAAAAGAAAAAAAGAAGTATCATGATACAATTTTCCAGGTGGATGAGAAAGTCTCTCTCCCATAGATGTACATTTTTGTTTTTTCTTAAAATCATATTCTGTTAATTTTTTTGTGCTGCTTTGCAACTGTTTTAAAGCTGTTTTTATTAAATTTTGTACATCACATATGTGGAAGCAGGTTAATAAACAATACTAGTAATGTTGGTTATTGTTATTATAAACTTATGTTAGCATGTCCAGTACATAATAAAGAAGTCAGTCATATTTTCACTTCCAGGCTCTAAAACTGAAAATGGGATTGAGTAAATTTCTGATTTCAGTAACTCTCTTCCCCTCTCTATTTTCAGATATGGGTTGAAACCAAATGACCAGATCTTGGCAGAGGAGAAACACAAAGAGCTGTAAGATATTAAATAAGTTATTTCTTAAAATTGTGGTTTTAGAAGTATATGCTTCTCCTTTTTTAGCTGGGAAAGTTGCTCTTTTAAAACTATTTCAGACAGATGTGGTCATGGTGAAAACTGCTTTCCTCTCTTGGCTGCTGCAGTTGCATGTTTGAATGCTGTCTTTTGTGTGTGTGTGTGTGAGAGAGAGAGAGAGAGAGAGAGGAGAGATGTTATCCCTTTCTAAAAGATGACATTTGAAATGTGCTAACAGAGAATAAGTTAGATAATGAATTAAGATCAAATCTGCAAGCTAATAACTTCTGACGAAGAACTCTAAAACATTCTGTTTGGGAGGGTGGAAATATTGGATGACAGCAAGTTCCAGCAAAAACACACTAAGTGTACACAGCTTTTGCAACTGTTACCTTCCTTTGTGCTTGTAAGTATGGTTTTGCTAAAAAACTAAGTCCTGAAAACTAAGCCCACCTAATCCTGAATCCTGTTCTCACAGTGGCTGTTAGTTATAATGTTAGAGGTACCCTTTAAATACTATTGACATCAATAAAAATATATTTTGCAAAGTCAGATAATCTGTATCTATCGGCTTCTGTTCTTAAACTTAAAATAGCATTGGCTCAAACCATGGTTGTGCTCTTTTGCCTGCCTTCCTCTTAGCTTCATAAACTCATTCCTGCCATAAGCTTGTTCCTGTTTGCAAACCATGGTTTGGCATGATGTCAAACTCGTCATTTCTGATTCTAGTTGGCTTCCTTTCTTAACAAAGCTTTGATGTGATGTTTGATCTGGACATCACTCTGCACAATGGGAAATAGCAAGGTCTGAAAGATATTTCAAATCTTAGATAAAATGTTAGCATTGTATCTTTCTACAGTTCGACTACTCTCAACTGCTAAATGTGCCACTGCTATTACAATGGCATTGACACGTTGACTTACATTAAGGGGGAAGACTAAAAATAAAAGTACTGTTGGCTGCAGTCATCTTAAACGGTGCATGTTATGGGGGAAAACTAGTAAAAGGAGAACTGTACTCCAGCTTCTATTTGTTTTGGAGTGTGGAGGATGACCTGTGTCTGTCTGGTTTTAAAAATACTCACATAAAATTATGTTTGTTTCCAAGTGCTGTTTATCCTTTCCGTAATGTGGGAGGAAAAGCCTCTGACTGATTCCTTGAACATTTTTTTCCATTCCTATTTGCAAGAATCCCTTCTTTAATACAGGCTTCACCACTCTTTCTTTAGCTACCCATTCTGGTGGCTTCTCTTCCACTGAACGTAATAATTCAATGAAGATTCTTAAACATGATGATGGTAAATATAAATGTCTCACTTGAGCTTATCAGTTGTTTGGTGAAAATACTCTTTATACAGTGGTACCTCGGGTTAAGTATTTAATTCATTCCGGAGGTCCGTACTTAACCTGAAACTGTTCTTAACCTGAAGCACCACTTTAGCTAATGGGGCCTCCTGCTGCTGCTGCGTCGCCGGAGCACGATTTCTGTTCTCATCCTGAAGCAAAGTTCTTAACCTGAAGCACTATTTCTGGGTTAGCGGAGTCTGTAACCTGAAGCATATGTAACCTGAAGCGTATGTAACCCAAGGTACCACTGTACTTCTATCAAGAAGTACAGTTTTACACCATAGAATGATTTATACTTTTTTAAAACAACAGCAATAGCAATCCCACAAATGTCGTTGAATCTGTGTTACATTTTTTTCCTGAGAATATTTGAAGTGAACTTGAGTTGCATGTTTAAGGACTTTCAATTCTAAAATTTGTTCTGTTGCAGCAATATATATATAAAACCCCAGCTGAAAGAAGATAATTTATTCCCCTACCTGCAGTTCTTATTTTGGACACATACAAAGTATTTATTGTGCATGTGTCTGTGGAATATTTGTCCATTTGAAAGTGACCAAACTTTCTGTTTCATGCTGAGTTTTTGTTATTGCAGATCTGACATCCTGTTTCTGTAATAAAATAAGCACTTCTTTTTGTGAACAAAGTGTGCCTTTGAGGTTGTAGCAGATAGCACCCTTCCTCTATAATATTCTTGAAATATTAACAGCTTTTTAGTCCTTTTTATTAAAAGGTTATGGAAGGGTGTGAGTGAGAGTGCAGAAATGACGGGGAGATCCTTTCCTCCTCCATATTGTGATGTCCTTTCTCTCCCTCCCCCCCCCATTTCAGAGGGATGTGGTTAATTCTTGCCTTCCTGTTCAATGAAGAATTATCTTCTTTAAAGCGAAAGGCTAAAGTTCTCAGCTTATTTCTGTGCCTTTTTAATACCTGGTTCTCAGCAAGCAATAATTGAGTAAATGAAGCTTTTGCCAACTTAGAGATGAGTATGTCACAGACAATTGGTAACTTGCTGTATTATGTGACCCACACCCCTGGGTTGACCTATATATCCAAGTCTGGACTGCAGTGACACCCCCCACACCAATTTTGTGCATAGCTGGGGGAGTTTTAGGGGGGCACTTTTAAGAGCATGTGAGGGTCACTCCTATGAAAGTCTATATAATAAGCTTCATAGAGTTCAGAAGGACTTACTTCCAGGAAAATGTTCGTAGTAATGCAGCCTACATGCTTGTGTCGTTTTTAAAACATGGGACACACAAAAATATGCCTTGGGCAAAGACAGAATGTGCTTACATGAGCAATACTCTGTCAAGGGTTGTAATTCCATCCCTCCCTCCTTCTCTCTCTCTCTCTCTCTCTCTCTCTCTCTCTCTCACACACACACACACACACACACACACACACAATTTCACCAGGCATGATGAGCAATAAGGCTTGGGTATCTCTTCATAAAGAAGTGTTAGTTAATCCCTTCATGTGGTGTTCTGGAAGCACTTAGGAGTACATTGAACTAATTTGCACTTTGCCATGGCTTGCTAGGTGGCCCAAAGAGTTTCTATAGTGTCATGATCTTTGAAATTTAAAGAAAAAGCATTTAGAGTAGATAAAATTTTTATAGGGTTTTCAAAATGCCTACAAAATTGCCTGTTACATCTGGAACGTGCCTGGGATGCGGTTCTTGGGCTGCCATGTGATTGACTCATGACTAAATGAGATAATAGTCTGGTTTGTTCCCCATAAAGCTCAGTTTATAACTAAGGATGGATTTCTGAAATGTCTCTTTTTAGTAGGTCAGCTTGGCACAGATGTGACTGAGATGCAGTAGCTGAACATCAGAACCTCACAGTCAAAGAGTTTACAGAAGCACTAGTGAGTGCTTCTTAAGAACAACACAGCCCGCTTAATCTGCAGGCATCCCTTTATAGATTTTGTTGTTCCATACTGCTTAAAAACAGGGACGCGGGTGGCGCTGTGGTTTAAACCACTGTGCCACTTCGACTTGCTGATTGGGAGGTTGGCAGTTTGAGGCCCCACGATGGGGTGAACTCCCGTTGTTCGGTCCCAGCTCCTGCCAACCTAGCAGTTCAAAAGCACACAGTACAAGTAGATAAATAGGTACCACTCTGGCGGGAAGGTAGATGGT